>NC_068392.1:20453676-21156660 GCF_023724105.1 Carassius gibelio
ATTCATTTACTTATGTATTTCATTATTGGAGCTTGATATAGTCATGAACTTGCACACTTGCATAATAACAGCATGCTGGATTGAAGTGACATGAAGGGTGATAAATAATAGCATAATTTGTTTTTGCAATTAAATGCAGATTTGTATAACAATAAGGGGTCATCTTTACAATATAGCAAGCATTATAATACTTGAGGTATAACGATATCACGGCAGCAACCTTGTAGACCAGGAGACCTTCCCAGACCTGACCGACTCATGCCATTGCATTGTTTACCAGTTGCATTTCATTCCTTTTATTTTTTTTTAAGCAATTAGAAACAAGAGATGGCAGCTGTAGGAGTGCCAGGGCTGTGCAGTTTCCGTTCATGTCATTTGTAAAGGGCTTAACCCTACTCTGACTTGTTTATTTGCATCCCTCTGTACGTTTCACCCCATCCTTGATGAAGCCTCACGCTACTGTACCTCAATAAACCCAGAAAACACAGTCAGAGATGGCATGAACTGACTCTGAAGGACTGGTATTGTGCATGCTGCCAATGCCCGACAAGCACTCTGTGATACAACAGGGATTCCAATAGAGGTTTGTCTTGGAGGAGCAAACAAGGGCTTCCTTTTGACTAAATAATGAAAAATAGTGCGTTCAAGAGGGACAGCAAAAACTGACATTGCTTCTATTTTAGATAAGTTTTATTTATGTCAACTGGAAAACTAACAATTCAAGTTCTTGTGATACTTAACTTTTTGCTAAAACCATACTGCATAATTCGCAGCAATAGTTGGTCATAAAGCTGACCAAACGTATAAAGGAGCTTGTCCACAATGATTTCTTTCCTTTTTTGTTTATATATTTAAAAGTAATGTATACACTCAAATACTTTCTTTGCACATTCACAATACATTCAAGTCTGGTCTAAGATTTATAGCGAAAAATCATTTAGCAAGGGTGCATTAAATTGATCACAAGTTATGGTAAAAAAAAACATTTATAAAACATTTATAATGTTACACAAATGTATTTAAAATAAATACTGTTGTTCTGAATTTTTTTTCATCAACAGCAATGATAATAATAATAATACATGTTTCTTGAGCAGTAAATCTGAATATTAGAATGATTTCTGAAGGATCATGTGACACTGAAGACTGGAGAAATGATGCTGAAAAATCTGATTTGCATCACAGATTTTTTTCATATTTTTTCATATATTCACACAGAAAATAGTTATTTTAAATGTGTCGTTTTTATTGTTTACTGTCAGGATAACATATTAATTGAGCCCATACTTCGGAATTGTGTATATATATGACCAATAGAAGCAATTTGATGAGCCATATGTGAATATGGAAAAGCTTTCTTTCTAAACTTTACAGTAGACATAGCTGGTTAATTTACCCATAACCTATTAAAATAGTTAATACTTTCCCGTCCTCGTATCCAATTCACACTTTCCATTGCAATGTCCTCCTCATCACTGAATTCTTACATTCTCTCTTCTAGAGACACACAAACCAGATGCATTGTGGAATCCATGAATAGAATCCGTCCAATTCCTCATCCCAAAATTTTCAACAATTTAGTGAATTTTTCATACAGTTGAGTGAATTCCAGAGGTGCTTCAAGAGGAACACATGTCCTCAAGTATGCTGACATTTGAATGCATTTCTAGGGTGACGGCTGTAGGAACCCTGTCAGTTTTGGGTGTCTTTGCTGGATCATGGTGGGCCATTGTGACTGCTTCTCAACTTCCTGCCAGTAACTGTCTGAGCGAGGCAAGAAGTAACTTTTTGGAATGTGGCAAGTCCTTGTGAACAATTTAAAGTTCCTTTTTCTAACATTTTAAACTGATGGAGTTATACCAAAATTGTGGGGACTCACACAGGACTCCCATAAGGATATTTGCTGTCATTAACTGAGCTCATAGCAGTTTAATGCAGACCAATTAAGAGTCATATTTGCTAATACAGTTGTTAAGTTTCTCCAAGGACCATTGTGATTGAGGCCATACATCCCATTGTATTCCAGTAATTAATGATACTTTGGTATACTTTGGACTATACGGGGATATGACTGTAAGAAGGCTAAAAGAATGGGCGAGATATACAGTAATCCACAATTCAAACACACAAAGCTCTAATGACAAATGACTTCAGAAGGTCAGAATAAGAGTCAACACAAGAGAGCAGCTTCACTCCGGAATCAAATCCAAAGATCCATTGAGGACTATAAGCAATAGTTTGAGGGAAAAGTTTTAGGAGAAAGTTGGATTATTGAATCCAAAGGGGAATGGGATTGACTCCATCTGTAAAGAGGGTCTTCCAGTTGACTTTAGCCTACATGCTGGATGCTGGTTCAGGAAGCTATCTCTCACACTTCCTCCTGCAGTCCTTAACATGATCCTTGAAGGGGGAGTGTACCAAAAGGCATAGCCTCTATCTAAGGGTCTTTGTCCCTATTGGGGGCCAAACAGTGGGATCCTACATGGAAGGAAGCACCCGCCCCCTCCTTCAACAACAGCAGGAGGAGAAAGAAAGCACATTACATGCTTGAAAATCAGCCCACTGCCATTCTTTGGTTACCAAACCAGTGGGGGGACACTGTCGCTTTCAGACATACTCTACAGTTTGTGAGTCGCGAGATGGGCGGATGAGATTCTCCTTGGCTCACACCACGGAGTTCGTGAATGCACCTGTGATTGTGGCTCCCTGCATTGTTGTGGTGTTTTGTTGAGTGTCACATTTCAGTAATGGAAATGAGTCAATAAAACGAAAGGGAAGTTGGTATCAGTTTCACCTGTACACAAAAGTGTGCCACAAGCGTGGTATTCAAATGGAAGATGGTTTACTCAAAGCACAGATCAGAATTTTTTTTTTGCTTGCAACTCAATTACCAGACTACCCATTCATAAATTACAGCAAGCATGTAAATATGCAATAATAGATTTCAAAACAACATTCGACATGCCTCTACGGTCTACAGCAATACTACTGTACATGCATACTTGGCAAAGTTGAATGACAGTAGATGTTTGACTTGATTTTTTCCCTCCTCTTTTTTTCTAGATTTTTTTCTACTCAAGCATGGCGGTGATAATTGGATTGTGTGGACACCTGTATGAGTGCAGTATTTCCAGGGGATTAGAGAACGGGATGGGTGAGTCAACTCAAATTATTGTAATGTTAACCTATACAACTGCCAGCTGCCGCCCCTACTACTCACTAAAATAAGGTCCCAGTGGTCACAGAACCTGTCCAACTCCAGAACAACCTCTAGAGCCACAAATATGCAGGTGATTTTCTAAAGCTGGTGCATTTAATAGGTGGTTCTAAAAAGTTCCAACATTGTGTATTGTGCAAAAGTAAGCTGTTGATTTCTGCATTCTCTGATAAAGGGGTACAACAGCTTGTCCCTTGTCCTAGTTACCCTTAAAGAGATAACTTTGTACCTTATCTACTCCTTTAAGGTTTATAGTGGTACTTTAAGAGTACATATTACTACTCTAAAATAAACAAAAACTAATCTGCACATTTTCGGGGTACAAAGTTGTATTTTTAAAGGGCTCTTCATCAGTGAAGTTGTTGTACTCATAAAAATAAAACACCTTTTTGAAAATAATGCCCAATATGTTGTACACTAAGATGTATTTAAGGTGTAAATAAAATGTTATTACTTTTTATTTGATGGTTACACTACATTACATTTTAGTCATTCAAATGTAAAATTTTCTAGAAATTTTTAGAATTTAGGTTTAAATAGAATACATATGCAAAAACTTGCCACATGCATTTTAACTAGATTTTTAAAACATTTATTTATCATTTATGGACATTGCTCAATGTCATTGATCCATTACTGACCCGACAACCTCACAAATTTGCATCAGAATCAAAAGATTAGGAAAGTGTTTTCCCTGACCAGAATTATTTATTTATCCTAACTACACCCAATTATTGGGTTAGCTGCATTTTATGATTTGATTTAACACCCTTTTCCTCTTCTGTCTACCATCAGAACACATTTGTGACCCATTTTGAGGTCCCAACTATCCAGTTAAGATCCACTGATGAAGATGGTAGATGAGCTTTTACGCAAGAGTAAATTTTATCTGTTAATAATGTCTAAGGAATATTATATTTTTCAGTGTTTGATATCACATTTGTCCTGGTAAACGAAGGATAAATGTCAGAAACTACTGCCAACAGGCCTTGTATAAGCTCGTCAGGGCGGCCATCGTTAGCAGAAGTTTGTAAACAGAGCACAGAGTGTGTGGAAGGGGGGCAGAGGTGCTGAAAGACGAGACGGCAATAGTGCAACTCAAGCTGGTTGGAGAAGTGGGGGGGTTTTTTGACCACCAGGATGAACGATGAGTCGACAGTCCCGTCAGAAACCACTGCCCCGGCAACAGTGCAGATTCACTAGGTGTTGTCTAGGCAGGTAATTCATCAGCTCATGCTGGGCCTCCGAAAACTTCCCATGGTCACTTCTGAGTGCGAATACGTAATGAGCTGGAGGGCTTCACATTTGCCATGGCTGATTAGACGAGAACAATGAACCCAAACAGAACTGGCAGTCCTCACAATGGGGGCTGGGAAGCCTCAAGGCATTGCCTCCATATATCTAGAGCAGGAAGAGAGAGAGAAAAGTGAGCAAAACTGTAGTTTATAACTGTCCTCTCTTTTGGACGGCTGATGAACATGTACGACACTGTCACTAGACTTCCGAGAGTTTCTTTGTGTTGTAAGTTTGCGCTAAAAGCCTAAAGAATAATGGTAAACAGCGTTTTGTCATATTTTAATGAATAGACAGAGAAATATAGTTTTATAAATTGTTTGTTTATTATTAGGATCAGGATTATAGTAAACTAAATTGAATGTTAACTGAATTAAAATAAATATAAAAACTTAAACATTTTATTTCAGCTATTTGCAAAGTAACATTTCTAATTTTCATTTTAATTAATTTGATGTTCTAAATTACCAAACTAAAACTTGCAAAAGTGAGCAAATATGAATATAAAATATAAATATCAAATATATATTTAAATATATATTTAAAATAAATTCAAATACAGATACATGTATAAAAATATAGACATATTTTTAATAAATAAAAATGACAGAAATTACTAAAACTTTAAACTACATTTCTAAAAAGTCATTTTTTTTTTACTTTTTAAAATGAAAATCGAAAATATGAAAATAAACAATATTTAAAAAATATTTTTCAAAACTTAATTCTTAAAAATGCAGTTTTATAAAAAGTAAAATATTATCTTATTGATACTAAAATAGCATTCATTTGAATTAAAAAATTTTAAATTTACATCTATTACTATAAAAGTAACATTATTTGAAGTAAATGTGAGTGTGAGGCCGTATAAAACTTCTTACAGTCATACTAGGGTGTTGTGGGTGGTTGCTAGGTCATTCCTATGTGGTTACTAAGGTATTACGAATGATTATTAGTGCATTGCTATGCAGTCGCTAGGATGTTTTTGGGTACTTTCTAGGAGCTTGACAGGTTAGTTTTGGATATTTAGGCAGTTATTTATTAGCCCAAGTCAAAATAACCCACAGCAAAGTCTCTAGATATAGAATTCTTCAGCTGTTTTATGAAAATTAATTCAACAAGCTGATTGTTTCGGTGTATAATTCACGTCTACAGCAGAATAAGTTAAGTTAAAATGTATTACTTGACCCGTTATGTATTGCAAAATGCATACTTTAGCAAACTCCACTAATTACAGAATAAAAATGGCTTGACTGTCATTTAATTCACATGAAACTATTAAATTTTGTTCTTTCTGATTATTTGTGTGCAATATTATCATACTGTTTATAGCTACACTAAAATGAACAGTCCTTTTCTGACCAACCAAAAATGTGGTAATCTTAACTAAGCAATTTGGCCTGGAAAGAGATCAACGTCATTAGCGTCTCTTGTTTGACAAAGAGGAACTGGCTCGTGGAGAGTGTTCAATCTCCCCAGCAGGCGTATCTCTTTGAACACGCTCTACCAAATGAGTTTCTCTATCAGTTGGAGACCGCTTCGCTCTCCTCTTTAAAAATAGAGATGATGGGAGGGAAGCCCCTGGAATATTTATTGGGAGGGGGGAATAAATCCACAATCCACTGACAATTTTCCTCTCCCGGTCACATGTTCTTCCCGTTCATGACTGTTTTTCTAATTACTTAACGGTATTTATATATTATTTCAGTGTAGTGTGGCAGATCAGCAATGAGGCGCTGAAGAATTCACACTTAATTGTATTTCATAAATCATATTGGAGCCCCTTCAGAATAAGCTCCCTGTAACAAAACGATAAAATGGCCAATTATGAGAAAATTCCAGGGTCTGTAATTTACTGAACTGACTCTAGAGAGGGTCTTTTGAGAGGAAAGATAAACTCCTTGTTGAACTGTTTTCCTTGCTTTATGTCATATTAATGAATAAATGATGAGTGTTTGTGATCATTCGTGCTTGTTTTTGTGTTCTTTACACACAGAACATCCGTCACTTTGACAAACTGACCCCCCATCAGGAAGATTGGACCCAAACTAGTGTTTGCAGTCTTAACTATAGCCTTTTAAATGCAAATAACTGGAGTGATAGGTAGAGATAGCAGCTCCATCACTCTCCGAGCTGCTCCAATTCCTAATCATGCTATTTGTTTTAGCTTTTGCAGGTTCTGTCCAGACCCGTGGACTGAGTTCACCTGACTGTTGTCTCGCGATGGACCAGATCTGCACATTTGGGGACGTCGGTGTCAGCACACTTGAAGCATCAACTTTGACCTCTCAGTAAATGCATACTTTAGAGTCATGCTAAAATGGTTGTGCATATGGAATTTACTAATGCTAATGACTTATTTCACCAAAATAAACTCCAAATCTATATTCCTAATAACAATATTTGAATACAAGAATAGTAATTTCTGTAATATGGTACTGTTCTGTGTTAATACATCATGTTTTCACTACATATTTTGCTACAACAAAGATATTTATAGTGATTCAAATGAATCAATGAATTGTTTATTTGAATTGATTTATTTGGAATAAAGCAACCAAACAAACTGATTCACTAAAATCAATCAAATTTTTGTAAGCCAGTTTAGGAGTATTTGATTTTCTCATTCTGCTATGAAGCTTTTTGTGTAAAATTATGTGATGAATGGTTGAAACATTAGTTGTTAATTTGTTAGTAATGCCCATTTGGAAAATTAATCGCTGTATATCAGTGTTAAAAAACAACAAAAGATTAATTGTCAGTACATTGTTTGTCTATTCAAAACTTCCGCTTGAAACAATATTGAAACAATATTTTTTCTTAATTGTCTTCACTTTAATTAAATTCATGTTACAGAAATATTGATATATGCAATTATTTATTAGATAGTAAGTAATTAAATTAAAATCCATTATTTTGCTTTGTTACTTTGCATTATTTTTTAAAATCTTTGTATATATGATGGTTTTTACAAGGTTTTGGAAAACTTGAACTGTTTAAATGTAATGTCATGTAATGTCATGTGGTATGACTATTAAGTAAAATGTATTATATTTGTATTAGCCCATCCAAATACATGTGAGTGTACACATCTTTATTTTACTTCTACTTTTCGAGGTAAGCCTTTTGTTTGTTTGTTTGTTTGTTTGTTTGTTTTAACAAATGTCATGAACTATAAAATCCTAAATGCCATTACATTTTTGGGAATCACACTTCATGACATTTAAGAACCTCAACTAGCCTGTCTTCTCCTAAAAAAATACCAAATTATATGTTCATTTGAGAGATTTGTTAACATAATTTAGTTTTATATTTTTTCCCTACGTCTCTGCATGATGGTTGCACCACATGACTTTGATTTGGCAGACAAAGGTTTTCAATTATTAATAAACAGACTAATGAAGGTGTATCCAGGTCATTATGTGGATGAATCACATTTTTTTTATGTATATGTTTTAATAAAAACATAAAATAATAATAATACTAAAAAAAATATATACATCTCCACCAGAATCTTTAGATTATTTTCAAGCCGTTAAAACCCTTAATTGATTGACAACTTTTCTGAATAATGCAGGGGAAGTGTATGCGCCTAAACACGTTACACCTCTACCTTCTGTTGCACTGTATGTAATTCATTCAACTATATGATTCATAATTAATCTTAGTGTAGGGCGTCCTGTTGGAATATAATAGCGTAAGGAAACTGCTCTTCTGCAGTATCAGTGTGGCAGCCCTGCGGTGCTGAAACTCTGTCACATTACCGTCTCTCTCGCTCTCGAAGCTCCCAGGCCAGCTCTGTGCTCTCCGTATTCAACATAAAGTGCTGTGACACGCTGCTCTCCACCTCTACCTGCAGTTATATTTGGGCTTATTCTGGTGTGCGCGGTCACTTCTCAAATACTATTTGTGAAAAAGAATATTAACCCACATAAGTGATTGTTTTTGAGTAAGCACTGAGAGTCTATTTGCGACGGAGTGGAGAAGGTCCAGACAAACCAAAGCTCCATGCATGTAAGGACCAGATTGCATTCGACTTTTTCCCAGGTTAACACCGAATGTTATTAAAGCAAGTTGACCGCAGGGTCAACACAAGAGCAGGCCATGAAAACAAACAATTAATTTGGCATGGAGGTGTAATGGGATGATCTCCCGGCAGGGCCGGATCCATTGTTCGGCTGGAATTAACCATGGCAGGTCATGTGTCACTGGGCGCTGACCTCGGTCCATTCACTAGCCCACACTAGCATTAGCCATGCCCCTGCAAGGGGTCAAAAATAGTTACAAGCCAGCCAAACAGCCCTCCTAACACACGCACACAAAACACACACTGCCTTCCAGTTCCTGGCCACTTCTGACGGCAGAAGATCTTGCCAAACAAAGGCATGGCCTTTACCAGGAAGGGATGTCCAGGCCACAACATGCCCATCCCCCAAATCTTGCTCTTTGGAAAAGGTAACTGTGATGACATTTCTGCAAAAATATATAATACATTGCTTCTTGCATATTTCCCAAAAACATTTTATTATGTTAGCTATTGTTTGTAATGTATTTTGGAAGGTCAGAAAAAAAAGCACATTCTGATTTATTCTGAGCAGATGAATGTGAATCTGCCAGGATTGTATTGTGTTATTGTCCATAAATGCTGGTAGTTTGGAAGTGAAATGTCTGATGAGTGATGCTAAAAGCAAATTCAGATTTGTCTGAAATTTTATTTCATTATTTCATGTTGAAAAGCCGTTGGATTTTATCCATGGTAAATGAACATGAATCTGGCAACAGTTTTTTTTAGGTAAGTTGTATTTCCACAGTTCAGAAATGAATGCATTTGATTTGATCCAAAGCAAATTAACTTGAATCTTGATTAGGTTGGTTGTGGTTGAAATGTCTGTTGGGTGGCATAAACAGTAATGCTGTGCCACTGACATTAAACCTCACTGGGGTGCATTTCCCTAACGCGTCGTTTGCTAACTGTGGTAGTTAGTTCCATTGAAATCTATTGGTAATGACGGAACTTGCGACCATAGTTGTTTTTGGGAAATGCACCCCGATCCTGTTAACAAAAGTAAATGTGAGATAAAAACATGTATTTGCTGAAGCAACTATACCATTCCAACATTTCGTCTTTGAGCTCTTTTATTGAGTTTCATGACTCACAGGATTGCGATGCTGTAACGGGTGCGCTACCTAGCATGTTTACTACATCAGAAAAGCCATTCAAATGGAGCTAGTTAGCCATAGCACAGTATTGTGCAAATAACTGTGTGAAAATATGTTTTTACTAATTAATAACCAGTCCCGGTAATCATAATTTGTTCAAACAGTAATACAAGTTTTTAGTGTTTTACTGCTTCTAGTGTTCATTTCAGCTGGAAACTGCAGTGAATTGTATATATAGAGACATTTGTCTAAAATCTAGGTAACGTTTTTCCAATAAACCTAGTGTAGGTTGGCATTCCCTCCTGTGAAATTGAAGATGGCAATGGGTCTGTGACACCTTCAAGTGAATCATCACTTCTAAAGCTACATTTACTCAAAGTCAAAGTCACTTTGACTTGAGAAGAACAGTTTAGCGTGTTCACTATGACATATCGGCCACAGGCCACCTATCAGGATGGCTTTATGTTGTCCGTATGTTGCTGTTTTTTAAACGACTCCCTCAAAGTTGCTGACATCATTTACCGTGAGTCACCTGAGGCACGAATCGCTCCGGTGCATGTGGGGTATAGTCAGAGGCGGTTAGCACGCTAATACACCAGACAGATGCACAGTGCAACTGCGGTATGTTGAAAAAACATCTGATCCCGTAGCCTTGGGCCACAGATACCACAGAAACATGTTGTGTGGATGACAGACAGTTATGCAAAACGATATTTGTGCTGCTAATCCTACTTAGCATACATCTGGGATGTGACTGTTAGTATTTGTTATCTACAGTGTTTCACAGGTATATCATCCATATTTAAACACAAGCAAACAACAGCTGGAAGCTGACGGCACACGTTCTCCGTTGTGACAGGCAGACTTCAGGAGACAGGAGTCTCTTTGATTGGGTGAAAAAGGACGGGCTGAAGCCCCAAAGCACAGAGCCCGAATTAAAACTTCAGTCCCCCATGTAAGACTCAATTTCATCTGTGACCCGACATTATACAAATGAGAAGAGGACTGAACCATAGATGGAGTCCCTGAGCTGTAGGCCTGCGATGGGGGACATCTAGTCTTTCAATGTCAGAACAGCAGATAGTTTTGAAGATCCATTGGAACATTATTATTTTGTAAAGCATCAACAAGATGGCAGGGTTTTTGTTATATTATATTATTTCTCCCGAAGAAGGCTTGATGGAAAGAACCTTGTAGGAACAAGCAAAGAACAGCACACACATTTCGGTAGCACTTTATTTTACAGTCCTGTTCCTCATGTACATACTATGTACTTATTATAGTAATTACAATAACTATGTAATAACTATGTAATAACTAGGTACTAACCCTGAACCTACCCCTAAACCTAACCCTACCCCATGTAGTTACCTTGTGTTACCAGAACTTTCTTAGATAAATACACTGTAAGTACACTATAAATACATGTTAGTACACGTACTGTAAAATAAAGTGCAACCCACATTTCGGTAGCACTTTATTTTACAGTCCTGTACCTCAAGTACTTACTACATACTTATTATAGTAATTACAAAAACTATGTACTAACTAGGTACTAACCCTAAACCCTACCCTACCCCATGTAGTTACCTTGTATTACCAGAACATTCTTAGATAAATACACTGTAAGTACACATACTGTAGAATAAAGTGCAACCGGCAATAACATGAGTGAAACACTGAAGCTGGCTGACTGAATAACTGATCATGTTTTAATTTGTCTTGATTGCAGGACAGACGAACCCATCATCCCACAGCAGTAGCTCCTTAAACTGGGTGACAGTCACATTTGAATGGCACGGAGGGGTCGCTATGAACTGATTCAGTGGCTTGATGACTGGACATATTCTTATGGCTACCATTGGGTAGGACAACATGAACAGTGCAGACTTCATACGAGCCCACACAAGACGACTGTCTGCTCTTGACTGAGGAATTGTTCATGCTAAGAAAACTCTCCCAGCAGCAAACTGGAATATCACTGCCAGCCGAGATTTGATTTGTTGTTCGGAAACAGTAATGCTTTTGCCTTTGACAGTAATGAATGTCTCTTTTAGGTTCCGGTGCTGGACACGGAAAGTTTCGATTGTTTGTGTTTTAATGTTAATGATATTTCACAGAAATGATGTGAGGTGAAGGTCAAGGGATCGTTCTCTCGGTATTGGCATTGTGTCGTCCTCCCTGGAGACGATTAAATCGGTCAGTTAGAGAGAGTCATGTCACAGGAATCTTTCTCGTCGCTAGATGATATCTGGGCAACAGAGAACTACTTGCCTTCTGGCGTGGCTATACAAACTGTATGAATGGAGGATGTTTGGACTCTGATCCTGTAATTTGAGCTCCAAATGGACAACAGCCACAAGTCATCCAGAAACTCTGCCCATGCCCCTGGAAATTGTGGAGGACGGTAACAAGTAGACAGACTTTTAACTAAAACATGATATGCCAATCAATTGATCGCACTTAATTGCATACATCAAATTTGCAAAGAAAAGCATCCAAATGATTATAATTCAGTATAATAAACTTTTCTCAACAAATTCTGTAACATGAAAAGTTTTTAGATTACAAGAATAAATGTTTGGTGTTACGTTGTCCCCAAATTAAGACAACCTTTTAATGTTATTTATGGTTTATTTTTTTAGCTAAATATCTCAATGAATTGCACACATCAAATTTGCAGAGAAAAGCATCCAAATGATTCTGATTCAATGTAACAAACTATTCATTCTCAATATATTCTGTAACATGAAAAATAGTACGATTGCAAGACTAAATCATTGGTTTTACACTGTCACTGTATAAAAACTAATTATACTTTAATAATTGTTCAATCTTTAGTCAAATATATTTGTTTTTACTTATATTTACAAATTATGTGAATTAAAATTCATAATTTATATTTTTGATTGTTAGTTCAACTTGTATGCATATTGAAATAAAACAATAATTCTATCATATTTTAAAGTATTTATACTTACTGTACTGCATTTAGAACGTATTGAATTGCATTGTTGATTTCAGTATTTATTGTTTTTTACCGTAAATAGTTTAATGAGAATATTCTTTATAATAATAATCAGTGAGAATGATTCAGAAAGACTAAACCAGATGGATTACTTTAATGAGAATTTGCTTAATTTCCCCCCCCCCCCCTCCCCTTGTGGTTTTGAGGTGAATTTTTTTATGTTTGAGTGAAATGGTAAAATTTCCATTTTTAAGATACCATGTCAGTTGATGTGTCTAATTCAAAGAGGAAACCTGAATACATTTTTAATCTTAAACTGGCTTGACCTCCATTAGAAATGTACAAAATCAATTTATTTTCTTTAGAGTTGTTATGTTTCAGATTATAGAGACCTAACTGCGTTTACAAGTAAGCTATAACACAATTATAAAGCGTCTTCTCTGTATTTTGAGCACCTTGAGGAAGGTCCTCTACATGTAACAGCCAGGACTGGGTTGGCTTCATATTTCTGTTTGATTTCCCAGATGGAGTCAAAGCCATTTTTGTAAATGCAGAGAAAAAGCCAAGAGCCAAGTTTGCCCATTTTGGAAAAATAAGGATTGACTTCAGTGTGATCAAGCCAAGATCTCAAAGAGAGTCAAGGGAGTTATTCAGCAAACATATGGCCACACATCCATACCCAACATCTCATCCCATTCAATCCCAGATTCTCTTGGGATATTTTCTTGGAACAACAATAAATGTATTGGAAAAAGTAGTTTCTTTTAAGTCCTCTAGCAAGCACCTCTTTAATTAGATCACTGACTTGGTGCCAAAACCAACAGCAGGTGTAATGTTATGGTAAGTCATAAACTGTATAATCCATAATAATTGCTCCTGTAGTCTGAAAGTACAGTAGACCTTAGGAAGACAAATAAATGAAGCATTAAAGAATTAGATGATCACATCATCTAGATATTACAACATAAATGGCTTTTTATAACTTTTTTTGTCTATTTAGCATGGCTAGTTAGAAGTTAATCTGGAGTTTTCCAAAATTCAAGATAAGTAGTGAATTCTGACTAAATACTTTTTTTTTTTGCAAGACGTTTAACACGTAGCTTTAGCATCAGTTTCCTTGGTGTACCATGCATGATTATTTGTTCACCAGAAATGAAATTTCTCAATCAAGAGAAAGACAAAATTGTCATTTATAATTGAACAAGAACCATGAGTGAGAAGACAAAGATATCTTCATGTTTTAAGCCTTGCATGCATTAAGCACCATTGATGGTCAAACTGGGTCGACTCGACCCCAATCAGAACTTTTAGGTCCATTAGAGAAGAATGTTGCTATGAGTTCTTGTGATATAAACCATGTGGGGAACAACACTCACCATCCTTGCCTGTCATTCACCCACGCCATCCTTAAGCTCCCATTCATGGAATTTCTCTAATGAGAGTGGAAATGTCAGCTATGATACACTCAGAGAGAAGAAGAGAAACAGGGCATCGTTCAAAGGGCTTTTATTCAGCCTGCCTTGTGTTTCCTCTAGAGCTGAAACAACGAATCGATTTAATCGATTAAAATCGATTTTTAAAATAGTTGTCAACTAATTTAGTAATCGATTCGTCGCTAAATAAATTTTATTTGCCATAAGCGGCTCATTTCGTGCATATTTCAAATCTGCGGTGACCAAAGTGTGGCAGTTATGAGCCACCGGGGGTTTTACTCAGCCAGTACAGCAGGTGAAGTAGCGAATAGCCAATAGCTGGCCTCGTTTTATGTCACGTGCTTCCCGAACAGCGTCTCTGCAGCATTCAGCGGGAAGTGGGAGTACTTTACTTTGAGCCTTTAAAATGAAGAGTAACCTGTAAACTCTGCACTACTGAACTGTTTAAGGGGCCGTTCACATATCGTGTCTTTTGCGTGCTCAAGTTCGTTATTTCCTATGTAGGCGCGCAGTATGCACTCTCATAATGGAAGCGACGCGGTCGCGACACGCACGCGGTGCGATGCGCCCGTTTTTCCAGGCGCGTCCACACCGCATCCATTTATCCTTTGCTGAAATTTCCGGGTCTTCGGAATGAATGGAGAGGGCACGTCATGGAGAGAGCACGTCATGGTTGCTTAGCAAAGGCAGACGCCTCAGGGGCGCTTCTGCCCGAGTGCTTTGGAAAGAAGGAGAAAGCGGCGCGACTATCGTTTTCCACGCGTTTTTAGGTGCGATATGTGAACGGCCCCTAAGAATTTTATTTGTGCAGATTCTCCAGTACAAGGTTGTTTGCAAATGTTTAGTCGTAAAAGCTGATAACATTGCTTTTTAACAGTTAACATTTAAAGCTTTACAAACATGTTATGTGATCAGTTTGTCGTTTACCAGTTCATAATTCAGACTTGCAGCCTAATTATGACTGAATGAGAGAGGTAAATGTTTGAGTATATTTAAAATGCACTTCTTTTCTAAGTATTCACTGCTCTTTTTCACACAGCAGGTTTTTTGTGTGTGTCCCAATTTTTTTTTCTGGACAACCTTCTGATGGATTTTACTTTAAATTGTGAGTTCCATTCAGGTTTCATGCCATTGGCACTTTTTTTCGAAGGATTGTTTACAATTTCACAGCATAAGCTATAAAGCTTTTTCCCAGTAAATAATAAAATACAATGCACTGCAATTTTATTCTGTTTTATCCTTATACTTCGTGAAAATATGTTCTCAAAGATTCCTTAAGCTTTGTTTGGGATGTTAAACTACTTTAGGAGCTCTAAGGACTGCCATGGTGAAAACAATATTTGAAATCTCCTTGTGAATTTTGCTAGAGTATGGATCAGTGTTTTGATTGCAGAAGAGTTCGACAAAGGATTACTAACATAATAAAACAACTCCAGGTATATTTTTGATGAGGATATGACAATGCAAAATGGTTAAAATCTCTTAAAAATCTATGCTGAATGATAAAGACCCTTTATTAATAATTTACTTGGGGAAAAAATTGAAAAAACTAAAATATAAGTACATGAACCGATTAATCGATTAATCGTAAAAATAATCAACAGATTAATCGATTATCAAAATAATCGTTAGTTGCAGCCCTAGTTTCCTCCACACTTGTATTGTAGCTGCTTTGTGACTTGATTAGTGGATCCTCTCACACATTCTCAGATGTGAAAAAGAGCACAATTTGCTTGGGGATTATTTTTAGTAAAGCCCAGTCGGCCTGCATTGTTTGTTGTGTGGCGCAGTGGTTTGTTGACCTGAAATGCGACGGGGACTGGGCTGGGTATTGGAATACTGTCAAACTATTTAGGAAAACCGACAAGCATGTGCCAAAACCTGTTTGTAAAACCTGTAGGTCTATAATCTATGTACCATGGTATTGCCATGCTTCCCCAACATACTTAGAATAGCATTGAATGAAAAAAATACAATATATTTGTCATGATACATCTCCAAACTGCTAAAAAGTACAATGGCTATTTTTTGATAGAAACTAAAAATTCTAGTGTAAATGGTTCTATTCAAACCGCTCCAAATGGGATTCAAACTAGATTTAGCTTGTTAGGAATCCTACCAAGCATGGTAAAAAGGATGTAACCTTTTGAGGGTAGAAAAGTGAGGCTTACCTGTACAGCTCGTACTAGTTGGCCTTGGTAACCCCCTAAACCCCACTATTATCTGGGTCACGGTACCAATGTAACTCATTCTACTCATACTATTCTGAGAGGGATTCAAACCAGAATCAACCTCTATGGAAGAAGGGCACACTAACAAGGAAGCTAAAGATTGCACCCTCTAGTGTCAGTGCACCTCTTAAGGGCAGGAGGGTGAGGTTTACCTGCACAGCTCTTAAAAGCTTGCATCTGTTACCACCACCCCACTAAAACTCACTACCATCTGGGTCACGGCACCAGTTTGATTGGTCAAACTTTTACTGCTCAGAGTGATATTCAAACCAGCACCAACTTGCAATGGAGGTGAGAGCAGTCCATCGGTGAGAGCAACAAGAATGCAGCCTCTATTGTCTGTCGCTAGTGCCCCTTTTGAGGGCAGAAGTGCTAGGTTTACCTGTAAATCTCTTACTAGCTGGTCTTGGTTACACTCCGCCCTCTAAACCTCACTACTATCTGGGTCATGGCACCAGTTTTACTGGTCCTACTTGCACCGCTCTGAGTGGGATTCAAACCAATGTCAACTGGTATGGGCAGCAATACTTTTTCATATAATGGAAATCTTAATGGGAAATCTTACATTTCGTTTTTGCATGAACTATCCCTTTAACCTTATTCCACCAAAGAAAATCTTTAAGCCTTAAAGCTATGTCAGTGGACTGGCTGTACACAAGTGTTACATAGTTAATTAAGAAACCTCAACTCTAAATCTGTAAAGTACTGTATGATCAAATTACTCCCACTAGAGAATTGGAAATAAACTGCTTAATCCAGTGTAAAAAATGACCAAAATAGCAGACCTTTCAAAATGAATCCCTTTAGTAGTATTAAATAAATGAACCTTCTCATGACGGCCATGTCCATGTGAAGCTCACTGTACAGGGTTCATTGTTTGAGAGCGATGAGTGAATGCTGGTAATACAATCTCCTTCCAGTGATTTCTCAACTACAAAGAAGGAGATATGATATTAGGTGAGACACTGGATGTGATCAGTCACACACAGACAGTTCCCTCAGGACAGAATACAAAGGTCCATCCACCTGTCTCAGTCATCGAGATACGGGAACACATTCTGTATGAGCACAGGACAGATTTTACGCCCAAAAGCTACAGTATGCAACATAGAAAATGGTAAAGGAATCTTCTGGGATGAAAATAATAATAATATTTATTGCTTATCATTCCTCCATAAATACACAAATATAATAGTTTTATGTTTATTAATTAATTAATTTGCATATTTTGGTCATGGATTTGTAAAGAACACTATTTAACAATTAACAATAACCATTTTCCATTTTAATCTATTTTAAAATGTAATTTATCCCTGTGATTTTTCAGCATCATTTGTAAATGTGTTTACTGTAACTTTTGATCAAATTACTGTTTGCTTTAATTAAAACAAACAAGTCTTACTGACCCCCACATTTGAAATGGTAGTGTATGCATTTGCATGTTTATATATTGCACAATACCTAGCTTTATAAAATATCGATGTGAATAGAGAATAACAGCATGTGAATAAAAGCAATCAATTCAGCATATCAGGACAGATCTCACAAGAAGCATATTTTTTATGTGGTATGTCTGTTATGATGTTATTATGATTGCGGTTAGGCTAGTTTAAGCCTCAGACGGCACGCCTACAATTCATTCTCTGACTGTGAAAAATCATTGCGTGCTCATTTTCTCAATGTAGATTGCTAATATGATTGACTGATTGCCTTTACGCAACTTTGAGTGATGTCTTCGATATAATAAGTGTTTACTACTTTGATCGGAGAGCAGAGTTAGGCAGTAACCCTAAACGGTTTTATATAGCTTATTATATACATACTCTTCTTTTGCTGCTTTTCCCAGTCAACTGGAGGAGAAAAGGTGTTCTGTTCAGCTCTGGAAGTGGCTGGATTTTCAACACAGTCAGTCCCACGATAGTGTTTCATGCTCACCCTGTTCACCTGTGCTGATGGAAAAGTGTGGAAACAGGCCCAGAGAGAGATAGAGAGAGATGGAGAGAGAGAGAGATGGAGAGAGAGAGAGAGAGAGAGACATGGGGGAGGGGGGGGTTGTTCACCTGTTCTCTCACCTAACGAGTTTGACTTCATCTGCCGCCCACTCTTGGCCTCTGGCTGTTCAGAATAACACACCAACATACTCCTCGTACAATTTCTACGGAATATAGTCTTCATACTGTGCATGAAATGCACTATTTGTGCACGTATGGAATTCTCAGATGACCTACATTTACCAAAATGTACAGATCAAAATAATCAGAACACTTTATATCCCACAATGCTGTGCAGTGTGTTTAACCAGATGTAGCATCTTTTTTTTAATTATAAAATGTGTATACAAAATTATATTTAAAACAACAAAATCAACTGATTCACATACTATTTCTTACAAAACAGCAAGCTACATACAGTATATAGTATATCAGCACAAATCTCAAGACCGGCAGACAGTCAACAAATGTAAAAAGTTGAGCTCTTAACATCGTAACACAGCAAATAAGTAACAAGAGTGACAAAAGAACAAAGAAAGTCAGCAGACTATGAATAGTCATCCTAAAAGAGGAAACTTCGTGCCGCAATGCATGCTGGGAACTCACAAAAAGTTGACATTTCAGCAATATTCGTATTCAGCAAATTGCCCGTTTGTAAAACTATTAATTAATCTCTGCTATGCTTTATGTCACTACCAGTCGAAGACTTTTTTATTTTTTGCTTAAAATTGAGAAATATAATCACAATTCCAAAGAACAGTTTTCTATTTTAATATATTTTAAAATGTTATTCATTCCTGTGAGGCAAAGCTGAAATATCAGCAGCATTGCTCAACACCTGACACACACACACAAACCTCAAGGAAAGGCAACCATCAACAAATGTAAAAATATGAGCTCTTAAATTCACATCACAACAAATAACAATAACGACAACGACAAAACAACGATAGCTGAACAAAAGTCAAACAGTGAAAAGATAATCCTGCAACACATAATTTATTCATGCTGCAATGCATGCTGGGATCTTCAATTTAAAATTCTTTGTTCAGACAGCTGTGTTCGACTAGTTGGACTAACATGCGTTTTCATGTACTTTCGAGTACATTTCTTAGTACTTGTATTTGATACAGTATATTCCATTTCGGACCTTTTCTCTTTCAGATGCTCACTGAACCCTGGCCTAAACCTTTCTGTCTGATAAACATCACTGCAGGACTGACCAAGCCGCCTGAAAACCTGCATGGTGTGTTTTGGAAAGCTCTAGACCTCTCATGCCTGTTGTTACCTGTTTGGGATAAACAAACCCCATGGCAGGCTGAGCGGGAGTTTGCCGCTGCGCACTGAGCAAACTATCACCAGGTGTGCACGCATAGAGCTCATCTTCCGTCAGCGTCCTGTCATGCACAAGATGTTTATCCAATTTGTCAAGATAATCTTTCCTCAAACAAGGCCTGGGTCGAGGCCTCCCAGCACACACACACACACACACACACACACACACACACACTGCGAGACTGAAATGCATGCCATCTCCTCCAACTTTACTTCAGAACTAAACGTCATTATATGTTCTTAACAGAATTATCTTGCCTTTCCCTTCATTTTGCCCGGTTTCTCCACCACATTTTGGATCCGTTTCATCCACCTTCACATAGATCATCCGGCATATTATACAAATTTAGACTCTTAATGGAGTTCTGTTTATTTTATTTTATTTTTCTTCTGGATTACCGCTTTATTAATGATGTCAGTTCTACTAAAATCTAAAAAGACACGCACATTAGCATAAATAACACACAAGTCGCACACGCTGACATACTCTCAAATTACAGCGTAAGCAAAAAATCCTCAAGCTGATGATTTTATAATGAATCTTTTCATTTGCCATGGTGTGGATTACTTTAAACGGATTTCGGCGGAATATTTACATTCCGTGATTCGCAAACTTTATATTTAGAGAGGGGTTTATTTATCAGCGGCTATCATCTTAAATAATAAGCGTTATAATACAAGCCTCATAAATGATGTGTGCTATAATTACACAGCTGTGGCACATGAGCTTTAACTTTGTGACAACATCTATGAACTTCATGTGGAGTATTTCAAAACTTAAGAGAGCAAAAAATGACTCTCAAATGATCCGAGACTAGTAATTCTTGAGCAGACCAGTGTGAACAATTAAATAAAAAATAAAAATCTAAACTTACTGATAATTTAATGATAATTTGAAAACAATGTGATGAACCCAAAGAGTCAATAGAGAATTCAAGCTAATGGATGAATCACTGGAAACAAAATGATCAAACAAGCAACCAAACAGGGGTGCGTTTCCCAAAAGCATCTATGTTCGCAAGTTTTGTCGTTACCCATGAAGTTCAATGGAACTAACAATCAAAGTTAGCTGACGATGGTTTTGGGAATTGCACACCAGAAGTGACTTTACAGTATAACTATGACATTTCAATTAAGCTTATTTTGTTACTTTTTTTTATTTAAGCTTTTTAAAACTTCATTTTTGAAAGTTTGTTTACATTACATTAATTTAACACAATATTCAAACTGAAAATTTACTTTTTTTCTTCAAGTTACAGTGACAATTGTGGAAGCTTTTTTTCTGCCATGGCAGTTTTTTTTCTCAGAATTTAGAGTTCTTCCAGTTCCATCTTTGTGTGTGTGTGTGTGTGTGTGTGTGTGTGTGAGAAAAAAAAAAACCTTACCTTTTCTCTCACAGTTCAGAATTTTTTTCTTTTGATTCTGGCTTTATAACTCAAATATAATCTTTTTTTGTCGTTGTTGTTCACGATTCAGAATTGCAAGATATAAACTTCAGAATTGCCAAGTTTTTCTCACACTCACAATATATAAACTCACAATTCTGAGAAGAAAAGTAGAAATTGTGAGAAACAAGCAGTTGCGAGAAAAATAAAGTTAGAACTGTGAGATAAAAGTCACCTTTTTTAATGGTGGGAACAAAACACTGAATTATGAGATGTAAACTGAATTATGAGAAAATAAGTACGTACTAATTCGGAGTTTATCTCTCACAATTCTGATACAAAGTCAAAAAAAGTATTTAGCTTTTTTTTATTTTTATCCCATGGCTGAACAACATCAACTCACACACCATTGACAGTTAAATTTAGGGGGGGACCTTCAAGCTTAATGTTTACTTCTTTTTGTTACGTTTCCATCTGTCAATTTCTAAATTGCCACCTCATGCAATTGTTACTTTTTCTCAAGAGATCTACAAACTAGACATCAAGTCTGCAAGGGAACTTTCACACTATACATATGAAGAAAAAAAAAATGTAAAAACATATATTTCTGCGTTTAACCACTTTTGAATGCGTGCCACATAACTTTCATATTAAATCAAAAATATTGTGTGTGTTAACCGACATTACGCCACAGACGACGTCCCTTTAACTCTTGAACCCGGAACATTCCTTTAAGTAAACCTTCAAATATGAGGTAATGAGAAATGCATTAGCTAACAGCATTCTTTGCAATGTGTCTGGGGTCAAAAGGTGCAGGTATCTGCTCCCCTGCAGCAGAAACACACGTCTACATGTGTGTTCTCCCCTCACCTTCCATCTGAGACCACGTCTGTCCAGGCTTGTACACACACACACACACACACACACACATATACACCTGTGGGCGGTGGACATGGTTGACTGGAAAGGTAACGCCCCAGGACTGCTGTGTGGGCACATAGCAAAGTCTCTGTGGTTTCCCAGCATGTTGCCACCCCAAAGAATGCAGCTGAGCTCTTCTGAATTCCTTCTACATCACTTAGCGAATGCTTAATTGAGGTCAAAACATGAACAGGGATATCCTCTGCCATTTGTTTTATGCTTTATGATGCAGGCAGCTGGATCTGTTCCTCTGCAGACGCACACATACACTAACCGTCCCTTATCTTCAGCTGCTGTTTTGTGAGCCATCGGATGTTTTTCCCTTGTCTTGCGAACACCCTCATGGAGGGCAGCGCTGCAGACTGCGGAGCGACTGGTCGAGCCAGTCAACTACTCTAGCGCTACCAACAGACCAGGACTAAACAAGAGAACACCCACTAACTCCAAGCCTTTTATCACATGCTTTGGCAACCGGGAATGTTTTTGCATATGCAATCGCTTCAATCTAAGTACCAGCTTGCTGGATGGAGGTGCAGAAAGCCAAACCAATGACAAGATGCTGCTTGATGCATGTGGGAGGACTGCATGACTGCATGGAAATTCTCAGGAATAAAGCTGATGCGTGTCATTTTTTGGATTTTAAAATACTGAATAAAAGTCAGTCGATAAAAAGTTAGACACTCATAGGCTGAATCCCAAGAAAAAAAATGTTAGGTAAACACTGTGGCTATGTAAAAATGTTACCCAATAAGAAAACAAGCAAATAAACTACAATGGAAATGCATTCACCAAATAATTCCTTAATTCAGTTCAGTAAAGGAACTTACCAGCACACAGATCTAATCGCACACCATCTCAAACGTTTCTGTAATAATTTTGAAATGCCTGAGCCAAATCTGTCATCGAAATGATTTGGTATAATCACCTCCCATATCTACCTCACACGATTCTGTTCCCGAACATTGGGTAACCAAATGCAAGATAACATGACAGCTTATGTTATTGGGTAATTTATTGTGCAGGAATAGAGCCACATGCTTTCCTTTTTCCTTTTCTTATTTGTCGCCTAAACTCTGGAATAACCTACCTAACATTGTTCGGGAGGCAGACACACTCTTGCAGTTTAAATCTAGATTAAAGGTCCCCTTCTTCGTGATCCCATGTTTTAAACTTTAGTTAGAGTGTAATGTTGTTGTTAGAGTATAAATAATATCTGTACAATTCTAAAGCTCAAAGTTCACTGCCAAGCGAGATATTTGATTTAACAGAATTCGCCTACAAAAAACGACCCGTTTGGACTACATCCCTCTAGTTCCTGCAGTAATGACGTCACTAAAACAGTTTTTTGACTAACCACCGCCCACATGAATTCACAAAAAGGCTGTGTTTGTGTTTGTCGCCATGTCGTTGAAACGCTGTTATTTTCATCTCTGAGTCCAATCATCCTTGTTTGGGCTTCCCAGGGACGCTGTACTTGGAGATTAATGGTTACAATTTATGTTTAACTCGGTTCCCAAAAAATTATAATCCACATGTAAAACTATGTGCAGAACATTTTGCTGAGGACAGCTTCCTCAATCTCAATCAGTTTAAAGCCGGATTCGCACAAAGATTATTCTTGAAAGATGGAGCAGTTTCCTCTTTGTCTGGAGAAGGCGTTGTTTATGGACCACAACTGGTAAGTGTATTTTATTATTTAAGTTGGTGCGTTTAACAGTTTCTGTAACTTATTACACAAAGGGCAACGCTGTTTAGCTTTGTTAACTAGATGTTAGGGCTGTGCAAAAAAACGAATGCGATGTTCATGCGCATCTCGTCAGTAAAAACGCTCCTGTGATTATCTCCAGCACATGCTCCTGCCCACTTGCTTCTCAAAACTAGTCAATCGCGTTTCCAGGAGGGCAGCCTGCGCTCAGCTGCTGTCGAATCACAACACAGGAACCACTGGCCCAATCAGAACTCGTTACGTATTTCTGAAGGAAGGGCTTTATAGAACAAGGAAGTCATCAGCCCGTTTTTATGACAGTGAAAACAGCGGTATACAGATAGGTGAATTGTGTGAAAAATAATGTGTTTTTTTAAACGCGAAACATGAACACATGTTATATTGCACACTGTAAACACAATCAAAGCTTCAAAAAAGCGCGAAAAATGGGACCTTTTAAGACCCATCTCTTTAACCTGGCTTACACATAACATACTAATATGCTTTTAATATCCAAAGACGTTAAAGGATTTTAAGGCTGCATTAATTAGGTAAACTGGAACCGGAAACACTTCCCATAACACCATATGTACTTGCTACATCATTAGAAGAATGGCATCTACGCTAATATTTGTCTGTTTCTCTCTTGTTCCTAGGTCACTGTAGCCACCAGATCCAGTCTGTATCCAGATCAGAGGGTCACTGCAGTCACCCGGATCCAGTACGTATCCAGACATGATGGTGGATCAGCTCCTAGAAAGGACCTCTACTGCCCTGAAAGACAGCGGAGACCAGGACAACTAGAGCCCAGATACAGATCCCCTGTAAAGACCTTGTCTCAGACGACCACCGGGACAAGACCACAGGAAACAGATGATTCTTCTGCACAATCTGACTTTGCTGCAGCCTGGAATTGAACTACTGGTTTCGTCTGGTCAGAGGAGAACTGGCCCCCCAACTGAGCCTGGTTTCTCCCAAGGTTTTTTTCTCCATTCTGTCACCGATGGAGTTTCGGTTCCTTGCCGCTGTCGCCTCTGGCTTGCTTAGTTGGGGTCACTTCATCTACAGCGATATCATTGACTTGATTGCAAATAAATGCACAGACACTATTTAACTGAACAGAGATGACATCACTGAATTCAGTGATGAACTGCCTTTAACTATCATTTTGCATTATTGAGACACTGTTTTCCAAATGAATGTTGTTCAGTTGCTTTGACGCAATATATTTTGTATAAAGCGCTATATAAATAAAGGTGACTTGACTTGACTTTACATGCTCCTGGTTACAGCAACTTCGATTTTTATTGTTGAAATCACCTATTAAATGTATACTTGGTTTGGGACAGTACAGTATCTGCCTCCTCATGTCATGTTCACATGAACTGAAGGCTTTAAAATATCCTGAGCAGAAAGCTCTGTTGAAGATGACTGATAAGGTGATGAAAGGTGCCAATCAAATGCTTAAAACCCGTCATGCGACACACTCACAGACAGACAGAATTTAAAAAGTGATTTATTACATTTCAGAAGACTGACAGTCATTGTCATGTTGTGTGACAGCTGTGACACTTATCTGCCATTTACACTTATTTTATGTGTAGTTTTAGTCCAAGATTCTTCTCACGTCTAAATAATATATAAGAAACAAGAATAACATCGTGATAATGTTTCAAATGCGTTGCTTAAGTCCATACTGGTTGTTACAAATCTGAACCTCGGGGCAGTCACTCTGGCCTCATTTCCCACAGTCACACAAGTAATGATTATCTTGATGTTAATCGCTGTAAAATGACCATAAGGGATTGACCTTTCACCTTGCCTTAATTCTGGTGAAGATCTTATCTGTTAGACAGGCCCTGTCAGATGTACACGGATGTGTCCTGCTACCTACTTGGCTGGAAATTGGACAGGAGGTATTGGACGTGTTAGGATGAAACTAAATCTACCCATAAATGTGCAGGAAACACAAGACAGTATTAAACAAGAACAGGAAATGTGTGTGTTTCTGAAATCTTGATCTTATCTGTGGGATTAAACATTTAAATGGGTAAGGTTTTTTTTTTTTTTTTTTTTTTATGGCAAAGGCACAATTGTGGCTGGAGGAATTATTTAGTGATGCTAGTTTGTTGATTCTGTTAGCCTACAAACTCTACATTTGGCCTTTAGGCTAAGTTGTTTTATACATAACATTTGTAACATAACGTTTTTTAAATTTGGCACTGGAGTGGCACGCAAATACACAAGACATATTCAACTTGAGTTTGATATTAGCATGTTGCTAAGCTAACAATCTCAATGTGGTACTGTAAAAAAATGCAGCATGCATACATTTTGGATAACATTTTTCTCACATCATGATTGTATATTTTGGAACATGACTTTTTAGCTTCCAATTGTGAATTTATTTCACATAATTTTGACTATTTCTCGCAGTTGCAACTTTATATATTGAACAGTAATTCCATGTTCATGTCTTCCAAAGTGACTTTATATCATGCAACTAAACTTTTAAATCCACCCCTTAATGAAAATCAACAATGGTGTTTGTAGTTTTAGGGTATTGGCTAGCATTTGTATAACCACAGTTTTACTATAAACACCATGGCTAAACTATTGTTAATGTAGCAAAACCATGGATAATTGGTGGTTTCAATGGTTTAACCATAGTAACCAAGGTTTTTTTTTTTTTTTTTTTTTAGTAAACCATGGATATATATAGTCAAGGTTATTTTGATGGTTATTTGTAGTAAAACCATGGTACATGGTCTGATGCAAGTGCCAGAAACAAAAACCTGTATTAAGTATGAACAGGTAATTTGGCAGTTTTTGAAATCTTGATCTTGTCTGTGGAATTAAACATTTAATTTGGTACGATTCAGAAATATTAATTATAACTAGAGGAATAATTTGCCAATGTCTAGTTTTGATGATGCTAGTTGCCTACATCTTGCACGCTTTACCTTCATGTTGTATTATACATAACATACATGTTAGAAGTTTTGACACTACAGTGGCGCATAAGAAAGTGCAACAGAGATTTGACTCAATTAAGTTTTATGTTAGCATGTTGCTAAGCTAACAATGCGGTACGGTAAAAAGCACACAATATCCACAACATAACATTTCTGAGTGAGGTTAAACTGTTTTAATATCTGTATTGAGTGACACTATTTAAATTTATAATGAACATTTTAATCTTGATTCATTTTTGGAGCTAATCACAGTGCATTGTGAGATTGTCTTCTCAGTAAACACTTATAATAATGGCATAACATTTGACCACAAAACAGCGATGATACAAGTGTCTGCTAAATGCATAATTGCAGATGCATTACATTTCATTTTCATACTGGTGCACTTTACACCCCTACTTATATAGTGTGTGTTTTGCTCAAAAGTAAATGTAGCATGCAAAAAGATTTGAATATTAGTTTAACTAAAGAAAACAAAAAGTTAAACTGAACTTCCTTCCTGAATCAACAAGTTGATGGTGGCACACTTCCCACAGCGTAGACGGCCAAGCCGATGCTTAATGAGCGTCCGCAGACGTGTGATTCCAGCTGTAACGTGACCAGCGTGGTCATGGGCAGAGCAGATGTCGGCGCACACTGAGAGGGCTGAGGGCTTCTGACAGGCTGTGCTGGTGAAGCGCTCACACACAGATGCCCAGTGACAGCTCTCTGCTGGGGTGCAGCTGCCCCCCACCCTCCTCTTGTCCCATCCACTTACTGCAGCTGTATCCAGACACACCGTGAGATGCGGCGGTTAGAGGGACGTTCTGGTGGAGATGTTCCTCAGAGGTTCTGGGGGATCCGAGGAACCACTTTACACTACACTTTAACTGATTACATCAGTCAGTGGTGCAAGCAGAGGCGGTTAGGATGAAAAACTGCGTTTCACTCGGAGCTCTGGAGATTTTCTTGCTCCTAAAAACTTTTTATATCTTCTCACTGCCCCTTAGATTTAAACCTTTACCTAAATCCACTGCCCCTCAGATTTAAAGATATATATATATATATATATATATATATATATATATATATATATATATATATATATATATATATATATATATATATATAAATCTGTACATTTAAGACTTTATGTTAATCATCTCTAAGATTATTTAAATCTTTATTACTGTACGACAAGGACTTATCTAGGTAAATTACATCTGATAAGATTTACACTTTTGTTACTGTACATTTATGATTTCTAGAATTAAATTACCTCTGAAATGATTGGTTAACCTTGAGTGTGTTTGTCATCATTTGCTTAATACTGAATAGGTGTTCATGTAAATGTGGTTAAAGTTATGTGTCATAGTGTTCATGGTTATAACAACAAAAAAAAGCATAAAGTCATTGCGACCTTATTTAACACAATTATTTATTATCTTGCAAAGATTACTTTATTTCAGAGGTCACTTTGTAATGTAATTACAGCTTCATATCTTCTAAAGTTAATTCATATCTCGCAATTAAAATTTTTTTTTCTCATAATTAAGATTTTATGTCTTACAATGTTACTTTGAAACTTGCAATTGCTACTTTATTTCATTTAATTGCAACTTTAATTCTCACAAATGCAAGTTTATGTATCGTAACTGCTGCATGTATTGTCCAAAGTGACTTTATATCTCACAATTACAGCTTTGTTTCCCGTAAGTGAGATTTTGTTTCACAATGTTACTTTATAACTTGCAGTTGTAATTACAACATAATTATCTTTTTACATTTTTACTCTGAGACAGAAAGAAAGCTCCCATAAAAAATGGTCTGGGTTGATCTTGGAGGAAGTTCAGTGTTCTGAACGTATCTCCTTACAACACTTTTATTTCAAATAAACAAGAAAAATCCATGCTCAGGCACAGACAAATCATCTTAGCTTACAACATTTCATTGCCATTAATTATGACATTTTGTGTGCATTTGATAAATAAACATTGACTTGAAAAGCCAGCTTTTTTGTGAAATGTCTCCTCTTTGAGTTTAACACACAACAATCTTCATTATTAAAAAAAAAAAAACAATTAAAAGTCCACAAGCACAATCATCTCAGTCTGTCCCTTTGCCTGAGCAAAAACCAGTGTGTTCACAGTTTGTGGAGACATGGATGTTTCAGAAACACAATCAGCATCATCTCTTATCATACTACATCTCCTGTTTGGGTTTCCACGAGCTACACATCACTGCTGCTTGTGTATCCTATTTGATTGCCATTCATGCTGCCACAATGACTACATCTGCCTGTTTTTGGGGACACGGTGTGTCTTTTGACAACACTCCTAGGAGGAAACCTTAAAATAACAAAAAATAATGGGGTAAAAAAATATATAATCATCTAAAACTCATCGGAAACAAATAAAACAAATGTCCATCAGTTAAGCAGCTTAAGCATTGTTACACAAAATTGAACATTGATTTGAGAAAGTGAAACTAGAGGTTTATATATTCCTGGATCAACATCCCACCAAATTCGGGTACAGTCGGGTGTCTATTTGGGATGATATATACCTCTTTGTACTCTGGTACCAGAGCCTGTTTTTGGCCAGGCAAACTGACTGTATATGAAACAAACTTGAGAAACAAACAGTGACTTGACTGACTTGAGAAACAAACAATGAAGTAATGCTGCTTTGTGTTGTTTATCTGACTATAACCAATGTAAAAACAAAGACTGTTTGTCCCTGTGTTTGTACAGGTAGTGTGGCACCTATATTTAGGTTTTTACAGTTCTAGAGTGACCCTAACATTTAAGACCTTCCCGGACGAAAAACCTGCTTAACGGTTCAAGAATTGGGACCAGACCAGAACCCGCACCCAAACCATGTCTGTGGAAAACTGCCTTCAGAGAACCACTGCTGTTATCCCCACTGGGTCATAGTTTACCTTAAGGTGCAAATTTGTACCCTTGGTAGGTAGATAAGAAGTCTTCAATCCTAATCCTGGAGACACACTTTCCTGCACAGCTGAGATCCGACCCTAATCAAAGGCTCTTTCACACAGAATTACAGTACTTCATTACAGTTTGCACTTATTTTTCTTGTTGCGAACGTTGATCTGCCTTCAAAACACCTGGTAAAAGAGTCCCACGATAACATGCGTCATCATTACGACACACCCTTTATAGCTTGGTTCTGGCTTTTGTTCACGAAGAGCTTGTTCTGGGACTGAACCAGGCAATGTTACTAGGTCCCCAATCCGGCATGTGTTAGCATTCACACAGAAGGCACTCCGGCAATTTTCCTGACCGATGTGCAGTGTGAAAGGGGCTAAACACACCTGAAGTAGCTAATCAAGGTCTTCAGGATTGCTTTGAAACTCACAGGCAGGTGTGTTGAAGCAGGATGGAAACTTTGCAGGACAGTGGGTCCCCAGGAGCAGGGTTGAAGACCTAGGTGTGAACTCAAACCCTTGAGGGCCACCGTCCTGCAGAGTTTAGTATTTTTCACAGTGTGGAACAACCAAGAATTCGTTTTAGTTATGGTAGACAAACCAATAATTTCAGTCTGGTTTTAGGGGTACACTACAGTGTTTAGGGTAGCTTTGGACATGTATTTTTTGAGGAGGTTAATTCAGGCTTCCAATGTCAAATGTGGTGTCTAAAGTAAAACCAGTTTGAGAGCCACTACCTAACAGCACAAGTCAGGTGAAACTCTGGGAACTCTTCGTAAGATCCCAGGCTAACAAAAGTAACCCATACGTGCTAATTAGACCCTGAACTCAGGTGTTAAACTCTCCACCTAAAAATCCAGCTTACGTAACAGCCTCAAAGTTGGCCCACTTTAACCACAGCTGTAATTATTGAATTAGTAGAAAAGTTCAAGAGGTTCCTCGGATTTCAGATAGTTATTTAGCATCCCGATGAAACCTTAGTCCCAGCCAGTGCGGTTGAGTGTGTTTCCCTGACTCGCTGTATGCACACCTGTGCGAAGGTTTGTTCAGGGAGTTGGCAGAACGTTCTGTGATACAGGGAGTAAAGAATGCTAAAGATGTTTTCAAATCAAGCCCTATCTGAATCATAAAAGATTTTGGGTAAACAGTGTAAGCAATGGGTAAATGGCCTTTACAAATAAGGAATCACCTGAACTGTATTTTGAAATGATAATGTATGGAGCCCCTAAGGAGATTTCAAAATTGCTTTGTAATATACTGTATTTTAAAAAAAAATTTTATTACAAATATCATTACCATTTAAATAAAAATGTAATTTAAAATTTACATTTAATTTAAATAATTTTCTATTTCTATTTAAGTGTATATATTAAAAAAAATACTTCGTGAAAATCGTGTTTACATGAGATTTTGAAATCACTGACTCAGAGAACATGCACATGTCGAATCGACACAAATAAAACTGGGGGAATTAATCATATTAGTCAAAATACAGCATGACTAGGTGGCAGTCTCTCACGCACAGCTGCCATTATTGATAAAAAGCTAAAGATGAAGGGGCATTTCTCATTGTCAGTGAGAAGCAAACAGCAGCCAGACACAGAAAACCAGTTTGGGTGTACCTGGAGAAGGCAGGTGGTGAGCGAGGTGTTGGCCGTGGGTCACGACAAACGGACGGTTGTGGATGTATTGACGTACTCTCTGCTGAGGCCGGGCCAAGTCTGCTCTGATTCCTGTGACGTGAGGTCCGGGAGTGGAAACAATGTAGGGAGTGTTGTCCTGCACGTCATTCAAGAGATGGAGGGGTGGGGGGTGGACTATAGACACACACACACACACACACACACACACACATATATATATATATATATATATATATATATATATATATATATATATATATCATCTTCATTGTGGTACTAATAAGGATTTGGGTTGGCAATAACCCCTAAAAAATTATTGACGGCTAAAATAGTCTGTCTAATACATATTTGTAATGTCAGAGTACTAGTGTTTTGCACGTTTGTTAACTCTTGTGACACTTAATGCCCAGAATAACAACAGACAAAGGAATGCATCAGAACTTGAAAAAGAACATGAACCCTTGTGGCTTTATCAAAAAAAATATTATAATAAATAATAATAAAATATAACATGGTTAGTGTGTGTGTCACAAAAAAATAAAATAAATAAATAAATAAATAAAATTCTTTGCACATTTGCAAATGAGTTTGATGTTTACCCAGTAATCTAGAAACTGAAACTAATCCTCTAAACAACATATTTTCAGTTTACAGTTAATAGGGTTAAGGACAAAACTGACACTTGGTTTAGCTCAGGTTGCTTTATTGTTTTAAGCTTGTTTCAAGAAAAATTTAATTATGTCAAGAAAAAAATCAAGAAAAATTTAACTACAATTATTTGAAAACTTTTGAAATTGTAATTACTGCAATTATTTTGAAAATAATGTTTAAACGTGTCAAGAAAAATCAAGATACATTTCACAATTATATGAAGACTGTGAAATTAATATTTAATTACATCAAGAACAATCACAATAAATATTACTACAAACATGCAAAAACATAACATATAATTATTTGTGTTTAAAAAATATATATTTCAGAGTTGTATATGAAGATTTTTGGAGTGCATTTCAAAAGAAACCCTCTACTTCAAAATTGCTTACACATGCTTAATTCATTGTGTTACTTGTTGTTTCTGTGTAATTGTTGGTAAAATTTTACTAACAATTAATGAGTGAAAAAATAAACCCTACAAAAAAGTTTTTTTTCAGTGTATAATTGTATTTTATTTTAAAAAAACTACAAACGATATGGAAGGAAAGATTTGGAGGCAAATATGGAGGACGTCCATGACCCCATTCTGGAGAATCTTGCATAACTGCTGTTTGGTGTTGATTTGGACCCATTCGTTTACATGGGGACCTCAATCCATCTCTAAATGAAAATGACAGGAACCCCACTGTGGGTTCTAGATGGAGCCATAACCTCCGAGATGGGGCAACATCATTAGGGGGCCAACCATAACCCAAACTACCAACCATTTCTCTTGTACCAACAATGCACATCCATCCAGTAATGAGGCATTTCATTTGCTGGCGCCGTTACTGCAGTTGATTCATGATCAGTTAAAGTAACTGGAGATGGTGGTCGTAAGGTCCATAACCAAAGCAACAGTGATGATCTGTGTATGACAGACATCTGTCTAAATGGACAGCCCGCGTAATGAGAGAGCTCTGTGCACATGGTGATAAAGCCATTGTGCTAATGACAGACTCCAGCTTTAATCTACCACTCTCACCTGTAAGAGAAGCTCACTGAAACCCAAGAACTTACATGCAACGATCGACAGGACTCGCAGGGAGCTTTACATCTAACAGCAAATTATGCAGTCTCGTATAGAATGTATCAAACATACTGACTATCATAACACGTTGGGAAGCATCCATTATAGTAAGCAACATATTCACAAAATGACATTTAACCCCTCCAACCCCCTCAATTTATAAAAAGGATTTTAAAAGAAAATGTCGACTATAGCATTTCCATGACTTTTCAAAAAAGGAAAGAGTTTTTATTGCCAAAACTCTTGTCCTATTTATAGGTTTGTGGAGGCTGTATACAGGGAAACAATCTGGACAGATGACCAATCCATCACAGGGCTCCCATTCAAGTACTAACCAGGCCAAACCTCGCTTAGCTTCCAAGTTCAGGTATGCAGTATAACTTAGTTCTCTTGTAATTTAATACCAAGGTAATATAACACAAAGTATGCTGTTATAAATGTACATTAGTAGCTGTGCAAACATGTCATCACAGTCTGTGGAGAGGCTTCATTATAACCAAGCCACAAACTGGTGATATTGGTGATTTTTTCTACTTTCCACATCAGTTTTGCTTTGTGGCTGCTGTCACTGGAAACTTGTCATTTGTACACCTGTTAACTGTATAGTTGCACAAATGGTAGACTGTAAACCAGAAGAGAACAGCACGGTCACAGTTGCTCTACATTTCTCTAAATATAATGACTTCCATTAGCGTTCCATTTATTTGTGTCCTTGAGCAGCACACGACAAACGCAAAAACTCAGACCGCACAATAACATCTCAATCACCATCCATCAACTTTGTCACTTCCAAAATGTCAAAACAGGAAGACGACAATTCCTTTTCACACGGCGTAACCCTGAGCATTCATTGACAGCCTACAACGACATTGTTTGAATCGACTTTAATATCTCTCCAAATGCCTCATTCTTCTGTCAGTAAGGGAATTCACTCATACACAATTAAAAGATTAGGCTGCGTGCCAAAGCGGGGAACACAAGGTGACAGCGCATGAATCACACTGTCCGCCCTGGGGATGTTTGTTATCCGCATCGAGAGCTGCTAAAAAGACCAAGATGAGAGAAGTTTGAGTCGGAGCCATTATGGTTAATCCGCATGCTCTTTCAAACTCACGCACCCCCGCCCACAGGCTCATTTGACTTCATCAAGCCCCGCCCACCACACTAGCCCCACCCTCCCAACCTCAGCTTTATCTGCCCCAGAACAACAACACATCAGCTGGAGTGGGAGAAACCACAGGCTACAGATTTGGTTTGATTTCAGCTTTTTATTTATTTTTTTATTGCTTTTACAACTCAAATTTTTCGACAACTCAAGTAATGCGAATGCAAAATGCAAAAATTCAAACTTTTTTTGACCACTAACTTATTTCCACTGATTAAAACTTTTAAGAAATTAAACATATTACTATAATAACTAAATCAACCTGATTATATTGAGTTAAACATTGAAAGTCATTTATAACAGACAAATCATGTATATAACAAATAAAAAAAATCTTAATGTAATACAATAAAACACATGAACACATCCAAACTTTCATAAACAATATTTTGATACTATAACTATTACACTGTATCTGTGATTGCAACTCTTCTCAAAAAGTGTAGTTGAAATCATTATTATTATTTAATTACAAATATTTATTTATTTATTTATTTATTCATTTATTTATTCTTTTACAAAATACAATGTGATGTTAGAATACATCTCACAAAAAATATCATTAATATTCTGCAATGTGGCATGCCATAATACATATCACAAAATTTAATGAGTAATAATGATTTTTAACATTTTATTTAATATTGTTTTTTTATTTAACTTAATTTAACTTATTTTTACTTTAAATTTATTTTTTTACTTTACTTGTTGCAATTAATAGCCAAATAGTGTCTCTGTCTCTATTTATTTATTTTTTTAAATGTGGAGTATTTTTCTCTCTCTCTCTCTTTTACCCCCACATATAGTCTACAATATGACATGTTATAATCCATCTAAAAAATAATTAATAATATCTTGTTAATAAATAAATGAATAAATAAAGTTGTAGCAATGAATAGACAAGTATCTGTCACAAATCAGACTTTTTGACTGGCGATGGAGAATGGCATGGGTATCCGGAACTAGAGACGGGGACTAGGAGACTGACGACAACAAGGGAGAAACATGTGAGGATAGTCTGGGGTACTGGAGATTAGAGCACAACACAGGTTAGAGTAAATATGAGTCTGGGTACTGTTCGGGGTAATGAACGGTAGACCAGACGCCAAAATACCGAAGTGAAGGTGGCTCTATACTTGATAGGATTATTGGGCGGCTCCTGATGCCCTGATGTGATGACGGGGGCAACTTCAGCCTCTGGGTGCAAGACAATTTGGATGGACGCAATGAAACATCTCCAGAAGCGTAGGATCAAGGATGTCATCCTAGGCCACACAGGAACATTCTTCTGGTCTGTAACCTTCCCAGTCGATAAGGTATTCGAGCCGGCCACCCCGTCGCCGCGAGTCCAAGATGTCCTTGATTTGATAGACGGAGGGTTGATCCAGGATCTCTGGAGGAGGGGGTTCTTTGGGTTCTGGGGTGTCTGGAGTGGAAGGAGAAAATGGTTTAAAGAGTGAGATGCGAAAAGAGGGGTGAATTGGTACTGCAGTTGCAGTTGATAAGTGACCTCATTGATCTGCCTCTCGATCATGAATGGACCAATGTAGGGGGGACTCAGCTTCCTACTGGGCAGACAGAAAGAGGTTGGTAGCCGAGTATGCACTGGAATGGCATGAGGCCCATGGTGTTCTGTCAGAGGGAGTTCTGTGCATACTCGGCTCAAGGGAGGAAGTGGTTCCAGCTGTGCTGGTCTTCTAGGCAGTATGCCCGGATGTAGTGTCTGAGTTCCTGGATCTTCCACTCAGTCTGGCTGTTTGTTTGGGGATGGTATCCAGAGGATAGGCTCACAGTGACCCCTAGCAGCTGGAAGAAGGCCTTCCACATGTGGGAGATAAACTGAGGACCTTGTTCTGACACTATATCCTCGGGTAAGTTCCTGAAGACATGAGTGAATAATTAGATAGGTAGGTAGGTAAGCCATGTAAGGGAAGTAACTTGCAGGCTTTCGAGAAATTATCCACTACCACTAGGATGCAGGTGTTTCCTTTGGTTTCGGGTAAGTCCGTCACAAAGTCAATCCCCATATGAGACCAGGGCTGCCAAATGGGCAGGGGCACGAGTTTGCCCACCGGAAGATAAAGAGGACTGGAAGACATTGCACAGACTGAGCAACTGCGGATGTACCGGTTGACATCATGGGACATACTGGGCCACCAGTACCAAGCTTGGAGGAGCGAGAGGGTCCGTTGGCTGCCTGGATGTCCAGAGCTCGGTATGTTGTGGACTGAGCCCAGAAGGGACCTCCGTTGGGACCTGGGGATGTTTATAGCAATGAAAAAAACCAGGAGAGGGCATCGGCCTTACAGTTCCAATTTCCAGGACGGTAGGGAAGTTGAACCGGGCGAAGAAAAGAGCCAGGATTGAGCCTCTTGGTGTCACTGAGATACTGTAAGTTGTTGTGCCCTGTGACGACTGTAAAAGGATGGTTGGCTCCCTCCAGTCAATGCTGCCACTCTTTAAGAGTCGGTCTGATAGCAAGTAACTCATGGTTTCTGATGTCGTAGTTTCGCTCTGCTGGGAACAGTTTCCGTGACTAGTACGCACAAGGCTGGAGGCATGAAGGCTCACCATACAACTGAGAAAGCACGGCTCTGACTCCGGTGGTGGAGGCATCCACTTTTACTATGAAGGGGACATTGGGATCTGGGTGACGCAGGATGGGAGCCATGCTAAAGGCCTGTTTTAGCTTCTGGAAGGCCTTGTGGGCACTGGAGCTCCAGGACAGGGACTTTGGCTTTCCTCAGAGCATGGTGGTCAAGGGAAATATATGCCGACTGAAATCCTTGATGAAACATCAATAGAAATTGGCAAATCCTAAGAATCTCTGAAGCTCCTTTACAGACTTGGGAATAGGTCACTCCATGACAGCAGATACCTTCTCCTGGTCCATTTGGATGCCCTCTTGGTTGATGATGTAGCCGAGGAACTGTACAGTGGGGTGATGAAACTCGCACTTCTCCAGTTTCAGGTATAGCTGAACTGAGCTGTGGAGCTTGTGGAGGACCTGTTTCATGTGGTGGCGATGGTTGGCCAGGTTCCGGCATTAGATGAGAATATCGTCAATGTAAACGATCACTGGCTTGTGGAGGAACTTCTTGAACACCTCATTCATGAACCTCTGGAAGACAGATGGGGCATTTGCAAGGCCATACATGGGGTACACCAATATCACTCCAGTACCAGAAACTTGATCTCCTTTTCATGAAGAAGCCCGATCTTGATTTTCACTTGGGGGGGGGGGGGGGGGGGGGGGGGGATTGTTGATATCTCAAGTGCCCATGTCCTAGAGGCTTTCCCTGGATTGTCTTGATTCTGATCTCCTTGGCATGGCAGTGGCTTGGCAACTGAAGACGACTTAGGAGGCTTTGCTAGATGAAGTTGCCTGAGGAGCAAAAGTGACCAGGGCTGAGACTGTAATAGAACAGGTGGGAGTGAATAGCTGGACTGAAATGAGTGAGAGTGAAGAGATAACAGGGTCATACTGGATGGTACTCACCAAAGGACGTTTGGCCTTGACGGGACAGGCTCAGATGAAATAATCAGCAGCAGCACAATAGAGATAGAGTCCGGCTGCAAACCTGCAAGTGCATTCCTCCTGAGATAGCCGGGTTGAATCCACTTGCATGGGTTCTGGTACCTGAGAGCCGCTGGCGGGGGAACAGAATGGTGGGTGGATTCAGTGGTATTGCAGTATGGCAGATGGCTAGGTGTTGGGACACATAGTTGGCCTTCAGCATGAAGCTCTCCAATCCAACAGAATCATCGTAGATTGCAATCTGAGCACGGATACAGGGACTCAATCCCTGCTGGTTGGTAATGAGGAGAACAGCATCATTACATCCGGTAGCCTCCACCAGAGTTCGGAACTGCACAATGTAATCGTTGGTAGTCAGGGCTTCTTGACACAGCCGCAGCAGCTGATTTGAAACAGAGAGCTCTCCAGTAGCAGTAACCAACACCTCCTTGAAGTGTTAGTGAAAGAGTAGTAAGAGTTAGTTATGGCACTGTTGGCAGTCCATATACAGTAGCTTTTTTAAAAATGGCACGGGTATCCAGAACTAGAGACGGGGGATCAGGAGACTGGGAGGATAACAAGGAAGAAACACGGAGGGATCATCTGGCGTACTGGAGATTAGAGCACAACACAGGTTAGAGTAAATATGAGTCTGGGTACTGTTCAGGGTAGTGAACGGTAGACCGGATGCCGAAGTACTGAAGGTGGCTTTATACTGGGTAGGATTATTAAGTGCAGGTGCACTCAAGTGCAGGTGCAGGGGATCAGTACTCTGACAACTGGGTTTGGATGTGATTGGGACAAGGTGACAGTGATGATAGAGGTGGCTGTGAAGGCGATGATTCCCTGACAGTATCATATCAGTATATCTATTGTTGTCAATTTTATTATAATGTGTATTTGAAGTTAAAACATTTTTTCTGAAATGTGATAAGTCAAAAAATAATAAGAAATGTTGTGCTATGAATTTACAAAAAAAGAAATGTAAGGCTGTAGCAATGAATAGCCAAGTATAATATATATATATATATATATATATATATATATATATATATATCAATCAATCACCTTTATTTATATAGTGCTTTAAACAAAATATATTGTGTCAAAGCACTGAACAACATTCATTTGGAAAACAGTGTCTCAATAATGCAAAATGATAGTTAAGGCAGTTCATCATTGAATTCAGTGATGTCATCTCTGTTCAGTTAAATAGTGTCTGTGCATTTATTTGCAATCAAGTCAATGATATCGCTGTAGATGAAGTGACCCCAACTAAGCAAGGCAGAGGCGACAGCGGCAAGGAACCGAAACTCCATCGGTGACATAATGGAGAAAAAAACCTTGGGAGAAACCAGGCTCAGTTGGGGGGCCAGTTCTCCTCTGACCAGACGAAACCAGTAGTTCAATTCCAGGCTGCAGCAAAGTCAGATTGTGCAGAAGAATCATCTGTTTCCTGTGGTCTTGTCCTGGTGCTCCTCTGAGACAAGGTCTTTACAGGGGATCTGTATCTGGGGCTCTAGTTGTCCTGGTCTCCGCTGTCTTTCAGGGCAGTAGAGGTCCTTTCTAGGTGCTGAGCTACCATCTGGTCTGGATACGTACTGGATCCGGGTAACTGCAGTGACCCTCTGATCTGGATACAGACTGGATCTGGTGGCTACGGTGACCTCGGAACAAGAGAGAAACAGACTAATATTAGCGTAGATGCCATTCTTCTAATGATGTAGCAAGTACATAGGGTGTTTTGTGAAGTGTTTCCGGTTCCGGTTTACCTAATTAATGCTGTCACGTTCAGCGTTGCAGGAATGAAGTGAGAGAACCATGTGCAGGTATGTATCTTTATTATGGGTAATCCAATCGGGTAAACAAGCCAAGCAGGGTCAAAACCAGTAAATCCAAAACCAAACATAAACAGGACACGAACACAGGGCAAGGCAAGACAAGGCAAGAGTTGACGGACATATAACGCTCAGACAATAAACACGGACTCCGTAACAAAGACAGAAACAAACCAGGTATTTATAGACAGGTACAAACGATGAAAGTGGAAACAGCTTAAAACAATGAACAGTGACGATAAGGGGAAGTGAGACCTCTAGTGGACACCCAGAGATACACAGACCAGACACACTGTGACAAATGCAGCCTAAAAATCCTTTAACGGATTTGGATATTAAAAGCATATTAGTATGTTATGTGTATGCCAGGTTAAAGAGATGGGTCTTTATGTATGTGATAATTACAATGAAAACATATTATTATTATATTTTATATATATATATATATATATATATATATATATATATATATATATATATATATATATAATATGTTATAATAAATATGTATATATATATAAAATCACTGTGTGTGTGTGTGTGTGTGTATATATATATATATGTATATATATATATATATATATATATATATATATATATATATATATATATATATATATATATATATATATATATATATATGTATATAAAAGTGTGTGTGTGTGTGTGTCTATATATATATATATATATATATATATATATATATATATATGTATATATATATATATATATATATATATATATATATATATATATATATATATATATATGTATATAAAAGTGTGTGTGTGTGTGTCTATATATATATATATATATATATATATATATATATATATATATATATATATATATATATATATATACATATATATATATATATATATATATATACATATATATATATATATATACACACACACACACACACACACACTTGTCTATCAGAATGGCCTACTCACATATTGAACCTGCACCCTCAATTATTCATACTGGGATGTATTTTGAAAACTTGAACTCAATCGGTGTCAAATTCAAAATTTGTTCCTCTTGCATAATTGATGGGCCAGAGCAGCTGGGGGAATGAGAGGAAATGAGCAGTGTAAAGCACCTCACATAGTCAGCAGAGCTGCACAAACAAAACTACAGCGGTCAGTCTGCAACATTAGAACCAAAATCATACACTGAATAAAAAAATGACATTTTAAAGTGAAAAATATATGTATATTGTAAAACATACTATAACAATTATATTACTATAATAATGTGTTACTTGCAGTTTCTTTTTCTTTCTTTTTTTTTTTGTGAAGTTTATTAGCAGTTTCTAAAAATATTCCAAATAAAACGAATTGTTTTCGGTGTACTAATTTTAAGATTCACAAGATAAGTAAGAATAAAATTTGGAAAAGAAAGCGCATCATAACAAAACCTAATGAAATGCATTTTTATTTTATTCTTAAAAAATTGAAGCATTTTCACTAGCATTCTCATCTACTGTAGCTCCATCCTGAAGTCCATTGAGATGTGTGTGTGTAAAGATGTGTGTGTGTGTGTAAAGATGTGTGTGTGTAAAGTATTATAAAGGTATTATTAATGTTTTATTACACTTCTTACAATCCATGGTATCCTTGACAATTACAATACAATCCAAACATTTATTTTAATTCTTGTTTATTCAAGGTGTTCATACATTTAAACTATATATGATTCATTATAACACAATCACCAACACATTTAATGCGTTTATATCATGAATCGGTATTTACAGCTTATACATGGACATATTTATTATAACATGTTATAAATTAACTTTAAATTATTTATAAAAAAAAAAAAAAAAAACATTTCCCTGACTATTAAGTGTGCTATACAAACATTATGGATGTACATTAAATATATAAAGGAAATTATTATCATATTTTTCTTAGAATATATGAGGATGTATGTGATAATTACAATGAAAACATATTATTATTTTTTTATTTATATATATATAATGAGAAGATAAAGAGAGACAATGATATGTTCATTCTGAGGGTTTACTCTGTCTGTTTCAGTTATTGATGTAGAAACTAATGTGACAATGGTCTGAAATTGATTCCATGAATAAAGAGATGGATGATTGTGTATTTTAATCAGTGGCCTAAGCAGAAACCATTCAGTGAATTTCAAGGCATGGCCAGGAACAAAAGCCACTATTTTCCATCAGTAAAGGGAAAAGCAAAAGCCTTAATGCAATACCTTGTGCTTTCACACAGATACTGCTCAAAAGAATCAACACAGAAACATAGATGATTACAACAATCAATTTAAAAAAAAGAAAAAGAAAAAAGGAAATGTTTCACTTTTTACTCCAGGGAATAATTCTCAAGGTTGGTTTGTTTTTGAAAGCCTGTATATGCACATATTGTAAAGTCTGTTGGACATTATTGACCAAGGAATAGATCACAGATTGAGGTTTTATTGAATTATGAAACTATTTTGAAATTATGAATTATATATATATGTTTGTGTGCGTGCGTGTGTGTGTGTGTGTAAATAGTTATTTAATAGTAAATTCCCCCAAGCAAAAACGTTCATTTAAAAATTACCCATAAGGAACCAGAACAGTAGCCACAGCTTTCTTCCTATAGTCACTTAAGAGGGGAGACGGCTTCAGTTTTAGTAAACTGGTCTATTGTGTGGGCCGGCGAGCGATGGCTCTGATAGGTTCGAGTGTGCTGACAGGCTCCTGCAGGCTGCGGGGAACAGCTGGCAGGTGGAGTGCTGTGGGGCAGTGGCCCCAAGTCCCTCTCCCAGCACAAAGACTCCGTGTCTCTGTTCCTCAAGCAGACTTGGTTGCACTGAGACAAAGACTGACAAAAGATAAGTGTAATTACCTCTTCAGCCAAGTGCTCACAAACTATCTCTGTCCTGACAGACGGTGAAGTTTAAATGTGTGTGTTTGTGTTTGAGGGAAGTCTCTGTCCTGTCCGACATATGTGTGTGTTCTAGGAGACACAGCAATTGGTTTCTGAATCATTTCTTTAGTTCCACCAGCACGTTATATAAAGGAAGGTCAACACTAAACTCTTGAATTCCAGATTTCCAAATAATTTTTTTCCCAGGTTTGATTTTTTAATGCATTGTAATAACATTCAGAAATAAATCACTCAAGCATGTGATAAGGCTTAAAAGATTGATAGCTAATAAGCACTCAAATATAATTACACTACCAGTGAAAAGTCTGGACATATTTGACTTAATTCCAATTACATTTAGTATTGATTTTAAAGTACCTTTACTCGTTTATAAGTATCATTATAATATTTACAATGACCTAGGACCAAAACACATTGCAGATATTCTCACTGAATATAAACCTAACAGAGCACTCAGATCACTATGATCGAGTCAGTTAGAAATACCAAGGGTTCACACAAAACAAGGGGAGTCCGCCTTTAGTTACTATGCCGCCCACAGTTGGAATCAGCTTCCAGAAGAGATCAGATGTGCTAAAACACTAGTCACATTTAAATCTAGACTCAAAACTCATCTGTTTAGCTGTGCATTTATTGAATGAGCACTGTGCGATGTCCGAACAGATTGCACTGTATTTTAAGTTTTCACAGTTTTTTTATGCAAAATCATTTTCTATTTCTAACTGTTTTTAAATTCATTTTAAATAAGTACATTTTTTAATCATTTCCAAAGTTTTAAAATGGCTTGTTTTTTATTTTTGTTATATTTTTTCTTCATGATTCTTTTACTTTCTTTCATGTAAAGCACTTTGAATTACCATTGGGTACGAAATGTGCTATATAAATAAATTTGACTTGCCTTAATTTAAATTTACCTTTTGATTTAAATCCTTAATTAAATGCTTCAAAAATAGTTTCAGAAACAAACAAACAAACAAAAGACTACTCTTTTGTTGTTTTAAAATGGTTTAAATCATATTTAACAAACAAAAGTTTCTCAGTTACCATGGGGGAATTTACATCTTCGTCTGACCCTCTTAAATGTGGGATACCTCAAGGGTCCATCTTGGGACCCATTTTGTTTTCATTATATATGCTTCCAATTAGTGCTATTTTTCAAAAACACAAAATATAATTTCACTGCTAGGCATATGATGCACAGATAGATATGTCTGTAAAAAAGAAAGATAATCATTCATTAGGGCCTCTTTTAACATGTCTGAATGATTTGAAAACTTGGCTGGCTGCAAATTTTCTGCATCTAAATGAAGGAAAAACTGAGATTGTTGTGTTTGCACCCTCTAATGTATCTGAGTCACCCTGGGTTGATTTAGGTTCTTTATCTATTTATTGTGAATCCATGGTGAAAAACTTGGGGGTAATTTTTGATAACTCCCTAAATTTGACAAACAAGTAAACACTGTTGTGCGATCAAGCTTCTTTCAATTAAGAACCCTGACAAAAGTTATTTTTGTCATTTGAGGAGAGAGTAATGCACGCTTTTGTGACCTCACGTTTAGACTACTGTAATGCTTTGTATGCAGGAATTAATCAGTAGACTTTGAGACGCTTGCAAATTGTTCAAAATGCCGCAGCTACATTGCTGACAGGATCTCAGAAGCAGAGCCATATCACTCCGATTTTGTTTTCTTTACATTGGTTGCCTATCCGCTATAGAATTGATTTTAAGATTTTGTTGTTTGTTTTTAAATGTCTAAATGGTCTGGCACCACCTTATCTCTCAGATCTATTGCAGATATACTCTCCATCAAAATCACTTAGGTCCTCTGACCAGAAAATGTTAATTGTCCCAAGGTCTAGACGCAAGGTCTAGATCGTTCTTTTTCTGTGTTGGAACCGAAACTTTGGAATAGTCTGCCTTCGCATATTAGAACTGCCTCCACAGTGGTATCTTTTAAATCTTTCTTAAAAACTCATCTTTTTTTCTCTGGCTTTCCTGTCTAAATCAAATAGCTGAGTAAGTTTATTGTTTGTTTTATGAGAGTAGCTAGATACTTGTATAGTATTGTGAAAATGTTTTGCACATTTGCTTTTTGATGTTTTCAAATTGTACAGCACATTGGTCAACTACCTGTTGTTTTTAATTGTGCTTTATAAATAAATTACCTTACCTTACCTTACTTAATTGTTTCCTGAAAAAATAATTTTTTTAGTAAAATTTAATGAATTAATAAATAAAGGAGTTCAAAAATCATCCCAGGTGAATTGAGTGCTCAGAGACAAAAAGTAGTACAGGTATCTAAACAGGAGAAGCTAAAATATTAGCATGGGGATGCTGGACAAAACAATTTAATAGTATCATTCTATAATTCTTTCATTTAACAGTAGTTCATATGTGAGGTTTACTCATATTTTCTTATTTTAGGGTCTGCTATAGACAATGAATCCAAATTAACATATGGCCTCCTCGATCATTCACAAAGTACCTGCCTTCCGGCGTGCAATAATATCTTCATCACTTAAAAAAAAAAAAAAAAAAAAATGTATTGAGCGATTCTCAGCTTGGGAGGCATTTTGCTTCTAGAAACAAAAGCCATTTTAGGGGCTTTGACTCCTTCTAAAGAATATTTATTTATAGATCCCCTTTGTTGGGCTCCCCTCTGGCCAGCTGCTCCAATAAACACCTACTCAGTGGGCAAAAGTTGGCTCTATTGATGAGACTATCGTGAAACTTTCCAAACAGGTCAAGTAGACGCTAATGCCATGTGCACACAACTAACTCATTTACTATTCCGGTTATTGGTGTAAGGTTGGCTCGCTCTTCTGGCATAGCTGGCTGTGCCATCTGCCTGGACGGGTGTAAGTGAGTGAGATAATCTGGTGATTGAGTGCGGGGCCTGTGTGGTGTAAATGGACAACTGGCATGGGGCAGTGGGCACACGGGTCACCAAGACAGATTGGACTGGGGCCATGTGGTTCTCCTCTTATTCCATGACACTTTCTGCACAGTTTGGGTTGTTAAGGGGCTTAAATTATGGTTTATTATTGAAAGTGCTTGTTTAGGATCGTTTACTGTCACTGTTACATGATTCCCTATTACCTTCATTTGCAAAAATGTCTGGATTATGTTAAGTAATTACTGTACAAAACCTCTTTTTGGGATGGCTTGTCATTGCAATTGGTGTTTGGACCATCCATCGAAGGTTCTGTTGAAATGAAGGCCGTGGCAAGTCTTGCAGCTGTCACTTTGTTCTTGAGAGGCCGAGTGAAAGGAGCAGCAGGCCTTGTCTCAAGAACATTAGCCCAAAGGGAATAATTCAAGCCAGCCGAACAATACTACTGCCCATTAATGTCACCAGTGGCGCTTCCTCGCAGTCATAAACCCTATGGCAGTCTACATTCAGAAGACCAAGTGTCCAGAACATATGTTTGTTGAGATGCAGTGATGATAATCAGAGCTTAATGTATTTATTTATCCCTGCCTAACTTTAAAATCCATGTTACCTGCCTGATATGTCGTCATCCGATATCCAGTGACAAAGTTACAAGTTTAGCAAAAAAACAGCTTACCTAAGAATGTGACTTAAATGTCGGATGATGTGTGCGTGTAAATACCCAAACAAGTTGGGTTTACATGTTGAAGGTGCTGCTGATAAGGGTGAGAGGGATTTCTTCAATCTTTGGGTTTGCATTTTTTCTTTGCAATCTTTGGATTAGATCCTGCATGAGGGACACAGCAAGCTTTTGCTCTTTGATGTGGGACATCTGACTCAAGTGTAGGTTTCTTATGAGACAAGGGACAAGGCCAAAAGTGGGCTCTAATCTTACACATTACTCGAAAAATGAATGTGCATGTGTGTTCGAGAGAGGGAGAGAGAGAGAAACATACTGCTGCTAAGTGATATCTATATCAGGGCTGTTATTATCAAGGCTGGGGATGATGGTCACTAAGCTAGTAAACAAAGGGGAGGGTTGGTGTGGTCTGGTGTGCACTTCCAGGTGGGCAAAACTAATGCTGCAAGATTCCTCAGCATCTTTCAGAAGCACCAGAGAAATCCTCTTTGCTGTTAGTCCTAAAGCACCTTGCAAAGTCAAGGTGGCTTGCAACGGATTGTCTTAATCTGTCCTTTTTGTAAAGAAAATGGTAAACCAGGCAGAATGTCAGTCTATATCAGTAAAAAACCAATTGGTTACAAGGATTTTTTTTTTTGGAAGTGGTTGCAACGAACTTTTTTGGAAACCCTTAGCATGCTGACACCAAAGCACAAACGCATACAGTCCAGGTAATTTAATGTGTAATCATATGTGTGATTAATCCCCATGTTATGAGGAGGCCAATGCAATTTTTGTGGCCCATCCAGAGGTCAGATATATTTTCTGCTGCACTCAGGGCTTTCAAAGAGGCTTAGTGGTATGTAAATGAAAATGCTGTGGCTCTAAAGCACAGCCAGTTGCATTAGATTAGACGTTAAAAATTGTCCCCTATCTGAGTGGCTTAAGCTGGTGGTCAAAAACTCATTACGCCGATCAAATCCAAGACAAGGAGTGAGTCATTTCTTGGCATTGCTCAGGTGCTTAAAAATCCCACTACATACAATTTCATCCCATAGTTTCCCTGCTTATCGGAAAAGTGTGAGCTGCTGGCCAGGTGGACTTGGCCTTGCTAACATTTGCTCTTGTGTCTGAGTTGTCAAAGAACCCAATTACTCCTGCCATTACAAAATGTGAGAAGACATGTGGCTGCTCATGTAGAAATAAATAAAAAAGATAAAAGAATATGGACATAAAATCTATGCCATGTACAAATGTTGTTAATACATTTTCCCCATGCAATTATAGTTGGCACCAGTTGGTTTCTGAAATTGATCAAGTTCAAGTATAGTTTCTCATATCTCAGCTTAATGTGCAGAGACAACTCCAAGTAAGCAAGTCATACAGTGTAGTTCAATTTCCCATGGAAAGTGCAAGCAATGTGGCTATGCAATGCTATCAAAACTGTGCAAACCAAAGCTACCATGCATATACCTTAATTTTCACCTCTGCAACCAATAGTATTAGTCTGTTAGCCCAGTGTTTTCTATGCAAAGGTTTTTGCCACGAGTACCCCCATAACTCCCAAACACATCCCCGGACTGATTCCGGGATCGAGCCCATGTTGGGAACCTGGTAACATTGCTGGGTTCAGTCCCAGAACGAGCTCTGTGTGAACAAAAGCCAGCACCAGTGCCGTAAAGGGTGTGCCCTGATGACGCACGTTATTGTGCAACTCTTTTACCAGGTGCTTTTAAGGCATATCAACGTTTGAGATGAAAAAATAAGTGCAAACTCTTATGAAGCAGAAATCAGTTAGCTCCTCACTATCCACGCTGAAGCTGAGATCGTTCACCAGCTTAAGTGAAAGTTAACGTGCCTAGTGTTTTCGACTCATACATTACACGTCACATCCTGATGTCACATTTCATTACGGGACCTTTACCGGTTGTGTGCGAACACACACACAGATTCTGGGAGATCACTAGCAGTGTGAATGAACCAAAATCTAACGATCTGGGAATAATTGTAGGGTCACATTGCCCGTTTATAATCCAGAATCTCATTATGAAAGGTGCATATAGCATTGACATTGGTGCATAGACATTATTTGTAGTTACAAATAAGTAATAGGTTTAGCAAACCCAAGTCAAAATCAATCCAAATAACCAATGGAACTGGTTTACACCTGGCTGGGAATCAATGATAGCTTGATCTTTCCTGGATTCTTATCTACAGCTAATGACTAACATATTCCTATTCTGATTGCAGAATCATTTAGAAGAGAACTGCAAAAACTTGTCTCATCCTCAGAGGCTTAGGTGAGACTGGCTTCCTGTTGACGGGCTGGTTCAGGTGGATGTGGGGCTGAACAGGAGGGGGTGGAGGTAGTGAAGCGTGCAGAGGTGCAGATCCCTCAGGCAGCTGCACAGAGACTCACTCTGGACCACACAGAGAGATGCCAATCTAGTTTCCCTTCCCAATCCCTCTACTGATCTAGGTTTAACTTGAAGATAAATACACCTAGCGATAACACGCACGGTTTACGCAGGGGAGGTAATGCTGTCATGTGTTACTCAACACAGTAGAGAGTCATGCTACTTTAAAAGAAAATCCCCCCGGAATCGTGGCTGCTGGATCAAAGGACAAAATTTGACATAAGGTCGCCTACTCAAGTATGGACTGCTTTGGAAAGATGGTATCTTTCTAAAAATACCACCAAATGGCAGTATCTTTTAGCACAGTTCAGAATTCAAGGTACTTGGAGTTACACAGGCTGTAGTAAATCCACGAGTGGGCTGAATTTAATCTTTGAGGCCAAAAAATGTTAGTCTTCTCAATTTAATGCTTGGAATTTGCAAGAGGTTTTATGCCTTTGAAGAAGCTCAAGATTTATTTAATTCCATTAGTGGATATAGTATCCAGGCCTGTGGAAATGGTAGAAGTAGTGTTTGGGTTTGCTGACTAGGGTTGGCGGCTGACTACTGTTGGGGGCAAGTTTGGGTAGGTCTGGTTGGGGTATGAGTAGGGCAGAACGATGAATGCTTGCCTGTCAGAGCTGAGATTTTTGCATGGCTAAGTGCACCTAACAGAAGCGGGAGGTTTACGCTGTTGACAGGTGGGAGCAATCAGAGCATAGCAGCTCTAATCCAGCTAGACCTTCACCAACCCACACACGCAGAAACACTTATTGGGACTCTTGTTCCATGGGAAAAGGTGCCAACCTTACAGCCACACACCACAAACTATACAACCATAGCTCTTTGAGTCATGTTGTAACGATCATAGTTTTAAGATGAGCCCACATGAATGGCACCACAATGCAATTAACAGTGGGAAACTCTAGACTTTCTTTCTTTCTGAAAATCATGGCGGAAACAAGTTGGTTTTGGTCATAATCAATTTTCATGGTGAACAGTCACTGTCAGAAACTGTCAGAAAAAAATGAAAAGAAAACTTATCTTTTGGGATACAACAGCTTTTCACTGGGGGTGTAACCTCAAAGGGTGACCTTTGTACCTTCTTTACCCCTAAATGGAGCATATTAGTACCTAGAGTAGCAATATGTACCCTTATAGTAGTATTATGAACCCTTTAGGTGTAAAGAAGATACAAAGGTCACCCGTTGAGGGTACTCCCCCAGTGACAAGCAGTTGTAACCCTAAAGTATTTTTTTTCTTCACATTTTTCTCTGAGAATGTATAATGTATTTTTCATTAGTATTCAAACTTAACAATAAAATTAAAAAGTAAAAAAGAATATATATATATATATATATATATATATATATATATATATATATATATATATATATACTAATTTCAAGGGTTTAACTACTTGTCTTATCATTCTCTGTAGCTGAAAAGGGCGCAAAAGCAGAAGGTTGCCTTGCGTAATAGATTGCGAATCTAACCATTAGAGCCTACAAACAGTGATAGCCATCACAAACCAACATAATTCTCTAATATACACCAACACGCAGAGTTGCAGTCTTCATCTCATTTATCACACAATCGTGTTGTTTCCTCAGGTGTTCCATGCTGCTACTGCAAGTCAGCCCATGCATGCCAGCAGCTCTATCGTCTTCAGACGTCCCCTGCAAATGTGAGGTCTTTGATCTCCCTACCTTTGAATCTCAGGTATGGTGGCTGTGCCGTATCATGGCTGCATGTCCCAAACAAACACCTCACCGCCCCCCTTCCTTCTTCAGAGTCACTGCACCAAATGAATAAAAACAGATGCTTATCGGCCTCTCTCATGAAGACTGCCACTCAAAACAGGTGGCAATCAAGACAGAGCTCCAAAAATCATTGACAGGAACAAAAGTCATTACACAGTTTTGAGTGGAATGTTATATGTGATTATCAAATAGCTGCGATTTACAGTGAGCTGAACAGAGTTGAATCTGTGTTAGGTTGAAAAGGTGTTAAATGCTCCAATGGACAGTAATTTTCTAGCTATTGGTGTACGACTACAGTTTTTCAGTTGTGTTAACACTCAATGAAAAACAAAGTAATATCACATGCAATTGCAGTTGATTTTGTTTATATATACAGTATAGACCAAAAGTGTGGACACACCTTCTCATTCAAAGAGTTTTCTTCATTTTCATGACTATGAAAATTGTAGAGTCACACTGAAGGCATCAAGGGCTATTTGAGCAAGAAGGAGAGTGATGGGGTGCTGCTCCAGATGACCTGGCCTCCACAGTCACCGGACCTGAACCCAATCCAGATGGTTTAGGGGTGAGCTGGACCGCAGACAGAAGGCAAAAGGGCCAACAAGTGCTAAGCATCTCTCTGGGAACTCCTTCAAGACTGTTGGAAGACCATTTCAGGTGACTACCTCTTGAAGCTCATCAAGAGAAAGCCAAGAGTGTGCAAAGCAGTAATCAAAGCAAAAAGTGGCTACTTTGAAGAACCAAGAATATTACATATTTTCAGTTGTTTCACGCTTTTTTGTTATGTATATAGCTCCATATATAATTCCACATGTGTTCCACATAGTTTTGATGCCTTCAGTGTGAATCTACAATTTTCATAGTCATGAAAATAAAGAAAACTCTTTGAATAAGAAGGTGTGTCCAAACTTTTGATACTGTACTGTATATATATATATATATATATATATATATATATATATAAAATATACCTATATACCTGATAGAATTTCTTAAAGAAAATCAATGTTTTATATATATATGTCCACTGACCCATGCAGGCCCATTGCAGACCTGTGGTTAACAAACTTGCATCTAGGCCAACATAACAAGCCTGGAAGCCAAAGGAAGGCAAAACATCAAATAGCATAGCAGCAGATAATAGCAAGAACTCGCTCGCGGTCTCCACCCCTGTGTGTCTATGTCACTCATTCACACACAATCACAAGCGAGCTAACTATTTGTCAAAGGAGCCCAGGGCTTTGAGCTGCAAGGATTCCTAAAGTAAAAGTGTACACATATGCCTATTGTGTTATCTTTGTCATTTCCAGCAGCAGGCAGCTGCATCTATTTCCTTTATAACTTTTGCCCTTCTCACCTGGGTGGGCCTTGTCTGGATCCTCTGTTTGGATTAGGACGACGATTAATGCAACAAAAACAAATTAAACCAGAATCGATTGGCAATTGTTCACTCGGGTCGATTCACAGAGCGCACTTCCTTTTCATGTTCTTTTGGTGAACCCGCCTAGCAAACAGGTAGTCTGCATAGAGGTAAGGTACCGCCAGGATTTAAGCTGCGTCTCTCACTACGGGTATTGTGTGTTTACTGCAGTTGACTGTGGGCTTTCCTGTCTGGCTACGCTGTAATGCGCTGCAAGCTAGGGGAGCGGCAACTGCTGCGCTAGAACAAACCACATTTCATCACTTATAATGTTCAATTATTGTTAGGTATTGTCTGGCATCATGACAGAAAGTGTTTTGTGAGAATGAAGAGCATTCATAATGAGAGGATGTGGAATATCCTTTAATAAACAAGGGTCTCCTCCCTTCCAGGACAGAATCGGTTTGAAGGAAGTGTCTTCGTACTGTAAACAGTGTTGTCAACTGATTTATAATCCCTAATCCCAGTATTGCCTTCTCCTTTGAATCAGGGCAATATGTCCTCTGTGATCTAGCATTTTGCTAACCCGCTCAGCTAACATATTCAATATTTTAGTCACAGGTCTGATTTGACCTAAATATATAACTATATCTAAATTACTAATGGGTAAAATATCCAGATTCACATTTTCATGGCAATTCGTAATATTTAACGCTGTGGTAAACTGGTGACTAATTTGTATGAATTTGTTGATCTCATATGTACATTTTCGTTACATCATCATCTTAATTGGTGGTTAGTTTTGGGGTGGACTTCCGTGTTTACATTTTTGTGTTATAGATATAATAACCCTGCAGTAGGCTTTAACTTGTCAGTCCCAATCCCTATGAACTGTATATGGAAAAACATGACCAGTACATTCTGCATAATATCTAATCATATGGTGATATGGGATATGAAAAAATGTGTAATCATATGGGTTTGGGATAACAGATACACTAAAATAAATGTTTTGGGAGAACTATAAGTAAATTAAGGAATCACAGTTTTTACAGCCAAATCATGTATTGATGTCAACAAAGAGTCCTGAAGTTTACCGATGGTACTGTGGGGTTTGTAAGGCAAATATACTTGGGAAACACCAAATTAGTGCATAACTGTTTATAATGCAGAGAGTATGTTGACCGTTTTTGTTAGGCTTAAGAAGTTCCTGTCTGGAATTTGTCACTCAGTCAAAACATTAGCATCCGATTTGCTCTGCACCTTAAGACATGCACTTTTCAGGACATCGGGGGGGAGTGGTGAGACTTTAAAACACACAATGTAAGGCTTAACTTGCTATCCTTCAGAACAACTCCAGCACACCTGTTCAGAGAGAGCAGCAGTGAGATACAGGAAGACAAGTTCTCATACTCGTCTGTGTGTCCTGTAATTATTCACGTTCCTCCTCATGTTTGTGATAATGGCGTGCCATTCTGCTTCCTTTCTGAAGCTTAAGCTGTGTAAATGATATGTCTTTGCGTGGTTAGGTTCCTAAAGGTTTTCTTCATGTAACTTCAACACCAGGTATCACAGAAAGATCAACACATGGAGATTTGTTTGCTTGGGCTCAACAGCAGACTAGCCACAGCAGAGCCCGATGCAGAACAAGAACACACAAACACATGAGCCAAACAAGCAGGAGCTTGCTGGAGGGGGAATGTTTGTGAAAGACAGGAGCATTACAGGTTTATCTAAGGTGTGGTCCACCTTAAGCATTGGTAATTACCCAGGATACAACAGCTGGGGACTGCAAGGACTGCGCCGCTTTCACTTAACCCAGAAATGGCATATGGGCACACATCAAATCAGTTTTTTCTGTCGCAGCCTTTTTTTTTCTTCTTTTTTGTGAAATAACAATAAGCTAAATTGCTTTTAATTTAAAGCAACTTCAATTTACATACAGAGTAAAATAACTTTTCAAAAACTTACCACTACAACCACAATTTACACACACACAGACACACACACACAAAGTGTAAAAGTACTAATTTAAGGCAATATGTTATGATGTTTAAATGTTAAATTAGGAATTATCTAATGAAATATGCACTAATTTGCATACCTTTCCAGAGCAGAAATCTGAACAATGGAGAAAACCAGATTCAACAGTCTTGCATTCTTTTTTTTTTTGTGTATTTTTTTGCCTCTATGTGTATATATATATATATATAATTGTATATTCAGATTTATAAATTATATTATAATATATTATACATATATTATATATATATTTTAAAAATAAAATATTATATAAATCAGAGGAGTAATGTATGTATTATTATCTACAGAGGCAAATACATAATGTGCGATTAATTTACTGTCACCCCGTCCCGTATACGGGACGCCTACATTTACTTCACTATATTACAATCAAATCTAATCTAATCTTGACAAACTATATATCGTTGGAAAGGTCTAAGACTCCCAAATATATATTTTACCAATGTTATTTTGTTAAAAATTATGTAGGAAAAGTAATAGATTATTTTATGACAAGAGTGCAACCTCAAAAATCTACATTATAACTGGAGTTTTGACCTTCGTTAAAAAAGGCTTCCTCGTTGCCTTTTTTCTCTATCACATTTTAGAAATCATCAGAAATCATATATCGACTGAAAGCTTAAAATCTCAAAATTCATCCTTTAAAACCCATTTTAAAATCAGACATTGCATTACAATGTAAATGGTATATCAATATCATTTTGCAAAATGTTTTCAGTCGTGAATTATAAAAATGTAAGTTTGGACCATGCACTATAAAGTCATGTGAGTGACAGTTAAGGGGTTAAATAAACACTTAAATTTGTATCTTAGATATTGTCTTTAATTAAGTCTAAATGAACACATTTTATGGAAATTTTATAGCCAAAAAAAAAAAGTTGTACAAAACAATAGATTTGCGGGTGTCTTGCTTTAATTTTGTCCAAGATAGCTGTCTTCTAACAGCAGGCTGCTGTCGCAAGACTGCATGTGCTTTCTGTGCACTCATAATTTGTGAAAATTGCTAAAATGCTGTCTTGGCAAGGTATTAATGTAAACAGTTGGCTAGTGAATGTAAACAGGTGAATTCCTTTTTATTTTATTTTATTTTTTATTTTTTTTGAGGCAGTGTTGACTGATAATAGGTTTACTGTTACAATAACTGTAGTAAATTGGCACATTTTGATGTTTATAATTATAGTCCAAAGGCATGTAAAACTGGCTCACATTAAAACATCTTAATAGTGGGTTTGATTGTTTCTTACAAACACTGCTTTTGCTTCATAAGACACTTACTGATGGACTGGAGTGCTGTGGATTACTTGTGGATTATTGTGGTGTTTTTATCAGCTGTTTGGACTCTCATTCTGACGGCACCCACTGGTGAGCAAGTGATGTAATGCTACATTTCTCCAGATCTGATGAAGAAACAAACTCATCTACATCTTGGATGACCTGAAGATGAGCACATTTTCAGCATATTCAATTTTTTGGGTGAAGTACTCCTTTAAGAGGAACAAAATCATAACTTAAAGTTTTGTTGTTGTTGTTTGTGACAGGACATAAATATGATGCTACAAATGACTGAATGACTCACAAAATCACAGGGGGAAAAAAAGCCTATATTCACACTGTTATTAGCAAAAATGAAAGAAAAAGTAAATAATAATGTGGGTTATGAATATTAAACAGACATATAAATAATAAGCAAATACTGCATCCATTTGTATTTTACACCTGGTAAAATCTTCTCAATATCTTATTAAATATGCATTCACCTCTAATGACCCATGAGCCTTTAATACCATTCAGGAACTTTTTTCTATTTGGTTTGCAAATCTCATTTCATTTGATGCATTATAACAACATCTACCACAGATTTGCTGTTACTTTTGACATAAATGACATAATTTAATCTTGTATGATCTAATTCTGATAACCCCTGCATTTCATAATTAAATTGCACAAAATGCACAACTAACAGCTTGAAAATGCCACAAAAGGTCTAATTTATGTGCACTCTACTCATTGATACCATTGTTAAGTATTGTGAAGGAAATAGAGCTATATCCTTCACATAATGCCTTTTCTGTAAAGCATAACTAACCCACAAAGAGTGAATTCACCTAAAAATATCACTCATATCCTTTGTGGAAAGCTCAGTCAAATTGAGAAGGAGCTGATCTCTATTTGAGTTGACCCCTGGCCCTCTGTGTTCCTATCTTGTACTGGGTTATTCATGTACCACCCTTTAAATTTGATAACTTAAAAACATAATAAAGAAGTAAAAGTCAATAAATACAAGTCAAAATAAGTAAATACAAGTAAACAAACAAACAAACAAACAAACAAACTGACAGTTAACATGAGAAAATTATCTGGAAGTTTTGAAAAATAAATTAAAAACTCTTTCTTCAGTTCATTGTGATTATTTATAATAATAATAATAGTAATAATAATAATAATAAAATTGAATCTATTTAATATTTTGCAGGATAAATTATGACTTATACAGCTGTTTGGGTCCAGTAAGGTTTTTGAAAAATGTTTTTGAAAAAAGTATTTTCTGCTAACCGAGGCTCAATTTCTTTGATCAAAAATACAGTAAGAATGCAGGAAAAAAGATAAATATTATGACAATATAAAACAGCTGTTTTCCATGTGCATTTATGTTAAAATTTAATTTATTCCTGTGATCAAAGCTGCATTTTCAGCATCATTCCTCCAGTCTTCAGTGTCACATGATCTTCAGAAATCATTTCAATATACTGATTTACTGCTCAAGAAACATTTCTGATTATTATCAATGTTGAAAACAGTTGTGCTGCTGAATATTTTTGTGGAAACTGATTTTTTTTCCAGGATTTTTGGATAAATAGAGTTCAGAAAATAAATGATTTGCAATATATTTGTTGTTACCATGTAAAGTGTTTAATGCTATTTTTGGTCAATTTAATACATACTTTGTGACTAAAAGTATGCATGTCTTGAAATTGTTGAACAGTAGTGTATATCAATGAACTGAAATTATTAACTCTTTTGTCTGTTGAGAAAGATACAATGAAGAGGGAGCAAACAAGCATTCGCTGTACATTACTAATAGTCATAAATTCTTGTAATGAACACAATCCGCATTAGCATAAGCTCAGGCTGGGATATTAACGTCTCACAGGTTCAGTTTGATTTGGGGCGCTGCTAAACTTCAAACCGTTCCTTTGAAAATGAGTGTGTGAACAAACAAATAATTGGGAGGTGGTAATGACTGCGCTCTCAGTGGAAATACTGGCAGTCTGGTGATCCCGCAGCGTGTCGCAACAGCGTAATTAGATTATTTATATCATCGGCCTGTGCTAAACTGATTAGCACACATGCTACCTCTCCTGCCTGTCTTTAAATACCTAGGTGACTAGTTAACATCCCACCGGTTCGTAATAAGCTTGTGCTTAGGTTAGCCTATTACCACTAAAGCATGGTATTAGCAGGCTATGATCTGTTTGTCCGTCAGTGTTAGCGCTGGCAGCTTCTGGATGGCACTAAACAGGCTAGCGTGTCAAACAACAGAACAGCAGAAACGTAAACCCTTCATTTGAATTCAACTAATCCAACACTGCATGCTGAAAAATATTAGCTCAATCAGACACAAGATCATTACATAGCTGCATTAGCATTTTGCTTGTAAACAGGATGCAAGTAAGATTAAAAGTACACTTAAAAGTGACAATCACAATGAGTCTAAGCTTTCTAACCAGTTTTCAGTGAAAATTCCTAAACATTCCTGAACATGACATATATATATATATATATATATAATCATATTCAAAGTATTTTATTCGTAAAAATATATAGAAACGATCACATTTCTGTTTATCAAGTAAATGTGTTTTTTTTTTTGTGAAAGGGATTTTGTTGCAGGATTCTCTCATTACGTGAAGAGAGCTGTTCCCTGCAAACAAGCCTTTACGGGCACACTTAGGGCTCCCAGCGCAGGGTCCCTGAGAATTTGCTCATTGGCAAAACATTGGCCCCTTAGCACTGGCCCTGCACGGACAGTCCTCACTTAGCCTCCAGGAAGCCTTAGCACTGTTTTATTTAAAATAATAAAGTTTAAAGTCACCATTATGGAGGTAAGTGCTTGGTTTAGTTAACTGTGTTTCTGAAGCACATTTGTCATAGCAAATGTTGCAAGAAGAATGTCTGATCTGACGATAAAGTCATCACGTAGTGGCCAGTTTCTCTGATCTCACCCAGAGTTTGATCTCGGAGGACATTATTTAGATTTAATTGTTTCACATTATAGTAACCCTAGAATATAACTGCAAGACATTTTGTCCTGCTTTAATATTTTGAATGTTTTTTAAGTTGTTATGCTGAATTTATTTGGATAGGATCATGTAGACTAACACAGACGTATATACCTCAACAATGGTGACAGTAAACAAAATATTCAGATCAAATTGAACATGAATAAACAAGCTTTTAGTTGATTATCAACATTGTGGTGGTTCAAACACTGAATATTGATATCTGTGTGAGTCTATATGATCCTGTCCAAATAATTTCTGCATATTGAGAAAAATTGAATGCAGTGGTGTTTTAGGGCTACTATAAAGTCAAACAATTAAACCTAAATAATGTTATCAGTGATAAGCAAAACAGGACTCAGTAAGTATCCATCACCAACTGATCAGTCTGTCTTCTCACATCTTTCGCTATAACAAATGTGCTTCAGAAACACACAGTTATAGCATCTAGAGAAACGTTAATAATAAGAAGTCAAGGGTCAAGAGCACAACTAAAGCAAGCACTTACCTCCATAATGGTGACTTTAAACTTTATTATTTTAAATAAAACAGTGCTAAGGCTTCCTGGAGGCTAAGTGAGGGCTGTCCGTGCAGGGCCAGTGCTAAGGGGCCAATGTTTTGCCAATGAGCAAATTCTCAGCAGCCACTGGCAGTCCTAAGTGGGCCTGTAAAAGGCCAGTGCAGGCTTGTTTGCAGACTATGCCTCTTCTGCCACAGAGGGCCAAGAAATAAGCTGTTTATGTCACGCCTGCCCTTCATAACTTTGTCTCTTTAGGAGGGAATGCACTCAGGGAACGAACCAACTGGAATGGGAGTGGAGATTAAAGAGACAGCGTTTCAGAGCTAAAGGAGGAGACAAACTCTGAGGACACATATGAAACTAAAAGACACTCAAGGAATGTCAATGAGGGATGACTAACACAATACGTTTTGCTTTCACGGCTGTGAGATATGGGAAGAAAAAAAACATTGTTTTAAAGCAGTGGTAAGCAATTTTTGTTTTAGAAAAGACACATAAAATGTCCTTACTGCTATGTATTGTCTAATATGTACTGTATATTATTTTTATAGTACATTTATTTCTGAAGGATCATGTGATAATGAAGACTGGAGTAATGATGCTGAAGATTCAGCTTTGATCACATGAATAAATTAAATTTCACTATATAATCACATTGAAACCAGCTATTAAATTGAAATCATATTTCACAATGATACTGCTTTTACTCTATTTCTGATCAAATATTTGCAGCCTTGGTGAGCAGAAGAGACTTCTTCCAAAAACATAAAACAAATCACGCTTTTGAATAGTATAATTTATATAATTTCATTATATTAATGCATTTCGATGTTTTTAGTAATTTCTATTATTCTCAGTGCTGACTCTAAATGCAATATTTTTTTATTGTAATAGAGTATTTTGTTATTATTAGCACACATGTTAATGATTTTTCACATCAACAATAACAAGTAACAAAAATAAGAAAAAAAGCAAAGTTAAGCAAAATATGTCCCAAAAAACTGAAAATAATTTCAAATATATATTTATTTTGCATTTACTTATTTATACTTATTATTTATTTATTAGTTTTGCATCGTTAGCCAACTTTGACAACTTTAACAACTCCACTCTCTCTACTCCCCAAGCATGCTTTATATATATATAACCTGTCTCGCTCCAGAGTGCCTGAGAACAAAACCAGAGTATTTTGTTTCTCTTCTGCAGTCTGTAATTTTGTTTTGATATCCACCTGCTGTCACCACTCTTGTGCATCATCCTTTACATGCACCGTGCAAGTGTCGGGTGGGGGATAATGGCTCCCCCAACCACATGTAAATACAACCAACACAATGAAAAGACGAGAACAGGGGGAAAAAAAGTGCAATTTGCCTGAACAGAACCACAAGTGCCTTTCTATTGAATAATACATTCTCCACCCCAGAGTGCCCATTTGCTTCCTGAGTTTTCTCATTATTATGAAAGAAAAGGCGTTCGGGTTCTTGGAGAAGGATGTGGGTTTTGGCCGGCCCTGGATTGCAGGAGCTGCTCAGGCTTCAGTACACGAGCATTACTCTTTCTCTGGGGACTGGGAGCTGAGAGGATTAAATGGATGGCATATCAGTACAAAATTTAGATCAAAAGGCTAAGTTGGGCCAGTTAAAGGGTTGCGCCCTGAAGACCAAAGGGATTTCAAAGCCTCCTCGTTTAACAGAAACCCTTTTTTATCAGCTGCCACCCATCGTGTTGGATGTTGAAGCATGAAAATGGTCATATAGATAGAGCTTTGTTTTAGGCTTTGTGGATATACAAGTCCATTTCAATCCACGTCTCGTTTCCTTGGAACACGTCGAAGATCAAGCATAAATCATTACAGTAACGTCTGTGTTTGGACAATATTACATTTTACATTACTCCAAAACCTGTTATGAAATAAATGCATATAGAATTTTGTTATATACTTGCAAAACAAAACAAAACAAAAAAATAATGTAATTAGCATGTAATAGAGTAGTAATTATAATGTAATAAAGTAGTAATAAAGTTTTAGCATACTTTGGAAGGGATGTTTAATATTTTCTGAAAAAAGAAAGAAAGAAAGAAAGAAAGAAAGTAAGTAAGAAAGAAAGAAAGAAAGAAAGAGGTGTGTTCTGGATCATTGTCAAGGTGTAACTAAGGTACTAAGGCACTTTGTTATCTGGTTTCTAGGGTGTTTGAAATGGTTGTTACAGTGTGCAACATTGTGTAAAAGGTGCATGGGTTCAGATTCAGATATCATTAACATCCATAAGCAAAAAGCAATGCAAATTACATGCCAATACTTAATCGTTAACCCTCATGAGCAAACACTACTTTACTTTTACTTAGCATATGTATGATAAGGTATCATTCATATGCTGTTAGTTAATAAAGATAGTGTTGAGAGATTAAATTAGGTTGAAGAAAAGGCTGAAGCATTACTACACTGCGGGCCCTGCTCATTTTGTTCTATATGTCTGACCTGTGGGTCACCTGCTGGTCACCACTAATCCTCATGTTAATGCCAATGACAGGACGTGTTTTTTTTTTTTTTTTTTTTTTAAGAGCTTTCATTGCTTTCCTCTGTTTGCAGTACTTGGAATGATTTAAACTACTTCCTCTGTGAGACACAATGACACAAGGCTGTTCATCCTGACTGCACCTTGGCTTAAAAGCACATATTCAGGCCTGGACTGATACTCCAAACAGAGCATTATTTCCAGACTCTAGATTAGGGATGGGATTCGTTAGTGTTCTATTCTGATTTCTGCTTTAGATTTCAATCCACAATTCTGATTACTATTTGGACTAAACAAAAAAATAATAATTAAACAATACTAAATAATTTTAAGCACTATTGAATACACCAAACTATTCTAAATGTGTATCTTTTCATCTGAACAATCAGTCTCTAACTATGATAATTAAGTGCTCAAAAGCTTAAGCACTCGTCCATATTAAGTCAAAAAAGATTAAAAAAAAAAAATAATCTAAATTTAAAATTTTTAACCACTTTTGTTTGCTTTTTTTGCCAGAAGAATGAGACATTTTAGAACAGTTCAACTTGATATCAAGAAAAGAATTAGCTTTCTTTCTTTTATTTCAATCTATTTGCATATTTTACATTATACCGAAATGGTATGTGATTTTGTATGAATTCGACTGATTTGATTTACGATTTTTAGGGAAAAAAGTTTTCTATAGGGTCCACCTCTAAACATAACACTTAGTGGGGCATATATTATACTGAAATGTACAAATGACACTGTATGAATGCATGCAAATTTGCATGCGAGTTCGTAAAATAGTTACAAATTGCACTGAGATTATGATGGAATGGTTCCTCACTCACTCTGCACTACAAACATTTTGTAAATCATTGTCAATCAATAAGATTGTACGAATGAATACAAATGCTAAATAATGCTAAATAATAATAATAATAATAAAAAAAAAAAAAATATATATATATATATATATATATATATATATATGTAAATAAAGTATTTATTATTTATTGTATTCAAGTATTTAAGCATTTATTGTAAATTCAACATAAATAATATGTAACCCTGGACCACAAAAGTCACTGGGGTATATTTGTAGCAATAGCCAAAAATACATTGTATGGGTCAAAATGATTGATTTTTCTTTTATCCCATAAATACTTAAGATATTAAGTAGAGATCATGTTCCATGAAGATGTTTTGTAAATATCTTACTGTAAATATATTACAATATTTTTTTTATTAGTAGTAATATGCATTACTAAGAACTTAATTTGAATATATTTATGTTCTCAATATTTTGATGTATTTTTTTTTTTTTTTTTCACCCTCAGATTCCAAATTTTCAAATAGTTGTATCTCGAACAAATATTGTCCTATTGTGGAAAGATTATTTATTCAGCTTTCAGATGATATATAAAACTCAATTTGACACTTAAGACTGGTTTTGTGGTCCAGGGTAACATATGTCTTTTGCCATGACACTGTATATTTAGTAGTACAGTGCTGCCACTAAATATAAATTATAGACATGCGTTTGATTAAAGCAACCAGTGGAAATAACAATCTTCTGCACCTGATATTCCTATCTAATCTCTCTCCTGCCCGCTTCAGTGCGGCATAAACCTCATCACTGCTGATTCTGGACTTGTTTCAGTGTTGGATTAAAAGGTTTATCAATTATCACTCCCATCAGGAATGAGCACTCCATTCGCTCTCCCACTAATTGAATCACTGAATAATTTCTGCTTCCTTACGAGATGCAGGCGTTTGCAAACAACGCCATTCAATTTCCTCCAGAGCCTTGAGGATTGCCAGATATGGTTATTAATTTCCCCGACCCCTGGTGTTTGGAAGCTGCACAGACAGAGAACTGTCACATGCAGCCATGAGCCCATCTCACCAGGAGATCTCTCTATTACAGATAAACGGGGACACAGGAGAGGGGAAAAATTTGAAAAAATTAAGAGCTCCCCCACTGAGAAAATGTGTTCCAACCTTGAATGGGGGGAGCTGTGTGGAAAAGAGGCAGGGGGTGAAGACGTGACAAAACAAATGCTGTACTAAATTGTCACGAGAGAGAGAATGTTGTGACTATGAATGGGAGAGATCAGAGGTGCTGAATCAACACTCGTCTGTCTATCTATCTATCTATCTATCTATCTATCTATCTATCTATCTATCTATCTATCTATCTGTATCTCTTATATAATTCCATATAATGCCTTTATATAGTGTTGTGTCAAGATTTGTTTGAACTAAATTTATTGGAACATTAGGAAGTGTATATAAGAAAGGGGTTCACATACTTTTGACCAAATAGTCTATGCACAAATAATCACAATGCAGCGATATACGTATATATTAAAATCATGTATAAACTACTGATCTGCACTGAAGGCACAGCACTCATTCATTCTGCATTATCATCTACAGTGTACTTCGTATTTAAACTCTATCTACAGTACCTTGTTCGCCATTCTCCCCATTCAACCCTCATGCTTCAGAAACTCCTGGAGTTAATCAGCTGTAGCCTCTGCACTGATGACCATGATGATGATGATGAAGCTACTTAAATGAGGAATGTATCCCAGAAATCAAAGTTCTCAGTGGAGTGTGGTGAGACTGACTATTGCTTTAGTGATACGAGCCAATGGAGCTCATAGCTCAGGTGGACAATGTAGCTCCCGATCAGCACTAGAGGAGCTGACACATTTCAAGTGCCAACCAGTCAATGTTTCCAGATACCCGTAAGAAGATATACTTGTCTTCAGGAACCTGGATCAATCAATCAACATGTCTTGATAAACTGTTTTATTCAACTGTGTTTTCAAATTGCAGCACTAAACAGAAAACACTGACTTGCACATAAAGAATTCCAGGTGATATGCTGGAAATAAAGAAAAAGAAAGAAAAGAAAAAGAAAAACTTTTATCAGTAAGCCATTCAGCTAACAGTGTTTGAGAGAAGATCACTGGTTTAAGATGGAAGAGGGCGCTTGGTGCTGCGAGGACTCTGTAATTTTAGGCAAAAGCCTAGTAATAGTGACAATAGTGACAAACCTCCTATCGTGAGGCTGTGAAATTTGCAGCCACTGTGTCTTGGATCCAATTCATCACTCTTCTAGGATGTCCTGTAGATACATTCTTCAATTATTTCTTCCCTCTTTAATGTGCCAACAGTAAATCAATATTTAGTCAACCTATGTAATTGCTCTTCGTGAAATAAAACACATTCGATAGTATGAGAAAAAAAAAAATCAAAGAGGAAATAAATTGTCCTCAGGCCTGTTGAAAATTTGCTTTTTTTTTTTTTTTACTGTACACTTAGAGCAGCTTCTGTTATTCGACAACAGTTACAGCTGCTGAATGTTGGTTTTTAAAGAGAAGCACACAGGTTTCTGATAATGGAAGATCCAGTTATATTGTCTTAAATAACATCACTGATTTAGATTTAAGAAATCTCAGAGGTTCAACTCTGTTTTATAATTGTTAGTACAAGTTGTGTAATTGTGAATTTAGAACTAATTAAAGATTTAACCATAAGAAAACCAAGTGTAAATATACAAGGGTCATATATTGTTAAATAATGTGTCAACAACATTTAAAAAAAAATGCTCTTCAGGGAACAGAATGTAATGAAATTTAAATAACATAAAAATTATATTAAATATATCAAAATTACATCATGCCAAATTTTGACATCAGTGACACCAGATGCCATTAATTATTGCATTTCACCTTTGAATATGTAAGAATTTATCAAATTTGGGTCTGTTGAATTAAAAAAAAAATAATAGAGTATGACTATTGAAAAATAAATATAGTTAGTTATACATCTGCAGTTTGTATAATACTTTTATTATATTTTCGTGTTGTTTTTAGTCCTTTATGGAGCTCAACAATGTTAGTCCCCTTTTATTATCAGTTATTTTGTGTAATGGGGTTTAATATGGAAGTGGTCAATTTTCTGAACTCCTGAACAATACTCTTTAAATATTCATATTTTAAATATTGATTGCTCAAAATGTGGACATTAAAGACAAAAATCATGTTGATCATGTAAGGGTTAGAAGATTGAAATATTAATATTTCAATATCAAAAATAAATTGCCACAGTTTGCTTATATGCTCGCTGTCCATGACAAAATATCTCTTTATATATATATAAAATAGAAAGAAAAAACGAACAAAAATATACATTAAAATAAAATAAAAATTGTTTATTTTAAATTTTGTTTATTTAAAATAAAATATCTTATTTAAAAATACTAACTATACTAGCAAAAAAAAGTTAGAGCTACATTAATTTAATAAAATAAAATAACATGAATTTTTAAAATAAGAAAATACATATTCCTTCCATGTTTTCCCATATGAGATGTAAGGCTCATTTAAGGCTGATAAAAATAAATAAATAAAAAAACAAAAAAAACAACATTCAGCAGGGAGGGTTTCATCCGGTGAGGGATCGTGCTTATCCAGCTTCTTGGGTGAAGAAAGCATTGCCGTCTAGCAGACAGCTCAGGTAGTTTTGTTGGGCCTGAGCCTGCAAACTGATGCCAAGATACCTAATCGTATTAATAAAACAAAAATCAAAGCAAACACGACAGTCCTAACCTCTTTGCACTCTCTTGGCTCGACCCAAGCACTCAGTGGAATCTTAAAAGCCAGTCCTGAACAAGCTCTGACGGAGCATTTTCAAAACTTTGCGTGCGGTGGTGAAAAAGGTAGATGTGGATGTGTGACACACTCAAACGCACACATAACAGACATCTGTGTGTATGTGTGTGAATATAAGCACAACACACTAAACCATGGAAAATAAAAGGAACATGGAAACATAGATTTGTAATGCACATAAAAATCTGGTGCGTCAAGAGTATTTGACAAACTGAGTCCATGTTTTCCTTCTAGCTGACTGTATTTGAAATACCACGTGCAAACAGTCCTAAACCTTGCGGTAAAAGATCAGACGGTTTCATGTCAGACTCTTTCAAATGTATGCAAACAAGTCCAGTTGAGACTAGTCAACTTCAGCACTAGAGTAGAGCACATATGAGAGTAGAGCACATATGAAAAGATAAGCCAGCTTTAATGGTGCAAACTCAGCCTTCGTGTGCTATCAGCCTCAACTTTATGAAAGAGTTCACGGTAGATAGAGAGAGATTATCTCATTGTCTGTTCATTTTTGTGCTCGCCATTGGAGCTGTGAAAAAACAGGAATGTTTAGGACAATTTCACTTGATGAAATGCAATGACAGTCCGAACAGAATCATTGAGCAGACCACTTCAGAATGTGTGGAAAACTGCATGGAACCAGGATCTGTTTATTTTCAGGTCTCTAACCATTTCTACCCATCAGGCCTTCTGTTGGCCGTCTAATGTAAACACTTGGTTAGATCCGGTGTTGTGTCTCTTCCTCTTTTCACACGAAAGACAACAGTTTAGATGTGCGCTATCTCTGCTCCCCTGCACTGTTGTTTGCTGGAGGGACACCTGCTAAAACACACATTCAGCTGGACCCCAATGAAAAGCACACATGAAGGCTGTGGAAATCTGCTTTTGTCTTTTCTAATGAATATGTCCTTATGGTGAGAAAGCGCATAGGGCTTGGGCCCTGGAGGGGTGCTGAAGCGTCCCGCACATGAATGGCAGCAGAGGAGGGAAGTGTGCCTTTCTAAAAGAGTTGGGGTATGGGGGAGTCTCCACATGCGCTGAAGGAAGTGGTAATTAATGGATAGTGAGGGACTCCCCATGAATGGGACACTGACAATAGGGCAATGTTAAAGCTGAGTTAGTCTGAAAGGAAAAGTGGAAAGTTCAGTGATGGCCGCCTCTCACAAAACCCCCATGATCCTCTCTGCCCTTGCCATTATGATCAGCTGTAGAGTTTGTTTCGCACCCGTGGTGATCGGACAACAGAGTATACTAAGTCACCCTTAAATCTGATCTAATTTAAACCAATAATTCATAAGAATGAAATGACTCACCCTTGTTGCATCCATCTTACTTTTGGAAGACACAAAGAGAGAAGTTCTGAAGAATGTACATGCTGAATGGAAAGTTGCTTTCAATTAAATTATTACTTTAAGCATGATTGTGTTTGAGTTACCATTTAACAATGGTGCTACAGTCTTACAGTGATTATATTGAATGCAGCACAAGTCATTGCAGTGGAGTTCATTTACATTTGTACAGTAATTTGTGCTACTTGCATTACATGAATGGGGCTTAGTGAACAGATAACGTAATCTCTCAAAGTTACAGAAATATATTTGTATCCTTATATATTATTTCATCCAGCACATATTTTTTTACTTAAACTATCTGTGACTTTGTACATCTAAGTCCAAGACAAGCTTTCAAAAAACAAAACAAAACAAAACAAAAACATATATTTTTTATTGTATTCTTATTTTTTAGCAAAATGAAACAAAGATCAATTTCAGAGTTTCCACTTCATAATTTCATGTTTATGTGTTACTTACAGTTAAAAATTATATTTCTTAATAACCATTTTTAATGTAAGAAGAAAACATAAAAAGATTCACTTGCAGAGCAAGCCCCGGGGGACTCCAGCGCTGCCGTGGTCGTAGTGTCCCTCATCTCCGCCTCCAGCCTCTGTGTCCTGAACTCCGCCTCGGTCCCTTGACCCATCGGCTCCACCATGGCTCCTAGCTCCCTCCTGTCCGTCGTGGTCCAGCAGTCCACAAGCTCTGCCTGGCTCTTTCGTCCCTCCGGCTCCGCCTTGCTCTGGCGTCGATCATCCTGCGCCTCTGGACTCCACTCCTCTGGCTTCGCCTGGTCCCTCCGTCCCTCCATCCCGCCAGCTCCATCCGGCTCCTTCATCCCCTCGGCTCCACCCGGTCCTCAGTCCACCTCAGTCGCTTTGGCTCCACCGTGGCCTCCCTGATCTTCCCCATCGGCCTGGCTCTTCTGCTCTCCATCTCCACCTCACGCTCATCCACCACCTGCTCCGCCGCCGTTGGTTGGCCCTCTGGAGTTGGTGGCAATTCCTCCTCCATGGCCCCTCCCTCCGTCGGCTCCACCGTGGATCGACATCATGGCTGTGGCATGGGTCCAGCTGGACTCCTCCTGCTCCAAGCTCCTCCTGTCTCCTCCTTGGCTCCTCCCTCCATCATCTCCTCCATGGACGCCTGCCCCCCTCATGGGTGTACGTTCTCCACCGGAGCCTCCTCCTTGGTTCCCAACCAATCCCCCTCTCTGTTATATGGAGCGAGGTCGCACCTACTGGGAGTAATGTCATGCCCGTGTTCCAGTCTTTGCATATCTTTTCTGTCTGGTATACTTCGTCCATACTTATTGGATGTTCTGTGTTGTGGATTAACCCTGTGATTCCTGTATTAAAGACTTTTGCTTGTACTCCATGTTTTTCTCTAGTTCCTCCCACGGTGAAGTGTGAAATTATCTGCTTCATAAACATAAATGCTCGCATTGCACTGCCCTGCGATGCGCTTTCCTGACTTCACATAATATTTAATCACATTGAATAGGTCACACATGATGTCGGCGGAAGTACCGACTCAGTGTTTACAAATGTTTAAAAGGAGAGCCCTTCAAGAGTTGTTGTATGTTCAATGACATATTCACTTTTTTTTTGTTTTGTTTTGTAAACGCCATTTGACTTAGTCTTTATGCGTTCGACTTTAATCACTGAATCTGTACTTGGGCTTATGTCACGTGTGGCCTTTGGATTCGATTACATGTTACTTGAAATCATGGGCACACATTGCAGAGCAATGCAAATAGAGCATTTATGTTTATAAATCAAGATTCCTCAACTGGTATCGTGTAGAGTCCTGCGAAGCTGCAGTGAAACTGTAATTTTGACCTTCAACCACTTGGTAGCTGTTGAAGTCCACTATAAGGAGAATAATCTTGGAATGTTTTCATCAAAAACCTTAATTTCTTTAAGACTGAAGAAAGACGTAAACATCTTGGATGACATGAGGTGAGTCAATTATCAGGAAATTTTTATTTGAAAGTGAACTAATCCTTTAAATTGTAATTTCATTGTGACAAAAAAATAACGCATTACAAAAACAATAACAAACCAGTTTCCCAGGATATGAACTGAAATGTACAATTTCATATTGCCTCTTATTATGATACAGCTCTTGCTGCATCGGTGCTGTTCGGTGCTGTTCAAACACGCCGTTTAAACATTCACACGGGACTGTACAGATATGGGTGCCATGAGCTTTCAGGAGGGTGCTGTGTGTGTGTGTGTGTGTGTGTGTGTCTGTGTGACTGGGTGTCAGGATGTAGGTTGGGATAAGGGCATGTGTGCATCCTGGTGACCCGATCAAACAGACTCTTGATTCCAGAATACACTGCAATGACCAGAGCTGATGAGTAGCTTTGGATTTGCATGATGGATGAAATCTTAGCAGCTTGATATGACACAAAATGGCAAAAAAAATATTATAAATCAATATACAAACAAACAAATAAATAAATATTTGAAAAAATTAGTTTAATTTTTTATTTTTTAGATTATATCTAATATTATTGCACTGTGCTTTAATAAAAAAAAAAAATAATAATAATAATATATATATATATATATATATATATATATTTTTTTTTTTTTTTTAAATAAAACTAAAAATAGCATCACAATTGTTGTTAACTAAACATAAAACCAGGACAAAACCGTTTCAATACTTGAAATTAAACATTAATGAAATGAAATATTAAAAAAAGCTAACGTATTAAATTTACTAAATGAAAGCTACATAGAAATATTGAATATAAACATTTGTGCTGTCATGATCATAAACATAACAGTATTTAAAACAATACAAATAAAAATAAATAACATTTAAACACTGAAAGCTTTCTTCATAAAAAATAAAAATAATGCATTTCTGTCATGACAACTCTCAGAGGGATTGGCATGGTAATGTACATGACGATGTTAATGTATTTGGTCTTAGAAGAATAGATCTGCTACGCTGCAGGTGCAGGAGAGCAAGTACCGAAACTTGCTACCGTCAATACATTTACAACATGCTGCTGTGAGCATGTAAGAAATACTGCTGCTGCAAATATAACATGAAATAACCCCATGGCATACATGAATCACCTTGTAGCAGATCTACTGTATACAGGTGGAGCTGGGGAAGGTGGAGGGTTTCTGAAGTGAGCTTCACTGCTACAGCAAGGTCTAGTCATATATTAGAATAATAAACAGCAAGCTTATTGGCTATCAATACAGGAGAGAACCAATCAGCTGTGCCATGTGATGATGTCATTACGTCAGACTGAGTTAGGCCTATCCGACGGCGTCATCAGGGTTTCATGCCAGAACTCTGTATTTCAAATCACTTACTCCAAGACAAAAGCAAAATAAGCGCTCGGTTAGCAAGATATGCCTAAGGAATGGATCACAAATATCATGATATGAATATAATTAGGAGGCAAAATGCAGTCCAAAGCTGTCGTGACCAAGCGTTTGCCATTCAATATATCAGGCTTCTGTACATAAGGAATCAGGTCAGAGTTGTAAATGGCAATCAATGACAATTCCTCAACAACAGCAAAACTACAGTCACACTGCAATGGCATGATGGGAATGTTCCCTCAAGATTAAACATAAATAGCGTTGACTTCTGAAAAGCGGCAAGAGCACAGCTTAATCACATTTAATTATGTTTCCAACAAAGTCTTAAGTGTATCTCTTTAATTACTAAGAGGAAGTTCAGTTTTATCCTTAAAATCAAGTATTTGGGCCAAGATTCATTAACAGGCGCTGTCAGTCAAGCACTAAAACAATGTGTAATTAAAAAATCTATTTAGCTGAAAAAAGAAGAAAAAAAATGGAATTGGAGGACAGACAGAGGAATCAACAAAAGAAAGAGGAGACACTATTTAAGCTGCTTTTGGGAGATTCTGCTTACTGGCAGCTGTCCTCATATTTGTCTAACTGTAGCACTGTTGCTGCTAGATGGATTTTCAAACTCGTTTGCTACTAGTTTCCATCTTAATGAACTTGACTTTATAGCATAGATTTATGTGCGAATACTCTGTCACCTCACAATCATCTTTCAGTCACATAGAGGTGCTGGTGGATGTGTCGATTAATTCACGATAACGCTCTGTCCTTGTGTCTTCATGTGCTAGGGTTGCCAAGTTGGATGCAGTGGACCCCCAGACGAATGGGAAAACCACAGAAAAAAACATGGTTGGGCCTGTCCTGATTAGCAATTAAGCTGGTTTTGTTTCACAGCCCTGGCAACCCTGCGGTACATCGTTTAGGTTCCCAGTACAGTGTAGGATGTGTCTTACCTAGGGCAGGTATAATGGTCACCTGCTGTCTAACTATCTCCAGCTTTCCGTCGTGCCATCGTCCTCCTATCTGGCAGCGCTGCTTTTCATTTGGCTGTCAGACACGGCCTATCCCAGGACACAGTGTGGTTCTCACATACTTAAACGTGTCTCATCCTCTCCAGATATTTTTAAACCTTCTTACACTCGACTCCTCAAAACTACTTTCCATTCCACTTTAAGCACATTAAACTTGCCTTCACAGATCTCCAATCTCCTCTTATCCCTTTGAATTCCAGCTCTTTCCTAAAAGCTTAGTGGCCCTCTGTCTGAAGCCGCACAGACAACCTTGTCATCACCAAATTAAGAAATAATCACGACCCAACTTGGACGATAATGGCTTTCTGACGGTGTTTGTGAATGTTTTTTTAAAAGGAAATGAAGAAAATTGTTGAATACTTGAAATTGGCTTTACGAGGCCTAAAAGAACACACTAAGCAAAGATGGGAGGGTCCAATTACTAATTTTAAAGCAATAAAGGCACAAATCACAAGTTCTTCAAAGTGAAAACTTGGAATATGTTAATAAACTATCCTCTACCACAAATTACCTTAAATAATTAAGTTAGAAACAGTGACATAATCTAATATAGTCAAGTAATGAGAAAAAAATAATCTTCTTCTTTTTCCATTTTTTACATGGAAGTCAATGGCTACCAGCTACTGTTTGGTAACCAACACTCTTCAAAATATCTTCTTTAGTGTTCAATAGATAAAAAAAAAAAAAAAAATGAATGAATGAATGATTTTGATTTACAAATCTCACTGTATAAAATGACTAGTTTCAGTGTTAGCACATCTTCAATTCAATTCAAATTTGTTTGTACAGCACTTTTTACGATACAAATTGTTGTAAAGCAATTTTACAAAAAAAAGTTTCTACAATATTTAGTACTTCTGTTAAATATACTTAATATAAAGCAGTTTATTCATTTATTTATTTATTTATTTATTTATTTTATTATTGATTATTATCAATTTTGGTAACAGAAAAATAAAATAAAATATGCACCTCATAAAATATCAAATGTAAACTATAACAGCTAATATATTATTTAGTATGAAGGTTGCCCCCCCCCCCATCCTTTTTAATAAGGAAAATAATTTAACACTTAAAAAAGACTTTGAAGCATATTTTGTATTTATATTGTATTTTTTCTGCAAAGTGCCTGATGTAAAACATGACAGCACATAGCTGAATGGATTCCACGACTGCAACTGTACAAGGTCGCATTGGCGCCAAATAAATGACATAGCAAGAGTTTGCATCGCAATGTTACATATCAAGACTTCAAAAAAATTAATCTCAGTCCTTCCTAAATGGCTTTTTTTTTTCAAGTTTCAAGTTTAAGTTTATTCACAAATACCAGCAAATTCTATGATGATACAGCGGGGGTATAGAAAATGCAAATTAGGTATTGTGAAATGGGTCCCCCAAAGAAGCTAAAAAGCTTATAAGTGGGGGCCCATAGTTTATGAAAGAAAAATAATAATAATTATTAAAAAAAATAATAATTAAAAAAAACGAATAAGTGGTACAGACAAAGTACACATTTACCACCTGCAACCAGACCATGGTAAATGAACTGAAAGCATGTGAGAGCATACCAATACAGACATAAAAATACATACACATACAATCATACATACCAGTAGACCATGAAAAGACAGTTATATATTAAATATAGGTTGACAGATAAAGCTTTTTTAGTTGTCTCATAAAGTTGGAGATAGAGGGCAGCACCTTAAGGCCATCATCAATCCCATTCCAAATCTGCGTCCCCTACAGACAACGCTCAATCTGGCGCGAACACGTCTGCGATATTTCCCAGATGTTAGTGATTTGGTTCTTGTTTGGTAACTGTGCTGGGAGCTGGAGATAGGAAGAAGGCTACTTAATCTAGAGTTCAGATTATTAACAATTTGAAACATAAAACAGGCATTATGATATTTATTTAGCTCAGTTAGCCTTAGTAACTCATAGCGATAAAATAGAGGGTGAGTAGGAGAATTTATCTCGGACCAGGACAGAGCCTGTATGGCTTTCGTTTGTAAAGATGCAAGGTTTTTAATATGACTTGTGAAGGTGTTGCACCATATCACATTACAGTAATTAAGATGTGGTTCAAAGAGAGTTTTATACAACAAGAGTAGAGCAGATAACGGAAGAACATGTCTATTCTTATAAAACAAGCCAACATACTTTGACAGTTTGTTTACAAGATGCTCAACATTTAAAGGTTAGAGATTCGTCAATGATGACCCCCAGGAATATAGTGGAATGCACTCTTTCTATCAATTGGTCATTCATTTTAATCAGGCAATGGTCAGTGTTTTTAAGTAATTTTTTCTTGGTCGATTTGAATATAATAAAATTTGTTTCGCTAACATTTAATGACATTTTATTACATTTGAACCAGGATTCAACTTTTATCAACTCTGAATTGACTATATCTTGTAAAATAATTGGATTACGATGTGATGTAAACAAATTTGTATCGTCTGCAAAGATGTTTTTTATGGAATAATGTCGATGAATTTACAAAATCGTTTATATATAGAGTAAATAAGAGTGGCCCTAGAATGGAGCCCTGGCTTCTATCTGTTCAATCTGAAAATAATAACTCCTTAGTGTTTTTCATCACGCCCCCTCAAGCACTATCAGCTCATTTATCTTTGGAAGTGTCTCTTTTTTTTAAATGCCTGTTTGCATTGCCCGTTGATAAGGGCTGAAGGAAAATGGGTGTAACTCTCTTTGCATTTGCAGAGTAGGTAAATGAACAGCACAGGCCCTTATCAAAGCACCTGATGGGAGTTCAAACGGACTGCGCGGCCTTCAAACGCACAACCACGCGGGGACAGAGTGGAAATTAATTGCGAGCTGGCAGTGTGGATACAGCGGGGGGAGCTGGAAACGCAACAGCTCATCGAGCCGGTGAGGACTGAGATGGATTTCTGTGTGAACAAACAAGTGTGTGATATTTATAAACATATACATTTTCCATTATGACTGGCGACAAAAAGCTTTCCTCAGTGTATTAGGCGTGAATAGCTGGATTAGGGAGAGCAGTGCAGGTTGGGAGGGTTTTGGAGATAACTGCTGCTTCATTAAACACACATCCAGACCCCCGTTCCACATCCCGTAACGTTCATTTGAAACACCAAACTCAATTTCCATAAGAAAAAAGCCCCGATGTCATGCAGGTAGGGTGAGAGCAACCCCCAACCCAGACGCCAAGCCGCCCTCAAACCCACTCGTATCACCTTCTTTGCACTTTAAACACGGCGAAGATTCGAGAAAAGCTTCAATTATGTCTGTAACAAACTCACTTGCTGCATTTATTAAGTAGTAATTTTGTTGCGCAAGGCTAAATGAAAAAAGAGAAGTCTTCGGCTGACATAAAAGCTAGCTGACATTCTTTTCTTTTCGTCTAATCCAAATAGATGAGAGATGGGCTTTGCTTAAAAGTACGGATTTTTTGTTTACGTGCGGCTAAGAGCGCTGCAATTTTTAAAGATTTGTGCCATCGCTGCACTAACAATATAATCATATATTCCCAGGCAAAAACGCATTCCTAGTTCAAAGAGGAGTATTTCTTCGGCATATTAGGATTTTTAATCGCCTAATACTCTCCTAGCGTTGCAAATCCTTGAGAATGGTTTAATTGCATCTTAGAAATATGGTCCCATAGAGGTTCTTGAAAACATAACCTTAACCCATTGAATTTCATAGTGGGAACCGCTTATCTAAGGCATTTTAGCCCTGTATAAGTCAATATTCAAGAAATATGCCTTAATTAAACAGGCAGAATTTAAAAAAGAAAAAAACACACATAGGTGATGATAACAGTATGTCTAAGTATTATATATTTCAGATATCTGCACTACTTTACATCAGAACTGAAAATATTTCGAAATACAGTGTCTATAGTTTCCCGCCAAAATGATATAGTCACTTTTTAAATAGCTTGTAACACTTTAACACTTGATTTCCTTTTGTGACTTCTTCTTGTGAATGTGCATGCAAAGTTTTAACAAATAGATGCGTTTTGGAAAGGCTGACTTTGGTTACACTGGTTATGTTGGGGTTAGGCCACATTGGCTTCAATGCAATTCACCAAATATCTGTCATGAAAAAACAAAAACAAAAAAAATGCACACGCATAGTCAGAGCCAAATAGTGCTGGGTAGTAACTGATTACATGAAATCTGGATTACGTAATCAGATTCCAACAATCTATGTATATATGTAATTAGATTACATTACATTTTTAAATACTTGTAAATAGACTACAGGTATTTTTTTATTGGTTACAGATTACATATTATTCACACAATATTAACTAATTATTCATACTTCACTGATTTTCGTTAATTCTCCTTTTTTCCCTGAACAAACTTTTATCAATAGTTAATAAGGTAGTTGTTGAGTTTATGTATGGGTTGGATTAAGTTATCTAAAACACGTCATGCAGAATAAGGCATTAATGTGCGCTTCATTAGTACTAATTAACAGCCAACATGCTAGTAAGCAACTGATTAATAGCTAGAATTGGTCCTTAAATAAAGTGTTACCATTTTTGTCATGTAATTTGGAATCGGTAAAAGATTACAGTTTGTAAGTAATCTACCAAGCACTGCTGCTAAAGTAACTAATTACTGAATTGTTTTGCAGCTCACTTTGACCATAACTTAATTATAAAAAATTACATAACACTGGTTAAACTATTTATTTCTGCTTGAAATTTGTGACTTTCCTTGGATGGAAAGTGAAACAATCACTCTAGAAAAGACTTGTTGAGGATTCGGCCATTCTAAAGGCCTTCATCGGACAACAAAAATGTATTTTATTTTTTATTTTATGATCGTGAATGTGCATGCAAAGTTTCAACAAATAGAAACTTTTCAAAACTTGACCCTGTATTGGTTTTCATGCAATTCACCAAAAATCATTAAAGCAAGTCACTAAAAAAAAACATAAAACCTACATATTATATATGTCAAACTCTAACACTAAACACTTTTGAAAACCACTGAGTCTTGAGTCAAAAGTCATATTACAGTTATAGTTTCTGCTGATACAGAGTGGTAAAAATCAATCACTTCTGTGGTTTTAGTAAAGACACTAAAAGGTAGCTGTCTATCTCTACACTGTACGGAAAAGCAGCTCACTTTGTTTTGCAATGGTGAATATCTGAAACCTTCTTACTGTGTTTACAAAAGATCTCATTTGAATGTATTATGAAACTCACAATAATAACAATAATCTGTCAACTACAGTATAGCAAACTTGGTTGCATGCTTATTTTTGTAAGGGCAGCCTTGAGATTGAATTGCAATATGTGATGAATGAGTGTCTAAGCAGTCCTTTCTGTCATTGCTTGCACATAACCAAACCAATTACTATCCAGTTAGCCACTAAAAATAAAAATAATTAAAAAATAAAATAAATTCATACATAGATAAAAAATTTAAATTAAGGCCAAACTTTAACAGCAACTTAGCTACAGAGCTCTGTTGTGAATTATGTGAGGATTAACTTTCAAAAGCACATTAATCATAATAGATTATCAACTTACTTTACAAATATGGAGCTTTTGTTTGCTTTACAGCTATTTTATTGCTCTGATTTAGTTTTGTATTTAAATAGATTACTGCCTTAAAACAGTTGAGTCGAAGCAAATAAAAAAATTGTGTGTGTGTTTCCATACAGTTGAAGTAAATGGTAACCAAAATGTTTATCTTAACATTTGAACAGCAGCTATTCTGTTTATATTTGTATAAACATTTATGTCACTTTAGCGCAAAAACATAGCAGTGATAAAAATAAATAAATGAATGAATAAATAAATAAAATGTTATGTATTTCTTGTATACCCCTGAACTTTGATTGCTTGAATTATGGTAAAAGGAGACAACGAATATAAAATAGTAAAGCTGTTTTGCTAATGTGACATGTTATAAAACTGATCGCCTGTGCGTGAAAAACTAGTTAAGAAACGCAAAGAATTCACAAAATAACACATATAGCTGAACTTTTGTATTTTCATCTATTCAGAAATGTGTTCGAAATTCATATTTAACTTTTTCGCAAATTCAGGCATGTGTTCGTGAGATTGAAAACTGGACAAAAGAAACTAGTTGTGAGCGAGAGGTACAGACAGCTCAATAGGAGGAAATAAGACACCTTTCTCAATAATTTGGGAAGCCAAATACGATCTGGCTGTCAGAAAGTGGTGATGCACAAACCAAGATGCAAAGTTGTAATCTATGTCAAAACAGCCGATCCAGCGAGTGGCGTGGAGGAGCGTTTGGGGAGGTTAAAGTCTGGAGGAGAGGGGGAAATGTCATTTGGTTTGAAGGAAGAAAGACATGTCATTCAGTGCTAGACTATCCTTTCCAATCGTCAGATGAAATGCCAGTTTTGCTCCAGGACAAACGCTTAAGCTGACAGAGGACGCCTTGTTTGAGGCCGTTACCGCAGCTTCCGTGGGCTTGCTGGGTTTGGGAAGAAACGTGCCTTGATTCTTTTAGTTTTTCCTACTTAATCATCGTTATATTTCTTCTGATCTCTTAGCTACTTCACAACATATTTAAAAAGACAAATAAAACTAATTTAAATACTGGAATTGTGAATAGTTTCACATTATTCGTCTATGATGATATTTAATTGTTGTTTAACAATATGTGAGCTGACATTGAGTATTAGAATACAGCTATAATTCAAGTTACGAAAGCAAAAAATATCCCTGTGTGGGTTTTTATCATTTATATTTGTAAGATATGACACAGTTATGTTATATCTCACAAGCAAAAGAGTGACTCTTTTATTGAATATCAGTGCGTGAGCTATAAAGTTCAAACTTCATACAACAGTTAAAAAACCAAGAAGTTAATATTGAGTGAGTTACGTTTTGTTTGTTTTTGCTGTTTCGCTATTGAAGATCTCCAAACAAAGATGATGCAGAACATTTGTGCGTCGCAGAGCACACGTGACTGAATCTGTTTTTAAATTAATACTTTGAGTCAGTGACTCAATGACCCATTCATAAAGAAAGCAATTTGCTAATTTCTAAATGAATCAACTGTTTTGAACCAATGGTTTGCATGAATGGGGAACTTAGGGAGAACTTTCACCCACATTTCTGGTCACATGAATTCCTATTAAAACATTTGCCAAACAATGGTACACGTAACTGTACTATTCTTTAGCTTCACCAAACAGAATCACTTAATGACATATTTGGAAACACTTGTCGAACCCCCCCCCCCCACACACACACCCCCCATCTATCATTGGCTAGACAAACAGAGAGCCCCATCCTAAAACTCACACCATTGGTTGAGCCATTGCTGCTCAAATAAACAGATCCAAGCCAATTTAAACCTTCAAAATACATATAGAGTTCTTAAAATTGTCATAAACACACATAAACAGGTTGAACAAAATCAGGGTTTGACACAAGAAAGAGATTGACTTCATACACAGATTGTTTAGTCTTGACTCTTGGGACGCTTTGAAAGTCACACTGGATAGTAAACATGGCTGTCAAACCCAATGCAGCCAAACAGTTCATGAGGGTCATCAGTGTCACACTGTACAGGTAAAACAGTGATTCACTTTTCATATCTAAGTAAATGTCTTTATCTGCCGCTTTGTGATTTATTAACCAGGAAAATTCAGCTTTTCAGACGTCTTCTTTTGAAATGACAGATACTGCACTTTTGAACTCCTAATATTTGTGTTTAGATTTGGACTTGTCTGCACTGATTTAACGAAAGGTAAAGCCTTTTAAACAACTGAACAATTTTAGCAACTAAGTTACAACAACTAAAAAAACTCACTCCCACAATGTGTGGTTGCCATAGAGTTGTTGTGCAGTTGCTAGGGTATTCTGGGTGGTTGCTAGGGTGTTTTGTGCTGTTACTAGCAGTTGTTGGCTGATATCTTGAGAGCAGGCAGGCCGATTACCAATATAATGCTGATATGATAGGGTTTTTTAACACAAACACAACACTTTTTACACAGTACTGGAACTGACATCCTGATGATTTATTGGTATGTTATTAATATATTACTTAAAAGGCCAAAGTCAAAAGATTTGATCTCACTCTCATATTTCTGGTCTGTAGAGTAAGACTAGGCTAGATGTAAAATGTGCTTTAATTCGTGCACAGAATCATTACCTGTTGCAACATCTAGGCGTAGTGATACATCTGAGACTAAATCTTACACCTAGTTAAAGGTAGGTGAAAAGTGAAGAGTCATGATTTGCTCGGATGTTATTAATATTTTGGATTCATGTGTGTGAATTAAATATTACTGCAAACGTGAACTGTAATGTTTGGTCTCTACGGGCAGGCATCAGTCAAGAGATATTCACCTTGAAGCTCGCTGTAGACTATACCACACTGCAGATAGTAATATACCTAACACAAAATATATTATTTCTGTATATAATGCAGTAAAATATTAGATTCGATATGATTATCTTGGTTGAAGGAACAGTATTATGTACCCAGTGTCCATGGTGTCCCAATGCCAGAATGAAGGACATCTGGGAAGATCACATCCTGGGTGCATCAGGCCTGTGCAGAGAAACACATAGAGTAGAAGTAGTGGGACTGTTAGTAGCACGCTGTATACTTACCCCGGACCTGTGAGCGTCAGGTCACGAATCTGCTTCTCCAGGGCCTCCAGCTCCAGCTCCTCCAACGTGTCCTCACCTGCAATCAAAGGAAGACATACATTCACCATTGAAGCAAGTAACAGTGAGTAAAGCAATGGTAATGTGTGTGAATAGAGTACTAGCAATGTACGCGGGATTACCGGCAACCATGTTGGCGATGCTAACGGGCTATAAGCTAATAGTGGACTCGGGAAATCAAAATAAAACTAGTGATAACAAGGCGCTCTGATTGTTTTACAATAGAGGATGTATTCACATGTTATAGAAACCAACTAAAAAATAAACATGAATGAACATATAACAACTTACTGAAATGTATGATGTCTCATGCGATCACTCGATCTATTTTTCAACCCGACTTCAGTAAAACACTTTACTCAGGAAAGACATTCATACATTCACGTGTACATGTTTTTCTATCCCGGTGGGGATTTAAACCTGAATGCAAACCGACTCATTGGGATGTGACCGTGTTGACCTAAATGGAGGTCACCATGGGGAAACAAGCTTATAAATAAATTTGTGTTTGTTTGTTTGTTTTTTGAGAATGTAAAAATGCTGAAAGTGTCCAGTGAGGTGTAAGTTTATGTGTAGACGAGGATAGAAAATAAAAAGGTTTTTAGATAGGATTTTATTTTTTAGTAGAAAAACCATTACACCTATGGAGAGTCCCCACTAGGATGGTAAATGTATGGAAAATAAAATGTGTTTTATTTTATTTTATTTGAGTTTAGTTTGTTTAGTTTAGTTAATTTTGTTTGTTTGGTGCTTTTTTTGTTTTTTATTTTGTTTCTGTTTTTTTGTGCACGTTTGTTTTTGTGTTTTTATTTTGTTCTGATTTGTATTTATTATTGTCCTTTTATTTTGTGTTTTTTTGTTTTGTTTTGTGCTTTTATTTGGTTTAAGTTTTGTGTGTTTTTTCTTGGTTTTTTTGTGTTCTTGTTTTTGGAGAGAGTTTTATGTTTGTTTGTTTTTTATTTAATTTTGTGTTTTTTATTTTTTTTTTTTATTCCTTTTTAGTTTTTTCTTTTTTCTTTTTTTTTTTGTGTGTGTGTTGGATTTTTATTTTATTTTATTTATTTTTATTTTATTTTTTATTTATTTTATTTTTTAAATTTTTTGTATGGGACGGGATGAGTTAGGCTACACCAAATACTAATACTTAGGGCTATATGTTTCTTGAACCCCAACTATGAGCAAAAGCACCACTCGTTATTAGTATATGTAGTTTATTAATATCTGTGGCACAGTGAGCCTGTCATGTTGGTGATACTGTGTGGCCTACTTCCAGTGTGTGTCACACCTGCAGGGGCGAGTGAATCACCTCTGACTCACTCAGGTAAATGTCAAACAGCCTCCAGGCAGAAACGCTAGCTAATGCTGAGTAATGACATCAACCCCTGTAATGAAATCAAACACAAGTCTGCTGTGAAAAACATCACAGGAAAAGAGAGAGTAAGTGAGGAGAGATGTATTTCATTACATTAGGGCTTAATCAACAACCTTAAAAAGGATCTTCTCATTTTTATGGCATGGGTGGAGTTAAATGCGAGTATTTCTTCCCCTAGCCCTCCTCCATCTGTGGATAAACACGGGCTGAACGCTGCTATCTCTGATCAAAGTGTTTCGGGTGGTGTCCATGCAGATAAAGCAGGATTAGCAGCACATACTGAGCAAATAATTGCCCTTCCTTTGAAATCCAGCGTTTGGAGAGAAAGGATAGTGCTAGTTTGCCATGGAGACCACAGTCCTGTATGAGCGCTAATACTGCCGCTCCTCTAATTTAATTTGGCCTTTTAATGATATTGATAAGTGCTAATCAAAAATAACCCCTATTTCAGTAGCAACTCATGATGAAATTCAGTGCTGAGCTTCCATTAATTATTTTCTTCTTTAACGCTTCATAATGAAGAGCACACCTGTGGACTAAGCTCTTATCCAGCCTCATAGATCATTAATCTGAAACCATTTCAACAGCAGGCATGTCACATTTATTTATTATCCTTTATTAATCCTTAACTGATAGCTCATCTAACTGGCCTTTAAAAGTGTAGGATAATTAAGACACTAGATTTCTCTAAGCCAAAACTTGTGAATATGCCTAAATTGACGAATCTCGTCAAAACACATCACACGTCAGCTTTGAATTAAAAAGGAAAATGTGAAATATTTAGCATTAAGTAAACTTATTTTAAAGATCAATAAGTTTAGTTTTGAATTTGTTGTTAGTTTGCCATGTTTGTTTTGAGGTTTGCTTTGTGTTTTTGTGGGGTTTTGTTTTTGCTTGTTTTGTTTTTGTTTGGTAATTCGTTTGGAATTTATTTTTATTTATTTATTTGTGATTTGCATGTTTTTATTTGTTTTGCTTTTTGTTTTTTGTTTTTTTGCTTTTCTTTTGTCTTTTGTATTGATTGTTTTGTACTGTTTCATGACTTTTTTCTTGTGTAATTATTCACAAATTATTAAGCTTTTTGTATTCTTATTTTTTTTTACTGTATTTCAGTAAACATACTATAATTTATTGACCTTTATTTTAAACTACCATTATAAAGAAATAAATAATACACATTGAAATTAAAATAGGATTATTTTTGGCCTTTTCTTTTCTTTTCTAGTTTTTTTCTTTTCTTTTTTTTTAAGCAAAGCATACATTATTGAAACTTTTCAAATCCTATGATTCCTGAGGGTGCATGCTTTATTTTTATTATTTTTTTTTACAATGTACTCTCAATTGAGTTACATTTTTTAATAGTTTTTAATAATGAAATACAAATTCAAGTAATATCAAATAAGATCAGTCTGTTTGCAGGTGATTTTGACTGGCAGAAATTGGAAGAACTACTGTAAGTCACTTGAGTTGTTTTGAATGGTGTCTTCACAACACAAGCTGATTTGGAGGAGTTAATGATCCATTTGTCTATGTGCCGCCAGGGATGTAACCCCTAATCCAGCTCAGTGAGACCCCAACCCCACGGGACGTCCCACAGCCCAGCCAGAGTTACTTTGAGAAATGTACACAAAGCTGCATTTGCTTAAGATGCTGTCATGAGTGAGCAGTGTGTGTGTGTGTGTGTGTGTGTGTGTGTGCTCTCCACACATTTGTGAAGGGTGATGTGGATGGGTCAACGCTGCTGTGATCCCTCGCTAAAACACACATCAACACAAACACACAAACAAACGTTTGATGCCATCCCAGAAGAGCTCAAGTGAAATGGAAATCAATCCGGAGCGCTCAAGGAGACACAGGAAGGCAACTCTTCTGAGTATATTACGTAATGCTTTTACAGTCCTCAAGGATCTTCATTTCGTTTCCATAGTCAAATGGTTTATATCATCTCCCAAAATTAAAATGTAACAGTTGATGTGGAGATTCAAGTTTTCGGGCCTCCTTCATACCACAGACTTGAGAAATTAGTTTATGTGGTAATCCCAAAAAGACTTTGGACACTTACGTTACTCTTAATATCTGAATGTCAATTGAACAAACAAATGTAAATAAATAAATAATTGAAAAATATGTAAATTGAAAAAAAAGCTATTTTTCTTAAAACGTATAAATAAATACATTTAAATAAATAATATATTTGAAAAAAAAGAATGCATAAATGAATAAATAAATGTAAACAAACAAACTATTTTATTTATTTTTTATCAATAAACTGTATAAGTGAGTCAGAGTTTGACATTAAATGATAATCTGACTTGTTGAGCAGGCTTTGGCAGAGGCAGTTTTGTCAATCACGGTAAACGATCCTCACTGCACAACAAACGCTAGCATTGCACAGCATCATTTCTCCTTTACAGTTCAGTTGCTAGGAGACTTTTGTTGACACAGCAAACAGTGGCGTTCCAGTTCTGATTCCTGATCTGTCAGTTTCAGAAGAGACATCTAATAGAAGCATCCCGCCTCTGACTCTGAGCGATCAACATATTCTACTTCTGCATTGTTCTGTTTAATGTGCCTTTATGAATCTACTACACATCGCTTCCACAACAGCTGCTTAAAAGACTGCTACACTGTTCAGAAACATAGTTCATTCTGAGAAAGTTTACAGCAGCAATACACAAATCAGATATCAATTATTGTAACACTTTACTTTGATATTCATAAAAATAAATAGAATATTTAGATCAGATCTCAATTGGTTTAAAAAAATGTATCTATTGCAATGACATTTAGACATTTTAGATAAAGTGAAGTGCTCAATGTAACTTTTTGGGGCCACAACACGTGTTTATAAATGTTATAGTGCACTTTCTTTTAATATTCTTAAAAAAATCTCTTATCAGATGCTGTGATTAGATACCATTTATTTTAACATGTTGTGTCTATTACAATGACATTCAGTCATTTTAAGTTAAATTAAGTGTCCAGAAATGTGTGTGTGTGTGTGTGTGTGTGTGTGTTATAAATCTGTGATAAGATACCAACTGGTTTGAAATTTTACTGCAATGCCTTTTTTATAATAATAATAATAATAACTTTATTTTGTATAGCGCTTTTAAAAGTCAATTCTCATAGTGCTCACATAAGCAAAATTTAAGTGAAATTGAGAATCCGAAAGGGTTTTGGGGCCACTCTACACATTTGTGTAGAAATATTGTATATTCATGTAATGTTCATAAAAATATTTAATCTGTATATCAATTGGTTCAAATTTTGTATCAATTGAAAAAGGAAAGTGCTACTATAATATAAACACTTACGTATTTTGGACACGTCATTTCACTAGCAATGTCTCAATGTCATTACAATAGACATGAAATTATTATCTGATCAGAAATTTAAAAAAATATATATATAATAATAATAATAGTGATAAATAAACTCTTACTCTAAGCCTACCCAGAATACTTTCAAATTAATTGGAAACATCTTTAACTGTCAATTATAAGATGTAGTTTCCTAATGCAATGAGAAGTGTTAAACCCCTCTCTTCACCATCTCCTTCCCCGCTGATGGGAACTTCTCAGAGATGAACAATACCCAATTACACATTGAGATAAACACATCAAATGCCTATTTCAATTGTTTCAGAAACGGATTGGAATTAAATTAGAATGAAATTGCTGCTTTACACGACTTCTCTGCCTTCAGAAAATGACTCACTCCACCACAATGACAGGACTGTTTCATTTTGTAAATACACAATGGTTCTTTGTCTCTTTTGTTGCTTTTGACTTTCAAAAGCGCGCTAAAATTGTCTTTTTCTTCTCTTTTTTGGGGGGCTAAATGCATTATTAATGAGCGGTGGCCTACGTTTACATCGTAGGAAACACTCAAATGTCATAAAAGTGCAATTTTACTTGTTACAAAATGACTGACTAAATACCACATGTCAGTGTCATGTTTGAAGATGCGCCACATGATATCTTTGTCATCAAACAGCAGCGAATCATGCTTGAAGACAAGCAATGTGAATGACTGTCAAAACAGCGCTCACTCAGTGTAAAAGCTGGGAGTGAATGCTGTAATTTGCTGCAGAAATTAATTATCTTGATTAATCAAACTTGTGAAAAGTCCAGAGCTTGAACAAGGGAGGCAAGAGAGGCTGATAGATCTCAAAGAAGGCTAGCAGTTGAAAAACAGGCTAAATGTTTCAAAAGTTTCAAGCATGTTTGGCTTTCTTTTATGTAACTGTGAACAACAATTTTGTCTAACAAGAAATGAACTGAAATCTCGTACATGATCTAAGTAGGGCTGTCAGTGGATAAAACATTTAACCATGATTAATCTCAATATTGTTTCTGATTAAACATGCTCAGTTTCTGAATTATGTTTCACGTTATTGGTTTCAAACCATTTCCGATCGGTTTTTAGAAATCATAAGAACCACATGCAATGATGAAAGAAGTGATGTTGTTAAACATATTTAGCCTGGCGTGTTTTAACACAGATATAGATTACACAAATGTCTTCACAATGTAGCTCAAAAACCCATGATGGGTTTATAGACTCTTGAAGAAAAGTGTCGGACCGTTCATGAAGCCAAAGGGCATCACATTACATCTACACAATCCCATATCCAGTGATTAAAGAGTGATGGAGAGGAAACATCTGACAGATCAGTCAATCTCTTCTAATCCACATTAAAAACAGAAGTTCTTGATGTTTTCTAAGTCTTGGACGAATTGGTAATACTTAAGATTAGGAAAACCATATTTACTAATAAATTGTTTTAAAGAGTTTTCCCTGATTATTGATAATAGTAAGGAAGTTGGTTGTTGTAGTAGTTATGTTTAGGTATGGAAAAGGATAATGGATCTACAAAATGGTCTGGCAGAATAAGGCATTACTTTGTGCTTTATAAGTACTAATAACTGTCAATATGATAGCAATATGCATGCTAGCAATCAACTAGTTAATAGTGAATAGTTATCCACATATCTTTAATTAAACAGTTGAGCTTAAATCTAAACAGTAGAGCCCGGTGGATCATGGATTTGATTTCCACTTTTAAAATGTAAATGTATTAATAAAATAAAATCCTAATGTATTAATGTAATAATTTTTGACATGAATATCCAATTGGATTTTATCTACATTGGTGTAAAACATTAAAACACTTTTTACATATATTTAATGTTTTATAATTTTACAATCTCCTACAAGGAACTGCAAGACTATTCAGTGAAAAAAAATAAATAAGTAACATTTCAGTTATTTTAACATAGTAGGGAACAATGACAGTGCGTAAGAGAGAGAGTAAGCCTTTTGTGGCTCAGACAGTAGGTCATGGGTTTGATTCCCTGTCAAAGCACTGATCAAATTTAAATGTGAACCTTGAATGCAAAAGGCATCGACTTTGGATAAGATCATCTGCCAAATGTATAAAAGTACATGCTAGCATATTTACTAAATATTTAGTTTTAGATTCACATTATATTTTTCTACACTTTCTTATTTGTTACTGTAGCAATTTATCATTCTAAACTTAAATGACATGCTTACATTAAAAAATGTTTAAAATCCCTGAATCTTGCATCTGACATGGCTGATGAATGCACTGATGAACAACTTCCTTGAAACTGGCTTTTATCTTTAAATAATTAAATGTATTTTTATTAAATATGAAAATAAAAAGAGAAAATTCTCATCATTTTACAGTGGAAACTGGTCTTGAAAGTGTAGCCCAAAGAAACTAGTCTAATTAGCAGAAAAAAAGGGGTTTCATTAATTTCCAATGGAACTTTTCAGAGCGTTTCAGAGCACTGGAGTGGAAAGCATTTGGAGAGGCCAGTGCTTGGCAACTGGGCTAATCTATGAGCTCATTTGAGAGTCTGACATCAGCCTATAGGCATCTAGAGGAGGTTCTTAGCCCGGGTCCTCCAGTGTTTGGTGTTCAATCGCTGAAGGATATGTAGCATCAACACTACAAGCACCGAGGACTTGAAGTGCTCACAAGAACCATTCCTCACTATTGTAATTGGTCATAAACGCTCTCATTCACTCTTTCGACCAACACATTTTTTAATATCTCAAACATTTATTTTTGAGAGGTTCTAAAAGAATTGAAAAACTTGCAACAATTATCGATTTTTATTATTGAAAACACTGAAGATGAAGATTTTACAGGCATGCAATTAAAAATCCCAGCGTTTCTTTCTCTGTTATCTTTGTGGGGCCGAGTGCCTAATGCAAGTGCTGTCAGTTATCTCTGTGTGTTCATGTAAGCGATCATGACACACAAAAGCAGTAAAATGGCAAACATGAATAGTCCAGGAAGGAGGAATTTATTTTGAGGTGGAAATGTGCAGAAACAGTCTCCTCCTTGTTGTGGTGGGGCTGCTCTTATCACTTTTGTGGCCTACATGACGAGAGGGACTCGATAAGAGGCGCACAAACCCAGCCTTTCTTTCGGCACGCAACATGAACCTTCCACGCTCTCGTATGAGTGGCAGGGACATCCTCAACAATTCACGCTCCATTCACAAACCAGGACAAAATGTGAAGGAGGAAAAGGAATCTGACCCTGGAAAAGTGTTTTTTTTTTTTTTTTTTTTTTTTTTTGCAGTAGCAGAAATGTCAGATCAAGAATTAATTTCTGAACATTTCACTTTTTTTGAAAATGATGGAGTGAAGCAAAACATTGCTTCAATGAAATGGCAACTGAATCTCTACCGAGGCCACATCTTAGAAAGTTTCCAAAACTTTGATGGTTAAAGGCATTATGGAAGAGTGAAAGGAATCTGTCTGTGAAATTATTTATTTATTTTATTTTAGTTATTTTGTTTTGGAATTAACATCAATTTATTTATTTTGGAGTATTAAAAATTTCAAGTCAAGCATTAACCGCTAAAAACATGCAAAAAGTAGTAAAAGTTGATTTGAATACCTTACAAAAATTTAACCATATATCAAGGCTGGATTTTGTGCTATTTCTTGTAGAAGCACAATTTCCAAATCTGATATTTTTGTCTAAAAACAAAGAGTAAACACAATTCACTTTCCGTTGTTGATAAATCCTTGTAGTGATGAAATTTTATTGGAAGCGAACACTTTCCCTCAATACATCCATAAAGTTTTATTAAGGCCCCAACTTCCAAAGGACTTGTTGCTGCTGAAGCAGGGCCATGTCTGCACCCTTAAGGAGCGGAGGCTTGCACATTTACTTTCCGAGAGCTGAATTTGTGTTTGTAAGGAAGGCTCCCGGGGCCTTTGTTTTCAGGCCTTGATGTGTGACCAGCAACCCACAGGCCTCCCCTTCACCTCCCGGCCCATTCTGCCCGCGTTCTGCCCACCCATACTGACACAGCAGGGGGAAGGGTTTCAGAGGAGCCTGCATCAAAAGCTCAAGGAGAAAAAATGGCTTTTCAGGGCTCTGATGTGTGGGAAACGAATGAGGGGCCGAGCTCAAATCCGGTCTCCAGGCAACCGCGGGAATATCATTAAAGTTGGAAACTAAGCAGTCTCTGTGAATTAGTAAACCTAATCAGCACGGTTTTAAAGAGCGGGAACGGGAGGGGGAACGCCGAAGAAAGGATGACACACCACACTTGAATCACCGTTGGTCTAGTCTGTCGGGGCTTGCTCAGTCGGTTGGGTTTTATCAAGTGAAATATTTCCACAATATTTTGTTTCGAACAAATGCGAACAAACGAAAGAAATTCAGTTAAACACCAAAGAGCTGCTCGCAGAAGCGAAATACGGTAACTGCCGCGGCTGCAGCTGGCCTTCCATCACGAGATTAATAAGTTGCCGTTTCCAAGCCGACCAGAACCTAGTGGGAACCATCCGGTGCCTCTGTGAATTGTGGGTAACGGCCTCACCACAAGCTGGCCCGGGTTTACGGCCCTGTTTTGTCCTCTCCTTAAAGTGAAGAAAACATCTGTGACTAGAATGATGTCACCGAGAAAGTTTGGAAAACCTTGCTTTTTGAAGCTGACGCATTTTAGTTCGAAACTTAAGGGATTTGTAAGGGCCTGCAAAATAATTTAGATGTAGATGATTCAAAACTTAGTATTATTTTGTATTTTTAGTCATTAAATTACTAGCTGTGACATATCACTTTAGCGGAAAAAGATTAATTGACGTTGTATTTGTATCATTCAATGCTTTTGTACACAATGATAATATCTAAATAAGCTCAAAAGGTATCACTTATTAAATTGTAACAATCTTTTAAAAGCACCTTATGTTAATTAAGCAAACTCTGAGTTAGTTATGATGAGTGAGCCTTGATCAATTAGTTTGTCCACTACTAAAGGCTACGCAGTGGCACTGCCCCCTAGTGACACGTTATACACTACTGAGGGACAATAACGCCCTACACACTTACTAGATGTGTAATAGGAGTCAGTTATTATTCTAAAACTCTTGTTTACATGCTTGTTTACATGCTTGTTTACGTACATATATATATATATATATATATATATATATATATATATATATATATATATATATTGATATTGATATTGATATCTGGACCCTAAATTAAATTGTTAGCAAACCACTTATCTATAATCTTCTTTTTTTATTATTATTTACAAAATTTGAGTCATAAAATAAAAGCAGAAAATGTGCAAAACCTAAATGAAGTACATAATGTTGTATACATTTTATTATTGTCCATATATTACTAATGTTTATTTTTTATAATTTTGGCAATTTGGCGATTGGCCGCTACTGGGGCTTGCAGTAGTGAATGCTGCTTTGTGTGCCCGTGTCCGTAAGTTCAAATGAATCCAAACTAGCTCTTAACATTTAAAACGGGCCTTTGATTCAGGTTTCATAGCACTGTAAGGAATACAGTGGGTGTAATGAAGCAGTACCCAGAGCAGATAAGAGCCTATATTATAGGTAATCACTACTCTAATGCAGCTTTAACACAAGAGGGAAGAAAAAAAAAAACTGCTGGATGATTATTGCACGGCCATTGTATTCTCTCAGCCTATAAGTAGAAAACACACGTATTAGCCTTCATATTGGTAATAGGCAACAATTACGTTAAATTACTGGTGTCATAGTGGTGAAAAACTTTCCCCGCCTCAGATGCAGTGGTTAACTCTCAAAATAACTATAAGTCACCCAATATGATTGCCTTATAGCTCCAGCTTCCACATAGCACAAAGTCATTTTCGTCCATCAACAATATTCAAGGTATAGCTGAACTTTTACTCTGCTTCAGTCCTCTCATCTGCTCCTTTGACATCACCCCTGGACAGGGTACAAGGCCTCTACAGTATCTGCTGATTGCCCACCACACTGGAAAGACAAACCCTGCTCCCAGAAGAAAATTAGCACATTTAGCTGTCAGCGCCGGTCTCGCTTTTCAATCCCGACCAACTTTGAGAGAGCCCTGTTTTTTTCCTCTCCTCTGTCCTCTGGCTTTTCTTTTGCTGGAAACCTGATCACGACATAGCTCAAAGATCAAGAAAAAAAAAAGGTGTAAACTGCGTATAAAATGCAATAGTCCATCCCATCAGATTCTTTAGATCTGGTGGAGGAGTTCGGGATATTTAGAGGAGTTCTGGATGTTTACTGTAACTTTGTAAGTCAGTGCAGTGGTAACACACCAAAATGATGTAATATTTCAGTTAAAATGTGTGCATATTGTCTCTAAACTGCATTTGATAGCCACATTTGACAGATTTATCCAAAAATGTTTTTTTAGATTTTTTAAACAGTAATCAATCTTGATACCATGTTGAGTCACAACTTGGTGTCCGGTGTAAAATATGGAGCCTGAAGCAAAACTAGTAAAGAAGTGTAGATATACAATCATGGTACTGAAGTATTACCATATTTCAAACATGATAACTCCCGAATAGATTTAACAGCATTTTATTGCTAAGATTGGTGTATAGTAAGGATTTATCTTTATCAGATATAGACAGGTGGTGCTGGGGTGGAGGGAGGACTCTGATGGCAGTGGGAATATCTGAGTCTGATACAGTTACAGTGGGACTTTTTGGTATTTTCTTTTACTAGATTTGCCCCACTTACATTTATATTTATACTGTTGATTCTAATGTGAACAATTATAGTTTTGTTGTAATGGTACTTTTTTATTAGTTTTGCGTCGCTCAAAGTGCAGTTGTGCCATTGATTGTAATGGGAAGGTTATAGTTTTGTTATATTGGTACTTTTTAGTTCTTTTTTGTTAGTTTTGCATCACTTAAAGCACAGTTATGCTACTGATTCTAATGGCAGTGTTATTGTTTTGTATTGTTTTGTTTGGTAAATTTTTCTTAGTTTTGCGTCACTCAAAGTGCGGTTATACCGTTTATTGTAATGGGAGTCTAATAGTTTTGTTACAATGGTACTTTTTTGTTAGTTTTGCGTTACTCACAGTATGACATTGATTTTAATGGCATTTTTATAGTTTTGTTACAACAGTACATTTTGGTTATAATTTGTTAGCTTTGCGTCGCTCACAGTGCAGTTGTACCATTGATTATAATGGGAGTGTTTTAGTTTTGTTACAATGGTAATTTTTTGTGCATTTTTGCACTGTTCATGGTGCAGTCTTACCATTGATTGTAATAGGAATGTTCTAGCTTTGCTGTAGTGCTGATGAGCTACAAACAGTAGCACAGTAGCTGACCCATGCTCTTGATTTTCATCTAGTCTTTAGTTCAGTATATCCTCTGTCCATTCTCCATTCTCATTGGACAGACTTTGCATATACTGTAACACGTGAAGAGCAGCTGTGGTGGGACCAAAGGGACATGTTCACCTGCTCTCCCATCATAACGGGACGATGGGAACCAGATTTTTCATGGCCAGTGTGTATGTGTGTGTGTAGGTGTGTCCGTGTCCCCGCGGCCCGCCACAGGCCTGACCCAGATCACATTCGAGTCTCACTCGCTCACACGGCACTTCTCGTCTATCCGTCGCCAAGGAAGCAGACGGGATGCGGGAACAACAAGTCATTTGTACCTGTAGAGGAGGACACTCCTGGGAAACAAACAGATGAGCCTCCCCCCTGAATAAAAGCCTTTCTCTCTGGGTAAACAGAACTGCATGAGAAACATACAAACTATCGGGAGCATCACACTTAACCCTTTCACTGCCTGAGGGCTGGGGCAGCAGAGCATGTCAGAGCTAACGCAGCTGTAGAGATAAAGTAGGAACTATAACTTGACTTTAACTCGGGTTCTACCACACAGATGCAACACGTGAACTGTTACGAGAGAACTACTGCAGGCAGAAACACAGCTGAATAAAAATCCCAATGGAACCAATCCTAAATTACAATCTTCAGAGACTCAGTAACATCCTACTAAAATTCACTATTATTATTTTGCTCTGAATTTCAGTTTATCAAGCTGGATCTTAGTGGAAATTTTGACTTGTTTAATTGACATTTTCTGTGATTAATGAAGACAACCAATGCTGATGATAAAAAACATGGAAAATAAAAGGCGGACCTCACTTTTGTTCTGGCCATACTGTTAACGAAAGTCTTGATGAAGTCATTTCCTGTTTGATTTCATTGTGATAGATTGTTTTTCTACTTCCTTTGACAAGCAAATAGGTTCCGGTAACAGGATTGAACACAAGATGTGAAACAGCTGATTTATGAACAGCTGTGGGATGCAACGTGGATGCATAATTGCTATTATGTAAAATAAATTAATAAAAAAAATATTTTAATGCTATACAGTACTTCAGTCACACTATACAAAAAAAGGAAAGATTTAACAATTATTTAAATCATATTTGACATCCAGTTAGGTCAACAACAAGATCGGATCAAGAGAAAAGGACATAATATTAATTTCAAAGCACTCTTTAAAATGATTTGTCAAATATTAACTAATTATTTGTTTTCTGTGGAATAATTACTCATTTAAATTTTTCCTAACACTAAAGCTTGTAATCATAAAAATACAGTATCTACACACTGAATCGTTGTTTATATTGTAGATTCAACTAAAATTAAGTATATATTATAGATATTTGTTTAATGGCTTTCCAAGTGCTATCAAGATCAGAATTTTGGATATTGATACCGATAGCTCCATAAAATGAATTATTTATGGATTATAACAATTACAAAGCATGTTCAACCTTAGAACTTTTGCTTTTAAATAGACGATTAAAAAATGCATTCATTATTTCAACATATTAAACAGTACATATTAATAACAGAAATTAGTCCTAGTTTACAAATCAACACAACTTGAACTTAGTTAATCGGGAGGTAATAAAATGATCACATACAGAAGTTTGACCATTGATAGAGCTAATGCAAAAGAAGGTTTTTCTACAGAAGACATACTTTGGTTGTAATGTATTTTACTCAAATTGGATTGATTCGGCAAATGTAACTCTTCATTTTGAATCGTTTGAGAAAGTACATTTCCTGTGGCACCACAATCATCCCAAAGCCATGAATTACACGACTCTGTCTGCGATAAACCATTACGAACTGATGACTCTTCTGTCCTTGTTACCCACAGAAGTTCCCCCTCCACCGAACAATGGCGGTCCTCCTATCAGACCACAGCAGGACCACCACACATCTGCTCCCAAATACTCAGGACAATAAACAGTTCAAACCAGGCATTGACATCAAATTCAGCCCACTGTCTGACAAAACCAGAAATTAGCAACGTTCATCCAACTTTCCCAGAGTTGACGTTAGATCCCCATTATCTGAGGCCAAAGTTAATTAAAGTGGCAAACTTGAAATCAATGGAGGATTTCTCCTGCAAACTGATGGTCAGACGTGAGTGATGGGCATGACAGGGAGATTACAGAGGGATACAAAACCTCCAACGGCCACCAGAAACCGGTTCTGGATTACGCGGGAATCCAGAAAACGAGGCGGCCGCTAGACAAAATGCCCCTTTTTCCCTCATAATGCGAGCACATCTTGTAATTCCACAGATCATTACCAACTTTCCAAAACTTAATTTTGCAATTACACATGCAATTAATTAATATCTGTGCTGTCATTACACCCCCCGATGTATTTGCGGTTAAAATTAATGCCACTTGAAATAAAGTGCTCAAAATGAGCCCGGGTCGGGGGGGATGGGATGGGTATGGTGAAGATTGTTATTAATGGATTGTGTGGTTAATCTGAGAGAGAAGCGCTCTCTATCACGCTCAAGTGTCTAGTGGGATCTGAAGGCAGTTATTGAGCAGCATGGAAAGCTCCCAAAGGACAGATTAATAAAAATCTGTGCGCCGAGAACGCCGAGCGTGTCTGAGGAGTCCGCCGTAATCGTGCGCATACCACCACAGGTCCCATGTCTGCTCTCTCAAACCCGCTCTTATCAATACACAGAAGAAATATGATCAAAACCAGAGGATGACCTCTAATTTCAGAAGGAGACGTGTTGCTAATGAGATGATCAGACGGTGGCTCTACATCTTGAAACAGGAGGACGTCCAACAGAATAAAACACTTCAGTGGTTCTAAAGAATTGTTTGCTTAATCGGAACTTAGTATTTTATGGTTCTTTGAAGAACTTTAACTTCCATGCAGCCTTTCCATTCAACAGTAGCTTCTTTAGAGTGGAAAAGGGATCTTTAGATTATTAAAATATTTTTGTGAGAAGAAAAATGGTTAAGACCTTAAGAACGGTTCTTCAGTGGCATCGCTGTGAAAACTTGTGTTCCTGTAGCTCAATTGGTAGAGCATTGCTCTATCACGCACAAGGTTGTGGGTTCGATTCCCCGGGAACATATGATATGTAAAAATTGATAGCCTGAATGCTTTGGATAAAAGTGTCTGCTAAATGCATAAATTTAATTTAAAACTTCCTTTTGGAACCTCGATTTCTAAGAGTGTGTGTTGGTTCTGTGTGTTCAATAAAAATCTTTTAATGTCCGATGTACATTTTAATCACACAAAAGTATATTTATAATGGGTTGCTCAGGTTATTAAAATGGTTCATTTAAGAACAGGTTCTTTGTGGAACCCAAAATGATACATTAATGATTACATTAACTTAAAAGGTTCTCAAATGTTGTAGCAAAAATTATTTTAAAAGGTTTGTCTGGGACTATGGGTTTCTCCTATGGCACTCAAGGATATACAACTTAACATAACTTTTTTATGATAGTTTTTTTTTGTGTAAATCACAAAATTTTAAACATCCTACTATTTATAATATACACATAACATGCATTCTTTTCACAAATGTTATATTATTATTAGATTATTTATACTGGTAAATGAGGAGCTATTAAAGACATGAAATTAAGATTTTTTTATCCAAAGAAGCTTAGAAACAATGTGCATTTTACAAATGTACTTGACAACACAGCTGTTATCTGCAACTTTATGCTACTAAGAGGTAAATGAAATGCACAAAATTAGGATTTCAAACAAATCAGCTCTTGCTGTAAAAGATCTTGAACATCTACAAGAGCATTTCCTGCGAAACACGAGAATTATTGAAAGGATAGATGTGCAATTGTTTTGAACAAATATGAGAGCCTCAAACATTTCTCCATCATTATACAGTTATCTCTCACCACAGACTGAAGCAGATTTCGAGCCGTTTCAGTTTCATAGAATCATCTGGTGAAGATCTATTTTGTATTCGATTAATGATTTAAAACCAAATCTACAACGAATCTCATTAGTATTTGTACGTAAAGTTTATTCATCCTTTTAATAATAATGATACGATTTACAGATCTAAATATTCCAGTCTGAAAGTGTTATTATTTCTCATCCATGCACTTGTACAATACAAATACAGTCTGGGTTGTTTTAAGGAGAGGTCTCTAACAGTGCAATGTAAGTCCACGCTTAAAGATGGAGTGGAGAGGGGGGCCAAACCCACTCATCCTTCTGTTGACAGGAGAAATAACTTCAGCCGTATTTGATTACCACTGACAGAGAGCGTAATGTCACTAACATGGGCGAAGCGCTCTCTGCACGCTTTCTTTCTAACAAGTTCATGGACAGTTAAAGCCACTTTTGACAACAAACCTGAGTCAGCCTGCTATTAACCCCTCTTCTGTAACTAGATGATGTGTTTGACGGGATGAATAAATAATAAGGGTTAAGTTTTAAAGTCTTTTGTGGTAGTAAAAGCAGCAGAGTGCTGGAAGAGTCTGGCTGAACACACTTTCTACACATGCAGACTTGGGTAAACAGCTTTGTGTCCATGATGAGATGAAAAAACTAAAACTGAAAGCCAAAAAACTCAAAAACTGCATGAAATTACGGGTGAATCAGGAAATCAAGATCGGTAGGGCTCTTCTCACATCTCAGCTTTTAAACTTATGTTAATTTCTCTGACAAACAGTTGCTATTCCTGAAAATATTATCCAGATTAAAATGTGTAAATGACAGTCAATCATCCTTGTAATACGTGGAGGTAATTAGTGACTGGGAAACCTAATTACTCCGCTGAAACCTGAGTCCTTGCTCTCGTATTTCCCTCGACATGGTTCATGGGATTGATCAAATGACAGCGATCAAACTCTTCATGCCGGCTCTCTCACGATGAGATTAGCTTGATCTGATAAACCCACCTGCTAGAGATGATTCTGATATTAAAAGAATCTCTGTATATTAGTAAAACCAGTAATAAAGCAATAGTAAGTAAACATACACGGTGTGGAAATATAGCATAATATATGATAAAAATGTTAATATATTTTTGTAAAAAAAAATGGCATACATACATGTAAATAATAATATAGTAATAATCAAAGTTTTTTTTTTTTTATTAATATTTATTTCTGCTTTGTCATTATGAGGTAGGAGTGTAGATATGTATATATATATATAGCATATAAAAGTACTTTAGAAAAAGACTTATTTTACCTCCTGCAACTTAACACCTGCATTTTTTTGTTTGTTTTACTTTCTACAGTATGTGCAAATATGTATAACATATCAATGAATGACTAGCCTGCGTTAAAGCAGTTAGATCGGTTTGGGCCTGTTGTGATTGAGAGCTGGGTCAGTGTCTGAAGGTGTCTAATGTGTTTCTGGCTCCAGTCCTCCGCTCCTGCTCTCTTACGTCACCCGCTCGTCTCCAGCCTGCTTCAGTTTGCCATGTGCACTGACCCGCTCCTGACCTCCAGTCACGATACAAACCTGTCCAAGGTAAGTCATCTCTGATTACCCACAATGCCCCTCTGCGCCCGGGCCACCGCCTCTGATGTTTGCCTAATCCATCCGAACGTCACTGAACGCACAGTAACCTACAGCAGAGCAATCAGGGGCTGAAAGACAACAAAACTGGACTCCACCAGTGCAGTCCAGGAAAACACTATTACTATTGCAGACAGATCCTGCTACTTCTACTTTATTTACCTTTATGAATTGTTCAAACTGGCAAATGCCTGGTGTTCCCAGCATGCTGAGGATGAGAGAATGATAAGAAGAGCGCTAGGTTGATCTGACGCGGCCGTGTGCCACTGGTGTGATGTGGTGGATCTGTTAGAAAGAGTGTGAGATAACATTTCTCCTTTCATCAGGAGCACAGAGAAATCACACTGTGTGTCTGAGACAGTCTTCCAGATGACAGTTTTCTTTGGGGCGATGATAAGGACTGTACAATACAGCAGAACTACAGAATACCTGCAAATACAACAACCACACAAAACAGCTGGGGAGAATTACAATATTTTTAATGGTTTTGTCTCCTCCTGTAATATAATAATCAGAACTGTTTCTTGAGCAGTAAATCAGTATATTATAATGATTTCTGAAGATCACTGAAGACTGGAGGAATGATGCTGAAAATACAGCGGAGCATAATTACACTTTAACATAAATTCACATTTATGTTAATTTAAAATTTATGTGACAAAAAACAAAACATACCACTTCAGGGTTTTAAATAACAGTATACTATATTACGGTCATTCAATATACATTTTCCAAAATAACAGATTTACATACCACGTGTAAGAATAAATGGTCACACTTTATTTTAGGGTCCAATTATCACTTATTAACTAACCATTAACTATGACTTGTGCCTGAATTAACTCATAATTTGCTGCTTATTAATAGTTTATAAGGTAGTGTTAAGTTTAGGGTATTGGGTAGGATTATGTATGTCATGCATTATATGTACTTTGTAAGCACTAATAAACAGCCAATATGTTAATAATAGACATGCTAATAAGCAACTAGTTATTAGTGAGAATTGGACCCTACACTAAAGTGTTACCGAATAAATTAGCAAAATTGATGGGTTATGCAAATGTTTTGTCATTTATTGATTTCAAATGTAATTCATACAGACAATGACCTGAACGCAACTCTTCTGTGCTGAATGTGTTTACAATTCAATCGTCTGGTTAAAAAGTTTCATTAAAAGATGAATTCATTATTAAGTAGTTGGGCATAGAATTATTTTGACTATTATTTTTAAAGTTTGTAAAGCTATTTTTGTTTGGAAAATAATATTAATAATCCAAAACATGAATCATTTAAAAAGAAAGAAAGGTCTAATAAAGGTGTTATTACCTTTTACTCAATGGTCACACCAAAATTTAGTTTTGGTTCAACTAGGTGTTTTCATTTTTCATCATCGTCATAAAAGGACTTACTTGTCTATGTATAAATGCCATGAGCAATACATTTCTAATGTGATAATGCCATAATATCTGATATACATTACTTAACCAAACTATTTTTGTTATTTATTTACAAATTATCGACATCTTTTTCTTCACAAACAAGCCAGTAACTATAACTCTCTTTGCCTGTGTTTGGGTTGTTTCCCCAGAATACGGTACAGATAAAGTAGGGCAAATCTTGCTCTGTGATAATATGTCACCTTCTGCTCCGTGTCTGATTCAGAAATAAGACGTGGATGGTTGTTACCAAGACAACAGAGTCTCATTTTACCCTATAGCCCACTTCCAACCTGTTACCAAATTACTAAGTGCCAGGGCAGAGCTTCAAAGAGCAGCGACTGATGCTGTTAATGTAATGAAACTGTACACTCATCTGTTTAAAACACGGCCTGTCAGCTTGGAAGTAAGATGGACCAATTACGCCGTTAGCCCTCCTGGCTAATATCAACATCTTGGCAGGTTTAAAGTTTTCTACTCCATCATGTGTGCCTTCAAGCAAGGAAACATTAATGAAGACCTTTCTATGTTTGATTTTAAAGCTGTTTTTACTTGCATTTTTGAAGATTCCTTTTAATGCACCCATCACTTGAAATCAAAATGCGAGATGTTGCTTGTTTTTAGAATGTTATTTTCTTTTTACTTAGTGGTATTTGCTAATGATTAGCTCTTAAATAAATTTAAAAAACACAAAATATTGGGGATTTTTAATTAAGAAAGCCAATAAAATAATTCTGGAATTACTGGGTTCAGTAAAACATTCTGTGGGATAATGCCCATTACCTGACATTATAGTTAAACGGATCAGCCAAATATGAATTGTCATCATATACTTAACCTCATGTCATCCCAAACTGAATATGAAATATGGCTTTTCTTTCTTCGATGGAATACAAACAATATATATTAGAAAAATATTTGTTTTGTGCTTTGCTTTGTTTCATTTTGTGTTTCTGTTGTTTTAAAGCTCATTGTTTTGTTTTGTTTTGTGTGTGTGTGTGTTTTGTTTATTTTTTGCTTAGTGTTTTGTTGCATTTTTGTTCATTTTGTTTGTGCTCTGTTTTGTGTTTTTAAGTTTTGTTTATGTTTCTATATTGGTTCATTTTGTGTCCTTTGTTTTGTTTTGTTTTGTTGTGTTTTTCTTGTGTGTGTGTGTGTGTGTGTACCTCTGTGTTTTTCACTTTGTGTGTTTCGTCCATACAGTAAAAGCCACTTGTGGTCCAGTGTTGTTATGTTCTGCACAAGAAAAGTCACACATTTGAAACAACATGAGGATGATGAAAGTAAATGATGACAGAATTTTCATTATGGGCTTACTAACCATTTTAACGCTAATAATTACTGCATAGATGCAAAACTTGGCCAACACATTTCAAGCATTTGCATATATGTTTTTGTGGGAGTACAAACATGCAGGCGTTTCCTTCAAATGCCTGTGCTATTGAACTAGATGTGTTGTCTTTCAGGGAGAACAGGGTAAACTACCAAGATTGCTTTCACACTTTTGCTCTGCCATGAAAGAAGTCAACCTCAATGATAAAACTGATGGTAAAAAAAAAAAAAAAGATTATGCAAATGTACACTATAGTGCCCCTTGAGGCAATACTGAGCACAAATAGCACAAAACTTTTCAAGATCAAATACTAGAATAGAGATACAGCACAAAATTATGTTTTATGGAAATTGATTTTATGCTACAAAGCTCGATAGAAATTCATTTCTGTCGACCCAAAAACATTGCTTTAATTTTCCGAATGTGGTGATTGATGGCGTACTGTGTGAGCGCCGTTCAAGATTCAGGGCTCTGTCTCTCATCTGGACACTGGTGTAGCTCATGTCAGGGCAAACACACGCACCGTCTCCTGGGCATTTACACCAACCCCAGGGACCCTGTGCTGGGCGGTGCTTAGAGGAGTTTGGCTGGAGGGCCTAGTTACCGTTTGTGGTTGCTCTCCCTTTCTGTCTTCTTCCATTTATCGCTCCCTTTCATTCCCTTTGTCACTTTTAAGTCCTGTCTCACTTACTCCCTCTCTCTCTCGATCTGTCGTGTTTTAATGCCCGGATGGGACCAGATTTCAGTTCTCAAATGTTTTTAAGGCAGGGCGCAGCTCCACCCAGTAATGCAACCCCGTTCTCATGAATGCCGTTCACCCATATCCCCCCGGTATCTGACACACTTTGTGGCCATCATGGGACACTCTGGAAGCCCGTTCGCACCCATCACTGTCTGCCCTGTCAGCCCTGCTAATTTAATACTTCCTATTAAATGGATAGGCCCTAGATCTACCAGAGGCCTCTTGAGTTACATTCAGGTAAAATGAGTAATCCATGCTGCAGGTGGAGGTTTTTTTTTCTGCGGCTCATATAGTGTATGTTCGGGTCAAATATACCACCCTGTGTTGGAAGTACGTACTTTGGTCCGGGTGTGTATGACATGGGACCGTGGTAAATCTGATCAGAGTATCTGATTAACTCCTGGCTAAATCTATGTGAATTAAAAGTGCTGTATGTCATTTTTTTTCCGACTGTACCAATATTATAATATGTATGCAGACATCTAGGAAACATGCTAATTTCAAGTACTTGTTTCTCCGAAAAACCAAGCTACACTTGCTTCATGAAATGAGCTAATGCTATTGTTTGTTGTTCTGTTTTTGAAATGCGTGTTCCATGTCGGAATGTCTGTTATTGTTTTGATCTGTGAGACTCCGCCCACTGCCAATTTTAAAAGATTTTATTGTATAAATTTATTTTAAAAAATACGTTTTATTAAGCTAAGACTTTGTTTCCTATCTAAAGTTACCTGCTCTGTCTTGTCTGTAAGTGTGTTGTCAGTTTCCTCTTTTCTCCGTGATGCATTTTTCACTGTATGAGAAAATGATGTGTGGCATGAGAGCACTGTGGCTTGTCTGACGTAGCATTTCAGCAGCTAGCTTTCAACATTACAGTACTTTGATTTAAACAAACATTTGGTTATTTCAATAAATATAACTATGTAATGTTACACAGTGTGCTACCATACTGTAGTTACAATGTGGTTACACAGTAATTACAATTTCACATGTTCCGAAGAAGGTTGTTGTGCGTAGTTGCTACTGTAGTTAAAAACTGTCCCAAAACAAGGCAATATGATGTTTAAGTACTGGATGTGACTAGAAACCGCTGCTATAGGTGTTCTTTGTGATGGATGAAAGGATGCTTTGGGTGGTTGCAAGGTAAACGCTTACAGATTTAAGCCAAAAAAGTCCACCTCCTCAACTTATGTCCATATCACAAACAATTTAGGACATTTAACATGCCTGAATACTTTGAATACTTAGCGAAGTAAGTATCGGAAATGTCCTGCTTCTAAATCCCAAAGTCATAACTAGTTTGTTGTGTTCAACTGCTTTGTTGTCAGAAAGAATATGAATCATCGAGGACTGCAGACTCATTCTTGACTATTTTTAGGGGAAATCGTATTAAAGTCAAAATGCACAGAATATATTTAAACCCACTGATCAGTATTCGATTTTTGAACTAGATGTAGCTTCTCATTCGTTGGCAACCATTTAAAGATTGCCAGTGCAGAAGACATGAACAATAGCACTATCTAGAAATACAGCTTGCTGACACTTCAGAATTTACTGTGTAAAATGTATTCTTTATGCATCTAATGACAATTTATACACATAAATATGCATGAATGTAACAGCCATAGAAAGCAATGTAAATTTAATTGAGATAAAACAATAAATAAAATAAATAAAAAACACCACAGCAATAGTGCTTTACTCGATCATGACTTGTTCAACTTGGAAACTCAGTTCAAAATTGCACCTGCGTTTTCCAGTTGTAAACACAACTTGAGAGGCTGTCCGATTTCCAACTACGAAAACCTGTATATGAACAATTCAATAGCATGAAGGCGGCATTAAACAATATCAAACACCACCAATAATCCACCACTGATCAAATACAATAATCCTTCAATCAATCAATCATGTTTAAGTTAATGTTAACTATATCTTACAAGAAACTGTCAAGAAGAACAAATTGTTTTAACCATGTTGTTAAGCATACAAAGTGCCTATGTGCGCTTTCAGAGGTGAGATAATCCTCCTATTCCCCCTTAATAATGTTCCTGTAGCTCAATTGGTAGAGCATTACACTATGAAACCCAAGGTTGGGGGTTTGATTCCCCGGGAACACATGATAGGTAAAAATTGATAGCCTGAATGCACTACTGTAAGTCGCTTTGGATAAAAGCGTCTGCTAAATGCATACATTTTTAATCTTTACATTTAATTTAATTTAATAATAAATGTGCATATTATCTTCATAGAAAGGACACTGTTTGCATTTGTATGACAAAGTCCTGACTTTTAAAAGCGTACTGTAACCACAGTCCAACAACAAATAAAGAACATAAATAGTCTCAAATAATTTACGGAAAATATGGTAATATGGTAAAATGTGTTTATGCTACATCATATTAAATTATACAGATTTTTGAAAGTGTAATCTAAGCTTTATGAAATTGCATTTCTGCGATTATTAAACATCAATCTATCTCTATTTCTCTATTCAGATCTGAGATGTTGTTTCTCACAACACTATTAAGGCAAATTGGCCTAAACAAGCTGTCATTATATTTGTGCTTATTCTCCATACATATGGTCCTGATCTAACAAGATTGTTACGTCCATTCAGGAGGTTATTATAACATTTCTGTTTGGCTGCAGTTATTGAGATTGAGTATCTAAACAAGACGAGCTCCATCCAGGGAGATACAAAAGGCCCACATCGAATCACACGTGTGTAGTATTTTAACAGGACAAAAGGGGTAAATAGAAGAAAATGAATGACCATTATGGCCCAGACAAACGCAGAACGGTGTTAGCTTCTCGTTAACAAAAATCAGACACAACACCTTTTTGAGATCAGTGTTTCTGAATGTGATCCTTACAGGACAAAAGGGGAACGCCACACTTCCTCCACCCCCCTCGAATCTCACAGAACCTGCCAACGACAAGTATGGGTCATGTTTCAGCCCAAATCCAAATGTTACATTTTCAACAACTGAGTCTATATTTAGGACAATTAAGATTTTGTGGTGACACTTCAGATTAGAGAACACATATTCAGTATTAACTAGGAGTTTTCCATCAATTAGCTCCTCATTTGCTGCTTATTAATAGTTAGTAGTTGTTGTAGTAATTAAATACTAATAAACAGCCAGTATGCTTGTCATATGCAAGCTTATAAGCACCTTGTTAATAGTGAATAGTGTTTCCTGGTCTAGATATATTAGATTGATTTCTGAAGGATCATGTCACACTGAAGACTGGAGCAATGATGAGGAAAATTCAGCGTTGATCACAGCAATAAATTACATTTTACAGTATATGCACATAGAAAACTAGTATTTCACTATATTGATATTTCACAATGAGTAGATCATTTTCACATTGGTGAGCATAAGATAACATTTGAAATAATTATAAACTATTTATGATGAACTAAATGTATTTATTTATTGCATTAATCTCTGACATGGGGCCTGGGCATGTTTTCGTGAGATTCAGCCATGCATGGCTGGATGGGTGTTGATCATCACCTCTCTTTCATATAAGCCCCTTGTTGGCAGCGAGTCGATTCTTGAGCTCTAAGCTCAGGGTCCCATGGGCCTCACCACACCTCCATCCTGATGGAGACACCGCGAGTGTGTGTGTGTGTGTGTGTGTGTGTCCCAGCAGGTAAAAGCAGCACTTTGATCCTGGTTCAGGTGACTATCTCCACCAGCGAGGTAGAGGTAGCCCTCAGCCCACCAGGATCCCAGGGGAGGTGTCCGGTTGACCAGGAAGCTCAACTTTAGCTATCTGATACCTAAAAGATGCTCTTTCAAGAGAAGAGCAGAACTGGCATTATTTTCAATCATCCTGTCAGTTTCTGTCCCGTTCCCTCCCCTGTCCTCCACTTTCAGCCCAAATCATGGACTGTCAGGACAGAGATGAGGGACAAACTCATTTTTATCTTCTAAAAAGTTGATAGATGTAAATGAGAACATATATATATATATATATATATATATATATATATATGGGGGACTTAAGTTGTTTTTATATTTTAGATATTAATTCAATTTATATTTAGTTACTTATTATATTTATTCTTATATCACAAATTTCAACAAAAGTCTCTTTTTTTCCCCAAGACTTACAGCAAGCAGACTTTTCAAACAAAACGTAAAAAAGTAGGTTTTATATAATAAAACAATGTAGTGATTAAAATATTATAGTGTTGTGACACAGTTTATATATATATATATATATATATATATATATATATATATATATATATATATAATATTATAAAAACATTGTCTATATTTAATGTGATGAACTACACGTGACTTCAAACAACATAAAAATTCACTAAAATTCATTCATTCACTGCAGTTTACAAAATTTTTTTGTTAAAATGATTGCAATTATTTACGTTTTTTCATGTGTTTGTAACTAAATAGTACAAAAGTAATGGTATAAATAAATATATATATATATATATATATATATATATATATATATATATATATATATAGTAAACAATAGTATACAAAAAAACATTATATATCATGAAACTAAAACATTACATTATTCCAATCAGAAGTTTTACAGTACAGTTTTTCATGTGAATAACAAAATCAGTATGTGTGTATATATAAAAAAAACCTAACCTAACGTAAAACCTAAGCTGTTAATACATTTTTTATTATATTTAATTTATATGTAATATAATCTTGTTTTTCCTGTTATTTAAGCCAAACTAAATATATAAAGAAATATAAGGAACTCCATTTAAGCAAAAAATATCAGCTACAAAATGTAACATGTCACATCAGAAAATTATTTATGTGTCACAGACTGTTTATGTTGAATAATTTAGGTGTTTCTTCTGTTGAAAGAGTTTCTGCCTGCATAAAGATGGTGCGGTGAATTATTGATGGAGGGTATACAGGTAAAAGAGACCAACAGAACGAAATACACCTGAGGGCACATTTAAATATCAAACAAATGCCAAAATAAAATTGCCATTTCAACTGCATTAACCAGCAAAGGGTTAAATTTAAACTATTTGATCCGGTTGAACCCTAATCTAAAGTCACTGACTTATTTTAGGAGAGCTTTATTACAAAGTCCCAAATTAGCTGCACTGTTTTTGTTTTGTCTGACCTGCAGTGAGCATTGTAGGAACAGGTAGATGTTGTAGATTAGCAGTTTTTTCATAGGAACGACAAATGTTTTCCTACTATGAGGTGATCAGAGAGATAAAAAACACATTCTGCTCCGGGACTCAAGCACCCGGAGTCATCAGAAAGCATCAGCTGTGCTGCGTTTAATCTCGAGGGAGTTGTTTTTCTTTGCCGTTGTCATATTATCGGGGCATGTGATCAGGTAAATGAGACAGGTAACAATTTTTCATGCCTGTTGCCCCGAGGAGATGGACAGACAGAGAGCGAGGCGGCCACGAAACACACAAGCTCTGAAGTAAGAGCATTTTTAGGATCTCATCCTGTCTTCTGAAGTAGTGCTGTTTTTACTAAGAAGCTGTCGTAGATTTCGGCTTATGTCACTTTAGTTTGCCAGCCTGTTCGCCTGTTTCCCGATCTGGCTTTGTTTTGCTGAATTGGATTTAGTGTGACACGTAGATTCATTGACTTGCGCTTGTAAATACGGCCCTCCCTCCGGAGCCTAAAATCTCTTAAATATCACACACTTTGGCAGGTACAGCAATTCACATTTCCACCAGCGTGTCTACATGGCCTTATCTCAATTGGACAGAATTCAAAATTCCTTGTTGGTGTCAACTTTTCAGAAAAGAGCTTGTCAGAAAGCACTGCTTCCGTGCTCGTGGTGGGATTAATGTGCCGCACATAAAACTAATTTGATTGTACAGTCTAACATCTCCTTAAAAGTCTCGGCAGCCAGGCAAGAGTGAATATTAATAAATTCACCCGTGAGTACATAGCAGAATGTGTGCAAAAGTTTGTTGGCATTATCACAGCCTGTTTACTGGCGCAGCAAATTAATCAAACCCCTCTTCCCCTGTCCACATGACAAAAAATTGTCGCCGTCACATTTGGCTTTTACAAAGCTTCTGATTGCAGGTGTTTGGTAGCTGTAGCTGTCTGAGCCCAACACACCTGGACCCCAGCTACTTATAAGATTTTAAGTGAAAATGGATTGCAGAAATTGGTATTTGTTGGTGTAGTATTAACCTTTTAGTTGCACACCACACATTTTCCAAATAACATGGATATGTTCCATAAACAGACAACAAAGTTATTAAAATGCGATGAGAAAAGGTGTTGAATGTTATGCTTACACATTTGCTTGTGTAGAAATTGCAAAATCCAATTTCTTTTCTTGACTAATCTACCCATAACTCTGGGTATCAGTTCCCCTATCAGGGTGTTTTTAGCCTACTTGTTTTATTGATACTGTGAATTTGGACATACTGTACCACTGATTTGATGCACTGCATTCTGCACACTATGTAGTAGGCAAGTATGTACTGTATATTCAGATGTGGGGATATCTATACACCCAGAGTGTCTGTCGAGGCATGCTCCTCAAATCAAACCAAGGATTTTTGGAAATCCTTATTGAAAGATGAGTTCTACAAGCATTTATTGAGGTATGCAAAAAAATAAAAGCTTTATGTTTTATTTTTAAGATAGGTCAGAGGGACAAGAAAGGTTCCCTTAAGCTCTGTAGACGCAGCAGGAGAGCCAGGACATCATCACCTCATTGGGAACCTGAGACTGAACAGAAGAACCCAGAGCCACCCAGCCTCAGGAGACCAGAGTACAAACTAGGCTAAAAACCCTGCCAAATACTGGGATTTTATGAATGGCCACAATAAATTAAAGACTTCCTGTTCATCTTCGCAGTGGAAAAGTTCACAATCACTTCAGTTTAACTAATTTGAGGGTATCCACATTGATCTGGCTTATGGCTTACGGTGTCTTACCGTAGAAATAATAAAAGGTGTAAGTACAGACCAGATATATGTACAGTATGCAAGGTCTCAATTAAATTAGCATACTCTACAAAGTGTCAAAAGCAGATTTGTAATGAAAGGGCTAAAAGTAGCTAATTCAGATAGAACGCAAATGTGACTGGTCAGGTAGACCAACCGTTTCACAATAAACCTGGTATTTATACAAGAAAAGATGGGGAAAATGGCTGTTCTGAATTAAACGAATGAACAAGTTTGGAAAGAAATAAAAACCTTGATCTGATGAGCTTTTTCGTGGTGAACCTGCTAGAAGCCGAGCAAAGTGGAAAACTAGGGAAGAACAATTGACAAACCTTGGCGAAACTATTTCCATTAGCAAATGTTTGGATGGTATTAAAATCGATGGTATAGGTGCAAATGAAGAAGCTGCTGACCTTGGCAGACAGTAATCGGGTGTAGACTTCCAGTTAGAGGTCGAAGGCTGGGCATGCAGAGAGGGATGTTTAACTTGGAGTTGAACTTACAAGAGTTCACATTACTCAAGGTGGTGTAATTGCCAAGCAGAGTAGTAATTCCATTTGGGGTTTGTTGCCAAGGTCCTTGTCGAGCAACTCGGGTGGAGTTTGTCTTCTCTTTACATGGTTGGTTAATTAAAGGTCTGCATGTAAGTCTGATCTGTATATCTTAACTTTCTCTTGTTCAGAGCGAACAAACACTTACTGTAGTTATAGAGGTCAAGGTTGGGATACGGTTATGTTGGGTTTCAGTCATCCAATTCATCCTCAAGAAAGCATGTGTCTTGTACAAGAATCCACCTTATCAATTTAATTTTACCTGGTGAGAAGACAAATATGATGATAGTTTTATAAAAGTAGCAGTGCATGCATTATTTAGCCATTATATAGATAAGAAAATTGGTGTGAACCAACATACAAATGATTTCACATGAAGAGCTTCGATCCCTGCATCCAGAATCCTATCTGGTATCGCTCTGGGTCAAAGTGCCCTGAGAATTAACAATCAAGTTCAGGGGAACTTACTGACCAAGGGTTTAAGGTAAAGATCTGTGATCAGGTTTCACCTTGAATGACTAGGAAGCTTGTCACCAACTTTTACCACTAGATAGAGGGACACGAGCTCTGCGCATCCCAAATCATTTCAAATGCACCATTTTAGGGACTTCACCATGATATATGAATCTCATCCAACTTTTCCCAGCTATCAAATGGGAACAAGCATGCTACGCTGGAGGCAGTGAGATCTAGAGGACAGGTCGCTCGCAGTCTGGGTGCTAATAATAATAATTCAACAACAGACCTTTGTCTAATATCTGCTTAAGTGACGTGTCGCATAATCCCTGGCTAGGCTTTGATAAAGACTGTTTTGATTATGCCATGTGTCAACTCACCAGAGCACTGAATTATTAGCAGGGAAGATTAGAGCCTATTAATATTGTACTTGCATTGTCAAAGGCGTTCAGGATGTGCGTGGTTTGCGAACTGAAGGGCCCAAGAAGGGTCCTTGTATGACTGTGTCTGGATATGGGCTGAACGTCATTGCATCGCTGTTTATTCAGGGACCAAGCTGTTTGAGAAAACAGTGCCACATTACTTTTTTCTATTTAATTAATTATCAGTTGATTTTACATTTGAGAAACTTGTTTTTTTTCCTATTTCCTGTGTTTATTTGTGCTGGTTCATTCAAATCCACCACAATGCTCTAGGTGTTTCCGGCGGTTGCTGTACAGTTGCTAAGTGTTGTACACAACCGTGAGGTTGTTTGAGTGGTTGTTCTGGCTGCTTGTAGTGTATTGCTAGGCATCATAAGAGTGTTCTGGGTGACTCCTAGGCAATTGCTAGAGTTTTCTGGGTCTTATCAATGGTTGTTCACAGACTAATTAAAAAGAGCTTACCCCAAGTCTCTATGATATTCTGATCTCTAAAAACAAGTTGGGCCACTTTTTAATGCAAACATATGATCTATTTTTTCACCTGTTTTTCACTTGCTAGTGCAAATTTTACTTTGGATCAAAAGCACAATTACCAATAATCTGCATGATCATTTATAGACATAGAACAAACAACGCAGGTTTTCTGTTCAACTTTATTATGAGCAACAGTACTTTTCCCAGGTCTGGATATAGTCTGGGGAGCCTGTGTGAGAGTTTGGAAGGAATATGTTCATTTTGTTTCTTGGCTCCCCCTAGTGATCAAACTATAATATGATAACAAAATAAATCCAAACAGATATTCAAAGCATAAGCAAAACCTTTGTAATTGTTCATGAAAAGCACCTATTCCTTAAGTTTACATCATGTTAATAGGGTGCAAGTCCATTGTCATTTGTCATTGCTATTGCCACACATCAAAACCTTAAAGCTCTCCTGAACTGAACCAGGCAGTAGTTAAAATGGGATAGATGTGGGTGATCGCACCTAAAGGGAATCATGATTGTAAAGCGGTGTCATTGAGACTCTAGAAAAGCTGTTGTAATGTCAGCTAGGTGGTGCTCCACCACAGCACCTGGGTACAAAGCCCAGTCTAGCTCAGCTCGCACACAGACACACTCATCAAGCTTTGGGAAGCCGACAGTTTAGCATGAAAGCAAAGGTGAAACAGAATCTGAAAATTGCAGTGCAGAGAGAGAAGGCGACTATCAGTGGGTTTGGGCTGAAACCCCATAGCCGGGATAGAGTTTCCGCCATGTTTTCATACCCAGGTCAGCTGACCGGCGCCCCAGAGCACCATTGGACAGCTGGCTTGCAAACCCCGTAATGATGTAACCAGAGTGTGTGGGAACAAGAGCTCGGTGGCACAGTGTGTGATAAATGCAGCTTTCCCACTCCCCTGCCCGAGAATGGACTAGAATTAACCTAACCGTCCTAGCCCTGCCACGAGTTATCACGAAATCCAACCTGCATGTGAGGGGCTGGGGCAGTAGTTTGACTGTTTATTTCCCCCTGCCTTCACGGCGGCTGATCTTGCCTTATTTAACCACATGGGACATCTTCGTGAAGGTGACCAATCTTCTCTTGATTTGGACATTGAACAAGCTGATTTTACATATTTATAATTCCATTAACTGATAACTGGCATAAAGGACTAGTTTTGTGCATATGGCCACACAAAAGCTTCCAATCAAACAGCCTCTTCTCAATGTCAACCCTCCCACGGCAGAACACTTCCCCATACCTCAAGTGTTCCAGCTATATCCCATTGCTAATTGCAACAAGGTTTCCTGCCTCTTATGAATCAAGGTTTTAGCATAAAAGGTAATGAAGTAGAACATAACCAGGATGCTAAAGCTTGGCGAGAAAATACCTCCTTAATTACTTGGTAGCCTTGAGTACCGTAGCTCCTCAACTCCTCAATGCATGCAATTATCCCAGACGATTAGCAGGGGCTTGTGGGTAGAACATTGTGTCTCCTTTGCGAACATCCAGATGTTAGTGGACAATTCATTTCAACTGCATTATTACAACTTTTAATTGCTTGGCTGTTCTGTGCTAAATACTTTTTTTGTTTAACTTCCAAAAACAGAGTTGGCTTTCACACAAATTAAGCCTTCGGTGTGATTGCTAACTTCTGCTCATGATAGATAGAAGGCAGTGTTTGACATCTGAGAAATGGAAACTCCTCCTCTTCTCCACTTATCCATGCCATCCTTCGCGGTGCTCCCGGAGAGGACCCCACAGTCTTGGCCAATCCTGACCTTAATTAATACAAGCCTGGCTGGAAACGGGAACAGGGCCTTCTCTCAGGACCGGCCTCCCTCTGAACATCTCTCTGGGGTAATGAGAGAGATCGGAGCGTCAGGAGCTGCCAGCTGAGGGGAATGGGTCACAGGGAATGAATTTGAGGAGCTCTCAATGAGCGGCCTCTCCATGCTGAGAGAATCTGGCCAGTTTACGGACACCTGGTCATTAACATTGCTAATTAGCAGCCATTAATCAGGGCCGGGGTTTTTTACTGTCCCTCTGTGTGTGTCTATGTGTGTGTGATGCTCATGAATAAGAAGATTGTTCCTTCTTACCTCCAGAAGAGGTGGGATAAAAGTGGTTCCCATCAGCTCAAGATGAGCCGGATTAGACGGAAGGTTAAACAACAGGCTGCGGTGAGTGTTAGTGGGATAGGGAAGGATGGGCTTTCAGCCTCTGGCAAAGGTAAAATTAATTACCAGTAATTAATGAGACAGCACTCATGTACAACCCGGCATTTGGAAGAACAAATTATGAACCTCCAGTTCTTGTTCAGCTCAAAGGTGATGATAATTCCCATAATAATGAGCAGAGTAATAAGAAGAAATCACAATCTTGGCGCTAAATCTATAGTTGGGTGACTACATATGAAGAATAAAAACGCTGCACCACTGAAGAAGAAAAAATATTCTTATTTTGGGATTTATTTTCTATTTATTCTAATTCATATCTTAGAGTAATCAGCATTCAGTTTCCGTCTGTACACTGTGCATTTTAACATTTATAATCCAAGATCTCATGTTCCTGTATAAAATATTTTTTGTTTAATAAATATAATTTGCCAGGAGGTTCTGGGAGGTTTCTAGGTAAAACCCAACCCTCTAGATATGGATTCAGTCCCTGTTTTATCATCCACTAGGAGAAAACGGTAACTGTGATTGCTTAGAAAATGAACACCACCTCTCTACAACAAGTCAAAGAAAATTTGATGTTTCATTCAAGTATACACACCAGAAGTTTAGGGTGAACGTGTGCTATTTTTCCTTGCTGGGATTTCTTGCCTAAAATATCCAGGTTTTGGCTTTGTTTGCACTGCGCAGGCTAATCTGTGTATAAGCACTAATCAAAGACTAATCAAAGTACTACGAGAGCTCTAGAGAGGTGACTCTCCTCGTGCTTTCGAATTGCTCTTGCAGTCTGTGCAATACCGCCTCAAACTGAACACACCTAATATGTGAGCATATTTACATCACTTTAGCAGTTCTCTGTTGTTCCCAACTTCTCATGTGCCACAAGTGGTTGATTATGTACAATGCCCATATGTTGTTGGTCAAACTACTTTTCGATCATAACCTTCAGCAAGTATGAAAAACAGGAAAACAAAGCCAAAATCTGGATATTTTAGGCAATATAGAAATCCTGGCTAGGACATGTCCGGTGAAAAGAGCACGTATGGTCGTTCTAGCAAAGTTTCTTGTTAAAGTTTCATAGGTTAGTTTGGGGTTTGTGGAAATCCTTAACCCTAAATGTGAGAAACAATAATAGTGATATTTGTCTTAATTTCTTAATGTTCTCTTAATTTCTGCTTGTGTTTACAAAATATCCTAGACATTGTCCTTTATAATATATGACAGCAATGGTGTTTCTATACCTTTCCTTTGAGAGTGTAAATCAAGAAAAAAAAATGCTTCAGCTGAATATAAGCCTTTGATTATTTCAAACAATTTCTCTCCTCTGGCACAAAAAGAAGTCTTGTTCGTATGATTTTTAAGATTTTCCCTGGGAAAGTGGAGCAGTCTTGGGCATATTACCAAATGACCGTGCGAGAGAGGGGCAGCAAAGAAGTGGCGTTCTGGCACAGCATCATGCAAATAGAGAACATTCTTCCGTTTTTCTCATGACGGATTGCCTCTGAAATTAGTGAAGCGAGCTGGTAAAATGCTAATGAGAGATGCATCAATGAGCTGTGTCATCCCTGGGGGCTTTTGGAAGGGGCAAGGGGACCCTGAGCGGGGTACAAGAATTCAGTTTAATGCTAGGGACCTTAAATCCATTGGCCCTTCGCATCTGCATTCCTTCAGTTTTGGGAGGGACAGAGCTTAATCCAAAAGGCATTTAATATGATGGAAAGTAACCCAGAGCTTTTGGGAATCAGGAGTGAAACTGTGGGATAAATAAACTAGACTGAGGTATTCAATCTCAGTGAAGTGCTCCTTAACCAAGCCAGTCACTCAACGCCCCCATAAAGAGATGCTACCCCTAAAATTTAAGACTATGCTCACTTATTGCTACCTGAAATTCACTGCACTTTCCATTTACTGACTAAAGAAAACCTAATCTGTTTTTAGGTTCTCCATACGCTAGATCTAAACATATTAAATTCAATTAAATCAAAAGGTGATTAAAAGACTGTGTAATTTGTCCCCAAATCCAACTTCAAAAATAATCTGGTGCACTTCCCCACCAGATCAAATAAACAGGCCCACCCAAATTTAATTATTGGTGAAGTCAAGGTTGCTGAGTCAAGCTGGTAATTTTTTTTTTTTTTTTTTGAGAAATCAACCTATTATCATTGCCTCATGTTAATTTGGTATACATCCTTAAGTAATTGCTCCAAAAAGGATTAATGTGACACACACCCCTTACTCAAGATATTTCTCTCCAAGAATATGTCTTTTAGAGCCAGTGAGAGACCTCGTCGTGAAGATAAAGCATTCACACAGACTGTTAGTGACAGACACGTCTAACCCCCCCTCGTTTAGTCATCAGTTTATCAGCAAAGGCCTTGGAGGGAAGAGCGCTATTGTACCCGACAGCACTAGCAGCCGACGGCCTACATGCCAGACTTGAGCTGTTGACCATGCAACACAGAACTCATAGAATTAAAGCCTAAACGTCCTTGGATTTGATGAGGGAAAAGATGTACATACACATTCAAGCAGTGGCCGCTTTCAGACAACATGCACTGCTATACGCAAAATAGGAACAATGGCTTGCCTGATCCAGTCCATCTAGGTTCATGTGTCTCATTAGCTGCAAATGTTTACTGTGGATGTGGGCATTGGAGAACAAGAGGAGGGCATGTATCTCAGCAATTGCAGTGTGAATTGCATGAGAGGATTATATGAAGTGCTTAAGAAAAGCCGGGAAACCTTGTCTTGAGTACCAAAAACAGCTGCTTAGGGGCCAGTGCACCTGCTTGTTACCAGACCATTGTCACCTCACCGTCTAAAACAAGGAGTTTTTCATTTTTATTTTTTTCATAGCAAATCTTCCAAGACTTTTAGATGAGAGAGAAAGGGGGTGGGAGACGAGAAAATAAGACACCAAAGAGGCTGAATGTTGGCAAAGGGGGTTGGAGAGGAGGTCTGGAGTGCAGATTTAAGAAATAAGAGCTTTCCTCTAGAAACTGCTGGAGGTTTGAGATTTGGTGGAGGGTGTTAGCGGGAGAGGAGAGTGTATTAATATTTGGGGGTAGTGAGAGAAATAGCCAGAGCTGTTACAATGTAAATGAAAGGCTAGAATGAATGAAGACACCCCTCCACCCAGAGCTTTCCTTCTCTCAAGCCCTGTGGATCAACATACGCCGGGATGTTCGTGCGGTGCATAGCAATGAGGGAGTTTTGATTCAGTGAAACGGGACACATCACTTTTGACTATTTCTTTGTGTTCGGTTGATTCAAACAAGTGAAAGATGTCAGATGGAAGATCCTGCTACTTAGCATTTCAAACTTTTAATTTTCTTAAGTAAAAGGAGCGGTATGGAAGATTTTTCCCTCTACACTCTTTTAATTAAAGATTCTAAATTGGAATCTATGGTTCCATGAATACACTTTAACATCCATGCAACCTCTCGATTCTAGAAAAGGTTATTTAAATTTAGTGAAAGAGAGAGGATTTTGGGGGGAACTTTGGGGAACGAAAATGGTTCTTTTTTGCCACTGCAAAGAAAAAATAGCTTTTTGGAGCCATAATGAACACTTTGAACTGTTGATCTCATGTGGACAATGCAAATTCGATTCTTGGTTGCAACATTTCACAATCCCATCCCCAACTCTTACCTACATTATTTCCTGTCCTATCGCTAACTGTTCTTATACATACAGAAAAAGTAGCCAAAAGCAAGAAATTATAAAATAAACAACTCCTATGTATGATGTGGATGCTGTATAGGCATCTAGTTTTGAGTTTTGAGAAATTCTCTGGTTCCTGGGCCTCGCAGAATTCTTGCCAGTTTCCTCAGGATTACTGTGAGGAGGAGATTTCAAGCAGAAGAGGAGGGGCACGGCCATATTATGCGACTGGGAACACTATGATGTCATGGTTCTGTCTGGGTTTCCTAACAAGGCTGTTCCCTGATGTCAGCGCACTTGTTTAAAAGTTTGTCGACAAATTGTGCTGCATTGAAAGTAATAGTGTCCACTGAGGTAGACGGTGGGCAAAGGACTGCAGGTGTTTAGATCAGCTTAAAAAATAATAATAAACCCTTCCCCGCTGGGCTTTCTTTCACAAGTACCCCAGCTTTTATTCCCAGCTGTTAAAGTGAACTCAGACAGGAAATTCCTCACGTGATTTGTCTTTATGAGTGGCAGGGAGGCTTAACCCAAGTCTCAAAGGGGTCATTTGTAGATAACTGTGTGAATAACCTTGTAAGGACCCATGTTTCTCTTCACATCCAATTAAGACTACTGCTTACGGTCTCACACTTCTCCCAAGAGAATAGTTTATGAGCTAGTATTAAAACCTAACTAAGGGTGATGGTGGGGTCCTCGATAAACCCTTTATATTCACGTCATTCTGAGTTTGTCTGTGACGTTTACTCACATAATCGCCATAAACACTGGCTACTGTAAAACCAGGGTTAGATAAAGTTTGTTTTTTGATGTGCTAAAAGGCTAGCTCAGTGTTACTAGCAAACTAGTGGGCAGCACTTTTTATCAAGATGCTTTTGGGTATCAGTGACTTGAATATTTTACCCAGGGTTAGTGTGCTATTCATTTGTATGCTTGTTTGAGCATTGTGCCGTGTAGACAGATGACACTAAGGCAGCTCAGTGGGCTTTGGACCAGTGTTGTCATGTGCTGGTGATACATCTGAGGATCTCCAAGCCAAATAAAGTAACACCTCAACATTTTAAATATCTTCAGGCAAGACAAATCACTTGCTGAGTTCATAATGAAGACATTTCCAATGCTCCAATTTGTGGTGCCCTGAATTATTTGATTAGTACCATTTAACTGCTATCAAGGCACTTCAATCAAACACATGGTTAATTATTTGCAACTAATTACAAGCTTTGGCAAATAACATTATTTCAATTAGATGAGTAATTTGTCAGAGTAAACTTGATGTCTAGCAGCAACAATTCCAGTGTTTCGGCAATGCCCTTGTTGACGATCAGTTGATTGGTTTCTGTGTGTCAAAATCATAATTAATAATACTATTTGGGGGACTTCATTTAAATGATAATCTTTATTTGTATATATTTACTATATATAAATTAAATATATAAAAAAAGTAAATGCATGTTGCTTCCTTTAACAGAATAGTTTAAGAAAAAGTATGTAATTCAAAACAAGCCATATTGGACTGGTTTCTTAATACTTGTATTTTTTTTTGTTTCGTCATAAATATTGTTGTATTGTATTGAGAAAAAAAAAAAGTAGTTAAGATATTATCATGCTTACGTTGTTTTCCATAAGATATTGGTCATTTATCTTTGCAACAAAATTAGGTTGAGTTTTCTAATGCATTTCAATATTAAGACTTCCGATATGCATCAATACATGATGTACTTATCCTGACAAGAGGATCTAAACCAGGATAGTTTACTAAAATTGTAAATTAAAACCATTAAAAAACTTGTTACTTAAACAATAAAATAATACAATAAATGTTAACTTTATTAAATTTAAATATAATGGGTTAAAATAACTCAAACTAAAACAAAAATAATACAAAATATATTATTAAAATTAATATATTATGAAAAAAAATGTTATTAAAAACAACAAAATTACTAAAACTTTAGCTAAAATTACAATGAAAACAAAGTAATAAAATATAATAATATCTAAATGTTACTAAAATAATACTGATCAAGACAGGGTTAGTCAGTGTTTAGCCTTTTTAGTGATTTCCACAATCATCTTATAAAGACACCAAATCTGAAATTTAGCCTGTCAGTTTGGTATCATTGCACAGAAACAGAATGTCCCACCATCAGCTAATACTAGACTATCCCATGTTGTTTAATGTCTTTCCTTTATATTATTTCACATATCTGGGAGAAACTGACATGTATTACAGTATGTCTCTGCTTTTATGGTATTACAATTTATGATGTGGCCTGCAGCAATATATTTGATGCCAGCTTAGTTGCCAGTTTCTGTCCTGATAACACTCAGAAGTGTTTGTGCAAGCTGACAGCTGATTTGACTGTTGTTGTTTTTTTGTTTTTTTACTATTCTTTTTTCATACATCAAGGTGATTTTTTTTTATTTATTTAGACGAACATAAAAGCTTTTGGTTATATTAATTTTACTTTAACTTTTTACAAGCAATATATTACGTATGTGATCATGGCAATGCTAAAACAAAAGCCATTCCGGATTTAAGGAGACATTAGCTTTGATCCAAAACCTTGTGAATTACCTTGCCATCTACCGCCAAAATGAACCAGAACCCAATGTACTGAATTCAAACTTCATAAGTAACATGATTAGAAGACATTACAGCAACATAAGGGGTGGTTCAGGCACACAAACTCCAAATTTGGTGTACAGTTTACTTTTATTTACTTTGTAGCCTCATGTCTACTTTGGCGACCTCTTTAGCAAAATCATTCCCACGATATTCGAGAACAGTTTGACTAATCAACTTCAGTTCTGTGATTTTTTATTTTATTTATTTATTTATCAGAATGATCTGAAGACGATCTCGTTACATTTTCATGAAAATCTAATGGTCTATGAGAAGTTAATCTTGAGCCGAAGAATCAGTGGATAATTTAGTTTCTAGCCCTCACAGCTCAAAAGTAATTAGCATAAAACATTTTAATGTGAGATGCAGTGCACTCTAATGAGAAAGTTGGAACTTATTATAGCTTGAAACACCGTTTTAAAAACATGGTGCTCCTTTGTGAGACACTGCAAAAGATGCATGACACGAGCACAACAGTCATATTAACAGAGCAGTGGAGCATAAAACGTATAAATGGCCCCTAGCACTTGACTAAATTGATTTCAATAGTGTGTGGCATTAGCATGTTGCTAAGCTAATACTGACAAACTAATTTACTGACTTAGCTCATACAAAGTACATCTTTGGGGATTTCCCCCACCTTTTAACACTTGAAATGTTATGCTATATTATTACCAGAACTTTGATTTGGTCTCATTATTAACTTTTAAATAACAAATATTTTAATCAATTTTGGAACTGACAAATAGCAAGCCTCACTAATCTGAGCTTATTCACCTCGGTTTTCAAATGAATTGCCAAAATGATCAAGAAATACTATATTTTTATTTTATTTATTTTTTATCCAAAACTATGTACTGTAAGAGCTCAGATCTATTAGGCCTATGACCAGTCGGTTCTTAAAACAAATAAAAATCTGTGCTAAATCTCAAAGAAAACAAGTTCAGCTTTTAAATCTGCCTCCACAGATAATATAACTTCGATTTACCTTTAATTTGGATTAAGGGGGGGTGAAATGCTCGTTTTCACTCAATATCCTGTTAATCTTGAGTACCTATAGAGTAGTACTGCATCCTTCATTTTATTATATTTATAAGAGAAAGATAGTCTGTACCGATTTTTCCCGGAAAAACACGAGCGCCTGGAGGCGTGACGTGTGGGCGGAGCTAAAGAATCACGAGCGCCAGTAGGCTTTTGCGTTGAGAGCGTTTGGAAGCTGTGACAGCTGTGAAGGCTGAAACTGAACGAGAGCAGCAGCAGCAACGACTCGCTCCGAGCGGGGCTCGAACCCGGATCTCCGGCAGGGGAGGCGGACGCACTAACAAGGAGGCAGAGATATTTTAAGCAGGTTTACTCACCGCATGCGGTTCCAACACACGATCGTGACCCTTTTTCGTTGGGACTGCATTATCCTTAAGAAATAAACGATACGCAAATCCGGCATCAAACTGGGCCTTGTTTGTAAAACAAGCATCTTCGAAATGCAGGGAACAAACAAAAACACTTGCACAACTCCGTTGATGCTCTGTAAAAATAAACTCCATCCACTGGTCCCTTAATGCTGTTTTTTTTGGTAATCTGTGCAGGGTTGTCTTGCCCTGGCAACCAAAAACATACTCCTTTTGTGACATTTCGCGACGCTCTCGCTCTCGCTCTGATCAGTGAAGTCTGTTGTACTCTCAGTGCTCTGCTATACGGGAGCGCGCGCTCTTTTGAAACTTTGTCCATGTTTAGCATGGGAATCCAACTTTTTAACAGTGTAAAAAACTCAGTATGCATGAAATAGCATTTCACCCCCCCTTTAAACAAAGTCATGAAAGGCACAATCTAAATCTCCAAACATGAATGTGCTGTCGGGATGGGGTGAAATGTGCCGCCTGCAGTCAGACAGTGAGGACAGTTGTTACACAGAGCTGTAGTGAACATCTGTTGCACATGCTCGCAGCCAAATAGCCGCCCTTTTGTTTACTAATGCTTCTGAACTCACTGCGGATCCAGGTGAGCAAACGAGGAGTGTTCCATATTCTGCAGCACCGCAGGGCATAGAACTATATCTCTTTCATCTCATAATATATGCGCTAAAGCAAACACCAGTTCAAAACACACATCATGATATACAAACACACTCGAAAGACATAACGCTCTGTACTAAGCTGGGAAAAACCTAGCACATGACTGAAAATCTCCCTTACAGTCTGAGAGATTTGTTGTGTTTAAAATGATAATTTATGAACCGTAACACTGGTGGTTAAATCAAATGTTGATTTAATTTAGTAAAGTTAATATAAGTTAACTGATAAAATCTATTTATGCCATTATTTTTGATGGCATCCAAACTTTACAGCATTTTTACACAAGTGCCTAAAACATTGCACAGTACTGTTGCTCTGCAGGTTTCTTGAAGTGTTTTGGAGACATTGCTACAGTTCTTCTGGATTGAGTCTGTCTCAGTTTGTTCTGTTTCTTCATGTTTTTCCAGACAGACTGATGATGATGAGATCAGATCTCTGTGTGGAGCACTGGCTGTTGTCAGACTCCTTGTGCACACAAAATTCTCACTGGAATATTAAATTTAATGGCAAAAATAATGTTTGGAAATGTAAACTGATATTTACTATTGACACACTACAGCAAAACAGAAATGGCTGACTTAAAATATTTTTTTGTTGGTGAAAATACTAGTGGCCTAAGACTTTTGCACAGTACTGTATATAAAAAAGGCTTGAGCCTTAGAGACAGATCCCCTGTGAAGACCTTGTCACCTAGATGGCCATCGGCACAAGACCACAGGAACCAGACAAGTCCTCTGCTCAATCTGACCTGTGTCAGAAGGCTGTAATTAAACCACACAATGCTGGTTTCGTCTGGTCAGAGTAGATCTGCTCACAGATGATTCACGTCTTTTTCAAGATGCGGTTTCGTCCGTGTCCTTCTGGATGTGGTCGTTTCCTGTCTTCTGTTGACAGTCACAAGCGTTGTCTGCAGTGTCTGGGCATCCAACACGCTGAGGCTACGCTCGTGGATAATTCATGTGTCTATTGTGGGGGTATGAACATGGCAGCGCTGCGATCGTGTCTCTCACTCCTCAAGGGGAGTGCAGCAGACCCCTTTGTCGCCACCCGTCTCAGTCTCTCTGGCTTGAGCATGGGACTGCCGGCTGGCACTCTGGGAGATCTGAGGATTACAGTGAGAGCTTCTCCGCCGGGCCACGCCCCAAGGACCTCTCACTCCTTCCTTAGTGCATGTCCTGTGTAGCTGTCGATTGATTATGCTGGGCCATCCTACGGCAGCCCCAGCGTGTTTTTCGGTGCGCCGCCCGAGGATCACATGGTGATTGCTACATTGGGGGATGTGTTATCGGGGGGCTGCCCCCCTTGGGTGTTGTCGCTGCTGCCAAATCTGACTTGGAGTTGTCGGCCATGCTTTCCCGGGAAGCAATGAGTATCGGGCTAGAGGTGACAAGCCCTCGTGGCTGGAAGATTGGTTTCTCGGCGCAGAGCGTGGCTCACAATCTTGTTTCTCTCCAGTTCCTTTCTTCCCGGAGCTGCATGAAGAGGTGACAATGTTGTGGCCTGGGGCATATGGTATCTGCAGCCACAGTCACACCACCCAGGTTGCTTCATATGAGGCAACTTCAACACTGGTTGCACTCCCGGGTCCCGAGATGGGCATGGTACCGCAGTACACATTGTGTAAACTATACAGGCGATTCCTTAAGGCGATTCCTGCCGCTGTTGCTAGACAAGCACGTGTTGGTCCGCACGGACAACACTGCGGCTGTTTAGTACAACAACCGACAGGGCGGTCTATGATCACATCGCATGTCTCAACTCGCCCGCCATTTCCTCCTCTGGAGTCAGACATGGCTCAAGTCGCTACTCGCCATCCACATCCCGGGGGAGTTCAATCATGCAGACGGCGCGCTCTTACGACAGCTCACTTTCCCCGGGGAATGGCAACTCCAGCTGATCTGGAGTCGATTCGGGTAAGCACAGGTAGACCTGTTTGCTTCTCATGAGTCCTCCCACTGCCAGCTGTACTATTCCCTTTCCCAGGCCGCCCTGGGCACGAATGCACTGGCACACAGCTGGCCCCGGGCTCTACACAAGTATGTGTTTCCCCCAGTGAGCCTGCTCGCACAGACACTGTGCAAGGTCAGGGAGGACGAGGAACGGGTCCTGTTGGTTGTGCCTTACTGGCCCACACTCACCTGGTTTTCGGTACTCGTGCTCCTCATGACAGCCCCTCCCTGGCGCATCCCTGATTCACTCCTGGGACCTCTCTCTATTGTTCTGGCTGGACTTCAGAGAGGTCCCTTAGAGCCACTGGATTCAGTTGAGCTTAAGTTCTTGTCTTTCAAGAGAGCGCTCCTGGTGTCGCTCACTTCCATCAAGACGGTCGTGATCCTCCAAGCATTTTCGGTAAGTGAAGAGTGCCTTGTGTTCGGGCCAGCCTACTCTCATGTTGTCCTGAGACCCCGGCCTGGATCCATGCACAAGGTTCCCACCACTCCCTTCCAAGACCAGGTGGTGAACCTGCAAGTGCTGCCCCTGGAGAAGGCAGATCCAGCCTTGGCGTTGCTGTGTCCCATAAGAGTGCTTCGCATATACCTGGACTGCACCCAGAGCTTCAGAAGCTTCAGGCCCGCTCTGTCAGTCTCTTCTGTCAGCTGTTCCATCCCTACTCTAAGGTAGGACCTGTCTTAGAGACCCATTCCATATGTAGTACTGCCCTCTAGTTCAGTCCATATCAGTATCTCTACATGTCACCTCCCTTAGGGTACGATGTGGTCTCCATAGTGACCTTTTCCTAAGGCTCGCTTCCTCATCATCTTGCCAAGCTGAAGATTGAAATCCCTTCCACTAACTCTGTGTTGGCGGAACAGTAGCGTGCCGTTCTCCAGCAGTGATGTACTCACCCTTTGGCCCCTTCGGTACCAAGGTCAGTTAATTTGCGCTGGGGCTTTGGGAAGGTTACGACCTTAAACGTAGCTTTTGTGGCACGCCACGGCTTGCCAACAATTGCAGCACCACAGGGTTGTGACGGTGTTCAGGTTGTGGTGTTTTCCATAGGACCCCATATCGTCGTTCAACATAACTCGTAGTGACCGACAGATAGGGAACATCTCAGTTACGTACGTAACCCTCATTCACTGATGGAGGGAATGGAGACGTTATGTCCCCCTGCCACAACCTTGAACCATTCGCTGTTGCCGGGACATGTTCTGGGCTCCTCAGCATAAAACCTAGTGAGTTGATGCACCTGCCACCTATTTATACCCGTGAGCACGGGGAGTGGCTCAGGTATGTTAAATCCACTAGCCAATTTTCATTCCCATTTTCTCTTAAACTCAGAGAGATTGGCCTCCCAAGTGAGACCCCATATGTCGTTCAACATAACGTCTCTGTTCCCTCCATCAGGGAACGAGGGTTACGTACGAAACCGAGACATTTCTTGCCACTTTTCCCTTTAAACTGAACTGAGCGGGACAATGTCATCACTAAATCAACGATAAACTGCCTTTAATTAAAAAATTTAGTGTTTTCTATTGTCCTCTTGCATTATCGGCACACTATTTTCCTGTTTAACACTGTATATATACACACAATATTGTATATCAGCATATTGTAAAATGCAATTTATTTATGTGATATAAAGTTTATCATCATCATTAACAATTGAAAGTTGAATCAACGTTGAAAAAAAGTTGTGATGCTTCATATTATTATTATTATTATTATTATTATAATTATTTTGTAAGATGTGAAATTTTTCTATAATTATTAGGAACACATACAAGCAGACAATAAACAAAAGCAATATATATATATTGAAACAGGCAGAAGATGAGGCATGTTTTCACGCAGCAAGACCATCTTTCATTTTTCCCTCATTAAACAACACATACGTGTCCAACATTAATATTCTCAGGCTAAGGCTAAACTTTTTTTCATGCAATGTAGTTGCTCTACAGCAGGTCACCAGGGTCAATGAGCCCATGTTTCAGGAGGAGGTGTTCACAAAAATGAGTGTCAGCTTCAGTTAGACTGACCATCATGTGTAATTGCACCTGTCATCATCAATTAAGAAAGAATGTAGAACAACACAGAATTTGAGGTCATGCCGTACACTCGCTATACTGCACCTACTGGAGTTCAGTTACATCAGCTAACAAAGGAGCGGAGCTCAAGCACGCATACTGTTAATACAGTGTAAGACACTTCATCAAATCAGTAAGAGAGATTCTGAAAACCACCTGCCTGATTCTAAATCTGATTGATTTTTTTTTATTATTAATTCATTAATTTATTTATTTAACAACAATAATAGCAGTTGGTCTTTTTACAGTTTTTTGCATCTTTTACCATCATTTACCATTACTGTTGTTGTTATCTTTGGTTGTTTATTTCTTTGTTGTTACTGGTTTGCATATTAATATTATTTCGCCAGTAATACAATTTATTTATTTTGTGTTTGTTTATTTATTTTGTATGAATGTATATTACTAATATGAATGTTACTGTTATTTTTGCCATTATTACAATTTATTTATTTATTTTACTGATTTGCATATTATTATTTATATATCGATTGATGGATTTCATACAATGTATATAGTTCACAATTTATGACTTAATTGTTTTATTTTTCATGTTGTTATTACTGATTTGCATATTATTTTGGCGTTATTTCAATGTATTCATTATTATTTATTAGTACTGTTATTATTATTATTATTATTGCCATTCATATGATTTATTTCATGTTTTACTTGTTTGTTTGTTTGTAAATTGGTGCTAAATTGTGGTTACATGATACACGATAAGTATCATTAATGATTCATTAACCCAATGAACATCTGCACCTCACAAACGATTCAGCTTTCCTGGACGTGTTCATTTAAACACAACAAAATGGCTTGGATGTGTGAAGTGGGGAACATATGTCCACTGTTAGGGTGCCAGCACAACCTGTTCAGTGCACGGCTGTGATGATGATGATGATGATGAATCACATTGCTAGGCGTGCAGTGCTGGCCCAAGTCCAAGCTCTCTGGCAGAACAATCAACCGTTGGTTTGATCTTATACACAGGGACAAACACAAACACAGCAATCACAATGCAAACTCCAGCAGGGGCGAGCGGCCCGATGACCAGTGCAAGACTGCGAGAGATCGCGGACCTCCAGGAGACGAGCCTTCATGAGTGAGCCATCAATTTGACACCATTAATCTTTCATTGTTATATCTAATTACTCATCCTATTTACTTGTGAGGAGAGCGTGAGGCGAACGCCCTGCAGGGATCGGCCCATAGCAACGCCTCTGGCCCCTTCCTTGGTTTCACAGCGGAGACAGGCCAGCCTCCGAATTTCACCTGCCCCACAGCGAGTGGTCCCAGGAATGTCCCGGGCCTGTCGAGTGTCCCGGCCAGCACTGATTAATGCATGGAGCTCCTCGGGGTCAGGCTCCACAGGCCCTGCCTGAAGAATAAAGAGATGAACCTTGAGTCACGCCCAACTAGAGCCGCTGCAAGTGCACATATTTTGGCAGGCCCTCCTCGGGGGCCGTGCCGAACAGTGGCAGCTTGTTGAAGAAGATGAATGCTTCACGTAGCGTATGGTCAAAAACCCGAGCCAAGAATTGGTGGCATTTTCATATATTGAGTTTCATCATCAGCACATGCACTTAGCTTACTTTGCACCTGACAGAAGGTCTCTTTAGCATCCAAGTTGTTTTTATTCATGAACGACAGAGTTCACACCAAGAACAATAAAGATATATATATATATATATATTATAACCATATACTGTATATTAGCGTCCACACCAACAGATGATAGCATTGTTTATTATCAAGTGCACGCTGCAGTTTTGTTCTCTGTTGCTTGAAATGCTCGAGCTCTTTAAAGTTAGTTAATTCTGATTGGCTGTCAGTGATTTTATCTTTCATCAGCTGAAAAAAAATTGTTCTAAAGACACGTTCAGACCAAGAACGATAACTATAATGATATTAGCTTACAACCAATGGACGATAATGTTATATATTCTTAACTGTGTGCTGCAGTTTTGTCATCTGTCTCTTGAAGTCCTCGAACTGTTTAAAGTGTCGAGAGTGGATTCTGATTGGATGTCAATGTATTAATGTTTCATCAGCTGCAAAAAATTGTTCTAAAGGTCTGTTCACCCCAAGAACTATAGCTATAAAAATACCTGTAATGATAATATTAGCAGCTAGTACAATTAACCTGTGTGACATGTTTGTTTGTTTTTTTCTAAATGGCTGTTGATAACAATTATAATGATATTAGTGTACAAACCAATGGATAACGTAAAAAAAAGAAAAAATAACTGCACCACTGTAGATTTTGTATGTATTTGTAATTTTTCATATGAATTTGATTTCTACAGAAACATACAAAAAAAAAAAAAAAAAAACACACACGAGAGATGGTCTACCTTTAAACTTAAATATCAGTATGTGAGACATAAGCAGATCGTACAAAACAGTACAAATTAAATTCCTACCGAGTACGAATGAAAATACATAGACATTTTTTTTTTGAACTCTTTATATGAAAATGTTTGAATGAAATTCATACAAATAGCCATGAGAGTGTGTTGCAGCATGTACTGTACAAGTTCAACTGTGATGTATTTGATCCGTTACATCCTCGAATGTGACTGTTTATCATCTTTAACCTCCATCCGACACTGAGACAGATGTGCTGGCGAAACATCAGTCCTTCAGATTAAACATTTCAAGTGGTTTTGATTTGTTACTTGTTTGTGTCCCGTCCTGTTTCTGGACACTCACAGCTCTTTCATTTGCACGGCTTTTGTTTCTCTGTGCCCTCGAGACAGTTATAACGGTGATCCCTCGCAGCTGGGTGAATGTTTGCGCGCCTCAAGGAGCTGCTTGTGCTTGAAGTGCGAGACTATTCAGCTGACAAGCCAGATACAAATGTCTTTTTGTCCAAGACTTTGACTTTCTTATTGCGGTAGTTGATTAAGCGGATGCCTATTGTCAACATGAAAGCCTTGAGGCCTCATAAACCAATATTTACCTTAGCAGAAGGTAGCAAGTTGATTATAAGTTACAGATATATCAAACAAAACATACTTTATAGTCTTGCATCTAACTGAGGTTTTGAGGTTTGTGAACATTCAGTGTTTCCGCTGACGTTGAGGAGGGATTAGCGTCATTAGAGCGCAGTGGTACTCTCACCGTCCAAAAGCAAACAAACAAGAAAAGGATTTCCATACACACAGCTGCCGCCCATTCCTCCTTCCCCGGGTTACCTGCTGCAGTCACGCAGGTACCAAACCACAGCTTCTCTGTAGGCAACATCAATCCGCAGTCAATTGTTATGGTGCACCTGTATGTTACTTCTGATCTCGGCCCAACCCCGCCGCTGTGAGCACACCCTCGCCTCTTGGAAGTGTATGCCAGAGGTTATGTGGACTCATGCACTTTTGAGATGGATTTGAATGCGCGTGTGAAAGTACTGTTGGTCCGTCCAGATTAATAGAGCGGGTGGGCGGGCGGGCGGGCTTTTTCTCAGCGGCGAGCCCACATTGTGCATCGGAGAGCTAGAGCACAGCAAACAGAGGGATCAATTTAGCTGAACAAACAATCTTTCATGTAATGATGGCTACTTATCCATTTATGTCATGTCTGAGCCAGTGAGCGGCTGTGTTTCACTGGCCATTAGTCACAACTCGTATCACTGTCATCCTGAAAAATAAAAAGAATAAATAAATAAAAAAACAAATAAAAAGAAGATGCATCAAACAACTTCACATATACATATACATGTAATGGATGAAGTTATGATTCACATACTGTAAAAAAATAAACCAGAGAGCTGTTGCTCAGTTTACTTATTTTTCTGAATGAAAGAAATATAGCTGCTAGTACAGTAAAAGAAGTAACAATAAAAAATATATTTTTCCCTTCATGTGTCCTTTACTTTCATCATATCCGAAAATTACCTTTAATGAAAAAATCCTTTTTACATAAATATATCTATTAGTACTTATTTATTAATATTACACACATTAAGGCAGTCTCTGTAAATATAAACTGAATAAAGTAAATGCATTTAATGAATAATTGAGTAGTTAATTTTTAAAAACACCACACGTTTTATTTGGTTCTAGGGCTAAATGAACAGAAATAGAGTGTTTTTCTATAAAAGTGTAAATCATATTGTGCCTTGTTTACTCCTGTTTACCTCCATGCTTCAGATCTATTCAAACTTGTTGGGTAACTGAGTGCACAGCAAAAAAAAAAAAAAAAAAAAAGACAAACACCTGCAGGTTCAGACAGCATTAGCCCCAGTGCATGATGGGTACACAGTGCCATCATCTGGCTGGAGAGAGACCTATCATCTGATTACAGTCACAGTCATCAGTGTGCTGCTTCACCCTCAGAGAAGACATTATATAGTGTTTAATGTCACAGACACTAAAGAACCTCCAGTGTATTTTTCCAAAAATATGATGTATATATTTAAAGCATTAAATAATGCCTAAAATAGCTTTTTAATGAACAAATAAATAAATATATAATATTAATAATAATAATGATAATATGTAGCTTAGCTTAATTGTAAGGTATTCTTTGATATGTTAAACAAATTTCGATACAAAAAATACATCTTAGTTTGAATAAATAAATAAATAAATATTTTTATTTTGTAGTTAACAGTTTGTTAGTGTTAAAAACATTTTAATCACATTAAAGTAAATACACTTTAGTCTGAATAAATATTTGTTTATTTTGAAGGGGTCATATGACGTTGCTAAAAATACCATTATTTTGTGTATTTGTTGTAATTTAATGTGTTTATGCAGTTATGGTTTATAAGGTTTCCACATACTGTACATTAGTGTTTCTCCTTATCGTATCGCCTTCTGAAACGTTGATTTTTACAAAGCTCATCGTTCTGAAAAGCGAGGTGTGCTCTGATTGGCCAGCTGTCCAGTGCGTTGTGATTGGCCTTAACTTTTATAAAGAATAACTCTTTGGGTTCGAGACTTTAGTCTTTGTAACTTCACAGATCTTCTTTATGCACCAAGAGCTTGTAACACTCCAAAGAGAAAGGAAAACTTTAAATTGCATCCTATGTCCCCTTTAAATCTCAGCTTATTCAGAAGGAAAATTAACCATTCTTTGATCTGCTATTATAGATTAATGCAAATATTACAAATATTTTGATATTAAACAAGATGTGTGTAAGTAAATCATGGGGTAATTATCATTTTTGGTGAACTATCCCTTTAAGACACAAAGCTCTTTATTTCATTAATAGTATGCACTTAAAGATATAATAGATATACATACATATATATATATATATAGAGAGAGAGAGAGAGAGAGAGATGTCTTAATACAATTAAGCACACTTATTTTTATTTTTATTTATTTATCTTTTTATATATTGTTTGAATATATATATATGTAAAGACACAGATAACTGCTTTATTTGATAAATACCATTTTTTTCCGAACACATACAGTCATGGGTCTTCAGACCCGGTGGTCTCGAGCAGGAAGCAACTCAGTGCACTTGAGCGGCACAAACACCCGGATTAACCGTGATGGACAGCTATGAATCGCTGTAGCTCAACAAATCTGCAGCTGTTCACTTTACAGGTGTAAAAGTCAAAGTTTAACCCTTGCTTACATGCAATTACGGCAGCTTTCAGAAAAAAAAAAGTATAGCTCATAGCCGAGGCTGCGGTGAGATGAGCATTGAGAAGCTGCCTTTCATCACCGTCTGGAAGACTTGGGCCCGTCTCTGTGGGTTTCTCTCTGCCCCGGCTTGTTATCCCTTCTGGCCCCCGGCCAACCGAAAGTGTGAGAGCCGCCGCGATACTGTTTGTTACATTTCTCACAGTCGCTAATATCTTTCTCGTGTTGCGCCAGCGTCGTTGGAGGCCAAGAGATCTGGCTGGGGAGCGCAGACTGCAGGTGTTTGCTGACAGTCCTCAGGCATTCTTCTCTGCCATTTAGGCAGAAAAATACAAGCGAAATTGAGTGGATTAAGACACATGCAGGTACTAACAGCCCCAAGAAGATATTTGACAAGGCACTTCACGCTAACTCAAGACGGGAGCTGCAGCGGCATGATGTCATGCCACTTTCAAGGCATTTTAACGAACAAGGACAAGACAGATGAGAGACCTGACACACATATTAGAAGCAAATTCCCCCTGCGGTTTATGATATGTGCTATGACTAATGCTACAAGTATAAACCTTCAAAAACACATCAGGGATTTAAATGCGGCATACATATCTTTAGCTTTAGTGTAGTAGTAGGAAATATTCATTTTAGATTTCCGAACAAATGCAAATATTGTAATAATCCACTTCATTCAGTAATGTAATTGAAGAGGATATGTTTTTCATTAAAGTGTGCTACTTATCTATTGTTTTTCTATGTAAACTCACTAGATGGACGTGTATGACCCTCTCGTTCATGTCTTTGCACTTAAGCGCCATGTTTTTAAGTCGAAAACATTAGACTAGATTCCAGAGTTACAAAGCAGTGGACCAATCAGAAGATCCCGGAGGCGGGACAACTTGTGTTGTGAGCTTTTTATTACAGTAGCAATTTGGCATTGCAATGGTTTTATTTTACGGCAAGATGGCATAGGAGGCATTCTGCAATGTTATTTTTTATAACCGTTCCTGAGCGCTGCATCACATATTCTGTCTCTGTACGTTAAAATAAACCTACAATAAAAATTACAAAACCTTAATTTCTCTATAAATATGTGGGCAAACTTACAAAATAAGCAAGGGATCAAATAAATATTTCCCCTACTATATAAGCTGATGCGCTATGAAAGCCTGTGAATTTGTCCGCAGAGGATAAGGAGGACGAAGACTAAGAGAGCAATGCTTTTCTACTTTTACCTCCAGTTTTGCTTGTATAGAGCGGTCACCATAACACTTACACCTAAATGTCCATCCACGGAAAGGTGCAATATGCAATTTCTGAGAAACACTGTTGAAAGTAGATCAGATCGAGCACCAAACACATTTGTAGCCAATCCCCAATAAGGGGCGTGTCCACTCGTGATGGGGGAGGTGCTTGTTTTACACAGCATGTTGCCAATTTGGGTGCGGAGCTGTCGGTATAGGGGTGTAATGCTTTTGTGTAGGGGCGTGTTTGTTTCGGTGATTTCAAATGTAAGTAATCACTTACTGAACCTTTATGTTGTATCGAGTGACCAAAGAACTATTATCATGAAAAATCTTTGGAGTGACTCTCATTAGCACAGAATTTTCACAAATGTCGATCTAGAGTGGCGTAAAAGAGGCATGAGTTCTGAAATGGCTGTTCAGACTGAGGTTGTATTGCAAAACAATCACCCTGTATCTGATTTTGTAGCACATGACAGAATCTATAAATCATAATCTATAAATTCTGGTTTCAAATGGTCACATATAAGCAAAAAGTCAGATTTGGGTCACTTTTGGCAGCAGTCTGGACAAAGCCTATGTTATTTTGGTTTCTACATGACTTAGTTAGTTGCACCACATGGTGCATGTTTGTTGTTTAATTAATAAAGCAGTAATATTTTGTTAAATTGCTGAACTAATAAGAATTTCATTCTTTTAATGCGGCAGTTTGCTTCCTGATATCAGAACTGTTGTTTCACCTTGAAATCTGACAACTACAACAAAAATGAAAAACATCACATTTGTAATGAATTATTGTATTAATTAATAAATCTGGAAAAAATGTAGTGACCCAAAGATCTCTGCAAAAACAGCTTGATGTAAAGTTGAACATAGGACATCCTTATTTTCCCATTACCAATCCATTCAACAGCCATATTTCCAGGTAACTTACGGTATTATCTTATCTCACACATGCAAAGCCTGTGTTCACCACATATGACTTAAAGCAATGAACTTGGGCAGGTTTATCAGCACGAGAGGAGAAACAAAAGGCTTCAAGCGGCATGATTCTGACATGCTCTCTTTGAGTGGAGTTCAGTTCCAGGTCTTGTGATAACATTCACAGAAACACCTGGACACTTCAAGGCGTCAGACGCCCACATACTGATCATGTAAAAAAACACAGCTACTCAAAGCTGCTCAGGTTCAAATAGTCTTAAAAATAAATGCTGGTCCATGATCTGCAACCATATTTTCCCTTTTTTAACAAAAAGAACAAAGTACATTGCTAAAACATTCATAAAACAAAAAAGAAAAAAGTACCACTAGAAGTTGGATTGCATTTTCCCAATATTAAACAGTTATCTCCTCATTATTAATCATTACTATTGTTCATACTAGGTTTAGACATTAAAGCAAGTCCTTAAGGGCAAATAAAGGGTGATAAAAACCAAAGAGGATGGATTTAAGGTGGAACCTGAGACATATCTAGAGCCCAGAATGTCATAGACACTTGACTTAAGACCCACAGCACCCTAAACACATAGTAATATCAGGGTTAGGGTTAGGGTTAGGGTTAGAGTAGAGGTTAGGGTTAGGGTTAGGGTTAGGTCATCCTGAAAGACTACAAACTACAGCCACTAGAACTTATCACTACTATTACCAGTGACACATCCCACAGAAAGAAAAAAAAAATGGCCACTGAAATGGTCTTTTCGTATAAACTATGTTTTTATTTTACATTTCATTAGTTCTGTCAAGTGATTAATTGCGATTAATCGTATCCAAAATAAGAATTTGTTTAGATTTAAACAAAACATATTTTTCTTTAATATATACATGCATGTGTGTGTATTTGTATAGTTATAGTAACTATATACGGTACACATTCATACATTATATAAACAAATATGTATTTATTTTGGATGCGATTAATTGTAATTAATCAGTTGATAGCACTACATTTCATGCAGGTTTGGAAGGCAAAATTACAATATATTGATTTTAAATTTTGTCAAATATGACATAAAAGCCATTAGTGAAGCATAGGATTAAAAATCAGGCTTTTTTTTACGGAAATTATAGTCACCGAAACTATCGCCATCGCATCATATCAGGTCTGGTCATATCACATATTTGGTAATTTTACTCTTGATATGAGTAATGTTATTTCACAATAACAATATGTATCACAGTATAGTTATTTTTTATTAAGGTTTTCATTATGTCAAAAGTGTTGATGTCATCGAAGATACCAGTTGCTTAGGACCAACACATGACCATCTTGAACCAGCTCAGGACTAGCTCAAACCCGCTGACATGCTTAAAAACATACCTAACAAGCATATGCTGGATTTGTCAACAGGGTAGTGTTGGTATTAATGTTATTTCCAAACACAAGAGACCATTAACCTTTTAGTGGCACTCACTGGACAACTGCTGCGATACGTTCAACAACCATCGAGATAAAACGCTGCCATATTCACGTTCATCTGCTTAAGATAAAACCTAAGGCACTTTTAGTACCTCTCACTGGATATTTCTCTTTGAAAGTGTCACAAAATGAAATATAAAAGCTCATTTTTGCAGATATGTGGCCACAGGCAAAAATTTCCAATGAGTCCTGGTTGGTTCAAATAAACAAAACACAAAATCTAGGCAACCACTGCACTGGTACCAATCTACTTAACCACACTGATACAAATCATTTACTTTCACATGTAGAATACTAAAGATCATGAAACATGCTGGTAAGAAATCACATTCATCAACACATCGTCTAGTTTGGGGCGACCAGCATAGCTAAAGATGAGAAAGGGCCAATCACTCTGACACCGTCAGCACTGTCTGAGGAGACCACACTCTATTCTTCCCATGACATGAGAGCATGTATGACAGACTGCCTGCCAAACCCCGTAATCAGTCGTCCCTCTTTACACCATTAGTGTGTTGTGATAGCCACGCAGAGTTTTGAGGCCTGTCAGCTTGGTATCTCCTCAAGCTACGACAGGTCCTTCTGGAAATGAGGCACGTCCAAAGCTGCAGTCGACTAAATCCCGGCAGACAAGACCTCTACACTTGTGCTCCCTATAAACAAACAGTTCACAATACCTCCAATGATTCCTCCCATTTACTGACTGGCTTTCAAAGTAAAGCCTTGAATCGTAAAACTAAATTTAGGTGACTTTGATGTAAATTGGGTTTAACAACACCACTCTGTGTCACAAAATCACCTGTCAGCAATAATTCAGATCTTAAATTATCAATGCATCTAATCGTGACAAATGGTAATGCTATCCATCTTTTATTGTGACATACATCTTACTGTGAAAAATACAAAACTGATGACACTTTTAACCTTGCATACACACTTTGTAGGTGACTTTGCATGCATGCACTCACAGAGACCTACAACGAACCGTGTTTGGTCAGCCGTGAGAAGTATGTGGCTGTGTTTAAAGGCCCACTGCGTCTCGCTGTGGGTCAGTGGCTGTTAAGCCCCTTTCACACTGCCATTCCGGCAAATACAGGGGTAAAGTGTTCCTGTAATTGTTCCCTGGTCGCTAGATTTGGCACTTTCACACTGCCAGTGATGACCCGGTATATGTGCGTGCTTTCACACACAACCCTTGAAGATCCCGTAACGACACGTGACATCAGCGCGTGACGTGTAATGTACGAGTCGACAAAGCTTGGCACGTTATACTTTCACTGAAGCAAGCAAACGATCTCTGCGTCAGCGCGGAAAGTGAGGAACTAACTGATCTCTGCTTCATTACAGTTTGCACATATGTTTTCGTCGCGAATGTTGATCTTCCTTCAAAACAGCCAGTAAAAGAGTCGCGCGATAACGCGCGTCATCACTTCGATACGGAATTAGATCTGGCTTTTGTTCACACAGCGCTCGTTCCGGATCGATTACCGCAATGTTACTATGTCCCCGACCCGGGTTCGATTCGGTAATCAATTCCGGGACGTGGTTGCTTTCACACAGAAGGCGACCAGGCAATGTTACGGGAATATTGCGGGTCCGACGTGCAGTGTGAAAGGGGCTTTAGAGATGCAGGCAGGAAGGATTAGTTCCTCACGAAACCCAATCCCACATACTCTTAAAGCACAGAGAGCTTGCCAGGTGCAACCAAGCAAGACCAACAGGAACCCAGCTTTAAGGATCCTAAGTGGGCAATTACAAGTATCTTCCATTAAATAGGATTAACGACGGCAACAAACAGAAACCAGAACTGTCGGTGTATTTACAGAAGAGTGCTGGCTTCAGTTCAGTTTTCATGCCTTCAAATTTGGCAACCAACTGCCAGCTAAATCTTTTCTAGAACCCTGGACTATAAATACTGTATACAAAAATTAAACAAAAGATATGTAACAACATATAATGAAAAATGCCTTTTTTTTTTTCAAACCCTGACCACTAGCTAGGGCACTTATATATAATGTATTGGCCAAACATTCCAGCAGGTGGAGCTGCAGACTATCATGAGGAGAAATATTATTGCTGAAAAGATTGGATTGAAAGTGAATAATACACCATACAAAATATCGAAAAATGTTACAAATGAAAATATTTCATATTGTAGGTTCTTCAAGCCACCTTTTGCTTTGATTACTGCTTTGCACACTCTTGGCATTCTCTTGATGAGCTTCAAGAGGTAGTCACCTGAAATCGTCTTCCAACAGTCTTGAAGGAGTTCCCCGAGAGGTGCTAGCACTTGTTGGCCCTTTTACCTTCTGTCTGTGGTCCAGCTCACCCCTAAACCATCTGGATTGGGTTCAGGTCCGGTGACTGTGGAGGCCAGGTCATCTGGAGCAGCACCCCATCACTCTCCTTCTTGCTCAAATAGCCCTTGATGCCTTCAGTGTGACTCTACAATTTTCATAGTCATGAAAATAAAGAAAACTCTTTGAATGAGAAGGTGTGTCCAAACTTTTGGTCTGTACTGTATACTGTATATATATATATATATATATATATATATATATATATATATATATATAAAAATTTACTCATGTCATTCCAAACCGATAAGTTTGTTCTGTTAAATACAAAGGTAGCAGTCCATTAAACACCACCCATGTTTCAAATCATTGACAATAGCCTCTGCTCTGACAGCCTGGTGCAAATATCATCACATCACAAACTCCAATCAGGCCCCATCTGAACTCACCCCACTCTGGAATAACCCTGATTTCACAAGCAACAAAAAAACACTAAATTTTCATAAATGGGCACAAAAGGGCATCTCACATTTAAAGCACATTTTTCAGTCTAACAACTTTGTCCAACTTTGGAGTACGGTATCGGGAGCAATCAATTCTTGATGTATCTGCAACTCAAATCAGCTGTATTATCCAAAATCAACAACAGAACTATCAACACTCATCTTCCTACTGCATTAGCAGATTTTATTAATATATCCTCCCCGAAATGTATCGGTATTCGTTTTTAGTTTTTCATTTTTTATTAAAATATATACACAAACTTGCTTACCGTTTCAACTATCTGATATTGCGATTCTTCGTTTAAAAACCTTTATAAATTGTCTTGATCTATTAACGAGATGAGCGCTGCAGTTCAGAGTCCTGTCAGCCAGATTTAACGTACAGCACTTGAATTCCCCAGTTTCTCCCGAAATACATGAAAGTAAGTGGCTGTTGAACTGGACGAAGAATAGAGTAAACTTTATTTTTCTGCTATGTGTGTCGATATGTGAATAAAACACGTCTGCAAATTACTTTTGATTAGATAGTTTTTGCTGCTTCTATAGACATCAGTGTGTATTTTACAAACTACCAATGTATTTTTTTTTTACTAGTGATTGTGTATATTTAAATGTATGAAACCTAAAACAAACATTATGTGGTTGAAAACACTGATATATGACAAGCGCTGAGCGCATCTGTCTCTGGCTCAGTGCCAGCCAACGCGTGAAAGCAGTTTGAATCTGGCGGTTCTGTCTGTGACGCTACTGAACATTTTAAATCATACTCTCAGGGGCACAGAAACAAGAATCTAATATATGGTGCCATAATACTCAAAATGTTAAAATGTAATTTACATTTAAAATTATTTTTGTTAAAATATATCCGCTGACATTTGGACTGCCAACCAATCAGCAAACAGCAGCTGTGTCACACACCTGGACTCATTTAGTGTGTTTTTGCCCGTGACCCAGTTTCTGTCTTTCCGTGTTTGATTAGTTCCCAGGTGTGTCCATTATCTTCCTCATGTGTTCCATGTCCCTGTTAATTTAATGATTCCATCCACCTGTGTTTCCCCAATTATCTGTTGTTCTTAAGCCGTGTCCCTTCAGTTCTGTTTTGTCGGGTCTTCTCACTTGTGCTCACTTGTGCTCACTTGTGACACTTGCTACTTACGTGTGTCTACCTCTGTGCTCCATGTTGGATATCCCCTGTGTTGGATATATTAAAAGCCTTATTCTGTTTATCCTCGACTCCGTATTCCTTCAGGCAGCGGAAAACCGTGACAGAAGACCCGACCAGAAAAAGAAAATAGAAAACTGCGTGTTTTTTCCCTCCGTTTTGTTTTTGTGTTTTCAAAGTCTTTTTGTTTCTTAGTGTCTATGGATCCCCTCTATCGTCCCGAATTCCTCATCCTCCTGCTGAAGCAGGAAGGACGTTCTCTCGAGGACCATACCAAACAGTTTTTCCTATTAGCTAATGCCACCAGCTACCCGGACGGCGCGCTCTGCACCTTCTACAACACCAGCCTGAACTCCAAATGCAGAGCGTTGTCGTCCGAAGATGGTCCTCGAGAGGATTTTGCCGCATACGTGGAGTGGACTCTGGCGAGAAATGGGTCACCTCTCACCGTCTGCCCCATAGAGGACCTCGCCAGCCCCACTCCCGACCCAGAGACCAGCCAGCCACCATCACGCCGCACGGAGCCAGAGCCCACCGCAGCCGCAGAGTCCGAGCCATCCACTGACAGGGAGCCGGATCTCGAGAGCGCGACTGACCAGGTGTGTGAGCCGGCAACACTGTGCATCGTGGGAGTCCTCGTGGAGATCGAGGGCATGGAGGAAAGCCCTGCCCACACTCCTGCAACTGAGGGTGAGCTGTATACAGTCTCTGAAAGTTATATGGAGCAAGTTCTGGATCTGATGGACTGGTCTACGGAGGTAATCCCTAATATTCCTGTTTCCCCGCTGGTTCCGTCCAGCCCTGATTCCCCTGTATACCCTCTCAGTCTCCCACTCCTACCTCCTCCAGTCATTTCCTCTGCTCCATTTCCGCTGGTTCCGCCCGGCCCTGAGTTTCCTGTATCTCCGCTGGCTCCGCCCAGCTCTGAATCTTCTGTTTCTCCGCTGGTTCCGCCCAGCCCTGAGTTTTCTGTTTCTCCGCTGGTTACGCCCAGCCCTGAGTTTTCTGTTTCTCCGCTGGTTACGCCCAGCCCTGAGTTTTCTGTTTCTCCGCTGGTTCCGCCCAGCTCTGAATCTTCTGTGTCTCCGCTGGTTCCGCCCAGCTCTGAATCTTCTGTGTCTCCGCTGGTTCCGCCCAGCTCTGAATCTTCTGTGTCTATGCTGGTTCCACCCAGCTCTGAATCTTCTGTGTCTCCGCTGGTTCCGCCCAGCTCTGAATCTTCTGTGTCTCCGCTGGTTCCGCCCAGCTCTGAATTTTCTGTGTCTCCGCTGGTTCCGCCCAGCCATGATTTTTCTGTTTCACCGCTGGTTCCGCCCAGCCCTGAATCTTCTGTGTCTCCTGTATTCCCTCCCAGCCTCCCTCTCCCGCCTCCTCCCAAACCTGCTGGTCCCTCTACTCCTCTTTCGCTGGTTCCGTCCAGTCCTGATCCTCCTGTCCTTCCTCCCACCCTTCTCCTCTCTCCTCCTCCTAGACCAGCCAGTTCCTCGTCATCCCTGCTGGTGCCAGTCAGTCCCGCAGCTCACCCTCATTCCGCGCCATCGGGGCGCGGTGGTTCGCCGCTGGACTGCCAGTCTCCAGCTCCGCCTTGGCGTGTTAAGGCCCTGTCTCCGCCTCCAGCCTCCGAGCCCTGGACTCCTCCTCGGTCCTTCGACCCAGCGGCTCCGCCTTGGCTCTTAGCTCCCTCGTCTCCACCGTGGCCTGTCATCCCACCTGCTCCACCGGGCTCCCTCGTCCCTCCGGCTCCACCTTGGTCAGTCGTCGACCATCCGCCGCCTCGGGACTCCACTCCTCTGGTTCCACCTCGTCACTCCATCCCTCCGGCTCTGTCAGGCTCCTCCTTCCCTCCGGTTCCACCTCCATCCTCGGTCACTCCGGCTCCACAGCGGTCTGCCGGGACCCCGCCTCCACCTTGGTCGCCTGAGCCTTCAGCTCCACCTAGGCCCTCCGGATCCTCGACGTCACCCTGGCTCTGCGGCTGTGCTGCTCCATCTTTGGCTCCTCACCCACCGGTGCAGTCTCCGCCTGTCGGCCCCCTGGTGTCGTCGACCCTTCCTTCACCATGGCTCCTCCCGCCGTCGACCCCACCTTGGATCTCCGTCCTGGCTGGTCTCTGGTGGACCATCTGGCTCCTCCTGCTCCTGTCTCCTCCCTGGCTCCTCCCTCCGTCGTCTCCTCCCTGGCTCCTCCTTCTGTGGTCCCTGTCTGCTGGCTCCCTCCTGGGAGTCCGTCCTCCACCGGAACCTCCTCCCAAGTTCCCACCCACGCCTCCCCCTGTTGTTTCTACGGTGCGAGGACGCACCTACCGGGAGGGGGGAGTACTGTCACACACCTGGACTCATTTAGTGTGTTTTTGCCCGTGACCCAGTTTCTGTCTTTCCGTGTTTGATTAGTTCCCAGGTGTGTCCATTATCTTCCTCATGTGTTCCATGTCCCTGTTAATTTAATGATTCCATCCACCTGTGTTTCCCCAATTATCTGTTGTTCTTAAGCCGTGTCCCTTCAGTTCTGTTTTGTCGGGTCTTCTCACTTGTGCTCACTTGTGCTCACTTGTGACACTTGCTACTTACGTGTGTCTACCTCTGTGCTCCATGTTGGATATCCCCTGTGTTGGATATATTAAAAGCCTTATTCTGTTTATCCTCGACTCCGTATTCCTTCAGGCAGCGGAAAACCGTGACAAGCTGACTGTGACCCCAGCAGTCTATGATATAAACAGATCATTTTTGATTGAACATTGCTAGCTAGCAATATGTCGCAGAGCTCCTTTCTTAATTTTTTTAGCAAAAAACCTTGGCTTGATGGACAGCCGGACACAAGGCATTAACGTTACACCTGATGAGGATGTTTCTCCCTCCCCGGGCCCAACATCAACAGACAGTGTTGCCAGATTGGAAATGTCCAAGTATCGTACCAGAAGTTCAAAATTATCGAATTTGGAAGAAAATTATTACATTGAACAATTAACTACATGTTGACACGACCTGCAAATAACCACTACGAGTATGGTTGGACGGAAGCAGTGCGACAAAAATACTATCCCATACTTTTGCACAGTAATATGACAATAAATGTGGCACACCCAGATTTTCATATGCACACCCAAAATCTCTTTTCTGGCTATGCTACTGTTTCCAAAATATACAAAATTATAGCTAATTCAAATAAAACCATATAACTTTACCAACAATCAAACGGAAAGAAGACCTTTCGATTGCTCCTAAAACCGACTTCTGGACTCAAATTAGTAAAAATATTTACTCCATGACTAAAAACGCCAACCTTCAGCTCATACAGTATAAGACTCTTCATAGAACACACTACACTGGGGAAAGGCTGGCTAAAATGGGATTCACATCAGAAATTTGCTCACACTGCTCACAAAACTGTCCGGACACATATATCCATGCCACATGGCACTGCCCACCCATTAAACACTTTTGGAAAGACGTCACTGAATCCCTGTCCCGCCTCCTGGGCTCCCACATCTCATTATCCCCCTTACTCTGTTTTCTAGGTGATCTATCAGCTCTCAATCAGGAAATAACAAACAAAAGGATGCTCCTTGTAGCCTTAGCCATCACCAAGAAAACTATCTTCTTGAACTGGAAATTCCGAAGCACTATTCACATAACACACTGGAAAAATTTGCTCATAGACTACATCTCCCTAGAATATTTTACACCTCATTACAACTGTATATCGGAACCTCAACACTCCAGATCAGACCTAATCCAACTATTACAAATCTGACAAACTCATCCCGATTAATTATGTATTTATTTATTATTATACATTTATACAAGGTTTTAGTAATAGTGTGAGTATTTTCATTATTATAATTATTATTGACATTATGGTTATTAATATTTTAAATATCATAGAAACATTTAACAGTGATGGAATGATGGTGATGTGATGATAATTTGCTTGATATAAGGGTGGTAATGGTATAACGTATATATTAAATGATTAAAATAAATAAATAAATGAATAAATAAATGGTTAAAGGAAATGATGATGATAATAATGATATTGATAACCAAATCAAGTCAACATCTAACACATACCACACATGATTTTAATGCACCAAATGCTGATTATAATGCACTTCACCTTTTTAATGCACCACCTTAGTTTAGGCATACATACAAATATTAACTGTAAAAGAAAGAGAAAAGAAAAAGGAAAAAAGAGGGGAAAAAGAATAAAGGGAAGGAAGGGAAAAAAATAAAAAGCACACTGACACACAAAAAAAAGACTAGGAGAGGTGTGGTATGTGGTGGGTGCATGTCACACGTGTGTGTACTGTTATTATTATGATTATTATTATTATTATTATTATTATTATTATTATTATTATTATTATTATTATCATTATTACTACAATAATTATTATTGATATCACTGTTGCCGTATGATAAAAGTGTTATCATAATCGCCATCCTTAGCATTACTATTAGTATATTTTTTTTATTTACATTTTTTTATTACTATTGTTGTTATTATTATCATTACTATTGTTGTTGTTATTATATTAATATTGATATAACTATTGCAATTGTACTTTCAATACAAAATATCATCATCGCCATATTTATTATTACTATTATTACTGTTATTATTGTTGCTATTATTATTGATATAAATGTTGTTATTATTATTATTGTTATTATTGATTTTATCAATATCAACATCACCATCACCACTAAATATTATTATCATTATTATTATACATGCTTTTACTATTTAAATACTATTTAATACTTCTACATATTACTATTATTATTTGTCGTTGTTTTGTTTTTTTTGTTTGTTTTTTTTGTGTTCTGTTGTTGTGTTATGTTTACCTTATGTATAATAAAAAAAAACAAAATTAAAAAAAAAAATGTGGACCAGAAACTATTTGGTTACCAAAATTCTTCAAAACAGTTTCTGATCATCACCATGAGGGACATTAAAATGAGTGACATATCCCAACAGACTCCTGCAGGAGAATTCCATATCTAGAGAACACAGGACTCTTTTGCTTTGGCCTGTAAGTCCTGTAAGCACCTAGCAACCAGTAGTCCCTGGCAGCGCACAAACAACATCCTCCTTAAATGTCTTGCAACACACTAAAACAGCACATTAGCACACAACACATCTAGTTTTATTTACAAACATAAACCTCATTGCTCATCCACTCTGCCATTGTCAAGTCATTTTCAAATCATTCCAATGACATGCAATATCTGTGACGCTTGGTAAATGAGACAGGAGGCAAAAGCGAGTAAACAGAGTTTATTGTACAAGATGTGATGATGGAAGGTTGGAGAGTGACGCAGGAACCTCGATGGCAGCACAGACTGGTGAGTAGGTGAGTTGAGTGCGCTGGTAAGGATGACGGTGGTGGTGGATCCGAGTGAGGTGACGATAATCTGTGTGCGAATGTAACAATCCAAAGCGAACCGAAACAGGAGACAAAGCGAGGCAGGAACACGAGAAACAGACATCTAACACGGAGGACCTCAAACAAAATTTTGACAGAAATTGGGGTCCCCTGTCGGAAACCACGTCAATTGGGAGGCCATGTAAACGAAAGACGTGGTCTACGACGGTCAACGCGGTCTCCTTGGCTGAGGGTAATTTGGAATAGGGAATAAAGTGGGTTGCCTTCGAGAACCGGTCCACCCCGGTTAAAACAACCATGTTGCCCTGGGAGGGCGGTAATAAAATCTAGTGTGATGTGGCTGGTCAGAGTTCCATTTCTCCCAAGACGGTAGGCGGAGATTATTATGCAAAGTGTTCCTAGTGACGTACATAGAGATGGGCAAAAGATCTGAAATCTATAACGACTCGTTTCAGCGATTCAGAGTTGACTCCTTACTTTAGAAGCCAATAACTTTATAAATCGTGTACTTTTTGGTTTAATTACTTTGCACATTGTTTACACTGATGGACAGCTACATCATACACTGTTACCCCTTCTAAGGCCGTTCTGACCTTCGATTCGATCTCCCATGTGAGAGTGGAGACCACTAATGTCTCAGGAAAAATACACTCGGGAGTGGACGGGTGTTCGGAATGGTCAAAAATGCGTGACAAAGAATCGGGTTTGATATTTTTGGAACCCAGGCGGTACGAAATAGTAAAGTCAAAACGTCCGAACAAAAGTGCCCATCGAGCCTACCTGGAGTTCAACCTTTTGCCGATGCTAATGTACTCTAAATTCTTGTGGTCAGTCCATACTATAAAAGGAACCCCCGATCCTTCTAACCAGTGTCGCCATTCCTCCAATGCCATCTTAACTGGCAACAATTCTCGGTTACCAATATCATAATTTTGTTCTGCAGGAGATAAACGATATGAAAAATACGCGCAAGGATGGACCTTGTCATCTAAGGGAGAACGTTGTGATAACACCGCTCCTACCCCAACCTCTGACGCATCAACCTCCACCACGAACTGACGTGTAGGGTCAGGGATAATCAGAATAGGGGCTGAAATGAAACAGCTCTTCAGTTTGGCAAACACAGCCTCAGCTGTGTCTGACCACCTGAACGCAGTCTTGGCGGAGGTCAAGGCAGTCAGAGGTGCGGCTAGTTGGCTGAAGTTGCGAATGAAACACCAGTAGAAGTTAGCGAAGCCCAGAAACCTCTGTAGGGCCTTACGGGAATCTGCACTTGGCCACTCTACCACAGCCTTAACTTTCTCGGGATCCATGCGTATTCCCTCAGTCGACACGTTGTTGACGAGTGCCTGGAAGACCACTGGGGAGTTGGAAAGGCCGAAGGGCATAACCAAATATTCAAAGTGCCCTCTGGGGGTGTTAAAAGTGGTTTTCCATTCATCCCCCTCCCTGATCCGAACCAAATAATACGCATTGTGTAAGTCCAGTTTTGTGAAAATTGACGCTCCCTGCAACCTCTCAAAGGCCGAAGACATCAACAGAACAGAAAGTGAATAAAGTTTGCCTTTAGGCGGAGACTTACATGACAATAAATCTATGGCACAGTCGTATGGACGGTTCGGAGGAAGAGAAGCAGCACGAGACTTACTGAACACTTCCTTCAGATGGAGGTACTCAGCGGGCACGTTAGACAAATCCACCGCCTCCTCCTTTAACACAGACATAGACACAGATGGACAGGCAGACACGAAACAAGACTCATGACACTTTTTACACCAGGACAGAATGGAATTAGAGGACCAGTCTATTTTTGGGGTTATGGAGGAGGAGCCAAGGGTGTCTGAGGGCAATGGGTGCCAGGGGAGAGTCAAGGATGTGAAAGGAAATAGTCTCAGAGTGATTGCCAGATGTGATGAGTGTGATGTCTTCAGTGATGTATGAGATGGTAGGGAGTTGCTGTCCAGTGAGGGCGTGAACCATGATGTTGTGCGGAAAGGGTCTGAGGGGAATGTGGAGCTTGTGTGCCAATGAGCTGTCCATGAAATTACCCTCTGCCCCTGAGTCCAGTAGTGCTTGACAGTGGTGGGTCTGTGCTGACCACTTCAGTCTTACCTGGAGGAGCATAGAGGATGATGATGATGGTGATGAGGTCTTCTCGGGGGAGATCCCACCCGATAGTAGCCCCATATGTACTACCGGGCCTGGCCCTTTTAATGGACAGGTGTGGGCTTGATGTCCGGCTCCCCCGCAGTAGAGGCACAGGCCAAGGGACCTCCGCCTCTCCTTCTCCTCCCGGGAAAGCCGAGCTCGCCCTACCTGCATGGGCTTGTGATTGTAGGAGGGGCTGGCCACGTACCCACCGCTAAATCGCACGTCTGCCGGTCCCCTGGATGTGGTGCTAGGTAAGTTCCCCCTCTTCATCCGTGTCAGACATGCGTCTACCTGCAAGGCCAGCTTGATGAGTCCGTTGAGGGACGTGGGGAGATCCATGGCGTAGATCTCCTGCTGGACGCGGTCAACCAGTCCATGCAGGAACATGTCCCACTGCGCCTCCTCGTTCCAATGACACTCCACTGCCAGAGTCCGGAGTTCGATAGAATAGTCCGAGACGGATCTCTCGTGCTGGCGTAACTCCACCAGCCTCCTGGCCGCCTCCCATCCTGCGACGGCCCGATCGAAGACCCGTATCATCTCGGCGGAGAGTGCCTGAAACGAGGCCCAGCATGGATCCTGGTTCTCCCACACCGCTGTCCCCCATAATGCCACCCTCCCAGAGAGTAGCGTCAACACGAAGGCCACCTTGGCCCTTTCGTTAGCAAAGGTTCTGGGCTGTAAGGAAAAGTGAATGTCACAGCGGGTTAGAAATGCTCTACAGAAGTTGGGCTCACCCGAGTACGTCTTTGGGATTGGGAGACGTAGTTCCGGCTGGGAGGGGGTTTCCGATGGTACTGGGAGAACAGGCGGTGTGGGCGGCGCAGTGGGAGCTCGTAGTAGCTGGAACTGTTGAGTCAGCTCGGACACCTGCGTCACCAAGGCTTGAACCGCGCGACCAGTGTCATTAAGACTCCTCTCCTGGGAGTCCATCCTCTGAACACTGGCGCTGAGAATTTCTTCGAGGGTGGAATGTTGACTACTCGCTGCCTCCATAGTGTCCAGATCGTTCTGTGACGCTTGGTAAATGAGACAGGAGGCAAAAGCGAGTAAACAGAGTTTATTGTACAAGATGTGATGATGGAAGGTTGGAGAGTGACGCAGGAACCTCGATGGCAGCACAGACTGGTGAGTAGGTGAGTTGAGTGCGCTGGTAAGGATGACGGTGGTGGTGGATCCGAGTGAGGTGACGATAATCCGTGTGCGAAGGTAACAATCCAGAGCGAACCGAAACAGGAGACAAAGCGAGGCAGGAACATGAGAAACAGACATCTAACACGGAGGACCTCAAACAACGATCTGACAAACAAGAGACAAAAGACAGGGTGTTAAATAGGCAGTTGGAATGAAATGCAGATCAGACGATCAGCGGCAACACCCACATGAAACAATCAACATGACGTAACATGAATACAGCTGGAGACGGTGCATTCATGAACTGGAAAAATATCAATTTATGACACAAACAAAACAGATTTCATAAAACAATAAATAAGATTAATTGCTGCTACTTGCATGCTTGTGCTAATCTTGTGCTTTTCTTTTTAATGGCAATTTTTTTTTTGTCATGTAAACTGTTATTAAATATAAGGAAAAGCTGTAAAAATTAGAACATTATTCTCAATATTATAATTTTTTCATACGAAACCTGTGAGTTTTAAAGTATGGGTGGCATTTTTCATTTGGGAACTGTCACTCACAAGGACTAAAACAATTATTTCAAATTACAAATCTGTCTACCTCAGTTTGAATGAGCTTAATTTAGTTTAAACAATTTGTTTATTGAGAAATAAATTAATAAATAATGTGTATAAATGGTTTCCAAATACATATAAACTCACTGGCCACTTTATCAGGTACATCTTGCTAGTACCAGGTTGGACCCACTTTTGCCATAAGAACTGCCTTAATTCTTCATGGCATAGATTCTACAAGGTGCTGGAAACAGATTTTGGTCAGTATTGACATATTATCACGCAGTCAGCTGCACATCCATGATGTGAATCTCCCGTTTCTCCACATCCCAAATCTGCTCTATTGGATTGAGATCCGGTGACTGTGGAGCCCATTTGAGTAAAGTGAACTCATTGTCATCTTCAGGAAACCAGTCTGAGATGATTCAAGCTTTGTGACATGGTGCATTATTCTGCTGGAAGTGTCCATCAGAGGATGGGTACATTGTGGTCAAAAAAAAAGGAATGGACATGGTCAGAAACAATACTCAGGTAGGCTCTGGCAAATGATGCTCAGTTGGTACTAAGGGTCCCAAAGGTGCCAAGAAAATATCCCTCATACCATTACACTACCAGCACCAGCCTGAACCATTGAGACAAGGCAGAATGGATCCATGCTTTCATGTTCTTTACGCCAAATTCTGACCCCACCATCTGAATGTTGCAGCAGAAATCATGACTCATCAGACCAGCCAATGTTTTTCCAATCTTCTGTTGTCCAATTTTGTTGAGCTTGTGTGAATTGGAGTCTCTGTTTCCAGGAGCAGCACCCGGTGTGGTCTTCTGCTGCTGTAGACCATCTGATTCAGGGTTTGATGTGTTGTGTGTTCAGAGTTGGTATTCTTCATATCTTGGTTGTAACAAATGGTTATTTGAGTTACTGTTGACTTTCTATTATCTCTAACCAGTCTGCCCATTCTCCTCTGACCTCTAACATCAACAAGGCATTTGCGTCCACACAACTTCTGCTCACTGGATATTTTCTCTTTTTCAGACCATTGTCTGTAAACCCTGGAGATGGTTGTGCATGAAAATAACAGTAGATAAGAAGTTTTTGAAATACTCAGACCAGAAATAGTGTTTAATGTGATTTTTTTTATTTTTTTATTATTATTTTATTATTTCATTGTGATAAAATAATAAGCTAACTTGTAAAATTAAGAAATCTATTTAGGTAAATGGTTGTATGCAGTACATCTCAGTTGTAAAATAAATAAATAAAATAAATACAAAGCGACTAAAACTAATATGTATTTCAAACTATTGAGTGTAACGAGTTAACTATATGTAATCGAGGGAATGCAATATTAATCGTGTGCGATTACATCGTTTTAACGAATTAGTAAATCGTGCGCACGATTTAGCCTACTGTTTCTTTCCTGCTCCGTACACTTAGCCTACAAGCAAGTAATATTATATCATTCGATAATAAATATTTGTATTAATATTTATTAATTTATTAACATTTTCTTCACATGTCCCTCACAAACGTTACTCACAGAAATTATTACTTTTGACGCTCATCATTCATCCAGAACAGCTATATCTCCAATAAAAATGAAACGAGCACTTGAACATCATCAAAAGACACTTCGTGTATTTCTCTTTTATTCCTGAAGCTGGAGCTGTTGAGTTATAAAAGACACCTGGACGGAAGTGGCCTTCAGAGAATGGAGTGATAATCATACCAAGTTAAACAATAAAGGAAAATCTATCTATCTATCTATCTATCTATCTATCTATCTATCTATCTATCTATCTATCTATCTATCTATCTATCTATCTATCTATCTATCTATCTATCTATCTATCTGTCTGTCTGTCTGTCTGTCTGTCTGTCTATCATCTATCTGTCTGTCTATCATCTATCCGTCTGTCTGTCTATCATCTATCTATCTGTCTATCTACCATCTATCTGTCTGTCTGTCTGTCTGTCTGTCTGTCTATCATCTGTCTGTCTGTCTGTCTATCATTTATCTATCTGTCTGTCTGTCTGTCTATCATCTATCTATCTATCTGTCTATCTACCATCTATCTGTCTGTCTGTCTATCATCTATCTATCTATCTGTCTTTCTATCATCTATCTATCTGTCTGTCTGTCTATCATCTATCTATCTATCTATCTATCTATCTATCTATCTATCTATCTATCTATCTATCTATCTGTCTGTCTACCATCTATCTATCTGTCTGTCTGTCTTTCTATCATTTATCTATATATCTATCTATATATCTATCTATCTATCTATCTATCTATCTATCTATCTATCTATCTATCTGTCTGTCTTTCTATCATCTATCTGTCTGTCTGTCTATCATCTGTCTGTCTGTCTATCATCTATCTATCTATCTGTCTGTATATCATCAATCTATCTGTCTGTCTTTCTATCATCTATCTGTCTGTCTGTCTATCATCTATTTATCTATCTGTCTGTCTATCATCTATCTGTCTGTCTATCATCTGTCTGTCTTTCTATCTATCTATCTATCTATCTATCTATCTATCTATCTATCTATCTATCTATCTATCTATCTGTCTGTCTATCTGTCTGTCATCTATCTGTCTGTCTGTCTATCATCTATCTCTCTGTCTGTCTGTCTGTCTGTCTGTCTATCATCTATGTGTCTGTCTGTCTTTCTTTCTGTTATCTATCTGTCTGTCTGTCTGTATATCTGTCTGTCTATCATCTATCTCTCTCTCTGTCTGTATGTCTGTCTATCATCTATCTATCTGTCTGTCTGTCTGTCTGTATGTCTGTCTATCATCTGTCTGTCTGTCTATAATCTATCGGTCTGTCTATCATCTATCTGTCTGTCTTTCTATCATCTATATGTCTGTCTGTCTATCATCTATATGTCTGTCTATCATCTATCTGTCTGTCTGTCTGTCTGTCGATCAATATCTATCTGTCTGTCTATCATCTATCTGTCTATCTATCATCTATCTGTCTGTCTGTCTATCATCTATCTGTCTGTCTGTCTATCATTTATCTGTCTGTATGTCTATCATCTATCTGTCTGTCTATCTGTCTATCATCTATCTGTCTGTATGTCTATCATCTATCTGTCTGTCTGTCTATCTGTCTATCATCTATCTGTCTGTCTGTCTATCATCTGTCTGTCTGTCTATCTGTCTATCATCTATCTGTATGTCTGTCTGTCTATCATCTATCTGTCTGTCTGTTTGTCTGTCTGTTTATCATCTGTCCGTCTGTCTGTTTACCCATCCATTAACTGAACATGTAAAAACATGATCAATCAATCACCTTTATTTATATAGTGCTTTAAACAGTTCATCATTGAATTCAGTTATGTCATCTCTGTTCAGTTGAAATAGTGTCTGTTTTAATTTGCAATCAAGTCAATGATATCGCTGTAGATGAAGTGACCCCAACTAAGCAAGCCAGAGGCGACAGCGGCAAGGAACCGAAAATCCATCTGTGACAGAATGGAGAAAAAAACCTTGGGAGAAACCAGGCTCAGTTGGGGGGCCAGTTCTCCTCTGACCAGACGAAACCAGTAGTTCAATTCCAGGCTGCAGCAAAGTCAGATTGTGTAGAAGAATCATCTGTTTCCTGTGGTCTTGTCCTGGTGCTCCTCTGAGAAGGTCTTTACAGGGCATCTGTATCTGGGGCTCTAGTTGTCCTGGTCTCCGCTGTCTTTCAGGGCAGTAGAGGTCCTTTCTAGGTGCTGATCCACCATCTGGTCTGGATACGTACTGGATCCGGGCGACTGCAGTGACCATCTGATCTGGATACAGACTGGATCTGGTGGCCACGGTGACCTCGGAACAAGAGAGAAACAGACAAATATTAGCGTAGATGCCATTCTTCTAATGATGTAGAAAGTACGGTGTTATGTGAAGTGTTCCGGTTCCAGTTTACCTAATTAATGCAGCCTAAAAATCCTTTAACGGATTTGGATATTAAAAGCATATTAGTATGTTATGTGTATGCCAGGTTAAAGAGATGGGTCTTTAATCTAGATTTAAACTGCAAGAGTGTGTCTGCCTCCCGAACAATGTTAGGTAGGTTATTCCAGAGTTTAGGCGCCAAATAGGAAAAGGATCTGCCGCCCGCAGTTGATTTTGATATTCTAGGTATTATCAAATTGCCTGAGTTTTGAGAACGTAGCGGACGTAGAGGAGTATAATGTAAAAGGAGCTCATTCAAATACTGAGGTGCTAAACCATTCAGGGCTTTATAAGTAATAAGCAATATTTTAAAATCTATACGATGTTTGATAGGGAGCCAGTGCAGTGTGGACAGGACCGGGCTAATATGGTCATACTTCCTGGTTCTAGTAAGAACTCTTGCTGCTGCATTTTGGACTAGCTGTAGTTTGTTTACTAAGCGTGCAGAACAACCACCCAATAAAGCATTACAATAGTCTAACATTGAAGTCATAAATGCATGGATTAACATTTCTGCATTTGACATTGAGAGCATAGGCCGTAATTTAGATATATTTTTGAGATGGAAAAATGCAGTTTTACAAATGCTAGAAACGTGGCTTTCTAAGGAAAGATTGCGATCAAGTAGCACACCTAGGTTCCTAACTGATGACGAAGAATTGACAGAGCAACCATCAAGTCTTAGACAGTGTTCTAGGTTATTACAAGCAGAGTTTTTAGGCCCTATGATTAACACCTCTGTTTTTTCTGAATTTAGCAGTAAGAAATTACTCGTCATCCAATTTTTTATATCGACTATGCATTCCATTAGTTTTTCAAATTGGTGTGTTTCACCGGGCTGCGAGGAAATATAGAGCTGCGTATTATCAGCATAACAGTGAAAGCTAACACCATGTTTCCTGATGATATCTCCCAAGGGTAACATATAAAGCGTGAAGAGTAGCGGCCCTAGAACTGAGCCTTGAGGTACTCCATACTGCACTTGTGATCGATATGATACATCTTCATTCACTGCTACGAACTGATGGCGATCATATAAGTACGATTTAAACCATGCTAATGCACTTCCACTGATGCCAACAAAGTGTTCAAGTCTATGCAAAAGAATGTTGTGGTCAATTGTGTCAAACGCAGCACTAAGATCCAATAAAACTAATGGAGAGATACACCCACGATCAGATGATAAGAGCAGATCATTTGTAACTCTAAGGAGAGCAGTTTCAGTACTATGATACGGTCTAAATCCTGACTGGAAATCCTCACATATACCATTTTTCTCTAAGAAGGAATATAATTGTGAGGATACCACCTTTTCTAGTATCTTGGACAGAAAAGGGAGATTCGAGATTGGTCTTTAATTAACTAGTTCTCTGGGGTCAAGTTGTGGCTTTTTTATGAGAGGCTTAATAACAGCCAGTTTGAAGGTTTTGGGGACATATCCTAATGACAATGAGGAATTAATAATAGTCAGAAGAGGACCTATGACTTCTGGAAGCACCTCTTTTAAGAGCTTAGATGGTATAGGGTCTAACATACATGTTGTAAGTTTAGATGATTTAACAAGTTTATACAATTCTTCCTCTCCTATAGTAGAGAATGAGTGGAACTGTTCCTCAGGGGGTCTATAGTGGACTGTCTGATGTGATACTGTAGCTGACGGCTGAATGGTTGCAATTTTATCTCTAATAGTATCGATTTTAGAAGTAAAGTAGTTCATAAAGTCATTACTGCTGTGGTGTTGGGAAATGTCAACACTTGTTGAGGCTTTATTTTTCGTTAATTTAGCCACTGTATTGAATAAATACCTGGGGTTATGTTTGTTTTCTTCTAAAAGAGAAGAAAAGTAATCAGATCTAGCAGTTTTTAATGCTTTTCTGTAGGATATGCTACTTTCCCGCCAAGCAATACGAAATACCTCTAGTTTTGTTTTCCTCCAGCTGCGCTCCATTTTTCGGGCTGCTCTCTTTAGGGTGCGAGTATGCTCATTATACCATGGTGTCAAACTGTTTTCCTTAACCTTTCTTAAGCGTAAAGGAGCAACTGTATTTAAAGTGCTAGAAAAGAGAGAGTCCATAGTTTCTGTTACATCATCAAGTTGTTCTGAGGTTTTGGATATGCTAAGGAATTCGGATACATCAGGAAGATAACTTAAAAAGCAGTCTTTTGTGGTAGAAGTGATGGTTCTTCGATACTTGTAACAAGAAGTAGAATTTACAATTTTGGCTATATGAAGTTTACACAGAACTAAATAATGATCTGAGATATCATCACTTGGCTGAATAATTTCAACACTATCAACATCAATTCCATGTGACAGTATTAAATCTAGAGTATGATTTCGACAATGAGTAGGTCCTGAAACATGTTGTCTGACACCAATAGAGTTCAGAATGTCTATAAATGCTGATCCCAATGCATCTTTTTCATTATCGACATGGATATTAAAATCACCAACTATTAAGACTTTATCTGCAGCCAGAACTAACTCGGATGTAAAATCACCAAACTCTTTAATAAAGTCTGTATGGTGCCCTGGTGGCCTGTATACAGTAGCCAGTACAAACATAACAGGGGATTTATCATTAACATTGGTTTCTCTGGATAATGTTATATGAAGCACCATTACTTCAAACGAGTTATACTTGAAGCCTGCCCTCTGAGAAATCCTGAAAACGTTGTTATAAATTGAAGCAACTCCTCCCCCTTTGCCTTTTAGACGCGGCTCGTGTTTATAACAATAATCTTTGGGGGCAGAAATTCAGACAGCTGTGATGTTTTTAAGCTAATCGAGAGTCTCTGGCTGGATGCTGAAATGACATAGACCTCTCTGACAGGTTAATACTGTATGTACAGACTTCAGTGCAGTGAACTACTGCTGCGGTCATTTGCATCTGTTCCCCATAAAGTAACTGAATCACAATATCATGATTGCATCTTTCTCTCAGTATAGATTAACTATTTAGGACCTTTAATGCTATTTATTCAGATATGTATTGCTTTTAGGTACTATGTATCTTAGTAACTATTTTAAGAATCAAACATTATCCACTGTCATTATTTTTAATAGGGTTAGGTAAATATAGGTAATACAGATATGAGGACTGTGTTTGGTTACTATATTTCACAGTACTGCTTTGATGCTTTATTTTAGTGATAAGGATGTGATAAAGTAAAACAATAGCAGAGGTTTATTGCTTTATTAAAACTGTATTCTGTTCCGCTTATTTCAAGACTACCAATAAAGTTAACCAAAAATCGAAAATGATGTCAGTATTTACTAACCAAAAAAGGTCAATCTAATTAATTGAATTGCTTCTTGCCATTTGAAATCTGCAATTCATCCAAAAGAGTTTTGATTGCAGAGCAAATGAGTTACACCTATTGAGTTTTTTACCCTTTTGGAAGAAATATATATATATATATATATATATATATATATATATATATATATATATATATATTGTCACGGGGTGAAGAAACACTTGACAAGAGGTGCGTGAATTAAATGCCCCGGAGGGTGGATTTATTGAAAAGTGAAGGGTGTCTGGTGAAGTGTCCTGATCCGCCTTCAACTGGTTGGTGCTTCCCGTGTGCTCTCCGTGCTCTTCTGTGACAATCAAGGGGAAAGTGGGTGTCCTGATGTGCTCCAAAGTGTGTGGGCTGTCGGTCACTCGCTGCTTTCTGTGAAGGTAGAAGAGAGGGGTTAGACCAGCGTTGCATACGGTTCGAGAACCTCTTCTGAGTGTAACATGTGCTCCTTTTAAATGTGCTGGCTGAGGGGGAGCAGCTGTGACCGATCAGCCGGTGACGAGAATGTGCAGGTGTTTTGCTTTGGTTTCTAGGGCGACGCTGATTCCTCTGGGAGTGCCCGTCACAATATATATACACAGTTGGGCTCGAAGGTTTGGGCAATCCAGGTAAAATTAAGAAGCCAAGAAAAGATGGAAAAATCTCCAAAAGGCATCAAGTTACAGATTAGACATTCTTATAATATGTCAAAAAAGTTGCTTTGGTACATGTAGTACGTTCGTTGGAGGAAAGGAAGAGGACAAAGGGATCGGCTGGACTGCTGACGTATTTATTTAACAAAAATAATGAAACTTTACAAACACCAAGTAGTGACTTCTATTCTGACACGTTTGCCAAACACTTTCAGTTTACTCCTTCCGGTTTCTGTTTCCGGTTCGGGTCAGCAGTCCGTCTCTCTCTCTCTCTTGCTTCCGTCTTTCCTTGCGTTTTATACTCTCTCCACGCCAATTACTGAAACATGAAACAGGTGATGATAATTTTTGCCTTTTGGTGAGGACGGCCCATCTGATGGCAAGGCACTCTTTTTCAATGGTGCTGTACTTAGCCTCTCTCTTCGAGAGCTTCCGGCTAATGTACAGCACCGGCCGTTCCTCCCCCTCTATCTCCTGGGACAGGACTGCTCCCAGCCACCTGTCCGACGCATCTGTCTGCAACAGAAAAGGGAGAGAAAAATCAGGAGAGTGTAACAACGGCCCGCCACACAGAGCAGCCTTGACCTGGGTAAAGGCCTGCTGACACGGCTCCGTCCACTGGACCGTATCTGGCACCTCCTTTTTAGTAAGGTCAGTCAAAGGGCTGGTATGTTCCGAATAATTAGGAATAAACCGTCTATAATATCCCGCCAGCCCCAAGAACTGCCTTACCTCATTTTTGGTCTTGGGACATGGGCAGGTCGCAATAGCGGCTGTCTTATCAATTTGGGGACGCACCTGTCCGTGCCCTAAGTGGAAGCCCAGATACCTTACTTCCACACGCTCAATCGCACATTTCTTTGGGTTGGCCGTGAGCCCCGCTCCCCTCAGCAACCTCAGGACAGCCCTCAGATGCTGCATATGCTGCTGCCAATCATTACTAAATATAATGATATCATCCAGGTAGGCAGCTGCATATGCAGCATGGGGCCGCAGAATCTTATCCATGAGACGCTGAAAGGTAGCTGGTGCCCCGAACAAGCCAAATGGAAGGGTAACATATTGGTGTAATCCAAACGGCGTTGTGAAAGCTGTCTTTTCTCTGGACAATGGAGACAAGGGGATCTGCCAATAGCCCTTTGTTAAGTCCAGTGTCGAATAAAAACGAGCCATGCCTAGCCGGTCAAGCAACTCGTCAACCCGGGGCATTGGATACGCGTCGAATTTCAACACAACATTCACCTTGCGGTAATCCACACAGAACCGGACTGAGCCGTCCGTTTTCGGAACTAAAACTATCAGGCTCGCCCAGTTACTATTGGATTCTTCTATTACCCCCATGTCGAGCATAGCGTTTAATTCAGTCTGAACTACTTTTTTCTTATGATCAGGTAAGCGATATGGCCGGCTGCGAACTACCACGCCCAGCTCGGTCTCAACAAATTCTCCATTGATAGCCGCCCAAATGTTTGGAGTTTTGAATGTTTTGGAGTTAAATCGTTCGACCAGGCCGTCGGTTTGTGGGTGATAGACGCTAGTTCGGATCAATTTAATGCCCAATAATCCGTACAGTGCGCGTAGCGTACGTGACATAAACGCCGTGCCCTGATCGGTGAGAATTTCTTTTGGAACCCCCACCCGGGAGATAAGACGAAACATGGCATCCACAAAACTTTTAGCGGAAATGTTGCGGAGGGCCACCGCTTCAGGATATCGTGTTGCATAATCAACTATGACTAATGCAAAGCGATGTCCTCTTGCCGATCGCTCTAATGGCCCGATGAGATCCATACCAATTCTCTCAAAGTGGATCTGCATTAAAGGAAGAGGGCACAAAGGCGCTTTTGGGGCAGCCGGTGGGTTCACCAACTGACATTCCGGACAAGACGCGCACCACCTGCGCACGTTGTCATGAATGACTGCTCCAGAGGAAAGTCATCACGCTCCGAGAGAATCAGTCTCCCGATTTCGTTCGGTTCCCCTGAAGCAGACCCCAACGGTCCTGGCTCAGTTTCTCCCACCTGTACCCGCACGGTCTCCTTCCGTGCCTTATTTCCCCAAGAGGGATCCGCACATAACGACCCCAATAAAATCATAAACGCGGGCCAATCCTTTCCCAAAATTATCGGATACCGGAGGTGGGGACTAACCGCCACCTCTACACTATGCTTTTGTCCCCGGAATTGGATAATAATTGGGACAACCGGATACTCCACCACATCCCCGTGTACGCACCACACCTTAATCACGTGGCTTGTATCCAATGCCCCCGGTTGAATCAGACTTTGATGGATTGAGGTTTGGTTACATCCTGAATCCACCAAGGCCGGATATGTACTCCCCTTGATACTCACAGGTATTTGGTACTCGCCAGCCTGACAAGGGGTGACCTGTGGGACATCCGGGACCCGGATCATCGTCCCCACCTCCATCACTGGACACCTATACCAAAGTGACTGAGAAAAACTGTTATACCTTGTACTGCCCCCTTTGGGAAGTATCACAGTTTGAAAACGCTTTTTGTAGCCAGCCAAGAGTCTTTCAATTCTTGTTTAAGGTATCTTCGCCCAATATTCCTTACAAAGGTCCCACTTTATATTAGGTGGCCTTAACTACTATGCACTTACATAAAAAAATAAGTACAATGTACTTACTGTGTTCACATTGTATTGTAAAAGACTTTTGCTGCTATTGAGGTGGGATAGGGGTAAGGTTAGGGAGAGGGTTGGAGGTATGGTTAAGTTTAAGGGTGGGTTAAGGTGTGAAGTATGGGTCAACCGTGTAATTATAAATGATATTACAGAAATTAAATACAGTTGTAATTGCATGTTGTTGTTTTTTAAATATAAGTACAATGTAAAAACATGTATGTACACAATAAGTACATTGTACTAAATTATTAATTAAAATGTAAGTACATAGTAGTTAAGGCCACGTAATATAAAGTGGGTCCAAAAGTCTTCCAGTTCTTTGAGATTTCTGGGCTGTCTGTCATGCACTGCTCTTTTAAGGTCTATCCATAGATTTTCAATTATGTTGAGGTCAGGAGATTATGAAGGCCATGGCAAATCCTTCAGTTTATGCCTCTTGTTGTAATCCAGTGGATTTTGAGGTGTGTTTAGGATCATTATCCATTTGTAGAAGCCATCCTCTCTTTAACTTCAGCTTTTTCACAGATCAATCATCAAGTTAGCATCCAAAATGTGCTGAAATTTTTTTGAATCCATTTTCCCTTCTACTCGTGAAATGTTCCCTGTGCCACTGGCTGCAATACAACCCCAAAACATGATTGATCCTCCCCCCTGCTTAACAGTTGGACAGGGGTTCTTTTCATTTAATTCTGTGCCCTTTCTTCTCCAAACGTACCTTTGCTCATTCTGGCCGAAAAGTTATATTTAAACCTCATCTGTCCACAGAACTTGTTTTCAAAATGCATCAGGCTTGTCTTTGTGTTCGTTTGCAAACTTCAAACACTGATTTTTGTTCAATTTGATTTTCTGCCAGATCTTTCTGGAGGGATATTTCTTTCTAATATTTTTCTTGGTCTTCCAGATCTTGCTTTAACTTCCACAGTTCCTGATGACTGCCATTTCTTAATTACATTCCGAACAGAGGATATTGGCATCTGAAAAGAATTTGCTCTCTTCTTATAGCGTTCTCCTGCTTTGTGAGCGTCAACTTTTTCAGTTTCAGTTTTCTAGACAACTGCTCAAAAGAACCCATGGTGCTGATTGTTGGGGCAAGGTCAGATGATTTGGGGCATTTAAAACCTTTGAGATTGACATCACCTGGTCGTTCAAGATGATGATTGAGAACAATCAATGACCCTGTCAGGTCTCAGCTTTCCAAAGGAGGCGGTGCATGCTATAAACTCTGCAGGGTGCCCAAACTTTTGCAGACACCATTTTTTGTTTTCTGTTATTCTGAAAGTGTAAATGATGGAAATAAAAAATCTAATTTTTTTTGACATATTATAAGAATGTCTAATCTGTATTTTGATGCCTTTTGGAGATTTTTCTTTATGCACATTTAATACAAATATTTACCTGCAGGTGCCCAAACGTTTGAGCCCCACTGTATATTGAGCCCCCCGTTTTGTTCCCACTTTCTGGGAAGTCGTGGCCTAATGGTTAGAGGGTTGGACTCCCAATCGAAGGGTTGTGAGTTCGAGTCCTGTTACCGGCAGGAATTGTGGGTGGGGGTAGTGCATGAACAGCTCTCTCTCCACCTTCAATACCACGACTTAGGTGTCCTTGAGCAAGGCATCGAACCCCCAACTGCTCCCTGGGCGCCGCAGCATAAATGGCTGCCCACTGCTCCAGGTGTGTGCTCACAGTGTGTGTGTGTGTTCACTGCTCTTTGTGTGTGCATTTCGGATGGGTTAAATGCAGAGCACAAATTCTGAGTATGGGTCACCATACTTGGCTGAATGTCACTTCACTCTTTCACTTTATATATGTAATGTGTTAATGTTTTATATATATCCTTTTCCAGCTTATTGTGGGAGCAAATGGGAGTGGAAGGACCTGAGGTTGAGTAAATGATGACATAATCTTCATTTTTGGCTGAAATGTTCCCTTAAAATGACAATTACATGATGATGACTGTGTCAGGAATGTCAGAGTCTGTATTTCAGTCAATAAAAATGTGATTCTTTCTTGTGAGTTAACACCAGTAGTGGATGAAGTACGGAAGTAAAAGTAGAGATATGTTACTAGAAAATGTATCTGGTAGAAGATGAAGTCATCATTTAGAATATTACTTGAGTAAAAGTTTTAAAATATGTGATATTTATTGTACTTAAGTATGAAAAGAATATATATACACGTACACAGAGTTTGATTATGTTCAGTTTTGTGTTAAGAGCCACTTTATCTGGTATAAAGACTCTTCCATTCCAACATCAGAGAACTTGTCTGGAATCTGCATCTGAACTGTCATTTAGATTCACTTACACAGTTCAATGCAGCTCAGAGGGGACATGGATGCATTTTTCTTGCAGTTACAAATGCATAGATAATGCTTGGTTTCAAACAAAACGTTTAATACTGATATATGAAATTATTTAAAACATTAAAACGAATATACTTCGGGGAAATGCATCGGAGTAAAAGTATCCATTTTTAATAAGTTTTATACACTTGGTTTTACTACAGATAAATGGTAACTACCAATTTACCATTATTTGCTATGCTAATCATAGTTTAACCATGGTGTTTGTAGTAAATCTGTAGTAAAACTGGTAATACAAATAGTAGGCCTAATCAATAGGCCAAAAAAAGGTTACTACACTATTGAGTTTCTTATAAATCCATAGTTAATTTTAGTGAAAGTTGACAGAAATATTCGAACTCAAGTACAGATTCTCCCCAAAAATACTTGAGTACTGTAACGAAGTACTATTACTTTATTACATTACCCCACTGGTTTGCACTAACACTGCAAGAACGAATTCCTTTGGTAGGTGTGACGCGCTCGGGTCGCGGTGACGTCACTTCCGGGATGTTGTCAGACAGAAGTCGTCTCCGTCGATCGCAGTCGGTGTGTGTGTGTTTCCACTTCGACGCGTTGGGTTCAAGCCGCGGGATGGACCGGGGTCTTTGCGTGCGCGGTGCTCGCTCGTCTGTCCTGTGATGCGGAGCGGAGCGCTCGTGTCGCCTCTGCGGGGATCAGTGTCGCGGGAGCGCGCTCAGACAGGATGATCCGCTGGATCCGACAGCAGCTGGTACGAGCCCTTTAACTCTTAACTTCCTTACTTTGCTGCTTTGCTGCTTTGGTAAGTCTCGTTATAAAGGCTAGCGTGGAAGGTCTGGCTATTTAAATCATCTCGCGACGAATTGAAGTGCGTTTAATAAAGCCGCGGGTCAAAGTTTCGCTTGAATTAAATCATGGTTTGTTTTGTAATCTGTCAGATGACGTTATCGAGAGATCGAATAAAGAGTTAATTCAACGTGAACGGCGCTGTTTTAAAGTCGTTTTGCGGCTCCTCGTGATTGCGGGTTGTTTTTGTTTGTATGGTCTGCTGATGTATTTGTTTGTTTAGTTTGTTTCCTCCTTTCTGACAGTTGTGTAAGGCGTTAGCTGCAACAGATCTCGCGCTGCAGAAGTTTGACAGTCACTCGTGGACTGTGATCTGACCTGTTGACTTCTCGAGGTCTGAAGGCAGAATTCCCCTCTAGTGAATTAATCTGTTGTTCATCTGTCATATCATATATTAGTAAGTTAGGCCTGCTATGCTGTCAGATATCTCTGTTTGTTGTCTAATATAATTAACTTAAGATTTTAATGAAACAATATCGCCGTATATGATTTAAAATGTCGTTAAAGCAAGCATTTATTATGTAAATATTTCTTGAGCATTATATACAGGTACTTTTCTGTCGTTTATTATATTTTTTTTATTTGTTGCTAACTGTAGTCAAGATATAATTAGCAAGTTTGTCTGTGTGTGTGTGTGTGTGTGTGTGTGTGTGTATGTGTATATATACATATATATACATGTATATAGGTGCTGGTCATATAATTAGAATGTCAGCAAAAAGTTGATTTGTTTCACTAATTCCATTCAAAAAGTGAAACTTTTATATTATATTCATACATTACAAACAGAGTGATATATTTCAAATGTTTATTTCTTTTAATTTTGATGATTATAACTGACAACTAAGGAAAATCCCAAATTTAGTATCTCAGAAAATTTGAATATTACTTAAGACCAATACGAAGAAAGGATTTTTAGAAATCTTGGCCAACTGAAAAGTATGAGCATGTAAAGTATGAGCATGTACAGCACTCAATACTTAGTTGTGGCTCCTTTTGTCTGAATTACTGCAGCTATGCAGTGCGGCCTGGAGTGGATCAGTCTGTGGCACTGCTCAGGTGTTATGAGAGACCAGGTTGATCTGATAGTGGCCTTCAGCTCTTCTGCATTCTTGGGTCTGGCATATCGCATCTTCCTCTTCACAATACCTCATAGATTTTCTAAGGGGTTAAGGTCAGGGGAGTTTGCTGGATGATTAAGAACAGGGATACCATGGTCCTTAAACCAGGTGCTGGTAGCTTTGGCACTGTGTTCAGGTGCAGAGTCCTGTTGGAAAATGAAATCTGCATCTCCATAAAGTTGGTCAGCAGCAGGAAGCATGAAGTGCTCTAAAACTTCCTGGTATATAGCTGTCTTGACCTTTGACCTCAGAAAACACAGTGGACCAACACCATAGACAGTAAAAGAAATGGACACAGCGACCCCATTGGAACTCAATTAAGACAAATGAAGCACGTTTTTAGCGTTTTTTAGCATTTCCGTTTCTGACGCGCAGACTCAAACGAAGCTTGACGACGTCAGCAACCTGTCTGACAGATGTAAATCTTCTAGTAGCTGTGCGTGCAAACTGTCATTGTTAATCTTGCAGAGACGGCGAGCTCGAGCGGGGAGTTCTTTGTCGTGAGTGAGCAGGAGTAAGTATTCTGATTAATTATTTCATATAGTATTTTAAAATGTAACGCCCGTATACGCCATATTAAGTTAATTGCCTGCGAGCTTCTCCTCCTGTCTGTACGGTAATGCGACAGAGAGTCGAGTGGTTATGACGCAATCGTTAGCCTATTTTTACAAAAACTGTTTCGACAGGGCCATAATGTAACATAGAAGGTAATAGAGCCCTTTATACATTGTCGTGTATCTGTAGAAATAAATAATGGACAAACGGACTCTTTAACACCTCAGATGTAAAGTTAGTCGCTGTCAAAGTGACTCCAAAATGAATGGGAGTCAATGGGATGCTAACGCAAGTGAAGTTCTGCTACAAGATGGCGGCACGCAGCCGACTTCAACTTCCGGTCAACTTCTTTGCCGCCTGACCAACACCAGCAGACGACATGGCCCCCCAAACCATCACTGACTGTGGAAACTTTACACTGGACCTCAAGCAACATGGATTGTGTGCCGCTCCTCTCTTCCTCCAGACTCTGGGACCCTGATTTCCAAAGGAAATGCAAAATTTACTTTCATCAGAGAACATGACTTTGGAGCACTCAGCAGCAGTCCAGTCCTTTTTGAAGCGAGACGCTTCTGATGCTGTCTGTTGTTTAAGAGTCTCTTGACACAAGGAATGTGAAGCTGAAACATGTCTTGCATACGTCTGTGTGTAGTGGTTCTTGAAGCACTGACTCCAGCTGCAGTCCACTCTTTGTGAATCTCCCCCACATTTTTGAATGGGTTTTGTTTCACAATCCTCTCCAGGGTGCGATTATCCCTATTGCTTGTACACTTTTTTTCTACCACATCTTTTCCTTCCCTTCCCCTCTCTATTAATGTGCTTGGACACAGAGCTCTGTGAACAGCCAGCCTCTTTTGCAATGACCTTTTGTGTCTTGTTCTCCTTGTGCAATGTGTCAAATCTGATGAAGAAACAAACTCCCCTTTCAATTGGTTATTGTGCCCTGACACTTTTGTATGATCACAGGATTCATCATGTTGGCTTTAGGCATTGTTTGCAGATTTATATTTATGAATCTCCATTTCAGGCATCGTGTTACAAATCCATGTATTCGCTTGTCTGGGCTGAGGTCTTGTGTTTGTAATGCTGACTGATATATTGAGACGTTGCATGATGAACAGAAAAGGATAGGTGCGTTCTAAATCATGTCATTATGCATTATTCCATGACATTTTGAAATATAAATAGGGAGAGTAGTGCATTCACTGAAAATTACAGGTACATTAACTTACTTGAAAGTGGCACCAGAGTCAAATCTAGTATGTCACAGAGGTTTGGTGGGCTCTGTCGATTGGGGCCTCTAAACAACTAGGGCTTTTGCATTGAAGGAATTTCCCTTGTGGTAATTTTGAGTGGCCCAATTGCGCAATATGCAGTATTATTGCCATATATATTTGTGTGTCTGTTATAATGTAACACATTCATTATACAGAAACCAAAATTAAACAGGGCGTTGATACAGGAAGTGAAGCAAATAGAAGAGCATGTCAAAATAACAGAACATAAACCTGACATTTCCAGGTTTCTCAGCAGCAGAAGTCTTCACAGTTGGGTAAACCTCTGTAGCAGTAAATGGGAGACTACCACAAATATATATTTTTTGCATTACCATTTGCTCAAATAGCAAAACAAAAATGATAGAGAGAGACTGATAATGGCGGTCAGACTGAAAACTATGTCAAATTTACGGTCACTCCCATAGACACTGCATTAGAAACACCCTTTCATTAGCAATTATAAAAAAAGCCCTGCAATATGTTATTACTGCATACTGTTTTATAATGTACTATAATACTGAGGTGCAGGTAACTGCCACTAGTTGCAATAAGTAGTGTAAATAGTTTTTGTCTTTTGTTAAAAAAAAAAAAAAAGTTCCTGGATATTTTTTAGTTTTAAAACAATTAATAACAGCTTAACATTATTTACCTTTGCCTACCTTTGGGGTCTTTGCTAGTATATTGCCTCAGTTAGTTCATTATAGATTGTTTCTGCTGCAATGCCTTAAAGTTAAACCAAACTTTTATTTTGACGGGTTGCTGTGAAACCTTTACCTTTCTGTGTGTATATGATGTGAGGATAGTTTTACTCAAATGAAATGGTCAAATGCTCATGTCAGTAAACAAAACCGCACGTCTGTGCCATTCATTGACACAGAGACACGCAGAATTCATATTTAAATATAAATCGTTTTGCGGCTTAATATTTACAAATACTAGTGGGAGTGTGCTAACTTGTGTTCAGAAATGCCCTCACCCGCCATGATTTAAAACGGCGTGTAACATACTGTAAATATTGTGTCAATTTATATCGCTGTCGACCGGCTTACGTCACGTCCCCAGTACACACTGTTGGTGCAAATGCAACACTTTAAATGGTACTGGGGAAAAGTTCACCCAAAATCATCCCAGTACTTTAGTACTGTACATTTAGTTACATTTAGCGGTGCAAAAGGCCCTATTAAAGGATATTTTCTCACAATGTTTTATTCCTTCATTCTTCTACCCTAACTTACACAAGGCTGCTTATGTTTCTTCATGCCCCAGTGAATCATAGGAGGTGTTTTGTTATGGCAGAGCACTAAAGCCTGATGTGATCTCACTCTGTTTGCTTTTCTGCTGCCAACGTCATCTTACACAAACTCATCTGCTGCCATACCAGCTGCTTCCAGCTCACAATCACAATACTCATAAGAGCTCAATACATTTGTATTTAATATATATATTTCATGCATAGTATATACATTTTCAATTTGATATTTAGTAGCTCTGGCTGTTGAGTTAGTATTATATTTGATTAATAGCTATAATGCTTCTTGGTCAGAGTGTTTGTCTGGTGAAGTATCAGTGCAAACAAAGTAGGTATGTAAATGTGAACAGGCAGGACATCTGCTGTGTGTCATAAGGTTGGGTCTGCATCGCGTCTAACAGCAGTTGGACTGTCAAGAAATGACTTTTCCATTTTCAGAGCATTTCCACATGACGGAGTGAATGAAATGTGCTGAGTAACCTCACAACCATTCATTAGCAAAGGAAACAGCTCTTTCTTAACATAATAGCCAAGAAGTGATTGCTTCTGGGAACATATTAGGCATGTTCATTTCGGTTATTTTTCCTAACCGACGCTAAATATCTGATTATTAAATGTGAACTGACAAGATTATTTTAAATTAGAATTGAATTAAATTCGAAAGGATCAGTGTCTGTGACCCGTTAGAAATATTGTTTTCCAAGGATTAATTTTACATGTGAATAAAGCAGCAGACGACAGAACGTAAGGATTCACGTTCATCATATCACAATCACACACCTGCAGCGCTTCTGTGAGCAGAGAAAAACATAGTAAAGCTAGGCATTATATATATATATATATGTCAGGGTCTTGGCAAGGAGGAACTCAGGTGCAGACAGGTTTTACAACACAAACAGGTTTATTTACAAAAAGGGGAAAAACAAAAACCCACGAGGGGGAAAACACTGGCTAGGGAAGACACTAAATAATTCTGCAAAACACAATAAACAAGGCAAACAAACTCTTAAACACTAACTACAAACAAACACTCACGTTAATACAAAGACTTCTCAAAGGGGGTTACAAGGGTAAACTTCTCACAAGACTGACCAGTAGGAATACATATGTGAAACAATGAACCGACGCAAGACAGAGCACACTAGGAGATCTAAATAGGGGGAACAATCAAGACACGACAGGTGGCACAGATGGGACAATCAAGACACGACTAGGTTAACAAGGGGGGCGGGGCAAGGGAACGAGACAACACAAGCACATGGCCCAAAGACAAGGCCATGCGCTTGTACACAAAACACGGGTCTGTCATGATCCTGCCTCAAGACTAGGAAAAATCAAGGACACGAGGGCAGAATCATGACAGAACCCCTCCCTTAAGGAGCGGCTTCCAGACGCTCCTCAAGGGAACATCAAACACGAGACACGACTGACATGACGGACTGGGACACCGACACAAACCAACAAGACATGACAAATAATAACAAAGGCAGACATGAATACACGACGGCAGGGTTAGGGTGACAAATCAAAAAAAACAAACAGGGAAGGGGAGGGGGCGGGACCACAAAGTTCATGGGGGACAGACCAGGGCGGGTGGGTGGGGTAGGAATCTTAGGAGGACAGGACGAAGGCTGACGACGGGGGGTACGGGCAGGTCTGGGTGGTGAGGGGCGGGGAGGGGTCTCGGGACAACTGACAGGGGACATGACAGGAGCAGACAAGGGACGCGGGGCAACACTTACGGGACGTGGGGCAAGACTTACAGGACGCGGGGAGACGACAGCTGGACACGGGGGAACAACATCTACTGGACACGGGGGGACAACATCTACTGGACACGGGGCCACATCAACGGGACACGGGGCCACATCAACAGGACACATGACTACATCGGCAGGACAAGGGGCAACACTCACGGGACACGGGGAGACGACATCTACGGGACACGGGGAGACAACGGCAGGACACTCTGGATTTCTGGGGACAGGGTCTGGGGACAAGACAGGACTGACGGGGACTTCTAGAATCCGGACAAGACTAGACAAATAATCAGAAAAGGCCTTAGCAGCTAGGACAATTGGCATCTCCTTATGAGATGAGACAGACTGTACTAAAGTCTTTGCTGCAGAGTCGGCCGCGGCTCTCTCCTCCGCTCTCACGACTGCAGACTTGAATACGGCTCTCTTCTTTGCCGGCTCGGGCACGCCAGCGCTCCTCGCTGCTGGCTCGGGCACGCTCACCGCTGCTGGCTCGGGCACGCTCACCGCTGCTGGCTCGGGCACGCCCACCGCTGCTGGCTCGGGCACGCCAGCTCTCAACGCTGCTGGCACGGGCACGCCAGCTCTCAACGCTGCTGGCACGGGCACGCCAGCTCTCGACGCTGCTGGCACGGGCACGCCAGCTCTCGACGCTGCTGGCACGGGCACGCCAGCTCTCGACGCTGCTGGCACGGGCACGCCAGCTCTCGACGCTGCTGGCACGGGCACGCCAGCTCTCGACGCTGCTGGCACGGGCACGCCAGCTCTCGACGCTGCTGGCACGGGCATCCAGCATTGCCTCCTGTCCGCTGAGTTCCATTCTGGTCGGTTCATTCTGTCAGGGTCTTGGCAAGGAGGAACTCAGGTGCAGACAGGATTTACAACACAAACAGGTTTATTTACAAAAAGGGGAAAAACAAAAACCCACGAGGGGGAAAACACTGGCTAGGGAAGACACTAAATAATTCTGCAAAACACAATAAACAAGGCAAACAAACTCTTAAACACTAACTACAAACAAATACTCACGTTAATACAAAGACTTCTCAAAGGGGGTTACAAGGGTAAACTTCTCACAAGACTGACCAGTAGGAATACATATGTGAAACAATGAACCGACGCAAGACAGAGCACACTAGGAGATCTAAATAGGGGGAACAATCAAGACACGACAGGTGGCACAGATGGGACAATCAAGACACGACTAGGTTAACAAGGGGGGCGGGGCAAGGGAACGAAACAACACAAGCACATGGCCCAAAGACAAGGCCATGCGCTTGTACACAAAACACGGGTCTGTCATGATCCTGCCTCAAGACTAGGAAAAATCAAGGACACGAGGGCAGAATCATGACAATATATATATATATATATATATATATATATATATATATATATATATATATATATATATGAATAAAAAGGCTATACGATAAATATATTTTTACTTAATACATTTCAGTTCAAGGAAATAGACGGCAGAAAGCGGCATTCTAGTTTTCTTCAGGCTTATATTAAGCACAAATATTTGTTTTTATTGCGAATGTTGGGGTGCATGATAAATATTGGCCGATAATTAATGTGCATCTCGTCAGTAAAGCCGGTTTCTCTAATCAGTGCTAGGGATGGGCGATATATCGCATGCGATTGTCACGCGCATTTCGTCAGTAAAGCCGGTTCCCTGATTAGCGGTAAATCGCCATCACCCGCAACTGAAAAACGGCACAAGTCTAGTAGAATGTCATCTAAAATCCTTAGTATCTGATCTCTTTTGGACATTAAGTTGTTTTATTTGTCCTTTGTGTTTGGAGCAAGTTAGCCGGATGTTTCACACAACTCAAGCTGTGTGAGATGTGTGTTTAGGAGCTCGTGTGCATTGGCTTTCAGTGATTGGGAGTAGCTGTGAGTCACTGATGGCCTTCCTGACTGCTCCTCTCATTAGCTGCAACTTCCCAAATGAATGTTTAATTAAAGGTGCTTTAGTGGAGCGGCAGACTCATTCTTCACAGTGAAAGTCACAGACTGTTAGATGAGCGTCCTCTCAAACTGCCTTAGAATTAAACTCATGGAGCAGTAAAGGAAAGCGTCACAGCTGTGCCTCACGTCTATTTGTCCCTCTGCTTTGGGAGAAGAGATGTGGCATCACTTGCTCTCCAATTAATTTGATATACTTGATTAGCTGCCTCTTTCTGCTGTTGTGCTGAATTATTACAGTTTGGGCTTCATTATCTCTGCAATGTGGATCATTAGCACATGAGGAAAAAAATGATATTAACACAATTGAAAGTGCAGAGTTACGTGGCACTGAAGCTGTTTGTTTTGGCAGAACGGGTGCTTCCAAGTTCAAGAAGTTAGGAGCACCAACAAAAATTTAGGAGCACCTACTGTATATTAAGGAGTGTCATAACTGCCAATTGAGCGGAAGAACTGGAAACACCCTGATGATTTAAAGCTTGAACAGTTGATCCTGATCCTGAGTTCTTTGTCACACACTTGGCATTTCTTGTTCGTGATTGTTCATTATGATTGCTCATGTTTTAGAAGCGATTAAGCTTATTCTGATAGCCGATTTTTACAATATCTTTTTCTTACTTTTTTTTTTTTTTTTTTTTTAAGCGATAGACAGTAAAAATTAACAAGACGTTTATTTGGTCTATTACAGTCTGTATCTGTAGCCATGAGAGACAACCACAGCATTTAAATGATGATCCAAACAAAGATGTTGCATACAGGAGCAGTTTCAGATAAAGGGTGGAGCGGTCACTGTATTGGCTCACAGCAGCCACATACTGTGGAGTAATTTGGGAACATTAGCAGAGAAATGAAGACAGGTCGGACCCCAATAATTATGTGTACTCACACAAATGCTCCCAAATATATTTTAGGGTTACACAAATTACATTTCGGGATGCATATGCGACCAAAACGGTCGAAATTTCGAACCCTGTCATGTGTCAGATGTCCCTCTTTATTGTTTCTTTTTTTCTTTTTAATTTTTTTAAAAATATACATTACAGCTTTGTTTGCTGTACTTGTTGTCAAAATATATTGAAATAATTTCAATTCCAAATCCGTTACTTGCACTGCCCAACAAGTACGGTTAATTTATTTGCTTTTTTGGTTTAGTCTTTGTGTATTTTTTTTAGGTTTATCATAATTTAGTCAACCTAAGTTTTGGTTTAGTGAAGTTCAAGTTAAAGAAATGTCTGTGAATTTTAGTTTAGTTTAAATCAGTGAAGAATTCCGTGTTTAAACCAGTTAAACAGATAATAACAATTATTTTGCTCAAAATTGCAGTTGTTTCTGATCCAGATTGATGTCATTCGAGAAATGTCTTTTTTTATATTTCATCTGAATTATTGCACCTTCACCTAAAAGCAAGAGAATGACAACTGGTATGGTTTATTTAATTCATTTACTCATCTAGTTTCCTGATTCATTATAGTACCATATATATTAGGACTGCATGATTATGACAACAATCATAATTTTCAAACATTCTCTTGAAATTGTAATTGCGATGATTAATTACAATTATCACAATTTACATTGAATGATATTTATACCATTGTTTGATGCAACTGCATGCCATTTTTTATATAAAAAATAAACAAGCTGGAAACAATCTAACTGAAAAACTTTTAGTGCTTTTCTATAGTATAAAGTCTCAAATGTCAACTATACATCAAATTGGTTTCTTCTTTAAATTATTAAAAGTAAAAATATGAATGGTATTATTATTATTATTATGTTATACTAAAGTTTAAATTAAAATAATGTGAAAAAAACCCCTTAAGATAACATGTAGAAAGAAAAAAATCTTAAGCACACAGAATAACATAAGTGGACTATGAACGATCAATTGTTGTTTTGAACAATTACGTAATTGTGGCATCCATAATTGTAATCGCGATTAGAAATTCAACTAATTGTGCAACCCTACTATACATGTATAACTCAAAAGCTAAAACCGCAAAATCCTCAAATTTCTCGAGTCCTGATTTCCTATAACTCTTGTGTGGTTTGAATGAAATATGAACACAACACAGACCAAATACTTCTAAACGAATCAAACCAGAATGTAATGACCAAAATTAACCCAGTGACGCTATGCAACATGATTTGATGATGTAGAATGAGCGGGGTATCCAAAACAAAAATGAGTGGAGGGCAAACTTTGAGCAACGAGGAGGTAAAGTGCCTTTTATGAGCTCTTTGTGAGTTTGCCGGTGGAGAAAATAAAATAAAAAGTACACGCATCAATGAGCGCGCAGTCCAGCAGACGATAATAAAGCGGCACTGTGATGTCAAACACTGATCGGTCTGTGCAGCGCCACTTCAGTTTGGGGTGTCCGTTGAGCTCTGTCACGAAATATACATCATTCACCCGGACAAATCAGGTTGTGATCGTATCACTATGCCTCTAGTTTCAGTATCTTTAGGTTCACAGTCAAAAATGCCAGTGTGAACGCCAAGTGGACCAGGACCAAATGTATTGTTTTCTTTTTTTGGTCCGGACCAAATCAACCAAGTGAACCAAACTACAAGTGTGAACGCACCCTAAAATTACAGATCTTATTGTGAATGAATTATCCATGTGTGTTTTACAATGGGGTCCCAATGCAGGAGAAAAGCTAGCTCGCTAATTCTGTTTCATTGCCACTTTATGTATGTGACGTACACTGCTCTCGGGATAACACAACCAACAACAGAAATGATCATGAACCAGTGGCAGATTGAAGGAGTTTAACAGCTGCCATGATGTTTTCTGGGAAGTTCACGTTGGAAAGTTTTCAGGAAAGTTTTCTTTGGTGAGGTGTTTCAGTCTACCAAAATAACTCCAGAGCATCTTCAGATTGTGTTTGAAATTGTATTACTCATTTGTTCTGTTCGATTGGTCTTCAACTATGTATTGTGGCCTTTATAGCACAAGCTTTGGTATAAATGTGAATGTTTTGTGATAAACTGTTAAAGTGATATTTTGTAATTGTAGTTAACCCCAATACTTGTAGTTGTGGTATTGTTTTGGTCTGCATCATGATAAAAGTTACATAGTTAAGATTGATGACAGTAATGCAGCTTTTGCCTCAAATTTTTTTTTTTCTATCTATTCTAAGTATTCTTCTAACAGATCTATGAATCCATGCTAACTGATTCTTAATCACAGAACAGTGGCATGAGTTTTGAGAAAGCAGCACAAGATGTTCATGTTGGGACACTGAATGCGTTCCAGAGTCTTACTCTTGGACAGTGCAGAGGGGAAGTGGAATGGAAACACACAAGGGTTTAGTCAAAAGATTCAGGCTGTAATTGAACGCATGTGTTGCAGATGGGGTCTGATGACGTGGCCGTGTAACAGAGGAGATTTCCCAGCCTGGAAGCACAGACACCGTCTGTCAGAGGCTCAAGGTTCAGCAGTGAAGGGAATATTTCCAGTGTGCTGCTGCAGAAACATTTGCATAAAGCACTAGGTGGACTGAGAGTTTGTGTCTATGCAAAGAGCCGTCACATGTTCCACAAACCAAAGCATTACATGATGTCAAGTGTGAGGAAATTCAACCCTTCCTGGAATCTGGGACTAGATTTACAAAAGATTCTTAAGAATGAAACGGCTAGTGTATTTTATTCTTAACTTGAGAATAGTTAATGATATTTAGTAGTCCTAAAAACATCACTACTACTACTTCTTCAAGGTGCAGTCGCATTAGCAGAATTTCAGGTACATTTTGTGTAGAAAACAGGTTGTTTAGTCTATTGTCAGTAGCACAGTTCACACAGAAGTCTTTCTCAAAGCAAGCGTCTGATTTCAGCGTGAACGTGAGTGGAATCTGTGTGGGAAACCTTCCTGCCTTCATGTGATACTTTCACTTGTGTTGATTTCTCTTCAGATGACTGGAGTTTTAGGATTGTGCGTTTTAGGATATATGTATATTAGCGCCCATACACAATGTGTTCAGTCTAGAGAGAGTGCAAGTGAATGCATCAGACCAAAATTACCATTTAAATGTTCTGAAGAATTTAGACCTATTTGAGAATTTAAGAATGTTCTATTTGGAACACTGTCACAGAACTAATGAATCTTTAGAATCTTAAACACATCTGCGTCAGTCTGGCTTCCGATGCTCAGTAGAAGATGTGCGTCTGGCCTGCAGACCAACAGAACGTCAGAGAGCAGTAGGAGGTCGATAGTAAGTGATTTAGCTCTCATGTGTTGTGAAAGGGCCTCCGTAATGAATTGTTTGCTGCACACTAACTGAATTAATAATGACTTTGCCTTCCCATCAGACTCTTGGCTTCTTCAGTGCACTGTTCTCCTTCTGTCACGGTTTCACCAATGGCTGTTTGGTGTCTGTGGCTGTAGGTGAAATATTTAGCAGCACTGACCGAGCCATCTCTCTTCATCTCTCCCAGGGCTTCGACCCTCCCCATCAGAGTGACACACGCACAGTCTACATAGCAAACAAGTTCCCCCAGCACGGCCATTATATTCCTCCCAGGTTTGCAGACAACAGGATCATCTCCTCCAAGGTAAGAGCAGACCGCATGATTGCTCTCAACGGTTCTTAAAAAAAAAAGGCATCAATCCCTTGACTCATGTGTGCATGTGTTTCCCTGCTCACGTTGAGAATTTGGCAGTAAAATCCTCCATGCTGTTTTGTTTGCGTTTTGTAGTACACCATATGGAACTTCATCCCCAAGAATTTGTTTGAGCAGTTCAGAAGGATCGCCAATTTTTATTTTCTCATCATCTTCTTGGTTCAGGTAAGCCCAGGTCGTGTGATGATGATGATGATGATGATGATGATGATGATCTTCGTCACCAGTGTTTCCCACAGGAGAGCTGCTGTAGCTCGAGAGCAAAATGACTTTCATATTTAGTAAATACATTTTGAAGCTATTTTAGTGTCTTGAAAAAGTAATACAGGTTCAGCGACATCAGTGCTGGATATAGTTCCTGTCGGTAAAGATTATGTTGACTACAAACATCTCTGTGGTGTTAAAGTACAACACGACAGCAATCAAAACTCTCGACATGTCATCGAGCGTGAATCACAGCTGATATTATGCTCTGAATTCACTCGGTGACTGGATTCCTGCTGGAATGACCGGATATTATCTGGGAAAATCAGCATAACTAGGAACATGTGACCACACCTTTAAACTCATTGCAATATAAACAATATGTTATGTTGCCAACATAGTAATAACACAAATATCATTTGGATTTATGATAGATAGTACTCTTAAGAAAAAAGGAACAAAAGCTGTCACTGGGGCATTACATTTTAAAATTTAAGGTACTTATATGCACCTCTTTGGGGTTAAGGGTTAGGGTTAGGGTTTGAAAGGGTACTGTCCCAGTGGCAGCTTTTTATATTAAAATAAATAAATAAATTCTGAGATGAAGCACGTCTCTTGTTTTCTCAAAGGCAGTATATGACACAGTTTCTAACCCGATCCTCTCTCTGCTCTACAGTTAATGATAGACACACCCACTTCCCCTATAACCAGTGGACTTCCCCTGTTCTTTGTCATCACAGTGACTGCCATCAAGCAGGTGAGTGTGTGAGCGTGTGTTCATGGATCAGGATGTGTGTGCAGGGTTGTGCCAGAGTGTCAGGTGTCTGTTCTTCGTAATCTCGCTCTCACACACAGGGATATGAAGACTGGCTGAGGCACAAAGCCGACAATGAAGTGAACGGAGCACCTGTGTTTGTCGTGCGCAGCGGCAGTCTGGTCCAAACCAAATCTAAGAATATCCGAGTGAGTTTCAGCCCAAAACACCTCCTTGTCCCCCCAGTCGTGTTAATAAACAGCTTCTTCAGACGTCATGTCATGCTGGTGTATATTCCTCCTGTGATCTCTTAGGTAGGTGATATTGTGAGAGTAGCCAAAGATGAGACGTTTCCTGCGGATCTGGTGCTTTTGTCATCGGATCGGGCCGAGGGGACGTGCCACATCACCACCACCAGCCTGGACGGAGAGACCAACCTGAAGGTCTGAACATATTGTCTTTGTACAACAGCGTCTCACTCAATTTCTCAGAGAGGTTTCTGAATAAACACAGTAGTCGCAATTCTTGAATTTCTTTTAGAAATTGTCATTTTTTTCAGGTTTCCATGAAATTGTATTGCAATGTTTAACCACTTCACAAATAAAGCGATCACAGATTCACCGTCTGCGTCTGGCTGATGTCTTGATAGAAATGGTTTAATGTCCAGATGTTAGGGTTTGACAGTGCGTGCGTGTGTGTGTGTGAAGTCAGAAGTGAGATGTGTGAGATGACTGTAGCTCTGTGCTGGTGTGCAGACGCACTATGCGGTGCCAGAAACAGCGGTGTCTCAGTCGGTGTCGCGGCTGGAGTCTCTGCAGGCCGTGTTGGAGTGCCAGCAGCCCGAGGCAGACTTATACAGGTACACCATCAGATCACCCAAATCCTCCTCAGACCCGGGAGTCCTCACACAGCATCTGCTCTCCTCCTCTCAGGTTCGTCGGGAGAATAACAGTGACCCAACAAGGAGAGGAGATCGTCCGGTAAGACCAGCTGCAGATCTGAGATCGATACGCTTCTGATGTGTGTGAATTGTATTTCAGTTGTTCATTTACTCATAATTTTGGTTATTCCTTTCAGACCTTTAGGACCAGAGAACCTCCTGCTTCGAGGAGCAAGATTAAAAAACACCAAAGAAATCTTTGGTACGGCATTCACACCATTAGGGTCCAACAGCATGGATTCACAATGGAGCTTATTTCGTATTTTATCACTGCACTTTACTCCTGAAAACAGTTTGTGTTTGTAATCTTTAATCAAAGTTGGGATCTTTCTGAAACATGTAGAGCGTAACTGTATGGTTGAATCGTGCAGGTGTGGCCGTGTACACAGGCATGGAGTCCAAGATGGCTCTGAACTACAAGTGCAAGTCCCAGAAGCGCTCTGCGGTGGAGAAGTATGTGTGTCATTTCTGCTTTACGTCAGTGCTCCGTTACGACCACATCATGTCTCGCCTCTCTCAAACAGATCCATGAACACGTTTCTCATCATCTACTTGGGCATCCTGCTGTTTGAAGCCATCCTCAGCACTATTTTGAAGTACGCCTGGCAGGCGGAGAACAAGTGGGACGAGCCGTTTTACAACCAGAAGACCGCCCAGGAGAGAAACAGCAGTCAGGTCGGCTTATGAGGCTCATATCAGTCTAGATTGATATCTGGCAGATCGGGTTTCATTAAGACTTTCTCCTCACAGATCTTGAAGTTTATTTCCGACTTCCTGGCGTTCCTGGTGCTGTACAACTTCATCATCCCCATCTCGCTGTACGTGACTGTGGAGATGCAGAAGTTTCTGGGCTCTTTCTTCATCGGCTGGGACTTGGATCTGTATCATGAAGAGAGCGACCAGAAGGCCCAAGTCAACACATCAGACCTCAACGAGGAGCTGGGCCAGGTGTGTGTGTGTGTGATTAGATCTGTAACACTGCCTGAGAGGAGTATAACCATACTAATGTTGCGCCCGCAGGTGGAGTATGTTTTCACAGATAAAACAGGAACTCTCACGGAGAACGAGATGCAGTTCAGAGAGTGTTCTATCAACGGGATCAAATACCAGGAGATCAACGGGAAGCTCGTCCCTGAAGGAATGACTGAAGACTCTCCAGACGGATCGCTGCCTTGTTTGGTAAGCTTCAGTTTTACCGCTCGGCTGGGGAGGATAGTGGTGCAGAGACACCAAACTTGATGTTTGTACTACAAATGGAAAACGGAGTCAAAATAGTGAATTTCTATGTTGTGTGAGTAGGGCTGGGATAAACGATTATTTTTTAAACTATTAGTCTAGCGATTATTGTTTCGATGCATCGATTAATCTAACGATTATTTTTTCCAGACCAATTTGATTTCGATCATCTCCCCATTAGTTGACTACTAACATGTACATGTTGCTTTAAATATCTGAATGAAAAAAACATGAATTCCTTAATATTGCAATATATGTTTATTTTATTATACTAAATAAAAGACTGACTAAGAATGCATTACTTTGCACTTGTATAGAGATAGCATTCAATAAAACCTTGACGCCTTGAAAACACATTACTGAACACATAATGCCTAGCTTACTGAAAAAAAGTTGATGTCAACTTGATGTCTAGCATTCAATAAAAAAGGTCACCCAAAATACTTGTTTAAAGCAATTGAAAGAATACAGTAACCAATGTAAACTTGAGGGCTTTAAGCTAATACAGAGAGTGCTTTTCCAAAAAAATAAATAAATAAAAATTAACAGTGGGAGCCAGCAGCCTGTCATGGAGAAAAAAAAAATCTCCGAATGCTCCACGTGAAACTTGTAGCGCTCGTGTAGTTTGAAGACTGTGAGTGCGCTAACGCGCGTGAAACTTTGGTGTTTCGCCCTTTTTCTATCGTGTTTAATTATTTTGATTAATATGCACGAGGGAGAGAGAGAGCAAGAAGCGCTCGTGTTGTTTGAAGACTTTGAGTGCGCGAGCGCGCGTGAAACTTTGGTGTTTCGCCCTTTTTCTATCATGTTTAAAGATTTTGATTAATATGCACGAGGGAGAGAGAGAGCAAGAAGCGCTCGTGTTGTTTGAAGACTTTGAGTGCGCGAGCGCGCGTGAAACTTTGGTGTTTCGCCCTTTTTCTATCGTGTTTAAAGATTTTGATTAATATGCACAAGGGAGAGAGAGAGCAAGAAGCGCTCGTGTTGTTTGAAGACTGTGAGTGCGCGCGCAGCCGGGGCTCTCTCTCGTACGTGCCCTGTCAGACGCGTACACTCTATTCTACATCACTCACCGATCAAATAAGGCTTTGACAGCCGCCAAAAAAAGATCAATGCAGAAAAACCCCTGGATTGGTTCTATAACGTTGGACAGAATGTTGATCCGGCCATCGCGTATATTCAGCGCACATAAGGTAAACGTTTTGCAAATGTTTTTTGCAGGGATGACAAGGTTTGACGAAAGAAAAACTTGGAAAAAGACGGATATGATCAGCTTATTTGGGTAGACTTAAGTTTGGGGACACAAAATTTGGGGAGCAAACTTGTTTTCACACAACATACGAATATATAAATGTATGTAACACTAGGCCATTCAGATTTGGCGTTATTAGCCAATAAAAGATGATTGGCAGCTGGCGGCAATGTTTTTTATAAATCATTTTAGAGGAAATGTTAGGAAAAGAGGAAGCTTATTTCCAATGTTCATACAGTTATGCCTTGATTAAAGATTTTGAGTTGTAGCACCGTGCTATTTTGACACACTTTGCTTGGCCTTCTAATGAATATTGAATGAGAAAGACATAAAATAGCATCATGAAATACAATAAAGTGTGTGTGTGTGTGTGCACCTTTCAGAGCAGGGAGGAGGAGTTGTTCCTGAAAGCCGTCTCACTGTGTCACACGGTTCAGATCAGCTATGATCAGACGGATGGGCCGGGAGACCCCTTCTCACACGCCAACGGCTTCTCGCCCCAGATGGAGTATTACGCCTCGTCTCCTGACGAGAAAGCACTAGTGGAAGCCACCAAGAGGTGTGTGTGTGTTTATGTGTGTTTTTATGTCAATGTGCCAGATATCTTCTTTTGACCATGACTGTTAAAACATGAAAAACACATATGGTGGACTCTATCTTTTGACTGCAGGATGGGGGTGACGTTTATGGGAAGCCATGGAGAAATCATGGAGATTAAAACGTTTGGAAAAGCAGAGAAGTACATCACACGCTCCTGTTTATTTTAGCTCGCTAAATGTGAGCCAGAGTCGTCTGTTTAACAGCTGTCTTTCGGGCCGCAGGTACAAACTGCTCCACGTTCTGGAGTTTGACGCGGACCGCAGGAGGATGAGTGTGATTCTGCAGAAGCCCTCAGGCATGTGCCTCTGAACACACGCGTGCGGTGCATCACTGAAGCGCAGCCTGACCCGTTATCTAATGACCTTCTGTCTCTCGTCAGGTGAGAAGGTGCTATTCACGAAAGGAGCCGAGTCCGCCGTTCTGCCCTACGCCACGAGCGGCGAGATGGAGAAAACCAGAGTCCACGTGGATGAGTTTGCTCTGGTGAGCTCTCTACATCATGCTTGCTCACGACTTCACTCGAGTTACTAGATCTCCTATGAAGGCTCGGTCACATACTCAAACATTTGGGTGTGCGAGCGCCTGCTGAACTTCTTCTTCAGACATCTAAAAGTCTCGCTGAAATGTCGAGGTCTGGTCTGAGTTCAGCTTCTTTCATTTGGATGAGGTTGATGAGAGCGCTGCAGTTCATTAGCTCCTCATTATCAGCTGACACACACACACACACACACACACGGAGGATTGTATTGAGACTCATGGGATGTTTCAGACACAGCAGCCACATTGAAATGCCGCTCCACACACTGAATGCTCTCTGTGTCTGTGCTTCTTGGCCAGCAGTTTATTCTCTGTTTTCCTGTACACCTATCTGTGTGTTACATCGTTCTGAGTATACTACAGCAAATCCACTCCTTCATTTGGGTTTGAATCAGTAGAATGGAGTTTCTTCCTCAGGGTCATGTTGGTGTGTCCCGTCTCTCTCTTGTAGAAGGGTTTGAGGACGTTGGTGGTGGCCTGCAGACACTTCAGTGCAGATGAGTATCAGGAAGTGGACCGGCGGCTCCATGAGGCCAGAACGGCTCTGCAGCAGAGAGAGGAACGACTGGTCGAGGTCTTCAACTTCATCGAGAAAGACCTGGAGCTGCTGGGAGCGACCGCCGTGGAGGACAAGTGAGTCACACACACACACACACACACACACACACACACACACTCTAATTTGATGCTGAGGTTGAGACAGCTACAGTCATTTAAACAATATAAACATGCATAATTGCTGAAACTTAATTTATGTTCGATATTTACTCGTTTAGATCATAATAAATCATTTGAAAATGAATTAAATGGGGAAAAAAAATGAATAAATATGTTCTTTAGATGGCAACTTAATCATGTTACAGTATTTTTCATAAATAGAACAATAATATAACATGAATACAATGACAAGTATGACACAAATACATCATAGTGCCCTTGCGGACGTGATTGGTCAATACTGTACAATGCTGGCACACTATTGGTCAAATTACTTTTCAGTCATTACCTACAGCAAGTATGAAAATAACAGGAAAACTATATCCAAACCTGAACACTGAGCAGAAAATCCAGCCAGGAAATAAATATTCGGATCCACCAGGTTTGCAAGTTTATTAGATATGAATATATATATATGTTTAACTGATATAAATGCATATTTGCTGAAAACTGACAGTAGATGAGAAAGTATTCGCCTCTGGCGTCTGCCTTTCTGTTACTAATAAAAGCCTTTCTCTAATGTTTCAAAGCTTATTGTATTATAAGTGTAGAAAACTTTTAATATCTGACAGGGCACCTGAATTCCTGCTGAAACCGGTGTGTCACGTAATGTTAAACTGATCGTACCTTAATAGTCAGAGAAACGTGATGGTCTGAGTTTAGCTTTGGTGATGGGGAGCTGTTTCTGTGTGTCAGGTGTGAAGAGCTGATGTTAATCTGCACATTTAATCGGGCCTCGGGGACACAACGAGCCCTGACTACATCTGAAATCATGTGTTTGCCATTCTCTGCCGTCTCCAGAGGAAACGCCACTAGTGTGCTCTGTTTATGACTGTGTGAAGTCCAGGAGAACAGATGCATTTAACAGGTCGAAAGAACATACTACTGAACTGTTTTTAGCTTATTCTAATTTGGTATTGAGTTTACTGTGTCCAGACAAGTCCATAATAAAGGAACCATTCCACAATATACATTTTATTAAGTAACATAAAACAAAAATCATATTGAATGCTTGACCGTTATAATTGTTTACATGGAAGGCCATTAATGCAAAAATATAAACAACAAAATAAAGCTTTAATAATATAAAGTCATTGTATAATTTGATCAAATTAATGGATAAAAAGTGCCTTGATTTCATGTTGTTTGATGAAAATACTAGACAACAACCACAAAACAGTAGAAAACAACTTTCCAGCAAGAGGTAATTCAGAAAAATAAAACCCATTTGGTTATGTACACAACATCATTGATGATGCATTGTTTAATGTTTGTGTGAAAGGTTTTTATTATAAATATAAATAAATAAATAAATATATATATATATATATATATATATATATATATATATATATATATATATATATATATATATATTAAATGTGTTTTAGTCCAATCAGTGGTGTGTGTCAGCATTATTCTCATTAACTTTAAATGAAAACCATAAAAAACTAAAGAAAATGCATGTGAACTGGAGTGAAATAAAATATAAAAATGTATACATTCGAATTTATTATTATTATTATACATAGAATATTTTTTAGCTAGTTGCTAAGGCAAAATTTCTTATTTAAAAAAACAAGTCAAACCACAACAAAATTTATATTTTTTTTTATTAAATTTAAAAGTAAAACCGAAAATGTAAAATTAAAAATGAATGAAAATTTTATTAAAAAATATTAACAAAAATAAGATCAATAGTTTAATAGAACAATGGTAAAATTTAATATCAATGATAAAAGTAATAAAAATATGTTATTGAAAATATTTTTTGTATTCATTGTAAAAGTAAAATGAATACTTTTTATCAGCTGACATGAGAAAAACCACCTTATTCAAAACTAGTCACGCAGTTTGCATTCACTCTGTCATTATCACATGACGTCTTCAATACATCAGAATCTGTTATGTGTGATTGTGCTTGTGTTGTTTCTGTGTGCTGTGAGATCCAGATGCTCTGACCGGTGTGTGTGTGTGTGTGTGCAGGCTGCAGGACAAGGTCCAGGAGACGATTGAATCTCTGCGACTGGCTGGGATCAAGGTGTGGGTGTTGACCGGTGACAAGCATGAGACGGCGGTCAGCGTGAGCCTCTCTTGTGGTCACTTCCATCGCACCATGAACATCCTGGAGCTGGTGCAGCAGGAGTCCGACCGCGAGTGTGCCGTGCAGCTCCGCACACTGGCCCGCAGGTACAACACCTTCCTCTTTACACCTCCTCCATCCAGAGTGCACCATAGAGATCTCTCTTCTGTGCTGTGTCTGTGCAGGATCCGAGAGGATCATGTGATCCAGCACGGGCTGGTCGTGGACGGGGTCAGCCTTTCCCTGACTCTGCGGGAACATGAGAAACTCTTCCTGGAGGTGTGTAAGAGCTGCTCGGCGGTGCTCTGCTGCAGGATGGCACCTCTCCAAAAAGCCAAGGTGAGTCACCTGACCCCTCCTGACCCCGTCTCTGTTGAGTAGACCGTTGTTTTCACACTGTTTTCCTGTCGGACACAGTCTTGACCGGTTCTCATAGCGCTGGTGTGTTTATCAGGTGGTGAGACTCTTGAAGACTTCTCCTGAGAAGCCCATCACGTTAGCCATCGGAGACGGAGCCAACGACGTCAGTATGATCCAAGAGGCTCACGTCGGTATCGGTAGGTGGCCAACAGGAGCTCAGAAGATGTGGCGTGCTATTCGAGGTCGAGCTAACTGAATGAAACTCCTCACAGGAATCATGGGCAAAGAAGGAAGACAAGCCGTCAGAAACAGCGACTATGCAATCGCCCGGTTCAAGTTCCTCGCCAAACTGCTGCTTGTGCACGGCCATTTCTACTACATCAGAATAGCAACCCTTGTGCAGTACTTTTTCTACAAGGTACGTTGGGAGCTGTTGGGGAATGATTGATGCTGGAGATGCGTGTTTTAACCACCCTCTGTTTTGTTTTCTTGTAGAATGTGTGCTTTATCACTCCACAGTTTTTATACCAGTTCTTCTGTTTGTTCTCACAACAAGTAAGTGTCTCCCCCTGACATATATCAGTGTGGTACGTTCCCCATTCACATCTGTGCTGTTGCTTCCTGTCAGAAATCAGCCGAAGTCACTTAAGTCTGGCGGTTTCAGTTTGATCGGAGTGGTGTTTGGTTGTCAGTGTGGATGATTAACATGCTCTCTTGTGCTCGGCAGACCCTTTATGACAGCGTGTATCTGACGCTGTATAATATCTGCTTCACCTCTCTGCCCATCCTGGTGTACAGTCTGTTTGAGCAGCTGGTGCATCCAGACGTTCTGCAGAGCAAACCAGCGCTTTACAGGTACAGCATCAGGGCCCTCCTCTACTGGGGCTGATAACACCCACATCTGCAGAGTTCAGAGTTATGTATCTAGGGGAATAGAATAGTCAAAATAGCCGTTAGTTCAACAAAAATGGCAAAAATACTGTAGTTTTAAAATTAAGTGCATAAAATGATCAAACCAGGACAGGTCCAGTGTTACTTTTATTATATGCAACATTTTTCTACTATTTTTAATAGTTACAGTATGGGATTTTTGGCCACCAGGGGTCACTCAATCAAAATAATAACATAAGACGTACTTTGATGACGTCGGGAAAGAGCGTAAGGCTCATGGGAGTTGTTGTTCATTGGATCACGCGCGCTGTCGCTCCCTATCATTCCTCACTCATTCTAACTTAGTATTTTGACAATCACGTCTTTTCGAACGGAGAGATATATGAATTATAAGAACCCCTATCAAATCAATATTCTAGCTAGTAGTAATATATGTTAAAAAAAACATGGTCGCCTTTCGTTAATAATTATAATTACGTTTATTCTAGGGCTGAACGATATGGAAAAAAATTCATATCTCGATTTTTATGCCAGATATCTTGATATCGATACAATACGATATGACTATGTGTTATTTTGCTAAGCACGACCTGCACAACACGTCACTCTGGTTTACATCGTCTTTTCTGAATCCAAAATACTTCCAAATTATGGAAGATGATTTATGTTTTGGCACCAAGTCAGATTCTGCACTGCCACCACCGGCCGCATTATCTCCCGCACTCATTTCTTTATTTCTAATTTATCCGCTGTCTCTGTACAGTGTGCATGGGGGGGGGGGCTGATGATGAATTTAGCCAGAGACATGCGCGCTCAGAGCTGTCATATATCACAACTTTTCAGTGTTTTTAACCACATACTGTTTATTTTAGATTTCAAACATATAAATTCACATAAGTACTAAAAAACAATACATTTAGAGTTTGTAAAATACACACTGATGTCTATGGAAGAGGTAATAATAATCCTTTCCATTATAATTCGACACGTTTTATTCATATCAGATACACATTGTGTAAGTAACTTCAATGTTTACTCTAATGTATTCCCAGTTCACCAGCCACTTACTTTTAAGTATTTCGGGAGAAGTGGATGAATGTGTTGTAAACATAGAGGTTGTAAATCCAACAGATCCGATTCTCTGAACTGCGACTGCAGCACACGGCGGCGCCCATCGCGCATACAGATCAACTAACGCGATCGTTTAGGTGTTTAAACAACAATATACTTCCACTTACATGTATTTGACAATTGGAATATCAGATCTTCATTCACATTTGTGAATATTCTGAACAAAAAAGGAAAAAAATGACATAAAAGCAGATCATCATTCATTCAGCGCTGTTGCTGCTGTTGTGTGTCACGTGACAAGCAATGACAATATAGTTCCCACGTCCCTAGTGTGTGCGCGCTAGCTTTAGCGGTGCAGTCAAGGGCACTCGTAAAACTGGTGTTTGTTGTGACTGCCAGAGTTGTATGCAGGGCGAGCGCGGAGAGGGGAAATATATATCGTTGCTTTTTTCGATAGTAATATCTTGAAAGTTCATATCTAGATATAGATACGATAACGATATATCGTTCAGCCCTAGTTTATACTAAGATATCGAACAAGATAGTGAACTGCATTTGAAGCTACTTTATCCAGCTAGATATAGAACAAATGTAGATTTACATTATACCATACATGAGAGCTAGTGCGTCTGCGTTTTACACAAGACATCATCATTTCACAAAATATATGGATAGATACAGTTAGCTGAATGGATGCATACCTGTTTATCAGAATGCAAGCGAGTTCGGCATCTCTCTGTAGTTTCAGCTTGTCACGAAACTCTATATTGGAAATGCAACTCTAATATTTACCGTGTCTTGTTGCTTCTCTTGTCCCAAAACCGTCTCGGGTCATTTATTTCACCCGTGCGTTTGCGCTTCACAGAACGTGCAGGCAAAGCATAATCATGATCCATAACTAAGTTATTGATTGAGGTTTAAATACGAATATAAACAAATATAAATATAAAATATAATTGTCTCAATCAAGGCTAGCTACTACTTTTTATTCTTCGTCTCGTCTTTGCTTCCGTTCATCTTTGTATTTGGCAGTTCAGCAGGAAGTTAGATAAACTAGAGGGGTCAAAGTTTATATGACGCCATAGACGGGCGATAAAACGTAAATAAAGAAACGTGCCGTGTCTTCTAATTAAACTATAATTTTCTCCGGATTTGAAAGTTCGTGGAAACTGTCGGGATAATGTAAGTACACAACTAAAAAATATATATAACATAGATATAGTGATTTCTGCTATTTTTAAAGCAGAAAAATTACATATTGCGCCTTTAAGTCAGCAGTTACCAACAGCAACAAAAAACGTACCTGCACCTTTTCTTTGTTTCCAAAGTAAATCGTGTCAGTGTTGCTGTACTGCGAATATGAGCCTGTTTAGTTTAATTTTCCCCACAAATCAGGATTAAATGATGTTCTTTCCCTTCATCAGAGACATCAGTAAAAACTCCCTGCTGTCCTTCAAGACCTTCTTGTACTGGACCTTCCTGGGCTTCTGCCACGCCTTCGTCTTCTTCTTCGGCTCCTACATCCTGATGGGAGAAGACACCACGCTGATGGGGAACGGCCAGGTCAGCGTGTGTCCGCCGTCACCTCCTCCTCCTCCTCCTCCTCCTCTCCTCTTCTCTCATTCACGCTCGTGTGTGTCTGTGGCAGGTCTATTACTTTGCTAGCGTGACAGTTGTCTTCTGTATAGATCTCAGAGATGCTCTCTGAAGTGCTTAAGGTAATGAATGCACTTAGTAAGACATTAATAACCGTTACTGAGCCTCGGTGACTATCGATTAACTCCAGCTTACAGACACGAAGCATCAATCGTACAACTAATTACACCGTTATCTGCCACATCTGTACCGTACTGTTGGCTTTTACTACTTATCCATATTCTCTCTCTTTCTCTTTCTTGCCGTGCATGCTCTCAGATTTTGCGAGCTAACAGGCAACTGGTAAGAGTTGATGCATGAGTCCTTTCTAACGAGCAGCTGTCTCTGGTTTGGTTTCGCTGCTCTGATCTGTATTATGTTGATACTCTGCCGTCCTCAGTTATGGGGCTGAGTTATGACCAGATCTGAGAGCGCTCCCTCACTTTACATGACAGCAAATGGCTTCCGACAAGCCAGAATCTCTCTTGATTTACTGATATTGGGTGAATTGAAACCCCTCCCCATGTGACATGTTAACAACCACAGTGGGCTAAATATGTGTCTGTTTCTTGCAGATGTTTGGAAACTGGACGTTTGGCACTCTAGTATTCACGGTGATGGTTATTACGGTCACGCTGAAAGTGAGTTCATCTGGGAACGCAACATAAACGTGGGTTTTTAAACGAGACGTGAGCTTCATTTGCACCGTTCTCTCCACAGCTGGCCTTAGAGACACATTTCTGGACGTGGATGAACCACTTTGTCACATGGGGCTCCATCGCCTTCTACTTCATCTTCTCCTTGTTTTATGGCGGCATCATCTGGTACTGTATTGCCTGCGTTTCCCATCATGCCTTCTGAAAACCAAGCATAACATTCGCTATTGCCATTTGTTTGTCAATTTTTGTACGAATTCATTTGAACTCTGATTGAAATCATGCTTTCCCACCCCATATCCATCGGCATTATGGGTCTGTTTTAGAAGAAGCGTCTTTTACAATATTCAATTTAGTGGTTTTTCAATGCCACTTTCAACGTTTCAGTAAGTTTCTAAATCGATATACTTAGATTGTAATTTATAACAAAATAAGGTGACACCTTATTTTAAGCTGTCACTGAAAAAAAAAAAAAAAAGAGTGATTAATTGTCAAAGTGCTTGTTTTTGTGTGTCCTGTGTGAGAAAGTGGAAGTCGAGAACAGTGTCTAAATTGGTAATTTTCCTATCTAAATAGTTTTTATTGAATTGTTGGTTTGCAGGTGATAAGCGTTCGCTCTTTGGCGACACACTCTGGAATGCAGTCGAGATGCTGCGCTCAGTACTTGGCTCTGTAACAGTTGCCCGATCTCTCATTAGTTGGATATCGGACAGCATTATCAATCGCTTGTTGGAGTCTAATTGAAGTTTTCCTCCCCGTTAGGCCATTTCTTCACACGCAGGACATGTACTTCGTCTTTGTTCAGCTGCTGTCCAGTGGCTCGGCCTGGTTTGCCATCTTCATCATCGTCATCACCTGCCTGTTTCCTGATGTCATCAAGAAAGTCTTTTACAGGCACCTGCAGCCCACCAACACGCAGAAATCTCAGGTGAGCGTCAGACTTGATTGATGCTTTCTAAGATGACACTGATGAAGTAACAGCATGTGGCTCGCGTCACTGCATGATTCTCACCAGCAGCTCGCCTTCACTTAAACTCACTGCATCACTACAACACCAGCATTCATCGCACTGTTACAAATCCTCTGACGCTGACACCTCTTATGTCTGGTTGAATTATCCAGACAAACAATGGCAGGTTGTAGCGATATGCTTGCTTGCTTGTCCTAGACGTTGCTCCATGTAAACAAGTATTTGTGTGAACATTTTGAAATAAGTAGTTTCTGACAGGGTACTAAAGTAAACTAAGTGACATAAGTACTAGTCTCAGCCTCAGACGTGATGTCCACGGACCGTTGTCTAAATGTCTGATGAATATGGGCTTATCAAAACACTAGACTCTCAAAAGTATGTGAAATATTTTAAGTTCGCGGCACAGAATCTTTAAAATATGTCAGAGTTTTACATACACGTGTTAACACCGTTATTGTGGCGACATTTCCATTCCTCGAAACGTCCTGGAGACTGAAACGAACTGTGATTGGTTGTTTGACGTGTCGGTCAAACCGCTTTGTGGGCGGGGCTTGGCTAAAGAAAGCTGCTATGGATTCCAGAAGTTCAGCCGTCAGTCTGTAGATCTGGCTACGCGAAACTAGATTAGTACTAAACTTTCTGTAGTTCACCAACTCCACTGATATTTCATGATTCTTTAATGTTCTGTAGAGCACATTTATTTAAAAAGTTAAATATTTATATTGTTAATAAAAACAATGGCGTGTAAGCTCCCAGAGTTCCAGTCTACTGAATTAGTTTGGTGCTACTATAAAGGCCCTGGAATGCTTTTAACTAAGTTTTTCACTCGGGGGAATATTAAAGTTTGATCCAATCATCTGATCATAGGGATGTTGGATATATTTGAACCAGCTCTACAGTTCTTGTGTCTAATCTCAGTGGACTGAGTGAGAGAAATTAACCTTAAATTAACCCACAAAAGAAACCGGAGCCCCAAAGCACACCCGTCTATTATGCTATCATTATGAACCAGTGGCGGCTTGATGTTTTTTAAAATGCCATTTTGCCCAATCATTTACACAATGGCCTGAAAATACAAACTTTTGAAAACGGGTTTTGAAGTGCACATTTTTGAAAATTATATTGTTATCATCTCTGTGTAAACTAGAAAAAAAAAAAAAAACATGAATTTGTGGAAATGTGGACAATGTGCGTTTCACATGTTCAGTTCGGGTGTCGTGCACCCGCCTATAAGTGCATATTACTAACACGCTCTTTAAATATCAAAGAAATATTGCGCCAGACTAGGTTTGAGTTGGTCTATAGTGCAGTCGCCGCAATTCGCCGGGTGTCTGATAGGGCCCTTGATTTACAAAGTGCCATCGCCATCTGCTGGCCTGGCATGAATAATACAGGATTTAGTTTTAGCAGTCCAGATTATTACACCTGTTTGTTCTTCCATTCTGCTTGAATTATGTCAGGCACTTAAAACCAGAAACGCTCTTAATTATGCGCTGGCCTTTCTGTTGAGATGCGAAAAATCAAACACCAAAAGCTAAGCTAGTTTAAAAATAATTTCATAAGTTCACAATTTGGGGTGTGGGTAGTTTTATAGTTTATTTTTTGGTTATTGTCTTACATAGGACTGAGTACCATTGGGGATTGAATGCCAAAATGCCATTGAATGCCATTTTCGCAAATGAAAAGTTGAGTGAAATGCTAAGCTTTGTTGATTAAACAAATCATAGTTAACCAACAAATGTCAGCTTAATAATTGGTTTTGCATATTTGAAATATTTGGTTTTGTGCCAAATGAGAGAGTATATATGAATATAGTTTAGCCAAATATCAAATTTGTATTCTCCAGTTTTTCCCTCCAGTGTATTCTCTCCATTTTTGCCTTTATTTGGATAGGATAGTTCATAGCATCACAAAAAAGAGAGGACGATGAGCTGGGATTTGAACATAAAGCTGTCAGCTCCACCCTTTATTCGCATCTAACCCTTCACAGGAGAATTACAACACTTATTTTCTACTTTTCAATCCTTACATTCACATCTTTTTCTGCATGTCCAAGCGAGGTGGTAGCTGAAGTTGATGCAGTACGCTTGTGTGGCGTCAGCACACGTTGCCCTGCGAATGACACCCGATAGTTTCAAAGCGCATTCTCTCTGCGTCTGCTGCTTGTTTCCTGTTTCCTGTCTCTGTCATGTCTGAATGTGTGTGGTGAGTGGATAGTGGTGTACTGCGTGAGTGTGTATAACTGCACATGTGACTCTTCCTCTTTACTGACTCTCTGTGTGTTCTGTAGATGTACATCAACCGCGTGGCTATAGGTGATGACTTCATCGCACTTCAGCCTCTGTCCAGAGCCAAGAATCAGCTGGGCAGGATTAGGTAGAGTAGGAGAGACACCCTCACACTGCATGTGGAGGAAGAACAGCTGACGTGCTTTAACAGACCACCCTGCATGCGTAACCCGTACCTGCAAGTGCATGATTGTGTAGGTCAGATTTAAAGCAGACGGCGTACAGCATGAGCTTGAGCTCACAGCTAGCGTTGGGAAGCCTTTTAATGAGTTTCTTTTTCTGAAAATGTTTATCCGGACTGCATGTTCCCAAAACCACTGTTTGTAGTCTCCACCGACGAGCAGAGAAAATGATCTCCAGTCCAGCTCCAGCCAGACATCAGTGAAAAGGCTTTCTTAAAATCTGAATTTGACTTTCTGGAAATTCAGCTTTAAAATCAAAAACGAAAAAAGATCTTTGATGTTGGGCTTGTACATTTTTTTTTTTTTTAACTATTCGCTTTGTTCCAAAACCTATTGACCTGTCTTCCTGTCTACTTCCTGCTCTAGCTTCTAAGGCAGTATACAAATGAAAGAATTGTTGTTTTAGGGTTTTTTAGCCAACGGTTGGCCTCCATGTGTTTGTTTTACAGCCACAAGCTGCCAAAACATTGCTATTATGTCAACCATGGTGAATGAAAGAAAGAGTCCTGTATATTCAGTAGAGATTTAGAAATGTGATTGCCACTCTTTTCCCATGAGGCCTCATGCTTGTGACTTTTTGTTTTATTTGGTTGGTTTCTTTAAAGCATTTTAAGACTTCAGGACATTTTCACACTAGGGCTCTTATTGAAAGCCCAAGTTTGGAAACCAAAGATCCAAAATGGACAAGACATTCATTCTGCTGGTGTCTACCCAACCATTTTTGTATAATTTATGTTATGAAATTATTCATTTAAAAATAGGCAGTGTGGCAAGCAGTTCTTTAGGGTTGGTTTGAATAGCTTTGGATGTTTATTTGATCGTCATTATTCCCATATCTTGCACTGTATTTTTCCACTTTCGTTTCGGCTTATTGTCATATGCAAAATTTTGCAGAGCAGTGGTAAATGTGACATCACATTCAATATATAGGGAGCACAAACAAATATTGGTTAAAATAGTACATTATAATCATAGTCGATCTATTTTTATAATTATAACCGTTTCTTGCAGGAGTTAGCTTGCTCTGCGAATCTTTCTTCACCTTTTGGAACAGACTTCACATCAGCATGTCCACAATGTTTTAAAATGCTGTCTACGTAGGCAGCTCACTAGGTTTTGGAACAGAGCCTTCAGATTCAGAAGTGTTTTCTGGCAGTGGACATGGGCCAGTTTCATGCTCGTTCACCTCTCTGCTGTTTTCATCCGTTTGGGAGACTTACCGCGCTGTTTTGTCCCTCCAGATGGAAGCGGATAAGGTTTCAGTCAGCTCAGAATATGACACTGCTGAAATCGGGAGCAGAGGGGAGGACAATCGGCCACTGATCGCTGCTTTTCCTCCACCTCTGGTGCAGCCCCACCCTTCCCCTAGGTAGTGCTCTTCCCCATCAGGCTGTGTACAGTACGTGACCGCCATGACCCTCTCATCCTGTCATGTGACACTAGCTCTCCTCGTGATGTCACCAGGAGCGAGGGCTGATCTGAGTGGCATGAGTCTTTGTCCGTTACATGACCATCCAGTCGCATGTCATGTCATCTTAATCATCTTTATCTATTGTTCTTTCCCCACAATCATCTCCATCACTGTCCCTGTGTTTGTGTATAATGTGACAAACATTTGTTTGTGTTTTCATCAATCATCAGGTGAATGAGCTGCTCTTTTTCCATCATAAATGATGAACAGTTACTGACAGCTCTGTGATTCGCTAATGGTTGCTAGTAACACTTATGATGCAGGTCATTGGTTATAAAATAAGATGTTTTTTTCTTACTATGGCTGTGTACACACTGCAGGCGAATATGGTTGTCACTCCACTCCTGAGTACTTTATTTTCTTCAGGGTATGGTTTTTATTGAACAAGTGGCAACTGCATTCTACAACTGAACTTACTGAATTAATGATGCATAAACCAAACTAGCAGTGCAGGGCTGCAAACCAACACTTATTTGGAAAATCTATTGATCTGTCGATTATTTCTTTGGTTAATTAGTCAATGCCTCTAGCAATTACTGGACAGTTCTGCTGTTGATTAGAACGGCACATTAAACTTGAACTGCCTCTTTATTTACAGTTACAGGACCCAACTGAAGCCATGCAGCATTTCATCTTTCTGCAAGTTCCTGCTAATATTGATTTTTTTTTTTTTTTTTAGCAGAACTGCCAAGGTCCATGTCGTAATAGCTAAATCATTAACCCAGCACATGGTCGAACTCGGGTTAACCAAACATCAAGGAAACATGGACTGTATTTGTGGTGTGACTGAAGTGTTGGAGAGAGTCTGCTAATATAATTCACAGTATTTGTGAAGGCTAGTTGTGCATTTGTTAAGCATCTTTGTAGATTGCTAGGACGAAGTGTGCACCTAAAGTCCTCATTTATCCATTAGTCAACAAACACATCGGTCTCAAGACTGATTCTGCAAGGCATGCTGAAGTGAGTCCAGAGGGGTTTCATGTTAATATTGGTAGTTTGCATAATGCCTAGTCAGGTTGCCTGAGAGAGATCAAAGAATTGACTTCCTTAATTCTGGCTGCATTCACTGTTTTTCCTCCTTGGTTGGTTTTTGAGTGCATTTGATTGGGAATCTGATTTGAACTAAGTCTTGTTGTAGCACTGGGGCTGTAATTTAACATGGAGGTCTTTAGCGTCGTCTTAGTAATTGGATATTGAGTTAAAGGGAACTGTAATTTCTGTGGAGTTCAAGGATGTCTGTTGTTCTGAAGAGCCAGCATCATTTATCACTCTAATATATTCATGTTATGGTCATTCATTGTCTCATTCCTTGTCTCATTCCAATCCAGGATCTCATGTTTTGTACATTGGCGGAGCTAGAGTTGTATACATGGGTGGCCAAGGCTAATTCAGGGGGTCCATAGACCATGACAGAAAATCAGTGTATAACTCCAAACTGGCATTAAAGATCATGAATAAATCCTAATTGTAATACGATTGCGGATTACTTCACATAACCCCACATTAGCTATACATTCCTACCTAACTATAAATGTTAGTCTAGTGAAACTTTCTCTTATTTCTATCAACTGATCAATCAGCAGTTGGAGTAAAAGATCTAAAATTAACTTATACAGTGAATTAGCATAATTTTGATCAGGAAACCTAAAACTTCAGCTTACTTCAAACAGGGCTGCCAACTTCTGAGTTCAACCTGGAGTGAGAATTATTCAGGAATAATTAACAAGCCTGCCATTAAGTTTGTTATTTTCCTCAGTTTTTCTAAACTGAACTCTACAGGGACCTCTATCGTTAGAAAAGTAATGATGCAGCACATCCTTGAGTTTGACTTTGAGGCTAAAATAAATGCTTCTTTAAATACAATTAAACAAAGAAAATGTAATATTGGCATATTCAATTTTGGGGTGGCCAATCAGATGTCAGGGATGTCCAGTGCCACCGTGGAGACTCCTCTGGCTCTGCCACTGTTTTTATATGTAAAACCATGCACTGCATTTATGATTTGAGTTCAATCTATGTCTCTCATTATTGGTATGACCAGATGTCCTGTGTTTGAGACACTGTTTAGGTGTTATTAAACATTTATCTTATTTGAACATGTGGCCTTTTCCTCAAATTGGGTACAAATTGGTGCACTATTACTTATCACTAACTACAGACCAAATTATGTAGCCACTGTGTGATCTCTTCATAAAGCCTAATCTGCAACTCCATTGTGGTGGAATGATCTATTTTTATATGGTCAGAAGCAACATATCTATAAAACAACAATGTGCAATGGAAATAATCTACATCGAATTTCATTCTTTAAGTGAAATCTGTACGTTATGCATGGAAATCTCTTTCCAATCACCTCACCGTCACTTACCAATGTATACTTTGGTTTTTACCATAGGTGCATACTGTACGTGCTCAGCTGTCCACTCATAATCTGCAGGCGCTTGTGCATGTGCCTTGATTTCTTTTCATTACATGGTCTACATGGTGGCAATACTGGTCTGTGCCTTTGTTTCACAGTTAAAAGAGAAATGACAAACTACTGGAGACTTCAAACAATAATAAATGTTTATTACAAAATAAAGAGCAAGGCCCTTTTAAACCCCTTCAGTTTCAAACCCAATTTTGTGCCCTTTTTGTGGAAGTGCTTTTGTAAAATACAGAACGAATAATACATATTAATGTTGATATGTAAAGAGTATCCAATATGACAAAGTATTAAGACATCTAGTCATTGCCCAATATGGACATCAAATCAGTGAAGATTGAAGGTGTTTGTTGGGAACCGTTTGGTTTCATCTCTTTCGTGCTCTGGCTGACATCACTCTTTCTTTTTCCAGTTTATTGAGGACTACCAGGGCATCGGATGCGTGGACTCCATGTGCTGTTCCTCGGAGGGGCAGAACGTCTGCTCACGGCTGGGCCGGCTGGTGGAGCGAATGATGGCCCGCTGTGACCCCGCTCGGGCCACCAGGTGTGACCTCTCTCTCTCTAACCTCTGCTGTAAACACATCTCCTACAAGCTGGAGCACGACGAGCCCGCGGCCCTGGACGAGTGAGGGCCGCCAGTGCACTCAAAGCATTCCCTAATGATTACAATGTAGAATTTAAGACCGGAACGGGTGAATTCATTTGCCTTTAATTTTACAAAGATTAGCTAGAAGTTCAAGTGAGCTTCATTACCTGGGATGCTCCAGGCACATACGTATACAAGGAAGTGTAAAAAAAACAATGCCATGAGGTTACTTTGAATCAACCCTTCCAACCCATTGTCTTTGTCTTTCATCGTCTTCACCTTCTTTCGAGGTGCGTCCTTCTTTGCTGGTGTCGCTTATCGTGTCTTTTCTCTATGTGGCAGATTAATGTTCTCTGCTGAAGATCTTGTGCCTCCATATGAGTCCATAATCGATGAAGCTGTGTCTTGTCATCCTCATTCTCAGACATCAGTTATTAGCAAAGCAAACGTTTGTAGCACCAATTTATGCAAGTATTTGCTCGTGGAATGTTGGACTGTCTGACTTGATCCATGGAACATCCTGTCATTATGTGTTCTGAGACGTTGCATCCCTGTTCAAGTGTGTGTTGGAATCTGCGTCCTAGTCTTTGCCTTGCGTGTGTGCCTCTCTGTGGAGGGGTTTGTGATGGCATGCGACCGTAATGCACTCCTAAGCCTAACGTAAATCCTAGTTTTCACGTAATCGTTTTGACTATTGGCATCCGCACTTTGGGAAGCAGGGCGCTTCCAAAACTACTCCACAGTGTTGAGATGAGTACACGGAGACCTGGTCTCGCTAAATATAAGACTCCTGTTCCAGTTTAATGGCTAGAACACTGCCATTGAAGCGCAGGGTACTAGAGAAGGCTTCTGCTTTGGCTGGCCGATGGTAGCTGTGATCGGCCCATTTATCAAAAAGAAAAACTCAACAGGGGACCACATAGGGGTCTTACTGTAGTCTCCAAGAGGATTCTTGATTGTTTTCGTTCATCTTTTTTGGTTACGTTAAACTTGGAGCCTCATGGAAGTCAAAATCAGTCTGTCTAATAGCATGATGGCAGCGTTTCATATTCAGTGTGTTAAACTGGTGGGCAAATCCCAGAGAGTGTGTGCGTCCTCCCAGAGTATTACTAAACACCTTACTCGCTTTATCGCTGTTCATTTACCATTTTTTTGTCTCCGTCTTTACGATTTCAAATGAAGCATCTAAACGATTACATGTATGTTGTTGCATTCATCAATGATCTGTACTGTTTTTCTGCCATGTGTTTTCAGATCAGTGGTTCTCAGCTGGTGGGTAATGAGGCAAAAATACATCACGTTGCTACATTTAAATTTGAAAAATAGGTCAAAAGATCCTCATCTCAAATTGGAGCCGATTTCTGCTGGCTTGGTTGGAAGATGATCTTAGCCAGTTTTGGTGTAAATCAAACCAACAGTTTAGGTAGATTTTTTCTTTAGGTAGAATGGTTAGTTTTATCAAAAAGCTGGCCAGCATGGTCTGAAGATTATCTAAGCCTATTTCAGTTAAAATCAGACGAGTTCGAAGTAGTACTTTGGTGCTTGGGCCATAAAAAACACACAAGTATCTTTTAATAGGCAGATGCCAACAGTGAGAAAAACAAACAATGTATTAGTTTTTCTTTGACCTTGACCATTTTTTTCAGTGCACTTAGATCACTTGGCACACTGGGGCAACACATGTGATATCAACAACAAAATCCGGGTCCCTAAGCAAAACCAGTTGAGAACCACTGCTTTAGACAGTGAAGGAGATTGTTTATTACCGTATGAAGCCAGTAAGCTGCATATACCATATAAATGCAAATATACACTCTGATTTAAACTTTTTACCTCTTCAAGGTCTTAAAACGGTTGTCTTCATCTTTAACATTTACATTTGCCCTCTACCACTTCTTTATATCCAAAGATAGTCGCATTACTGTAGCTATCAATGTATTCTTTATCTTATATATATATATATATATATATGTGTGTATATATATATATATATAGCATGGATCTATTTGTAATATGGCTGTACTTTAATGGGTTAGTCCATTGGATGAAGACAATGCCCTGTGGTGTTCAAGAGTAGCAGATCTGGCGTTTGAGGAATACAGCTTTGGAACGGCTTAGATCCTCAAGGGCTGCTTAATTCCACTGTTTACCAATATAATATACATTTTATAAACCTATATACACATATTTTTCTACAAGCAATAGATTTATGTTACGAATTAATACGTAAATGATCTTTTTCACATATAGGGTGCCATACCCAACATATTCTGGCTAGGAAAAGGTTAATACTTTCATACGAATGTAGTCTATGTGAATGTCAAGCCTGTGGAAGGATGTTGTGTTTGTATTTGTTTATTTTCTGCAACCATGCACATTAACCCATCTTGTACTAATGCACACTCATCTATTTCTCCATTGGCTTTGACTCTGACTGCTGCTTGCTAATCTTCATACACAAAGAGTTTGTTAGTTAAAGAGAGATTTATAAGGGATGCACAGATATTCAGGAATATACTCTGGTAGCCCAATAATTAATAACCCAATCCCAAGACTTTTAACATTATGGAACCTTATAGGATGGAAATAAAGAGCTAAAATGAGATATTTCTTAGTGAGGTGTCAAATTAAAGTTCATTTTAATCTCTTTTAATCATTATTTGAAATTATATATTTGAATTAATACATTTTTAAAGTGAGACAAGCCAAATAATGCCACAACCAATAGTTTATCAAATCTGTTGATAATAGTGAGGTTTGTGCTGAAGTTTTTCCACATATATGATGTCACTTCCTGGAGAATGAAGTCATTAAGGCCCATTAAAGGGATTGTTCAGACAAAAATGAAAAATGTAATTAGTTATTCACCCTTTTTATTCATGTTAATCCAAACCAGAAATATTTTTGGTCATATTCAAATCAAATGTAAAGATTTTGTTTAAACTGGAGATATTTCTTACACTCCATTAAATGCATGTTCAACCAAAATGTTGTTGCTTCAAAAAGTGAATCAAACAAAATCTCAACAGTGCTTGTGCCATCTTTGAGAACAAACCTCATTGGTTCTCACTCTTCAAATAAGCATGTTTAAGCTTTAAGATGTTTACCATATTCGATGTGCTTTATGTGTCTTGGTCAGTTTTTAGATTATGTCTTAAACTTTTGAAGCATTCAAATTTTGGTGTAATGGACTTTGAATGGAAGGACCAAATTATTTTACTAAAACATATTTATCTGTGTCTTATGGGTTTGGAATGACATGAGGGTGAGTAAGTGATCACACAATTTTCATTCTCAGGTGAACTATCCTTTTAAGGATATGTTATTAGATATAGTAAGAATTAATAGCCAAAAATATATATATTTTTTAATAAATTCACAGTTTTATCCGCAAAATAAAATGTTTGGTTGAAGCATGGATATAGTCATAGTACAAGTTAATGATTAGCAGATGTTTTATACCATCTATACTTACAATTACAAATATATATATATATATATATATATATATATATATATATATATATATATATATATATATATATATATATATATATATATATATATATATATATATATATATATATATATATATATATCTAAATAGAAAAACTATATATTACTTTCATAATGTTTTAATTTGGGGGGAGAAATTCATATTAATCAAACTGATAGCCCTAAAATCTGATATATATATAGTGCATCCCTAGTATTGAGGTCCCACACTGGTCCTGAACGTTCCTCTCAGTCAGTCAGATTGTCGAGCAGCTTTGAATTGACACCTCCAAACTGTCCCCACTGTCCCCCTCACTGTTCGCAATTTCCTTGATCCTTCCAGATCTTTGAGTGACTCGGACACCTTCTTTTCCAACGACCGGAGCATCCTGACGCTCTCGCCCATGGAGGTCTCTCATTGTTAATGCACCAGCCCAAAAAGGATCCGCTCGTAGAGTGTGGAGATGTCTGACCTTTACCCCGTCCCCCTGCCCGTGCCCAGTCACCAGCCCGACTGTCACACTTTAGATTCTCTGTTAATCAGAGCATCATGTCACATGTGATCAGCAACCAGGGACAGGCAGTGGCTCCAGCAAAAACCAAAGGATTTGTGTGTCTTGAGTTTCTGCTGCTAGCAAACCCACGGAACTGTACGCAAAGAACCACCTTCTTTCCTGAGGAAAACGAGGGGGTCTTTTTGAAGCCATAATTTTCCCTTTTAATTGCCTGATTTTCAAGGTATTAAATGTGAGTGCCATGTAGCGCTAGCTCACAAACCTGTAGCCTCCTATCCTTAGATGCCTACCTGTACACCCAGCCTGAGTTGTGGTTCGTACAGAATTATCATGATGCAAGAATGTCGCGATGGAGTACTTGATTGAAAACTCACATATCATCCTTGAACTCGATCACTTTAACCTCCATCTGCCATGTGCCTGCATATAATTTCTTGTTTTCCTGTCTTGCACATGCTATGTTGTCATCTCTAACCATTGTCAACGGTTAATTTATCATTGTTGCTGTGTTCCGTGTTTTTCTGCTTGTGTTGCTAACCACTTGTCAAAGCTGTTTTGTTTTGATTATTTTTTAATTTGCGTGTGGACGTGTGTGTGTATTTAATCACGTATGAGGGTATAGTCAGAGTAAAAGGAATGAAATTCATCCTACATGGGCCGTGGGATATTGTAAGGCCGGAGCATTGAGACAACCGTTTTAAACTTGCTTAGATCAACTATATTGAAGTTTATGATATCAGACTGCATGCTACACTTGGGTCAATCTGTCTCAATAACCGTGTAAAAGAGGACTACGTCAACTGGACCTAAATGCTCCTGATTTGAGGAGTCTAGTCTTGGGGTTTTTTCTTTAGTTTTGATGCAAAGACCTTGATGCCCTGGATCTCACAGGTATCAGTTGGAATCTGGTGCCGTGACCCTGTGGAAGTTGGAAGTCCGATTTTTTTATTTTTATGAAGTATGGTTACGTTATGAATTTTGGTTTCCTCTATTTTGGTACTTATTCTATCTAGTTTTTTATTGGTATATCACTCTTTTCATATCAAAATTCAAACCCAAAATGACTCCTGACCGCTGATCATTACTATTTCATATCTTGTGTTGAACGGCAGAGGTGCTTTGCTGTATAATGTATTGTCTTGAATTATATAGCAATGCAGTATGTCATTTGTTACTCAGAGACATTAGCAATAAGACTCAATCTAGACTGGAAATACCTGATCTAGCTGTGATGTCAGTCATCCATGTTGCGGTTTCATCTTTTTTGTGTAAACATGTTCTTTTAATTGTACTCTCCTTACAGTGAATATGTTTCATTGCTGATGTTTATGAAAGTTCTATTTGCAGAATAAATATCTTTATAAAATCTAGTGTTTTATTATGATTACTGGTATTCCACATTTCAGTTTTTGTACAGTTGCTGCAAGGGTATCAGCAATCTCACAGGTATCGGATGAAATCTGGTGCCATGACCCGGGTGGCTGTTAGGAGTCAGATTTTATGGAGTATGGTTCAATAAAATAAAATACTATTTCAGTCTTTCTACTTTCAAATTTCATGTTAACTTCAATGAGTTACTTTGAAAAAAGTTAATTTCTAGTTATTTTCACAAGTAAATCCCATACCAACTCTCTTTCTTTTATTTTTATTTAAGTGTAATTATGACCAATGTTAACCATTGGCAAATCTGCTAAGCAGTAATTCCCAATAGCTTTTTTTTTTTTTATATTCAAGTGTGGCTCTGGCAGAACAAATGTTTGCAGCTACTCTTTAAAACGACTTGTGATCACTGTTTTCTCTGTATACTTCAGTGGTTTGGTTTTGTTAAAATGCAAATACTTGCAAATATGTTTAATGGGAGATGCACTCCAGTCCACAGTCATCCAGAGGTTAACCCGGAAAATCAACCCAGCAAATAAGATGGAAAATGGGGCCAACAAACCCATCTTCATCCTCCAAACGATGACAATCTGCAAAATAACCACAGGGACTGAATGTTACAGGTGACAGCAGTAACTCAATGTGGAAAATAACTGTTTACTCAGATAAACAATAAAGTTTCATTTCAGAGAAAACATCACAAATCAAATGGCAAAACTACAAGAAATTTTAGTCTGAAATCTCAAGTCCAAATTAATTAGTAATGCTTAAGATCTTGTAATGAGTAATGAATTTTCAATCAGTTTCTGATAGAATAGCAGTTTTAAACTGACCCTGAACCATCATTATTTGTCTTATATATAATAAAACTCTTTGCATTATAAGTACTTACATGTATGTACTTGGACAATATGAAAACAAAAAAACACTACCTTGTCATTAATTTGTCTTAAATGTATATTAGGGTTTGGTATTGCCGTTTGACACTGACCTAGGATTTGGGATGCACCAGATCCTGCATTGGGTCGGGACTGAACTCCATTGACAGAGCACCACAGGTAGCTCCAGCTGACGGGCTAACAAAAAAAAAAAAAAAACAGACATTCATGAAAGTTCAATGCATGGTTCATGTGAAATCTCAAACAACCATGCTACTGTATACTTTTTGATTTAACTCGAAAGACCTTAATTACCTTAATACTTCATTTGTAATTAATATGCCACTTCAGCTAAAGAAATAATAAAGTGCTGCATCTCCTCTGGGTGACATTTCTTCATGAGACTCTCTGCAGGCCTTGCAGTGTGAATCTATTTAAGGATTGTTATGCTGACATCCTTCACAATGATCAATGGTTTCTCATTAGTGCTCATATATAATGCAGAAAAACTGTTTCTATTTCAAGAGAATGTTCTTGTAGTTCTCATATGTTGAAGAATGACTGTGTGAGCCATTTAATAATAAGCATTCATAATAATATTCTTGTTTAACCTTTAGTCAAGAATCTTATCAAATCAATTATTACAGGATGCTAATGACCTCAAAAGCTTAAATCAAGATTGGTGACCACTGACCTTAACAAAATCTTCTAATTTATGTGAATATATTACTAAAGCAATGGATTAATCTTGAATATGTAAAAGCAATTAAAAGGATCATTGAGATTAGAGCTGTTGTGGAGGAGGAAATCTGCACAATCTGACTTTGCTGCAGCCTGGAATTGAACTACTGGTTTCGTCTGGTCAGAGGAGAACTGACCCCCAACTGAGCCTGGTTTCTCCCAAGGTTTTTTTCTCCATTCTGTCACCGATGGAGTTTCGGTTCCTTGCCGCTGTCGCCTCTGGCTTGCTTAGTTGGGGTCACTTCATCTACAGCGATATCATTGACTTGATTGCAAATAAATGCCCAGACACTATTTAACTGAACAGAGATGACATCACTGAATTAAATGATGAACTGCCTTTAACTGTTATTTTGCATTATTGACACACTGTTTTCCAAATGAATGTTGTTCAGTTGCTTTGACGCAATGTATTTTGTTTAAAGCACTATATAAATAAAAAGGTAAAAAGGAGCCATTCACAGTTTGACAATTTTCAACCTATTCCTTTGAGTGAATATACAGTTTAAACATTTATTATTGGACAATGAAGAAAAAAAGCCTTCAATACATACACATATTGATTCATTACTTGAAGCTTTTCTGCACGGTTCTCTTCATTGCCATATGGCGGTCCTGTGTTCCATTACAGCAGCTGGTTTTACAATCATTCAATGGATCTTAAAGCAGTAAAAGTTATCAAAATAATAATGTCCTTTTTATGTTACTAAAGTACTTATAAAATAATGTGTATGTGTTCATCGGTGCATGAACACTTACTCTCGTCCCCGAGCTGCAGTGTCAGGTTCCTGCAATCTACACTCCAAAGCAAAAACAGAGAACTGTCACAACTTCATACATTACCTTAAAAAATAACAAAACTGAAATATGTGCATACTTTGCACATAAGTATTCACACCCTTAACTTAACCTTAACCTTAGCTGAAGCACCTTTACAGTCTCAAGTCTTTTTGGGTATGATACGAAAAGCTTTGCTCATCAGAATTTGGGAGTTACCTTCCATTCTTCTCCTCACCTCTCAAGCTCTGTAAGGTGGGATGAGGGCAGACACACATTTTCAGGTTTCTCCACAAATATTTAATTGAGTTCAACCCCAGCCTGTGACTGGGCCACTCAAGGAAATTCACAGAGTTGTTTCTAAGCTACTCTTGCTGTGTGTTTAGGTCACTGTCCTGTTGGAAGGTGAACCTTCTGCCCATTCTGAGCTTCTGAATGCTCGAGACTGGGTTTTCATTAAGACTATATCAATATTTTGGTGAATTGGTCTCTTTTGAAAAGCAGCCCCACAGCACACTTTACTTTTGGGATGCTATTGTGCAAATTATAAGCAGAGCTAGTTTCCTTCAAACATAATGCTTAGAATTGAGGTTCATCAGACCAAAGAATTTTGTTTCTTGGTGTCTTAGGGTCTTTTAGGTGCTTTTTAGTAAATTCACGTCTTCACTTAGGAGAGGATTGATTTGGCCACAATGCCTTAGAGCCCAGATCGGTGGGTTGTTGCAGTGATGTTCCTCCTTCTGTAGATTCCTCCTTCTATCTCCACGTATGATCATGGAGCTCAACTAAAGTGACCATCGGGTTCTTGTTCACCACTCTAACCAAAGCCCTTCTCCATCACTAGCTCAGTTTGAGGCCAGCTCTAGAAAGAGTCCTGGTGGATTCAAACTTCTCCTGTTAAAGGTTACAGAAACTACATGCTTCAGTGACCATTCAATGAAGCAGAATGCTTTTCTGAATGCTTTTCTTCTACAGATGTGTGGCTTGACGCAAACCTTTTTCTGAGCTCTACAGGACGTTTTTCACCTCAGGGCTTGGTTATTGCTCTGATAAGCATTTTCAGCTGTTAAATCCTTTTAATAAGATGTGTGTGTCTTTCCAAATCATACCCATTCAATTGAATTTGCCACAGGTTAACTTTTCATCTGATGTGTTGTAACATCTACAAACAATAAGTATGTCCTTGAGCTAGAGTTCAGCTGTCCCAGATAAGGGTATGATTACTTATGCAATGGAATCATTAAAGGTGTTTATTTGTAATAAATTTGCAAAGATGTTAAAAAAAATGTTTGTTTGCTTTTTTGATTATTTTTTTGCCTTGCCATTATGGAGTGTAGATTGATGTGGTAAGTAAAGGTATACAAAGGTATATAGGCATATAATATATATTATATGGGCATATAATAAAAGTATTTTATATGTAGCCTATATAAAAACCTAAAGCAGTAACATAGCTTGAAAAAATTGTATGTATGTACGTGTGTGTGTGTGTGTGTATATATATATATATATTAGGGGTGTAACGGTTCACAAAATTCACGGTTCGGTTCGATACGATACACTGATGTCACGGTTCGGTTCGGTTCGGTTCGATACGTTTTAGATACAGCAAAATGTAAAAATATCTCAACTTTTCAGAATGCTGCAAGCGCACCGCGGGTCATGTGACAAGAACCAACCAATCAGCTTCATCCTTTCCCGTAACAAGGTTGAGAGCTCAGCCAAGATGAAGGATCAGCTGATCATAGTTGTATATGGATTGCAATTTTGAAATAAATTTAGTAGCAGAGCTACTGCAAGCGATTTTTAGAGCTGCAAATCCATTTATCCTTCGCTGAAATTTCCGCGTCTCATGGAGAGAGCACGTCATTGTTGCTTAGCAAAGACAGACGCCTCATGAGCGCTTCTGCCCGAGCGCTTTGGAAAGGAGGAGAAAGACGTGCTTAGCGTTTTCCACGCGTTTTTAGGAGCGATATGTGAACGGCCCCTAAGGCGCTCGCTCACTCAGCACGCGCTGAAGGCTCGTTGCAAAATGTCTAATGCATTTAACAGACCAGAAATATAAGATCCTAAAATAACCAACAGGTCTGGTGTTTGGGTTGGATTCCCTGTAAGCTATAGTGTCTAAATGCTGCAGGGATAGTTTGCTGCGTGCATGTTTCTCCTTTTTTTCGTCTTTTCCCAGATAGTACTGACGCATATATCCCAGATATTCCCGCTGGTGTTTTTTTATTTTTTTTATTTTTTTTTTATTTTTTTTTTGTATTCCCGCTGGTGTACCCTGTCATGTTGCAGATGCGACATACCGTTGTTTTTTTATCCACCACTCTCTTGCCATCACCATTATAGCTTAAAGGGAATCCAAAGTGCACCCAAACACCAGACCTGTTGGTTATTGGAGGATCTTCTCATTTCTAGTCTGTTAAACGCATTGGCTATTTTGCAACGAGCCTTCAGCGCGTACTGAGTGAGCGAGCGCCTGCTGAGTAGCCTAACATAAACATATAAGATGGTGTTTTTTTCTTCTTCGGGAGTGTCAGGGGCGTTGCCTGTTACGTTGTTTGGGTTATTGGGCTACCTTGTTGAACGCATATCATTATATTTCTCTCTCTCTCTCTTTTTTTTTTTTTTTTCAAATATAATTAAATACTCCAACGAACCGTTCGGTATACATAATGCGTACCGAACCGAAAGCGTCGTACCGAACGGTTCAATACGAATACGCGTATCGTTACACCCCTATATATAGGCATATAATATATATATTATATGGGCATATAATAAAAGTATTTTATATGTAGCCTATATAAAAACATAAGGCAGCAACATAGCGTGAAAAAATTGTATGTATGTATGTGTGTGTGTGGGTGTGTGTGTATATATATATATACAGTATTGGCTATCGACAGCTGGGCACTCCTCATGTGTTTTCTTTATGGGAAAATGATTATGCAATTTATGGGGGTCAAATTTTGATTGCATCTGCTTGCTGGTATATAATATGCATCATGCCATGCCTTGACTCCTGGCACCAGCCCCTGCAGAAATAAACATGACTGAACAACTGAGGGTAAGTTAAAAGAAAGGGTACAACTTTACAATCCGTATCCTGTCTCATGTAATCGCTCAATCAGTGTTTCAACTGCGCAAAGACTTGTAAACAATGACACATAACGTCACATTTACCTCAGAAACAAACATATTCTGGTGATGCTGAAATCTTTAGCCAGTCAGAAAAATTAACTGTTGAGAGGGGTATTTTGCTAAATATATATGCACTATATAACATATTCATGATAATTTTTACTGTTCTGTTCTGTTTTTTTTTTTTTTTTTTTTTTCAAAAAATTACTTTCATCAATATTTTACAGCATTAGTTGAGAGGGTTTTTTGTTTCCTTGAGAAATTTTGGCAAGCACTGTAAGTTACCTGATATATATCCAAAATAATCAATATTTAATCGAAAAGAATCGGAAGGTGGTGAATGACAATCGAATCCAATCGTGAAATTTGTGTCAAAACCCACCCTTAAAGAGTTGCTCAATACTTAATGAGTACTGGCCTGGGGTGCGTTTCCCAAAACCATGGTTGCTAACCTGTTAGCAACTTAGATGGTTGGCAATGGGAAATTGCATTGCAACCAACAAAGTAGCTAACTTAGCAACCATGGTTTTGGGAAATGCACTCCTGTTTATACAAGCTCTCCATAAAACAAACAAAAGTAAATACAATTATTTTAAAGACCCACATAATACAGACACTTCATTTTAATGTGTTTTTTATTATTGTTTTATTATTTAATATACTTAAAAGAAAGCATTTGCATTTGGTTTGTAAAAGCTGTTTTTATGCAAGTTTTACCCTTAGCTTTGGCTGCATTTACACAGTTCTGACCAGCAGGCGTCACCAGCGTGTGGTGTGAAGAAACATTTGATCATTTTGTGAGATTTGATGGGTTTGAGGTTTGAATCATAGACTGTATAAAAACCGGGGGGGGGGGGGGGGGGGGGGGGGGGGGGGGGTGCACCCCTGAAGCACCCCTTATTGAAGCACCCCTGGGCGCTGCCATTGGCTAGCGGACCCCGACCTGCAGTTAGCATGACTCCCATTCATTTTGGTGTCACTTTGACAGCGAATAACTTTACATCTGAGGCGTTTAAATTCTAAATACATTATTTCTATAGAAACACGAAAATGTATAAAAGGCCCCATTACCTTTTATATTACGTTAAGCAGTTTTTGTAAAAATAGGCTAACAATTGCGTCATAACCAGCGACTCCCTGTTGCACAGTAGAGAAATTACTGTACAGACAGGAGGAGAAGTTCGCAGGCAATCTTTTACTGTCTATGAGGCAATCAGGGGGATGTGGAGGCATAAAGTCAAGGGAGAAGCCCATAGAGAGTACATAAAAGCAACGGGACAAACATGCACCAATTATGCACGTCTGCAAGATTCGGTGGGTGATTCAGATTTCCCTTGGCACAGCGATTAGAAGGCTTACAGGTTGCTCACGTGACATTTATGTCATCAAGTTCAGTTTGAATCTGCGCAGTACGCTCGACCACCAGGAAGTGGGTGCTTCTAATTGACTTCACTTGTCTCCGTTGAATCCAATGGGGTCGCTGTGTCCATTTCTTTTACTGTCTATGATAAAAACAGGTTTGAATGCTTAGGGACAATTTGCTCTGTCTGATTTCGCTCCCCACGCTACTGATACTCTACTGCTATTGGCTCATCTGCATTCGAGGGGAGGGGCTTAACAATAGGGTGCTAACGCCAGTTCATCACTTTCTTTTACTGTCGATGGTTCACATAGACAGTAAAAGAAATGGACACAGCGACCCCATTGGAACTCAATTGAGACAAGTGAAGCCCGTTTTTTAGCACTTCCGTTTCTGACGCGCAGACTCAAACGAAGCTTGGCGACTTCAGCAACCTGTCTGACAGATGTAAATCTTCTAGTAGCTGTGCGTGCAAACTGCCGTCGTTAATCTTGCAGAGACGGCGAGCTTGAGCGGGGAGTTCTTTGTCGTGAGTGAGCAGGAGTAAGTATTCTGATTAATTATTTTGTATAGTATTTTAAAATGTAACGCCAGTACGCCATATTAAGTTAATTGTCTGCGAGCTTCTCCTCCTGTCTGTACGGTAATGCGACAGAGAGTCGAGTGGTTATGACGCAATCGTTAGCCTATTTTTACAAAAACTGTTTCTACGGGGCCATAATGTAACATAGAAGGTAATGGAGCCCTTTATAAATTGCCGGGTATCTTTAAAAATAAATAATGGACAAATGGAGTCTTTAAACGCCTCAGATGTAAAGTTATTCGCTGTCAAAGTGATGCCAAAATGAATAAGAGTCAATGGGATGCTAACGCAAGTGAAGTTCTGCTACAAGATGGCGGCACCCGGCCGACTTCAACTTCCGGTCGACTTCCTTGTCACCTGATGGTTCATCAGGGAAATCCGCCATTTTGAGAGAACTGAGGTGATGAGTAAATGCAGATTTTACTCGTGTTAAACTTGCGTTCTTAACACATTTGGATAAAAATACCATCATTACACAACAGCAAGTATTGATAGTATTTAAAGTTTTTTTTTTTTTTTTTTTATTATGATGTAATGATATGTTTATTGGCGCTCAGTGGATAAATCATTCATTTGAAATCACATTCGCACACATAAGCACTCTTGGATTCGTAAACGTATATGTTCATTTGTGATTACTTCCTTATGAAAATACTATAAAGGTGTATTTGTGTTTAATACAGTGATTGATTAAGTGTGACTTTTCATAAATAACAAAAATAGAAGAATAAAATAGAAGTTAGAAGTTAAAATAGACTTTTTTTTTTGGCTATTTTTCCTAAAGTAATTTTTAAAGTTGTGCATGTTTAACAGGCAGCTACAGAAAGGTTCTGTGCAGGTTGTTTTCCTGCTCTGTAATTTATAGTAAAAGGCTCCACACACTCCTGTTGTTTTGTCTTTGTAGGATCTCTGACCACAACTGTCAGGCTTGGTTTTATTATGCACCACTTTGTTACATTCAGAAGACCATTTAAAACATCTATGTAATGTACTAAAAACAATAACCTGAAAGCTAAGCACATTGTCTTACATTTAGTTGAAGTAATGGTGCTTCATATAACATTATCCAGAGAAACCAATGTTAATGATAAATCCCCTGTTATGTTTGTACTGGCTACTGTATACAGGCCACCAGGGCACCATACAGACTTTATTAAAGAGTTTGGTGATTTTACATCCGAGTTAGTTCTGGCTGCAGATAAAGTCTTAATAGTTGGTGATTTTAATATCTATGTCGATAATGAAAAAGATGCATTGGGATCAGCATTTATAGACATTCTGAACTCTATTGGTGTTAGACAACATGTTTCAGGACCTACTCATTGTCGAAATCATACTCTAGATTTAATACTGTCACATGGAATTGATGTTGATAGTGTTGAAATGAATGATATCTCAGATCATTATTTAGTTCTGTGTAAACTTCATATAGCCAAAATTGTAAATTCTACTTCTTGTTACAAGTATCGAAGAACCATCACTTCTACCACAAAAGACTGCTTTTTAAGTTATCTTCCTGATGTATCCGAATTCCTTAGCATATCCAAAACCTCAGAACAACTTGATGATGTAACAGAAACTATGGACTCTCTCTTTTCTAGCACTTTAAATACAGTTGCTCCTTTACGCTTAAGGAAGGTTAAGGAAAACAGTTTGACACCATGGTATAATGAGCATACTCGCACCCTAAAGAGAGCAGCCCGAAAAATGGAGCGCAGCTGGAGGAAAACAAAACTAGAGGTATTTCGTATTGCTTGGCGGGAAAGTAGCATATCCTATAGAAAAGCATTAAAAACTGCTAGATCTGATTACTTTTCTTCTCTTTTAGAAGAAAACAAACATAACCCCAGGTATTTATTCAATACAGTGGCTAAATTAACGAAAAATAAAGCCTCAACAAGTGTTGACATTTCCCAACACCACAACAGTAATGACTTTATGAACTACTTTACTTCTAAAATCGATACTATTAGAGATAAAATTTCAACCATTCAGCCGTCAGCTACCGTATCATATCAGACAGTGCACTATAGACCCCCCGAGGAACAGTTCCACTCATTCTCTACTATAGGAGAGGAAGAATTGTATAAACTTGTTAAATCATCTAAACCAACAACATGTATGTTAGACCCTATACCATCTAAGCTCTTAAAAGAGGTGCTTCCCGAAGTCATAGGTCCTCTTCTGACTATTATTAATTCCTCATTGTCATTAGGATATGTCCCCAAAACCTTCAAACTGGCTGTTATTAAGCCTCTCATAAAAAAGCCACAACTTGACCCCAGAGAACTTGTTAATTATAGACCAATCTCGAATCTCCCTTTTCTGTCCAAGATACTAGAAAAGGTGGTATCCTCACAATTATATTCCTTCTTAGAGAATAATGGTATATGTGAGGATTTCCAGTCAGGATTTAGACCGTATCATAGTACTGAGACTGTTCTCCTTAGAGTTACAAATGATCTGCTCTTATCGTGGGTGTATCTCTCTATTAGTTTTATTGGATCTTAGTGCTGCGTTTGACACAATTGACCACAACATTCTTTTGCATAGACTTGAACACTTTGTTGGCATCAGTGGAAGTGCATTAGCATGGTTTAAATCGTACTTATATGACCGCCATCAGTTCATAGCAGTGAATGAAGATGTATCATATCGATCACAAGTGCAGTATGGAGTACCTCAAGGCTCAGTACTAGGGCCGCTACTCTTCACGCTTTATATGTTACCCTTGGGAGATATCATCAGGAAACATGGTGTTAGCTTTCACTGTTATGCTGATGATACTCAGCTCTATATTTCCTCGCAGCCTGGTGAAACACACCAATTTGAAAAACGAATGGAATGCATAGTCGATATAAAAAATTGGATGACGAGTAATTTCTTACTGCTAAATTCAGAAAAAACAGAGGTGTTAATTATAGGGCCTAAAAACTCTGCTTGTAATAACCTAGAACACTGTCTAAGACTTGATGGTTGCTCTGTCAATTCTTCGTCATCAGTTAGGAACCTAGGTGTGCTACTTGATCGCAATCTTTCCTTAGAAAGCCACGTTTCTAGCATTTGTAAAACTGCATTTTTCCATCTCAGAAATATATCTAAATTACGGCCTATGCTCTCAATGTCAAATGCAGAAATGTTAATCCATGCATTTATGACTTCAAGGTTAGACTATTGTAATGCTTTATTGGGTGGTTGTTCTGCACGCTTGGTAAACAAACTACAGCTAGTCCAAAATGCAGCAGCAAGAGTTCTTACTAGAACCAGGAAGTATGACCATATTAGCCCGGTCCTGTCCACACTGCACTGACTCCCTATCAAACATCGTATAGATTTTAAAATATTGCTTATTACTTATAAAGCCCTGAATGGTTTAGCACCTAGGTATTTGAATGAGCTCCTTTTACATTATACTCCTCTACGTCCGCTACGTTCTCAAAACTCAGGCAATTTGATAATACCTAGAATATCAAAATCAACTGCGGGCGGCAGATCCTTTTCCTATTTGGCGCCTAAACTCTGGAATAACCTACCTAACATTGTTCGGGAGGCAGACACACTCTTGCAGTTTAAATCTAGATTAAAGACCCATCTCTTTAACCTGGCATACACATAACATACTAATATGCTTTTAATATCCAAATCCGTTAAAGGGTTTTTAGGCTGCATTAATTAGGTAAACCGGAACCGGAAACACTTCACATAACACCATACTTTCTACATCATTAGAAGAATGGCATCTACGCTAATATTTGTCTGTTTCTCTCTTGTTCCGAGGTCACCGTGGCCACGAGATCCAGTCTGTGTCCAGATCAGAGGGTCACTGCAGTCACCCGGATCCAGTACGTATCCAGACCAGATGGTGGATCAGCACCTAGAAAGGACCTCTACTGCCCTGAAAGACATCGGAGACCAGGACAACTAGAGCCCCAGATACAGATCCCCTGTAAAGACCTTGTCTCAGACGACCACCGGGACAAGACCACAGGAAACAGATGATTCTTCTGCACAATCTGACTTTGCTGCAGCCTGGAATTGAACTACTGGTTTTCGTCTGGTCAGAGGAGAACTGACCCCCCAACTGAGCCTGGTTTCTCCCAAGGTTTTTTTCTCCATTCTGTCACCGATGGAGTTTCGGTTCCTTGCCGCTGTCGCCTCTGGCTTGCTTAGTTGGGGTCACTTCATCTACAGCGATATCATTGACTTGATTGCAAGTAAAAACAGACACTATTTCAACTGAACAGAGATGACATAACTGAATTCAATGATGAACTGCCTGTAACTATCATTTTGCATTATTGAGACACTGTTTTCCAAATGAATGTTGTTCAGTGCTTTGACGCAATGTATTTTGTTTAAAGCACTATATAAATAAAGGTGATTGATTGATAGTTAACTCTAAAGTAGTAATGGGCTGATTACCGGTTTCAAGGTACACCTCAATTTGAAAATGTCACGGCTTCAAAACCACTAATATTTTCCATTATACCGTTCCTGCGGTATGCACTGTTTTCCATGTCTCCTCGATGACTGAAAGAGTAGGAATCCCTCAGGCTGAGAGCAGTGTAGAGAGTAACACTTACCCATTTTCCTCCTGTTGGTGCGAGCGAGCAGTCACTCACGTGTGTTGGATGACCGAACTTAAAGGGTTAGTTCGCCCAAAAATGAATTATTAATAATTAATAACTCACCCTTATGCTGTTCCAAACATGTAAGGCCTCCTTTTATCTTCGGAGCACAGTTTAAGATATTTTAGATTTAGTCAGAGAGCTCTCAGTCCCTCCATTGAAGCTGTGTGTACGGTATACTGTCCATGTACAGAAAGGTAAGAAAAACATCATCAAAGTAGTCCAGTGGACATCAGAGGGTCCGTTGGAATTTTTTGAAGCATCGAAAATACATTTTGGTCCAAAAATAGCAAAAACGACGACTTAATACAGCATTGTCTTCTCTTCCGTGTCTGTTGTGAGAGAGAGTTCAAATAAAAGCAGTATGGATATCCGGTTCGCGAACGAATCATTCAGTTCACCAAATCGAACTGAATCGTTTTAAACGGTTCGCATCTATAATATGCATTAATTCACAAATGACTTAAGATGTTAACTTTTATAATGTGGCTGACACTCCCTCTGAGTTCAAACAAACCAATATCCCGGAGAAATTAATGTACTCAAACAGTACATTGACTGAACTGCTGTGATGAACACTGAGCCGAGCCAGATAATGAACAATAGACTGACAAATGGAAATTATATATAAGATCCCTTAAATACCTTTTCGATAGTGCCTGTCAATGTTTGCAACAGCGCCACTCTGTGCACCGGAGCCACTAACACCAGCCAGGAACTTAGGAACCTGAGCACTTCCCTCCTAAACAAACACAAAAGATCATGAATATTCTCGACATTGATGCTGAAGTGTAATAGAAGGTGCGAAGAAACCCACCTCTGAAAAGATGTGTACGGTGATGTTCAGGATGACTAGTTTGGGTCGGGACAGCACTCCACTGACAGAGCACCACAGGTAGGTCACGTCCCCCTCCATCTGCAGCTCTCCTGATACATGAAACACCTGACCTCCAGTCTAGCAACCACAAATGATCCCAAGACGTGTGAAAATTCATTATGTGAAATCTCTCAAACCATCCTGCTATACTTTCGATTTGACAGTGCATGTGTGCATTTTACAAGATTTACCTCCATACTTTATGTCCCATCTGGATTGTAAGTAATAGAGAAGGCCATTGTGACGGGTGGTGAAAGGACAGTCTGGAAGCAGATGCAAGTTTACTGATTTAATGAGAAGATATAGCGTTGGTACAGTATTGTTCAAAATAATAGCAGTACAATGTGACTAACCAGAATAATCAAGGTTTTTAGTATATTTTTTATTGCTACGTGGCAAACAAGTTACCAGTAGGTTCAGTAGATTGTCAGAAAACAAACAAGACCCAGCATTCATGATATGCACGCTCTTAAGGCTGTGCAATTGGGCAATTAGTTGAAAGGGGTGTGTTCAAAAAAATAGCAGTGTCTACCTTTGACTGTACAAACTCAAAACTATTTTGTACAAACATTTTTTTTTTCTGGGATTTAGCAATCCTGTGAATCACTAAACTAATATTTAGTTGTATGACCACAGTTTTTTAAAACTGCTTGACATCTGTGTGGCATGGAGTCAACCGAATTGTGGCACCTCTCAGCTGTTATTCCACTCCATGATTCTTTAACAACATTCCACAATTCATTCACATTTCTTGGTTTTGCTTCAGAAACAGCATTTTTGATATCACCCCACAAGTTCTCAATTGGATTAAGGTCTGGAGATTGGGCTGGCCACTCCATAACATTAATTCTGTTGGTTTGGAACCAAAACTTTGCCCGTTTACTAGTGTGTTTTGGGTCATTGTCTTGTTGAAACAACCATTTCAAGGGCATGTCCTCTTCAGCATAGGGCAACATGACCTCTTCAAGTATTTTAACATATGCAAACTGATCCATGATCCCTGGTATGCGATAAATAGGCCCAACACCATAGTAGGAGAAACATGCCCATATCATGATGCTTGCACCTCCATGCTTCACTGTCTTCACTGTGTACTGTGGCTTGAATTCAGAGTTTGGGGGTCGTCTCACAAACTGCCTGTGGCCCTTGGACCCAAAAAGAACAATTTTACTCTCATCAGTCCACAAAATGCTCCTCCATTTCTCTTTAGGCCAGTTGATGTGTTCTTTGGCAAATTGTAACCTCTTCTGCACATGCCTTTTTTTTAACAGAGGGACTTTGCGGGGGATTCTTGAAAATAGATTAGCTTCACACAGACGTCTTCTAACTGTCACAGTACTTACAGGTAACTCCAGACTGTCTTTGATCATCCTGGAGGTGATCATTGGCTGAGCCTTTGCCATTCTGGTTATTCTTCTATCCATTTTGATGGTTGTCTTCCGTTTTCTTCCACGTCTCTCTGGTTTTGCTCTCCATTTTAAGGCATTGGAGATCATTTTAGCTGAACAGCCTATCATTTTTTGCACCTCTTTATAGGTTTTCCCCTCTCTAATCAACTTTTTAATAAAAGTACGCTGTTCTTCTGAACAATGTCTTGAACGACCCATTTTCCTCAGCTTTCAAATGCATGTTCAACAAGTGTTGGCTTAATCCTTAAATAGGGGCCACCTGATTCACACCTGTTTCTTCACAAAATTGATGACCTCAGTGATTGAATGCCACACTGCTATTTTTTTGAACACACCCCTTTCAACTAATTCAACTAATTGCCCAATTGCACAGCCTTAAGAGCGTGCATATCATGAATGCTGGGTCTCATTTGTTTTCTGAGAATCTACTGAACCTACTGGTAACTTGTTTGCCACGTAGCAATAAAAAAAATACGAAAAACCTTGATTATTCTGGTTAGTCACATTGTACTGCTATTATTTTGAACAATACTGTACATAAACAAACAATGACGATGAGACAGCGATACTCCGAGGGAATGGTGAAGCGGTGAGAAGTCCAGCTGATGGTGGAGAGAAGGTGGGTAATCCGAATGACGACGGCGTGAGGCAGCAGGAGAAGGTGGCATAGGAACTGTGGGGAATAGAGCCGAAGGTAAGTGTCCGTGGCTGAGTGAACGTGCGAAGAGTGATGAGGTTCTAGGGAAACACAGACATCCAAACGCAAACAACACGGAGAGCCATACGAACAGGGTAAACACATCAACATTAAACAAGGATCTCACAAACAGAAGACGTGAGACAAGCCATTATATAGTGGCTGAGTAATGAGTGGTAGCTGTTGCTGATACAATTAACGGAGACACACACAACTAATTAGTGCAGACACGGAACACACAGAATTCACCACAAAGTGTAAACATCCCGAGATCACGGTTTACCAACCGTGACAGTACCCAGAGTTCCCAGAAGGGCCTACCTGCTGATTGTATTCATCAATAAGGGAGTGATCCAATATGTCCCTAGCAGGTACCCAACTCCTCTCCTCCGGACCGTAACCTTCCCAGTCCACCAGATACTGTAATCCTCTTCCCCTCCGAGTCCAGAAAACGATTAACCAAATATGTCGGTTCCCCATCTACGAGACGCGGCGGCGGGGGAACCCGAGTAGGCGGATTAATACGTGCATAAAACACGGGTTTAATTTTGGACACATGAAAGGCGGGGTGTATCCTCTTGTACGCAGGAGGTAGTTTGAGGCAGACTGTCACCGGACTAATGATCTTGGTGATAGTGAACGGGCCGATACATTTAGGAGCTAATTTATTAGAAACGGATCGCAAGGGAATGTTACTGGGAGAAAGCCACACTCTTTGACCCACGACGTAGACGGGAGGTTTTGACCGGTGGCGATCGGCCTTGGCCTTAGTGCGCTCCCTCACACGGAGCAGAGTCTCACGGGCTCTGGTCCAGGTGCGGTGGCACCTCTGGACAAACGCGTGAGCGGAGGGGACCGCGACTTCAGATTCCAGACTGGGAAACGCTGGTGGCTGGTACCCTACACTACACTGAAACGGAGAGAGGCCCGTAGCTGACACTGGCAACGAATTGTGGGTGTACTCCACCATAGAGAGTTGTTGACTCCAGGAAGAAGGATTCTTGGAAACCAAATATCTCAACGTCCTCTCTAAATCTTGGTTGGCTCGCTCAGATTGCTCGCTCCTAATAATTTGCAAAACTCTTTCCAAAATTTGGATATAAACTGAGATCCCCTGTCTGAAACCACGTCTACCGGGAGGCCATGAAGTTGAAAGACGTGATCTAAAACAGTAACCACTGTCTCCTTGGCTGTCTGTAATTTGGGCAAGGGAATGAAATGTGCCACCTTCGAGAACCGGTCCACTACGGTCAAAACCACCGTCATGCTATTAGAGGGCGGGAGGGCGGTAACAAAATCTAGAGCGATATGGGACCAGGGTCTCGAAGGGACAGACAGCGGTTGAAGAAGCCCATCAGGAGGTCAGTTAGATGACTTACCACTGGCGCAAACTGAGCAAGCCAAAACAAAATCGCGGAAATCGCGAGCCATACGTGGCCACCAGAATCGTTGTCTAACCAAACCATTAGTTCTACTTATCCCTGGGTGAAAAGCCATGTTAGAACAATGACCCCATTGGACAACTTCGGACCTTAAGCCCTCCAGCACAAATAAGCAACTCTCTATTGCCAATGTCATAATTACGTTCGGCAGGAGATAATCGATGTGAAAAAAACTCGCAAGGGTGTACCTTATCGTCTGAAGCAGCACGTCGGCCTCCACCACGAACTGCTGTGTGGGATCAGGGGCCACAAGGATGGGAGCCGAAACTAAGCGGTTCTTGAGGTTAGTGAATGCAGCCTCAGCTGCGTCCGACCACCTGAACGGAGTACTGGGAGAGGTCAAGGCTGTTAGAGGTAAGGCTAGTTGACTGAAATTACGGATGAAACGACGATAGAAATTGGCGAACCTCCTTACGGGAGTCTGGAGATGGCCAATCTATCACAGCCTTAACTTTGTCAGGGTCCATACGTATTCCCTCAGACGAAACGATATACCCTAGGAAGGGGACCGACTGTGCATGAAATACGCACTTCTCCACCTTGACAAAAAGCCCATTCTCTAGTAACCTCTGGAGCACTCGTCTGACGTGTTGAACGTGTTCCTGAAGAGATGAAGAAAAAATCAGTATGTCATCCAGGTAAACATATATAAACTGATCTACCATTTCTCTCACACGTCATTCACGAGTTGGAGAGCCCGAACGGCATCACCAAATACTCAAAGTGCCCTCTAGGGGTTTTAAAGGCAGTTTTCCATTCATCCCTCTTCCTGATGCGGACCAAAATGATAAGCATTACGTAAATCCAATTTTGTGAATATAGATGCTCCCTGCAACCTCTTGAAAGCTGAAGACATGAGTGGTAAAGGATAACTGTTCTTAATCGTAATGTTGTTCAACTCTCGGTAATCAATACATGGTCGCAACAAACCATCCTACTTACCCACAAAAAAGAACCCCGCCCCCGCTGGAGAAGAGGAAGGACAGATGAAGCCAGAGGCTAAGGAATCAGAAATTTATTTCTCCATGGCCTCCCTCTCAGGAATAGAAAGAGAGTATAACTTGCCTTTAGGCGGAGATTTACCTGACACTAAGTCTATGGCACAGTCGTAGGGACGATGCGGAGGAAGAGAAGCAGCTCGGGACTTACTGAACACTTCCTTCAAAGGACAAAACCATGGTCTCCTTCTGAAAGACAGAAACAGGAACAACGGGACAAGCAGAAACCAGACAAGACTCATGACAACTTTAACTGCACAATGTGACAGTGTTGGAACCCCATTCCACTCGTGGATTATGTTTGAACAACCAGGGGTGACCTAAAACAATGGGAGCAACAGGGGAGTCCATGAGAAAAAAGGATATGGTTTCTTGATGGTTTCCAGATGTGATGAGTGTGATGGGTTCTGTATGGTGTGTGACGTGAGGCAGTTCCTGGCCATTGAGTGCAGTGACATGGATGGGGAGAGACACAGGAAGGACAGGAATGTTCAGGTGATGTGCAAGTGAGGAATCAATGAAATTTCCTTCGGTTCCAGAGTCCAGAAGGGCTTGACATTCATGATGTTGATTCCTCCACCGCAGTCTCACCGGAAGGATGGTCGATGATGTAGGTGAGGACTTCTCAGCGGAGATCCCACCCGATAGTAGCCTCAGATTTTACTATCGGGCTGGCTCTTTTACCGGGCATGAGTAGGTGTTATGATCAGAGCCTCCACAGTATAGACAAAGTCCCTGGGACCTCCTCCGTTCCCTCTCCCTCCGGGACAGCCGAGCTCTACCCACCTGCATGGGCTCGTGATCATCAACAGAACCGACCGTGTTCTCTCGACTCAAGCGCCCCCTACCAGGAGAGATGTGAGACCTGGAAGGGCTGTGTTGGCGGCCCAGATGATTAAACCTGGCGTCTACTCGCAACGCCAGGTCAATAAGTTTGTTGAGAGTAGGGGGCAGCTCGAGGAGGTAGATCTCCTGCTGAACACGGTCGGATAACCCATGCAGGAATCTATCCCACTGCGCCGCCTCGTTCCACTGGCACGCGGCCGCCAGGGTGCGGAACTCGATGGAGTATTCGGTGACGGATGAAGATCCTTGCCGGAGTTCCGAGAGGCGATGGGCGGCCTCCCTGCCGGTTGCGGCCCGGTCGAAGACCCTCTTCATTTCTTCAGACAGGAGGTGGAACGAGGCACAACACGGGTGTTGATTTTCCCACACCGCCGTCCCCCATAAGGCAGCCTTGCCAGAGAGAAGTGTGAGTTTTTCACGGTTTACCAACCGTGACAGCCATTTCTGCAAAGAAATTATATTTATCATTTATTAAATAATAACATTTTCAGGAAGCAATGCATCGTAATGGTGCCAAGTGAAAAATAATTGACTATTTTTGGAGACATTTCTTGGTGAGCTTCGCTCATATTCAGGTCTTACTGTGCAGATTCTGTTTGAGGCTTGTTATGCTGAAATCCTACATTATGATCCATGGCATCTCTTTAGTGCTCATGTATAATGCAGACGTTTCTATTTCAAGAGAATGATCTGATAGTGATCTGATAGTGATATGTAGAAGAATCAGGTGAGCCGTCCATTAATCCGCACACTGATCATTCATGCATTCATAATAATACTCATATAAACTGACCCTCTGGAACTATTAGTCAAGAATCTGATCAAAGCAGTTATTAATCTGACTGCAGACACTTAATCATGGTTAATCTATGAAGTAGTTCTCTATGTGTATGCACTGATCCCCCAGTGGCTTGGACAAGTGTAGTTATTGGGGTCTTCAGTGTATATTCTGGCTTCAAAACAATGACCGTGCAACACGATCTAAGAATTGCAACTTCTCCCCCACTGCCACCCGATTAATGAAAACACCACAGCAGATAAAAAGAAGCTGCGACCCCTTGTGGACAAATCTGCAAAAGCCACTGTATTACATAGGCATTATTACTGGCATATTATTTGCACCTCTCATTATTATGTGCTCTATATGCATTTGTGTAAGTTATATGTTTCGATTATTCTTTATTTTCTGTGTGCATGCCCATATTTTCATGTGTGAGCAGGGCATTTTGTTCCTCTGAAAATAAAGCTGACTTGACTTGAGATCCCTGAACTGCCACACCAACAGATCTGCCCCCGTGATCATCTCTGAGACGAGACAGGATGCTCCCCTGCAGACTTGTCCATCTCCATGAAGTAAAAGTTGTGCTGCACGTCCATGATGAACTCCACAGTACCTGCAAGAAAAGCAATGGGGCAGTAAGAAATTAACATTCTGAAATTATCTAATGACCCTATGTCTGTTTCACCAGAAAAAAAAATTATTAATATTTGTCGATTTACTTTAAATAATTATATTTACTAAATCAATAATATTAGACACTATAAACGATTTATCATCAAATTAATATCTAGTATCTATTAAACTTGGTCATTTTACTATTCAAAAGTGTGGAGTCAGTAAACATATTTCATGTTTTTGAAAGTCTCATCAAGGCTGCATTTATTTGATCAAAAATACTGTAAAATCATTAATATTGTGAAATATAATAATTCAAAACAGATGTTTTTTCTTTAGGAATATGTAAAAATCTCAGTGTCACGTGATCTTCAGAAATCATTCTAAAATGATGATTTATTGCTCAAGAAACATTTCTGATTATTAGCAATGTTGTGCTGCCGAATATGTTTATGGACTTACTTTTTGTCAGGGTGGAACTCAGGCGCAGACAGGCATCACAAAAGGGAAAAACAAAACCCACGAGGGGGAAAACAACAACTAGGGCAGAGACTAATAACTTAACAGGACTAGGTTGACATGATAAACAAAGACTCTTAACACAAGAACACTAACTCTACAGATAAACAATCACAAGCTAGACAACATATCTTCAATGGGTAACAATATAACATTCTCACAAGGAAACATGTAGAAACACAATGAACCGCACAAGACAGAGCACACTAGGGGATATAAATAAGAAGACTAATCAAGACACAACAGGTGGCAGAGGTAAGGCAATCACGACAAAACTAGGATAAAAAGGGGGGCGGGGCGGGGCGGGGCGGGGCAAGGGAACAGGACAACACAAGCACATGGACCAAAGACAAGGCCATGTGCTTGTACACAAAACACGGGTCTGTCATGATCTTGCCTCAAGACTAGGAAAAATTCAAGGACACGAGAGCAGAATCATGACACTTTTCTTTTTAGAATTTTTTTTATGACTAGAAAGTAAAAAAAAAAAAAAACAGCATTTGTTTTAAATACTATTTTGAATGTCTTTACTGTCATTTTTGATCAATTTCATGAATATTTGTTGAATAAAAATAGTACTTCGTTGAAAAACCCTAACAGCTCAATCCTTCGAACACGTGGACCAACACACAACCCACAGGCCACAATCAACAACCTGATCAACTCTATGAGAAGGAGATGTGTTGCACTGCGTGAGGCAAATAGTGGTCACATCAGATACTGACTGGTTTCCGGACCCCCCCCCCCCCCCCCCCCCAATACAGTAAAACTGAATAATCATAATCATAATCATGCTGTCTAATCAGCATCTTGATATGACTCGGCAAAGAAGAAGTGCTCACTAACACAGATTTATACAGATTTGTAAACAATATTTGAGAGAAATAGGCATTTTGTGTACACAAAAAAAAGTCTTAGATCTTTGAGTTCAGCTCATGAAAAATGGGGGCAAAAACAAAAGTGTTTCGTTTAGAATTTTGTTCAGTGTATATTATCTGGACTATACACTTAAAAAAAAAAAGACCTAGTATCTTTTTGATATTGTGGCCGAATCTGTCTGACTTCTGCATTACTTGAGGATGTGCTAATCGCCTTCCTGATATTGATGATCTTCTCAGAAAAGAAGGAAGCAAACTTTGCTGTCTGAGAGCATTTTTACTGGGAATCTAATTCAGGTTTGTCAGTCTCTCAACAGTGGCAAAAAGAGTACGAGAGTTGTTTAAGTTACTGTTAATAAGGTTTCACATTAAAAGCATGAAGGCTGTCTTTATAGATTTCCTCTTGCTGGGAGTGGTCCACTTATGAACGACTGAACTTTGAGTCTTCGAAGTGTTTCAAAGAGTTCGCCGAAGTCCTTCTTAAGGAGTTCTGACTGCTCTTTCCGAATATCATTCATAACAGAACATCTAGATGTTGGTTTTATTCACAGAACTCTAGCACAACAAAACATATTGAAATGTACCGATTGAGAAAAAGCTTGCAAAGCATTACAAAGATTGTGCAGTTTACTGCCCCCTAGAGGAACATATTGCACTTGTCTTGACCAAGTTTGACGTTCAAGTTTAAATTAATTAATTTAGAATGCACAGTTTGATATGTATATGTCAAGGGATGTATATTATTACTTGTTTAAAGAACAATATTTACAACCATCTTTTACTATCATATGTAAATCAGGATGCATACTATTGAATTAAATTTGAAATTGTTTACACACTTATTTTTTTTTATACATACAGTATTCCATCTCAAATCCAAAGGGTGTGTCTTGTTACTGGTTTCTAGAAGAACATTTTGATGGTAGTACAAGGCACAGAACTATAATAGAACACACACTATTGAAAATTAAACGAATACATAATTTAGTCAAATCAAGTCAAGTCTGCTTTATTGTCAGTTCTTCCACATGTACAGCACATACATACAGAGAATTGATAAGACAGTTAACACTAACTGTAGAGCATAAAAAATACAGATAGATACAGATTAAATATAAAATATAAAATACAACTATACAAATAGGGGCATGCAAAAAAAATATTATAATAATACAAATAAAGTTAAATAAAGGCACATGGCAGATAGAGTGCAAACCAGTACAAAGTACAAATAAAAGTTAGTTAGTTTCAAATAAATACAATCTTCTATCTCAGCTACAAATGCTGTCTTGTTACAGGTTTGTCATGGAACATTATGCAGTAGTTTTCATTGTCAAAAGTGATGCAGATGTCATGTTATTGACCTTCAAAAATCAAATGTGAAGGCTTCCAAAGAGTCTCCAGTATTACTGCCCCTAGAGGAAGATAGTGCAGGTGTTTGACATTCAAATGAATACATTCATTTCAAATCAGTAAAGTCTTCTGTTTCAACTTCAAAAAGTGTGTCTTTGTTACCTGGGACTAAAAGAACATTTTCGTTAAGGTTTTACTCTCATTTGTTATTCAGGATACATGTTATTGAACTAAATTCATATCTGGTAATAAATTAGTGTAAAAATGCATGCAGTTTTCTTTCTCATATCTAAGGGGGGGATCTTGCTAGTGGTTTCTAGAAGAACATTTTGATGGTGGTTTTAGCCACAGAACTATAATAGAACACACACTACTGAAAATGAAACCAATACATCATTTAGTTTCAAATAAATACAATCCTCTATCTCAGCTACAAAGGCTGTGTCTTGTTACAGATTTAATAAATGATATTTAATACAAAGGATGCTTTTGCAACCTTCTATAGAGTCTCCAGTGTTACTGCCCCCTAGAGCAAAGTGATGCAATGAGTTTGACATTCAAACTTATAAAGTCTTTTCAAACCAATAAAGTTCAACTTCAAAAGGTGTGTCTTCTAAATAAAAATATTTAATTTAGGTTGTTCCTCTATCATGCACTTTTACGTTATAAGGTCTATCAGTTATAATTCAAGGCAGATTAAACCAATAAAACACAATGTGTGTCCATTTGAAAACAATTATAACACAGTATGTTTCTTGTCATTGTGCTAAATTGTTTTAGAATTATTGAAGATTTCTGAGGTTGAAACTCAGACAAAATGTTAAACGTCAAACCAACTTTATATCAGTACAATGCATTCAGTTAAAAGAGAAATATGATACTTCAAGCAAAGTTTGAGTGTCATTTCTGACAGACCGACTGATATTAGTGCACACTGTTCTGATTTAACTTATACAGCCAAACCCAATGTACACCTATATATTTTCTTTAGATTTATAATAAACTAGCTTGACACTTAAAGGGATAGTTCACCCAAAAAAGAAAATTAGGTCATTAATAACTCACCCTCATGTCGTTCCAAACCTGTAAGACCTCTGTTTATCTTCTGAACACAGTTTTAGATACTTTAGATTTAGTCTGAGAGCTCTCAGTGCCTCCATTGAAGCTGTGTGTACAGTATACTGTCCATGTCCAGAAAGGTAAGAAAAACATCATCAAAATAGTCCATGTGACATCAGAGGGTCAGTTAGAATATTTTGAAGAGTCAAAACTACATTTTGGTCCAAAAATAGCAAAAACTATGACTTTATTCAGCATTGTCTTCTCTTTCGTGTCTGTTGTGAGAGAGTTCATAACAAAGCAGTTTGTCATATCCGGTTCGCGAACGAATCATTCGATGTAACCGGATCTTCTTGAACCAGTTCACCAAATCGAACTGAATCGTTTTAAACGGTTCGTGTCTCCAATATGCATTAATCCACAAATGACTTAAGCTGTTAACTTTTTTAATGTGTCTGACACTCCCTCTGAGTTCAAACAAACCAATATCCCGGAGTAATTCATTTACTCAAACAGTACACTGACTGAACTGCTGTGATGAACACCGAGCCGAGCCAGATAACGAACAATAGACTGACTCGTTCACGACTCTATTATGTTAATGATCTACATTAACATAATAGGCCAAATATGCGAGTCTTCACTTAAAATGAACTGTTTCAGTAGGGTTACATTTTAAGACTTTAAAAATGTTGGTAACACTTTAGAATACTGTTTCTTACTTATGCAGTAAGTAAGAAACAGTATTCTAAAGTGTTACCAAAATGTTAAATATATTTGTCAACCAAACAATATTTTTTATTTTATTTTATTCACCGATTTAATGACACTATACTGTATATCGATGAAAAATACAACAGCATTGGATGTGCTGGTTTACACAGATTCAGGGACATCTTATCTGAACGAATGGACCAAAACATTTAAAAAAAAAAAAAAGTTTTGTTGTTATTGTTTGTATGATTATTTGTTTTTACAACCTGTGATTCTCAGGAGGTTTTTCCGTTTAAGTAATTTCTTCTCATTCGTTGTGACAAACTCTCCTGATAGCACACATACACCATGGAGGCGTCTATTTGACCTCTGCACTACATCTACAAGAACTATTTTATAGTGTTTGCCCATCTGCAGTATGACTATAAAACCCATCAGATGTCAAATAGATGTTTAGAAGATGTCTTCAAGATTTTTATGACTTAGAATTTACAGTATGTAAAACTAACATATTAAGGACGTCTATCAGATGTTTTTACACAGCCGATGCTTTTCAGATGAAGCAATCTTTAACAGATATCGTGCAGACGTATGTGTGCTATCTGGGTACTTTGTAGTCACAACTAACTTTTACTTTTCTCTGTTTATGGATCTGACGGTGACACGTACGCACTAACCGATGTAACGGATGAGCAGTTAATTGGTTCTGAACTAATGAATCACGGTTTGTTGAATTTAAAACAATGCAAACCCCAAAGCTTGTAGATTTTGGATTCAGGCATATAAACCCAACTCTCTCTAAACTAAATGCCTGGCCTGGCGCCAGCCTGGCTGGATTTGAATCATTTACGACACTCTGGATGATAAATTCCAGAGTCATGTGAGCAACCTCAAAGGAGAAATGAAACACTCACATTCCTAAACACACACACAAACTTTTCTTTACGCTCTTTATGTAAGTCCTTAATAAGATGTTTTTTTTTTATAGGTTTGTGTGTTGCATAGAATGGTTAATCCTGTTATGTGAGGATTATAAGTTGCTGACTTGTAAATTGGAAATGCTTCTCCTAATTTAATGTTCTCAAATAAGAGTCATGATTCTGTAACCCTACTCCTGACCAGCTCATAAAACTGTATGATCCCACTGGGAAACAGGACAGGAAAAAGCCAGCTCACTAGTACCTTTTGTGAGCCGTGTCCCGGGCACCTATCAGCGTCGCCCTGGCAATGGAAGAGATCCACCTGCACACAATCACCGTGGGCTGATCGGTCCCAGCTGAAGACGCTGAAGAGAAGACTACAAAAGCTGCACCCGAGAAGACACGGGTGAGAAAGTTCTCCAGAAGACAGCCAGTTAATGGTGTGTCTCTTATCTCTCCAGAAAGCGAGTGACCGACCAGCCCGCCACCTGAGCACCGGACTCCGATTCCCCCTTACACTCAGCCGGCCAGCGAACAGGATCACGCAGCACCGAGGACGAGCACCGGACACTTCTGGCACCCTCACGTTCACAACCACCAATAAACACACCCTCTGGGACTTTAAACTTTCACTGCAGCCTGCCATGTGATTCTTCAGCCCGCAACACTGGTCGAGAATGCGGGCACACTGCTGAAGAATCACCGGCCCCACGACCCTATTAACTCACAATTTCTTTTGTTTTGTTTTTTTGTCCTTCTCTGTGTTTCGTCAGGCGGTGACTCCCCCCCCCCCAGCCATGGAGGAACTCCTCAAACACCTGACGGAGGTCAGTGTTAGACAGCAGCAAATTGTCGAACATATGGCTACTCGACAGGGAGAGACGGAGCGTGAAGTCATACGACATACTACGGAAGGAAATCCTGGCCCGTGTAAGTCTGTCACCCATCGCCGCGGCCCAATTGTTCTGAACATGGGAATACAACAGTCGGTTGCCAGCCCGTGCCCAAGCCGCCGAACTCAAATGCCTCGCCCACCACTGGTTGCTCACCGGGGACCCCAGCGCTGCCCAAGTGGCCGAACGCGTCGTCATGGACCGGTATCTGCATGTCCTGCCACGGCCCCTTCGGCAGGCAGCCGGCATGAAGTACCCGTGCTGCTGGGGAGAGACTCAGCCTACCAGCCCTGCCGGGAACCGCCCGAAGAAAAAAGACCTCCGCCGAGCTCCCCGACGGTGCCCTGCCCTCCTAGCATCGGACAGCGCCCGAAATGTTGAGTCCCCCCCCCCAAAGTTCTAACCTTTTTTATGATGTCTACCAGCAGGTTAGGGGGCGGGGAAAATTTGTGAAGGAGCAACTCGGGAATGATCAGCTGAAGCACTGCTGGAAGCAAGTAAGGGTGGTTGAGGGAAAAGAGGTCCAGCCACCACCGCACCCGACCCCACACTTCGTTGGTCCAGAATGGCCTGCTGTACTGTGCCGCGCAGCGGAGAGGGGAGGAGGTGAAACTGCTGGTAGTCCCACATACAAGGACACAGATGGTCATTGAGCTCGCCCATTCCAGATTCCACTGGCCCGGCATGGAAGCAGAGATCAAACAATTCTGTCAGGCTTGTCCGGACTGCCAACGGACGTTGCCGCATACCCCTCCCCCAGCTCCGCTAATTCCGCTGCCCATCATCGAGGTGCCCTTTGAGCGAATAGGAATGGATTTAGTAGGGCCGCTGCCAAAGTCCGCCCGGGGACACGAACATATACTAGGCATCGTGGACTATGTGACCCGATACCCCGAAGCCATTCCATTGCGCAAGGCTACCTCCAAGGCCATCGCCCAGGAGCTCATCCACTTGGAGACCTGGGAGGACCATCTGGAGCGTCACCCGGGCATTGGTATCTTTAGCCCGGGCCATCCATTGCAAAGGGGCGTGATCGGTGATGAGGGTGAACTTCCATCCCAGTAGATAGTACTTCAGCTCCAGGACTGCCCACTTGACGGCCAGTGCCTCCTTCTCCACCGCCGCGTACCATTGTTCCAATGTGGACAGCTTTCGGCTGATGTAGACCACCGGGTGTTCCTCACCGTCTTGTACTTGGGACAGCATGGCTCCCAACCCGGTGTCGGATGCGTCCGTCTGCAACAAGAAGGGACCGTTAAAGTCGGGAGCGTGCAATACAGGCTCAGACGTGAGCGTCGCTTTTATCCTCTTGAACGCCTTTTCTTCTTGGGTTCCCCACCTCACTTTCTCCGGTTGTCCCTTCTTGGTGATGTCTGTCAGGGCTGTCACTAGGGAGGAGAAGTTAGGAATGAAGCACCTATAGTACCCAGCCAATCCCAAAAAGGCCCATACTTGCTTCTTGGAGATGGGCCTTGGGGCCGAGAGAATGGCTACCACTTTTCCCTCCTGCGGATCAGATCAGCCCACCCGGAAACCGAGGTATTTTGCTTCAGGTAGGGCAAGGTGGCATTTCTTGGGACAAACTTTGAAACGTTACTTTGTTGGACCGATCAAATATCGCGCGATTCCACAGCAGCCCTGAAAGACAAGAGAGAACATGCCCAATCACTAAGAGACCACATGCAAGTATTATTTTCTGGAGAGATTTAAATGCTGCTTAAAGTTTGCCTATTACCTTTTCAAGGTGATTTGATTCGTTGTTGTCTTTCAAGGGTTACTGTCTATGATTTTGCCATAACTGAGCGATTATTCTGTGATCGCGCCTATTCTCTCACCTCTCTCTCTCATCCTGTCTCACTCATTCTCTCTCTCTCTCTCTCTCTCTCTCTCTCTCTCTCCCTCATTTGGATTCCGTTATTTCTTGTACAAAGTTTACTGTCTGTATTGTCATATCCGTATTTACTCTGTGTGATTTGTAGTTTGATGTATTATTAGTTCAATTATTAAAAACCAATATATATTCATGATTGCTTCTGTCTAAAACGCTCACATCACGAGTCAATGTAATGTTTGATCTTAGCTACAAGCTCGTTATGTTTCAGTAACCAAAATTTCATAATGATAGGAAAATGTTTTCATGGCCAGAGAATATTTTTCCTTGAATTATAAGAAGTGATAACTTTATTGAAAGTTGATGGGCCCTATCTTGCACCCAGCGCAATTGACTTTGTACATCGACGCATGTGTCATTCCTATTTTGCACCCGCGCAAAGCGCGCTTTTCCCTCCACAGAAGCACGTCGCTAAACTAGTGAATGAACTTGCACTCCCTGGGCGGTTCAGCGCAAAAAAGGAGGCGTGTTCCGGCGCAAACGATCCCTGGTGCTATTTTGCTGTTCCATTAAACAATTGCGCCACTGACCAGAAAAAACCTAGTCTAAAGTCAGTGGCGCGTTGCGCGTTGTTCATTATGCTATTTTAAGGGCGCATGCTTGACCATAATGTATAGCGTGCACAACGCGCATACACTTTGCTCATGTAATCTACACAGATGCAACAGTTATTTTTGCAAATCATAAATTGTTACACTAAAAAAATATTAACACATGAGATGACGGAAATCATTGTGGTGTGCCACGAAGATGTGAAAAAAATAGGCATAAAACTAGCTTACAAATTATTCAGGCTAATTATTCTCCCATCCCCATACAACACAACTTCTCTGTCTTTCACTGCTCTTACAAGAACATCAGTCTCCTCGGCTGTGAACCGCTCCTGTAATGGAACTTGCGCACCTGCTTTTAAAGGGAATGTTGGATGACACTCTGATTGGTTTATTTCACGTTACGCCCAAACCACACCTATGAATAATGAAACTACTTCAGACCAACCCATTTTAGATTTGCACCGGGTGCAAGAGCCATTTATCCCGCCGGGAAAATAGCAACAGCGCCGAGACCCACCCACAAAGTTACTTGCGCTTCACGCTTTGACACTTGCGTTTCAGATCGTTAAAATAGGGCCCGATAAGTTAATCTTACGGCCATTTGCTGGACAAACCACTGTTTGATTTGCGGTAATTCACAGTAAGAGATATCACTGTAATTGATATGAAGAATGGAATATTGACATATTAATGAGTAAATTACAGTGCCCTGTAATGAGTTATTGATATATGCAATTGACCTATTTTTCATCTTCAATAACTTTAATATAACTGTCATATGAGATATATATATATATATATATTAATCATATTCCTGATTAATTATTAAAATTCCCTATATATCATTTGAGTTAATTATAATGTACAACCCAGTGCGACTACACCATTGGCCAAGATAAGACATACACTGTTGTGTACAAACGTCTGATAGACGTCTTAAGATGTGTCATAGTTATATATGTGTCAGAATAGGTGTCATAGTGACACAATGACTTAAATTATAAACCAAGTATGAAAAAATATCACAGTTTACATGTTTAACAATAAGTGTCACAGGTGGGGTTAAATGTCCCTGTTCTTACAAAGCAATTTGCTTCATAGATTTACAGCAAAGTCAGAGTACATGCAGTTTAAGCTTCAAATTAAAAGTAATAAAATCTTCATTTAAAAAAATTTAATAGCCTGTTTGAAAAATATTGTTAGCTTATTCTAACTGGCTAGCTAACTAGCTACATGATGCTAACTTGAGGTCATTTTTAAATATAGATAGAGTACATTTAATGGAAAAACAAAGGATTTGATGTTCAGGATAGTGTAACTACAGTAATGAAGTCATGCCACCAACAAGCCAAACAACAAGCTTTAAAAAACACTTTTATTTCTTACTGGTGAAAATTTGATCACTGAAATCCTCCAGTAAATCACCAGTGCAAGCTTCATGATTAATACTTCTACATCACTCTTGTCAGAACAAAAAAAGGACTTATATCTTTACTTTATCCAGTGGTTATTTAGGGATTACAGTAGGGAGCGTTTTACCCCAAGAGGGCTTTTCCCCCACTCTACCCTAACATTGAAAAAGCAATGACAAAGAAGCATGTTGTCATACTCTATGCTGTTCAGGATTTTTTTCCCATGTCAAGTGTTTCATAATCATATGTAAAACTTGCACTTATCATAACCATTCCCTTGAATGTACATATCTTGTCAAGACCCAAAACTTCCATACTATAAATGATAACTTATATTACAATGAACACAATATCTAAGGTATGTCATGTCAGCCATATTTTAATTGTTTACAGAGATTTTAACTGTAAAGCAATATGCACACATGTAAAACACACAATTAAATCTCTTGATTCATCTTCACAATGCACATGTAGAGTCTCAGAGTTGTTCATAACCTCGGCCACGGTGTTCTCGGACAAGCACATACGTCAGAATGGCAATGAGGCATACTCCCGCAGCTACACCACCCAGAATAATGGGGATCATGCGCTTGCTGTAGTCCTCCCAGCACTCCACCTCTGAAATCAAGACATGAGAAATCATGTTATTCTGAAGTAAACCGGTTGACAGAATATATATATGTTCACATTTATATAGATAATGAAAAATAGCATCTCTACGGTGTACAATGTGTGTACCTTTTCCAAACGCTCCATTAGCCAGATCAAAGGCTTGAATCTGCAGTGGCACCAGTCTGACTCTGAAGTGACTCGCCAGTATTAGAGTCATCTGGGACTTGCATTGGAAGCTAAGGCCATTTTTTGCTTTGAATAGCTTGTCGTTATTTATAACTCCTTCATAGGTTTTATCTGTGGATTAAATTTGAAAAAATAAATAAATAAATAAATAAATAAAATACTTAGAGGGGAAGTTTTGTCAAATTACATTCTCTAAACCCAGTTGTTCATTAACTACTATACTGTAAGTATGACATCCGTGGGTTAATCTCCTCCAAAAGTATAAACAGTGAGCCCCTCAGTCATCATTTACACGTCAACTAAAAACAGTAGACTTTTTATGTATTTTGGCCTTTTTATTTAAATGTCAAAATCATTTTGATGACCTGAAAATGCAACCCCTTTGAAAACTATGGAAGGCACACAATGCCAAAACTTTATAAACTGAATGCATGAAATCTGACCGCATCAACACACACCGTCAGTTTTGAGTGTGTTTCTTTTGTATGTGTCACATGTTAATATTTTCTTTATAATATTTTCAAGCTGATAAAGCACGCTGAGTGGATTGAGCGCAGTGGCAGAGATGTGCGAGCTTGTCGGGTGAATATACATTTCATCACTGGAAAGTTCGCTCGGATATGTCCAAAACAAGTAAGTAAAACAATACACAAGCTACTTAACGGTAGAGAGAGAGAGAGAGAGAGAGAGAGAGACGTCTGTTACGTGATATTTGATGTTCACTCACTTAGCACATGCATTCGCATTTTGGATGCACGCTTTATGTGTGTTTTGCTGGCTTGAGTGTTTCTGCATTATATGAGTGGCAGCACATTTCAGATAAAATAATACCTTTTTTTTAACTATATTTGTGAAAACTATCACAGGAGATTTATAATGAGTGGTTCCCTGCATTATTACAGCAAAGTGCGTCATTACAGTACAAAGTCATTGCAATGGAGCAGTTCTTATCCCATTAAATTACAAATGAACCATAATGCCAAAAAATGAACAAAGAAATCAATTATTTGCATTATTAGCATTATTTGTATTATTAGTATTATTAAGTGTGAAAACGAAGAATATAACTAAATTATTCAGAGACCAGATTTAATTTTGTTTATTTTGTGCGGGACGCTATAGTTCATTTATGTAAGTGAGGATAACAAAATAAAATACACTGTGACAAATGATACCCATAAATTCTTCAAACAGCGGACTACCAGTAAACTGATAAAAATTTGGGACCAACATTTTTTCAGACCAATCTGGCGGAAAAAATTAAAGTTCAGGTTTGCATGAACCAGGATGAAAACATGCCCATGAGACTACAGGCAGTCATTGAGGCTAAGAATTGCCCTAAGTATTGATAGTTGTGTAAATACTGTCATACAGCTGTCTGAATCATTTTTGGTTGATTGTAATTCATTACATACCTTTCTAGCAAAGTTATCTAACATTATCAAGATGAATTTGTTCTGACACAGTTTAATTATGAGTTCTTGTCATATTTTTATTAACATCTTCTAAACTATAGAGAATAAACTGTGATGATGTGAAATGTTGAAGGTGTCTGAATGGTTTGACTGTATCTATTTAATAAATTAACCAGCTAACATTATAAATACTGTTTTGGTGTAAAATTTACAAATGCAATAAAAATATTGTTATCTCTACTTGGTATCGGCAAGTACCAAAAATAAAAGTATCGGTATCGGTGCATCCCTATTGAAAATGGTGATGTCATGCACATGCATATTACATATTTTGTTTATAGCTATGTGCGCAGACAAGTAGTGTTTCTTTACAAAGTGACATCGCCAAAAATAAAGCATTTTTAGTTAGTAGTATTATATTTGTGGATCCTATAAATGGGATTTTTTTTTGGCAACGTTGTCATCTCCATGTAAAAACTTCAGTTTTTAGTACATTGTTGTCATGTTAACATACCATTAGAGCATTATTCTCAAATCTGTCCATCTCTTTTCAGCTCAGCCAATAGTGAGAGATTGGGGCGTGGCTACTGTAGCAGGCTGAGCCAGAAACTGTTTTTTGCAAACGTGGCTGATGTTATACATGGGAAAAATACATCTGAAGACTTGCCAAAATACACAGAAGCAGACAGCGGTGTATAACAAGGCAAACACTGGCTGTGTTGGAGGAACGTGAGGGAATATTTGGGTTTCAATCGAGACGCCGAGTGCTTGAAGTTTATTCTCGACTTGTAGGTGAAACTCAAGATTTTCCACATTTTATCTTTTTATTGTCAAGCCCTAGATAAAATAGTAAGATAATTTAAGGATAAGAATAATCGTGACAGCGTGATGAGTGAATTTGCGAAGGTAATAGTGTAATTTATACTTACCCTGGCAATTTTTGCAAAGAGGAGCAGGTCTCAGAAAACCTTTGATAGTGCTCACATAGGAGAGATTGCCTTCCTGTGAGTGTAAAGAAATATTGCATTGTATGTTAGACAGCTTGTTTTTTACTTTTAACCCAAGAGAGAAAACTTATCAAAGAGATAAAAACTACTGTAGGTACCTTGACGAAAGTGAACTCCAGATGACCACCATCAAAGTCCAAGGAGAGATTAGCCTTTTGGTTCCCACAGAATCCCGTGGCTCGTGTTGAGCTGGGATTCATGTTGAAATAATAGTTCTTCTGGAATACAAGTTAAGCAGTGTGATTACTGGGCCAACATCATATTACTATGGAAATCCTGTTAAATTGACAATATAAAACCCTTCGTTGATCTAAGATGAACAGAATTTGTAGGCATAGCCTGTGTTTGACATTGTACCCTTTGAGTGTACTGAATGAATGCACACAGTGAAGATGATACAGTAATCATAAAAAAACTGGGGGCGTTTTAAAGCACTGGCTGTGCTAGAGATTATGAGAGGATAGTTTTGACAAACATCACATGAAGGAACATTAAGGTGTCTATATTATGAAAAAGACGTATAGCATACTTTTTAAATATATGCATATTATATAAATAATATACTTTAAACTTTATACGTAAGTGCAACTTAATGTAATGTTTTCAGATACTTAAGTTCATGTTAATTGCTATTAAATGAACATTTGTTATAGTTTAATTTATATTAAATTAGCATAGCCAAACATTTAGGTGTTTTTGTCTTACCCACTTAAGAAGGATTTAAGTGCATTTTATGTAATAAACTTCTATTGAAACGTGCATGTAATGTAGTTAAATATATGCATGATATATTAACTTTAAATGTAATATTGATAAAGACTACGTCTGTTTAAGTATTCTAGTTGACAAATCAGAATAAGTGTACTTTTGTATGGCATTCAAAATGCACTTTTATGTAAAACCTTTCATTTGACATCAACAAAGTGCACTTGTTAACACCAAAGTGTGTTAAGAAACAGTCATGAAAGTGTACTTAAAGAGTACTCTTGAGTGAGTGATGTGACACTCACTTAAGTGGCTTTTTAGTCCATTAATATTATATTATTTACAAGTAGTGATTTAAAAATAAGCTTAAGATTTGAGGTTCCCTGTAAGTGCACATTCAATACAATTAAGTGCACTTCTTTCATACAAAGGATCACTCTCTAAAAACAAAGTTTGTCACGGTATAATTTGTCTTAAAAATCTACATTTCTAATTATAAAACTCATTATCAATCGTCATATTAGAATATATGCAAAGTTTGTATGATTATTTACCATTAAAATCACTATTTTGACTTAAATAAAAAAGCAAATCAGCTCACCTAGCGAATGCATGGAGGACAGCAAGAGAAGCAGAGCAATGTCGTTATTATTTATTTATTTTTTCAATAATTTTTTTGCATTTTGAAAGGTGTGAACATTACAGATCACCAAAAACATGTCTGTTCGCACTTTGTGTGCTCTGTTCACTTTCTTTCTTTTTCTTACTTCCCTTATCACTTTGGTAGTTTGTTGAACTCTGCGTGTGTCTCGTATTTTTATTTATTTATTATATATATATATATATATATATATATATATATAATATGTCTTAATTATGAGCTATTTCGTCCCGTTATGAGATGAACAATGTAATGTATTAGCGACATGTACTCTTGAGGATGCCCTTTTACCATAAAGATACAAGTTCTGAAGGTGTTATTCTGACTGTGCAGTGAGTTGCTGGCAATGTTGGTGGTAAACCAAGTGAGTTCTCACCCCCTGCTAGAACATGCTAAGAAGTTGAAGAAAAATGCTGAGAAAATAACAAGCTTACATTGTTCTCTCTCACCACGTACTCAACTCCTAGATTGGCCCGCACACACACTGTGCCCTGAGGGTTTCTCAAGGTGCACGGAAACTGAAGTGGTGCGGTTTCTTGGGGCTGAAGAACAGGTCTCTGAGACAGATTAGTAATAGGAGGATCACTTTTGATGATGACAGGAACTTGATCTGCTGAAGCTGAAAGGTGAAGAGGCTTTGAGGCTAGAGAGCTTCCTGTAAGCACAAAACAGTGGGGGGCTTTAGCACCATTTCCTGAAGTGTTAACCAATACAGAGCTACCAGGACCAATTATGGATGTTGTAAAATCGACACAGTATTGCATTGTTCTGGTTTCTCAGAAATTACGCCTACTAGAACTTTCTAAGTTATTAAAAATCCATTTATAAATCTACATTTCTAATTATAAAACTCATTATCAATCATCATATTAGAATATATGCGAAGTTTGTATGATTATTTACCATTAAAAACACTATTTTGACTTAAATAAAAAGGCAAATCAGCTCACCTAGCGAATGCATGGAGGACAGCAAGAGAAGCAGAGCAATGTGGCGACTTGTGCGAGTCATTTTAAGAAAGTGGCTCTTGTGTTTCAAGTCAGTTGCTCTTATGGTATCATCTCTGAAGCCGTGGTAAAATAATGCACATGTGGTTGTGAAGGAGGACAGTTATGCTTTGATGTTGTCAGCAGTTGACTGACATCAGGAAGCATCTTTAGCCAAGCCCACGATTAGCAAACCAAGTAATGATACAAGTATGATAACTATATAATGGTATAGATCATATTTCAGATCAAGATTTGTATTTCTAAATTGAATTTCTAAACAATCTAGACAGCTCTTCGATTAAAAAGAAGCGGCATGATGGTAGACTTGGGTCTGGACATTCATGGCGCCAGGTTGGGCTCTTGCCCAAAATGTAGTGCCACAAACAGGTCAGTTGTCACTAATATTTACCACACTTTTTCGTTAGAGCAAAATGCATTTAATGCCTCAAAAGGTTCAATGTCACAGCAAGCACTGCTCATGTTAGATAATTAAAAAATTGTGTTTTTCTTTCAGTTAACAATAACTTGAATAAATAAAATTTTCATATAGATTCAGTATGTGTGCATTGTATGGCATGTCATATAGGCTTCTGTATTAAAGGTAATTTATAATGTATTAAATAAGAAACTCTCCAAAGCACATAACTAAAAACAAATTTAGGAAAGGCAAGTTTATTTATATAGCACAGTGCTTTACATAAAATAAATTATATATATATATATATATATATATATATATATATATATATATATATATATATATATATATATATATATATATATATATATATATATATATATATATATATTATCTTTCTTATTCCCTCGTTTCGTCATGTGCATTATTCCTAATGAAATCTCAATTTATCCACTGCCACTTGGATCTTCACTCTGCCAAAAGACAAAGGACAGTATCACCACTCTTTCACTTATTCACGGTTGCCACTTCAGTTTGACTCACCTTTGTGCACTATTTCCTCTGCTTGTGTCAATAAACAACCTTACCTGTGATCTCCCGTCTCGACCAGTCTGTGATGTAACAGAAGATGGGACCAAAACTGGCTGACACAAGTATGATCCATCTAGACCCATTTCCGGACCTTATGGACGTCTTGCGTCGAACACTAACCATCAATACACCACCTTCACCACCAGCTAACACTTCCGGTAACAACGCCACCACTTCTTAGCCTTCAGTGCATGCCAGTCCCATGGCCAAACCAGCATCCTTCTCTGGTTCGGCGGAGGAATCCAGTGGATTTCTTCTGCAAAGATCACTGGTCCTGGAGATGCAACCGCACGTATACCACACTTATGGCTATAACATTGACATCAATGGTATCCGGATGGATGAGGGGAAGGTGGATGCCATCAGGAACTGGGCAACACCTACTACCATTAAGGTACCTTTAATGATTTCTCAGTTTTACCAATTTCTACCGCCGCTTCATCCAGGATTACAGCTCCATCACCAGTCCACTTACAAGCCTCCTCCGACATAAGCCCAAGTCTATGTCCTGGACCCCAGCTGCCACAGAAGCCTTCAACACCCTTAAGGAAGCCTTCACTACCCCTCCTCCCCTGGTCCATCCCAACCTCGACAAGCCTTTCACCGTGGAGGTCGATACCTCCACCACAGGTGAAGGAGCGGTACTTTCACAGCAGCAGGGAAACCCCAGCAGGCTCCATTCCATGTGCCTTCTTCTCCCACAAGCTCTACCCAGCGGAGGTGAATTATGACGTCGGGAGACTTCTGGTCATCAAGTTGGCACTTAAAGAGTGGAGGCATTGGCTGGAGGGAGCAAGACATCCATTTCTGGTACTATCTGACTTGCAAGCATGATGTCAGACACTGTAATATTCTCTGGTCCCCCACCGTGGTGGTGAGATGCATAGCAGATTTTCATGACTCAATGGCTGGATATCTAAGTGGTGCCCGCAGAAATAACATAGGTTTCATAGACAATTGGACGAGCTTTTGGGGAAGACCTGACCTGTTGAAAAGAGATGGCCTTCATCCCTCCTGGGGTGGCGCTGCTCTTTTCTCTAGAAATATGGCAAATAGTCTTAAAGTGGATACTTGACTTATTGGGGCCAAGGTAAGGAAGCAGACAAACTGGCTAAACAGATCGTCTGCTAGCCGCCTCACGTCACAGAGGTCAGTTAGTTCTTAGCACATAGAGACTCTTTCACCTAGATATCACACTATAGAGACTGTGTCTGTTCCCCGAACTAGAAAATAAAAAAAAACGTCCAATCCAAGTTAAGAGTAACAATTTAATTGAGATTCAACAAACAAAAACCAGATGCAATACGGATAAACAAATGATAAAGCTTGGCTTATTGAATATCAGATCCCTTTGTACGAAAACACTTTTTGTAAATAATATGATCACTGATCATAATCTAGATGTGCTCTGTTTGACAGAAACCTGGCTAAAACCTGACGATTACATTATTTTAAATGAGTCCAACCGCCTAAGATTACTGTTATAAACATGAGCCGCGTCTAAAAGGCAAAGGGGGAGGTGTTGCTTCAATTTATAACAATGTTTTCAGGATTTCTCAGAGGGCAGGCTTCAAGTATAACTCGTTTGAAGTAATGGTGCTTCATATAGCATTATCCAGAGAAACAAATGTTAATGATAAATGCGATGTTTGTACTGTTTACTGTATACAGGCCACCAGGGCACCATACAGACTTTATTAAAGAGTTTGGTGATTTTTACATCCAAGTTAGTTCTGGCTGCAGATAAAGTTTTAATGGTTGGTGATTTTAATATCCATGTTGATAATGAAAAAGATGCATTGGGATCAGCATTTATAGACATTTATAGACAACTCTATTGGGGTGAGACAACACGTTTCAGGACCTACTCATTGTCGAAATCATACTCTAGATTTAATACTGTCACATGGAACTGATGCTGATAGTGTTGAAATTATGCAGCCAAGTGATGATATCTCAGATCATTATTTAGTTTTGTGCAAACTTTATATAGCCAAAATTGTTGTTACAAGTTACTTGTTACAAGTATGGTAGGACCATCACTTCTTCCTAATGTATCCAAATTCATTAGCATATCCAAAACCTCAGAACAACTTCATGATGTAACAGAAACTATGGATACTCTCTTTTCTAGCATTTTAAATACAGTTGCTCCTTTACGCTTAAGGAAGGTTAAGGAAACCAGTCTGACACCATGGTATAATGAGCATACTCACACCCTAAAGAGAGCAGCCCAAAAAATGGAGCGCAGCTGGAGGAAAACAAAACTAGAGGTATTTCGAATTGCTTGGCGGGAAAGTAACCTATCCTACAGAAAAGCATTAAAAACTGCTAGATCTGATTACTTTTCTTCTCTTTTAGAAGAAAACAAACATAAACCCAGGTATTTATTCAATTCAGTGGCTAAATTAACAAAAATTAAAGGCTCAACAAGTGTTGACATTTCCCAACAGTAATGACTTTATGAACTACTTTACTTCTAAAATCGATACTATTAGAGATAAAATTTTAACCATTCAGCCGTCAGCTACAGTATCACATCAGACGGTGCACTATAGACCCCCTGAGGAACAGTTCCACTCATTCTCTACTTTAGGAGAGGAAGAATTGTATAAACTTGTTAAATCATCTAAACCAACAACATGTATGTTAGACCCTATACCATCTAAGCTCCTAAAAGGGGTGCTTCCAGAAGGGATAGATCCTCTTCTGACTATTATTAATTCCTCATTGACATTAGGATATGTCCCCAAAACCTTCAAACTGGCTGTTATTAAGCCTCTCATCAAAAAAACACAACTTGACCCCAAAGAACTAGTTAATTATAGACCAATCTCGAATCTCCCTTTTTTGTCCAAGATACTAGAAAAGGTAGTATCCTCACAATTATATTCCATAGAGAAAAATGGTATCTGTGTGTCACGTTACGCGTTGCAGGAAATGACGAGAGACACTGTGACAGTACCCCCCCCTCTACGGAGCGGCTCCCAGACGGTCCAAGACAAAACACAACACAGAGACCAGGAGGGAGGCAGACAGGTGGAGGCTCAGGGGGAGGGACGGAGGGCCAGAAAAGGAACACATGGGGGACAAACACCAGAAATGTAAACATAAAACAGGGAGACCAGGAGGGAGGCGGACAGGTGGAGGCTCAGGGGGAGGGACGGAGGGCCAGAAAAGGAACACATGGGGGACAAACACCAGAAATGTAAACATAAAACAGGGAGACCAGGAGGGAGGAGGACCGGAGGAGGTACAGGGGGAGGGACGGAGGGCCAGACTAACTGAGGGGAACAGACAGAAACATAACAGGAAACAAAAACAACACACAGAAATCCATGAAGGACCTGTTGAGGCGCCCACCCGGGTGGAGCGGAAGACCACCACGGCCTTGTGGTCAAAGTCAAAACCCTCCAGGGCGGAGCAGAAGACTACCACAGCTTTGTGGTCAGGGCGGAAACCCCCCAGGGTGGAGCGGATGACCACCACGTCTTTGTGGTCGAGGCCGGAGTCCACCAGGACGGAGCGGAAGACCACCACAGCTTTGTGGTCAGGGCGGAAGCCCCCCAGGTCCAAGTGGAAGACCACCACAGCCATGTGGTCAGGACGAGAGCCCCCCAAGGCGGAGCAGATGCCCCACACGCCCCCGTGGTTGAGGCCGGAGTCCACCCTCTGTCACGTTACGCGTTGCAGGAAATGACGAGAGAGAACCAATTGCAGGTAAGTCAGATTTATTCAAGGGATAATCCAGAGGGGTAAACAGTCCAGGCAGGGGTCGAAACCAAAACATCAATCCACATACAACAAGACATGAACACAAGGCAAGGCAGAGCAAGGCAAGACGAGAGTTGACGGACATGAATAATACATAACATTAAACAAGGACTCCGTCACACAGACTAAGACAGACTGGGTATTTATACACAGAAGGATAATTTGGAAACAGGAGACAGGTGGGGGGAACAATCAATTACGCAACAAGGAGGAAGGTGACCATATAAGGGAACAGGAAGTGATCTGGGACAGACACCGTGAGAAGGAGGACATCTAGTGGAACCCCGGGGAACAACAACCCAGACACTGTGACAGTCTCTGTCACGTTACGCGTTGCAGGAAATGACGAGAGAGAACCAATTGCAGGTAAGTCAGATTTATTCAAGGGATAATCCAGAGGGGAAAACAGTCCAGGCAGGGGTCGAAACCAAAACATCAATCCACATACAACAAGACACGAACACAAGGCAAGGCAGAGCAAGGCAAGACGAGAGTTGACGGACATGAATAATACATAACATTAAACAAGGACTCCGTCACACAGACTAAGACAGACTGGGTATTTATACACAGAAGGATAATTTGGAAACAGGAGACAGGTGGGGGGAACAATCAATTACGCAACAAGGAGGAAGGTGACCATATAAGGGAACAGGAAGTGATCTGGGACAGACACCGTGAGAAGGAGGACATCTAGTGGAACCCCGGGGAACAACAACCCAGACACTGTGACACTGTGAGGATTCCCAGTCAGGATTTAGACCGTAGAGTTAAGTGCACTCTCCTTAGAGTTAAGTGCAGTATGGAGTACCTCAAGGCTCAGTATTAGGGCCGCTACTCTTCACGTTTTATATGTTACCCTTGGGAGATATCATCAAGAAACATGGAGTTAGCTTTCACTGTTATGCTGATATTACTCAGCTCTATATTTCTTCGCGGCCCTGTGAAACACACCAATTTGAAAAACTAATGGAATGCATAGTCAATATAAAAAACTGGATGATGAATAATTTCTTACTGCTAAATTCTGAAAAAACAGAGGTGTTAATTATACTAATAACCTATAGTAATAACCTGTAATAACCTAGAACACTGTCTAAGACTTGATGGCTGCTTGCCAATTCTTTGTCATCAGTTAGGAACCTAGATGTGCTATTTGATAGCAATCTTTCGTTAGAAAGCCACGTTTCTAGCATTTGTAAAACTGCATTTTTTTCCATCTCAAATATATATCTAAGTTATGGCCTCTGCTCTCAATGTCAAATGCAGAAATGTTAATCCATGCATTTATGACCTCAAGGTTAGATTATAGTAATGCTTTATTGGGTGGATGTTCTGAACACTTAGTTATCAAACTACAGCTAGTCCAAAATGCAGCAGCAAGAGTTCTTACTAAAACCAGGAAGTATGACCATATTAGCCCAGTCCTGTCAACACTGCACTGGCTCCCTATCAAACATCGTATAGATTTTAAAATATTGCTTATTACTTCTAAAGCCCTAAATGGTTTAGCACCTCAGAATTTGAATGAGCTCTTATTACATTATAATCCTCCACATCCGCTACGTTCTCAAAACTCAGGCAGTTTGATAATACCTAGAATGTCAAAACCTACTGCGGGCGGCAGATCATTTCCTATTTGGTGCCTAAACTCTGGAATAACCATAACATTTTTCGAGAGGCAGACACACTCTTGCAGTTTAAATCTAGATTAAAGACCCATCTCTTTAACCTGGCTTACACATAACATACTAATATGCTTTTAAAATCCAAATCAAGTATTTTTAGGCTGCATTAATTAGGTAAACCGGAACCGGGAACACTTATAACACCCGATGTACTTGCTATATCATTAAAAGAATGGCATCTACGCTAATATTAGTCTGTTTCTCTCTTATTCTAAGGTTACTGTAGCCACCAGATCCAGTCTGTATCCAGATCAGAGGGTCACTGCAGTTACCCGGATCCAGTACGTATCCAGACCAGATGGTGGATCGGCACCTAGAAAGGACCTCTACTGCCCTGAAAGACAGCGGAGACCAGGACAACTAGAGCCCCAGATACAGATCCCCTGTAAAGACCTTGTCTCAGACGACCACCAGGACAAGACCTCAGGAAACAGATGATTCTTCTGCACAATTTGACTTTGCTGCAGCCTGGAATTGAACTGCTGGTTTCGTCTGGTCAGAGGAGAACTGGCCCCCCAATGAGCCAGGTTTTTTCTCCATTCTGTTACCGATGGAGTTTTGGTTCTTTGGCGCTGTCGCCTCTGGCTTGCTAAATTGGGGTCACTTCATCTACAGCGATATCGTTGACTTGATTGCAAATTAATGCACAGACACTATTTAAACTGAACAGAGATGACATCACTGAATTCAATGATGAACTGCCTTTAACTGTCATTTTGCATTATTGATACAATGTTTTCCTAATAAATGTTGTTCAGTTGTTTTGACCCAATGTATTTTGTTTAAAGCGCTATATAAATAAAGATGACTTGACTTGACTGACCACAAGAACCTGGAGTATCTGTGAGTGGCTAAGAGACTTAATCCCAGACAAGCCCATTTACCCGCTTTAATTTCATGATTTCCTATCAACCCGGAACCAAAAATGTCAAGGCAGACACGTTATCACATTGTTACACACCTGAGGAAAGCTCTGAAGAGCCTGAAGCTGTACTCCCAGAGAAACTCATCATCAGCCCAATCACCTGGTCAGTGGAGACCATACCCTCCACCAATAACTCTGCCAATACTCCGCCGGGTTGCCCGCCAGGCTTGCAATGCAACAACAGGACACGACTCTCTCCACTCATTCACTCTGCTCACACCTCATTAGGCACTGGCCACCCGGGGGTCAATGAAACCCTCTCATTGCTAAAGGAACGCTTCTGGTGGCCCAACATCGCATCCGATGTCAGGAAGTTCGTGCAAGGATGTAAGGAATGTGCAATCTTGAAGAGTCCACATCATCTACCATCTGGCAAACTCCTTCCCCTGCCCGTTCCCAACCGACCATTGTCAAACCTAGGGGTGGATTTCATCACAGACCTACCAGCTTCGAAAGACTGTTCCTGTATCTTTGTGGTTTTTGATAGATTTTCTAAATCCTGTCATTTGATTCCTTTAAAGGGACTGCCTACAGCCATGGAGACTGCGGAGCTCATGTTCAACCACATATTCCGGTACTTTGGCATCCTAGAAAACATTGTATCAGACAGAGGACCTCAATTTATCTCTTGAGTCTGGAGAGCCTTCCTCTCAATCCTAAGTGTGACCATCAGCCTATCATCGGGATACCAGCTGCAGTTAAACGGGCAGATCGAGAGGAAGATCCAAGAGATTGGTCGCTTCCTCCATACCTTCTGTCACGGCCACCAGGACTTTTGGAACCAGTACCTGTGTTAGGCCAAGTATGCACAAAACTCCCTGTGCCAACCATCTACCGGACTCACTCAATTCCAGTGCGTACTCGGTTATCAACCTCCACTATCCAGACATACCATCTGATGACTACTAGTTCCAAGAGAGCCAGAGGGTCTGGGACTCAGCCCACCACAAACTACAACGTGCTCTACGTAGACGCAGGATAACAGCAGACCGTGACTGCTCTGAAGCTCCAGCCTATCAACCAGGACAGAAGGTCTGGCTATCAACCAGAGACATCTGACTGCGTCTATCATGTCGTAAGCTGAGTCCCAGGATCATTGGCCCATTCACCATCACGGAGCAGATCAACCTGGTCACTTACAAGCTTCAACTCCCTCCTGAGTATCGCATTCATCCTACATTCCATGTGTCACTCCTGAAACCTCACCATCCTTCTGTTCCTCTCTCCACAGAGCCTGGCATAGCTGCAGCCGAAACCCCCCTTCCTGGACAACAGTGCTGCCTACGAGGTTCATGAAATCTTGGATTCCCGGTGCCGTGGTGGGCAGCTCGAGTACCTTGTGGACTGGGAAGGTTATTGCCCCGAGGAAGGCTCATGGGTTTCACGCAATGACATACTCGACCCGAACCTGCTGGACACCTTCTATGCTGCTCATACCAACAGTCCTGCCCCACAGAGAAGAGGAAAACCACCACGACATCGGGAGCGGGCCGTGGAAGGGGGGGGGGGGGGGGTACTGTCACAGACACGCCAGGCTCCAACACTATCCAATCACAGCACACCCCCTCACCTGAATACTGAGCACACACACCTGCACCTCATCAGCACCTTAACTGGCACATAAAAGACACACACACACAACCACTGTCTGGTCTTGTTCGCAACTAGGACTTACCTACATGGTTAATTCAAGGACTACCAGTGTTATACTTAACTGTCTCCAGTGATCCCAAGTTACCTCATGTGTTCTTCATGTGTGTGTATGTGTCGTCATCCTCCTACATCTCAACTTCTCCACTGCCACTTGGATCTTCACTTTGGCAAAAGACAAAGGACAGTATCACCACTCTTTCACTAACCCTTCACGATTGCCACTTCAGTTTGACTCACCTGTATTTGACCAGTCTGTATTGTAACAATACGCTAATGTAAAGTTTACTGTAGCATTTTACATCGTTTTTCTTTAAAAGTACAACATTTTCAAAATGAACTGTTCATAAAAGTCAGTTTGTAAAATCAGTATGTTTAAATACTAACTCTGTATTTGGTGTGAGATAATGTTTTTAATTCTATGAGAGGAAAACACACAGCAAAGGGTCAAAGGTAGAGGGGACAAAGTATGGCCTTAAATACACACTGCTGTTTTTGTCAACTTACCCAACTTTTCAACTTTGAATTCTAACACTGCTGAATGCTGTGTGTTTGTCTCTGTTTTGAAGCACTGGACTGCTCTTTAAAAAATAAACTTTAACTTCAATAATATGAAAAGTTTAGATAAAACAGTAAAATAAATCCAAAAACCGATTAACACTATAATCAATAATCTATTTGTAGACAATCAGACTTGCAAACACTTTTTTTTTTTTTTTGGCCTGATAGCCAGTGTTTGTCAGAAACGCTTGGACTGATCTTTTGGAACAGATTTTCTTCCAAAATTAAAAAAAATGTGTCTCAATGTCAGTTTGTGCACCATCATCTAAAGGTCTCAGAGAGGGTCTCTTATCATTGTTTTGCAGCGGTGATTCAGAGAACTGTGTGTGTTGTGGAGAGTGTCTCAGATGAGTAAACATTTGCATTACATCTGCTGAATACCGTCGCACCATATTTGGACAGCTGGAGATAGAGACACAGAACTGAGCTTTCTAACAGTGAGTAAATCATTACAGGGGCGGATAGAGTCCAGCGCGGACACTTCTGAACCCTCTCACTCCACTGTTGGGTTTTCAGAATGATGCAGGACAAGATCTTGGCGCTTTTTGCGCTAGCTTGGCTTTATTCTTCTGGAGGACATGGACAAACTGACATTAAAATTCCCTGTGATGATAAACGTGTGGAGGATGTTGTGAATTTAACTCTTTCCACACATAATAAGATATTAACTGAAGGTTCTCAACTTGCTCTCTATGAAATCCTGGAGGCTATAAAGGTAGGATGTAGTTTTGCTCTTTGCATTGTACAATATTTCAGCTCTAAGCAGCTGTAGGTTCTCCTCCACTCTTAAAAATAAAGAGTCTTTATTGGCAATGGTGGTTCGATGAAGAATTGTAACATCAATGGAACCTTGTCAATCTACAAAAGGTTCTTTAGATTGTTCAAATATTCTTCATGCTAAGACAAAATGGCTCTTTGAAGAACTGAAAGGTTTCTTTAGGGAAAAAAATGGTTCTTCTTTGGCATCACTGCGGAAATCTTGATTTTTTTGAAAGTGTAGAGTGTAGCAATGCAACAGAAGAGTCATTTCTGGTTCCCCAAAGAACCTTTCAGTGACCAGCTCTTAAAAGAACCATTTTCTTCTTAGTATGAGGAATATTTTAATAATTAAAAGAACCTTTTCCCACTTTTAAGAAACTTTACTGGTTACATGGATGTTAAAGGTTCTTCATGGAACCATCAATGCCAATAAAGAGACTTTATTGTTAAGAGTGTAGCATAATACGGTTTTTACAGGGTCAGAATGGATCGGCAGAAGTTGTGTTCGTACGGTTCACAAGCAGAGAGACAGATTGTCCAGCAGGAGGAGACAAGGTTTGGCAAGAGTGTGACTATCTGCAACAAGCAGATAAGGTAAGATCTTTTTTAGATCTTTTTTTTTTGTTGTTGTTGTTGTTGTTGTTTTCTAATAACAAAAAAACCCATAAGTTACCACATATTTGGCACCTGTAAAGCTTTTCATACCAAAAGTGAAATAATTAAGTCTCTGGCTGAAGGAAGCGCCTCTGCTTTTGCAATCACGCTGATTTATCTCAACACGGGTACAGGAGCGAAGTCAGTCAATTTGAACACAAAATAATGGGCATTACTCTCTATATATACTTATATATATATATATATATATATATATATATATATATATATATATATATATATATATATATATATATATATAAATACTCAATATTTTCTTGTAAATTTAAAAGTAATGCGCAACTTTACTAGTTACTTGAAAAAGTAATCTGATTACATTGCTTGAGTTATTTGTAATGCATTATACCCCAACACAGGTAATTAGTCTCTAACAGCAGCCTTTGGCAATGATTGTAGTCCATGTATATTTTGTGGTTCCTCAGGCACTCAGAAACTGTCATGCGAAAGTCCAGTTCACAGAAGCAGATCAAGAGTTACTGTCACATGACTGTTCAGGTATGTCGCATGTTATATTATGACTGTTTAATCCCTTTTATACCTTACCGTTATAGGTGCACTTAGCCATTTTTCCATAGTAAAAGTTCTTAAAAAGAAAGTAATTGCACTTTTCCGCCTATAGAAATTCAAACCGCTGTAACTACGAAATAAATTGATCAGTGACAGGATTCAGATTCCCTCAGATTCAGGATAACCTTGAACCCCTTTTTTCATTTCTAGTATTGCCGTCATGAAATGAAACATTCAAGAACAGACATTTGTATCAGTAGTTTAAATGTGTGATTTCCATCTCCAATACTGACTACTACGATTGGTGGATCTCCCTTTTGTACTGTTCTTCACCAGGAATTTGTCAGTTATTTGTTTTGAAAGCTAAAGGCTAGCATCTATCGAAGTATATATCAGATTTGATTCACTCTCTTTCCTAAACGTTCTCCAACAGCTGAGCCACATGTTTCCTCTGAAGTCGCCCCTTGTCTGGGCTGCCCTGAAAAGATCGATTTACATCTCGAGGAACTGAGGGGACCGCTCATTCATTCTTTGTCGAAGGCCAACGGCCTGATCAATCACATGCATTTCTTCATCTTTAAGGACTTGACATCAGCAACAAAACAGGTAAATGATTTCTTTTCATGATTCTGCCGCTCAGCTGAATGATTCCCAGGGAACGTGTTCACGGATAAAACCAGGTGTTTTCCAAATGGACAAAAATGATGTGAAATCACCTCATTTAATCCACGGGGCTGATTTTTTTGTTGGCTTGGGCTGTTGGCTGCGGCTGGCTGACCTCAGGACCATCGAGGGTAATGTTGTGGTGTTATAAATCTTCTCTGTGTGCAGGTGGTTGCTGGATTCAGGTATAAATTGCAGTTTGAGGTTGAGAAGAGCAACTGCACCAGACCAGAATTCAAAGTAGTTACTGAGGAGTGCCACCCAATGCAGGAAAATACGGTACTGTCAAAAAGCAGTAAAAACTTGTTTTCTCTATTAGCAAATGAACTGATTTGATTAAAGGTGCTGTGTGTAGGATTGACACCGAGTGGTTAAGCTAGGTATTGCAGTCTAAATTCAAAATATTGGAGAGGGTTTTTTCACCTGGCCCCTCCTCATCAGACTTGACACACAGGCAGGTTGCCAGATTGACGACACCAACAGGAACGAGTGCACTTGATGATGAATGAAATGAAATATGCTGTGTTTCCAACAGCTGGCGACCTGGAGTGCTGAAATACAATTGAGTAAACTGCCCAAACCAAAACAAACACCAACATAGTAGGCCGGAACACACATTTTCATAGAAGAATAACTGAAGCATTGTTTTTCAGATAAACAAGTGTTCACTTACCATGTTTCTTGTATTTTTATGCTTTAGAAGAGTCAAAAACTTACATACAGCACCTTTAATTCAAATATTAATTACAAATATACATGTCCATTTTTATAATTCCTCATGCTGTTCTACAGGCTTGGCTGTATCCCAAAAAATAATATCATTCAAAACGTTAAAGTTTCTGAATGATATTTTTAAATGTTTTTGGAAGAAGTCTCTTCTGCTCACCAAGACTACATTTATTTGGTCAAAAATAAAGTTAATACGGTAATATTAGGAAATAGTATTGCAATTTAAATAGCTGTTTTATATGTGAATATCTGTTCAGATGTTATTTATTCCTTTGATGCGCAGCATCACATTTTCCAGCATCATTCCTCCAGTCTTCAGTGATCTTCAGAAATCGTTATAATATACTGATTTACTGCTCAAGGAACATTTCTGATTATTATCAATGTTGAAAACCGTTTGCTTCTTCATATTTTTGTTGAAACCGTAATACATTCTTATATAGAAAGATAGAAGTAAAAACAGTGGAAGTGTACGTGTAGTCTCTCACCTCAGGCTGTTGTTTAGGAGGTCTTGCAGTGTAACTCGACTGTGGATGTGGCTCCTTGGAGGCACGAGGACCCAGAAGTGCATGTTGGATGTCAGGCAACATTTGTTAAGGTGAACGACCCCATCAGTTATTTTACATCTGGCTTATTTTTATTAAACGATATTGATCATTTTCACATCATTGCTAGAGATTTTCAGTAAACCCATTCATGCCCATCATCCTGTCTCTAGCGCGTCGCTAGATTTAAACGTCCCCCAGGCTGGTCTCCTCTTAGGATCCAGCCTACCGTAAAACCGAGTCCACCGACGCAAGTCAAAGAATCCTCCGAGGAATCCAAGGAGAGCATCGGCACGAGCCCCAGCCCCAGCTCAACGCTCAACTGTCCCAGCAAACCCTGGAAAGAGTTCAAGCCTCTCGCTGTCAGCATCGCTCCTCCCAACACTACAGAGTCTCCACAGCCAGACCCCACCGCAGCAGTGAACTGAGCCTGTGTGTGTGTTTAAACATCACCTGAAGAAGAACCAAAGGAAAATCAACAAACATACCTACTTAGAATGTCATTCATGATGTTTTTCATTCATTTGTTTGTGTATTCTACACTAATTCACAGTACACTGTCTCATATTAAACAATAAAGACCAAGATACTGGTGGAACTGTGTTGCATGTCTATATAAATGGAGGACTTGGCCCTCTGCTGGTCAAGACATAAACTGTGAGTTAAAGATTGATCACATCTACCATTGTTGACTGAATTCCTGCTGGAGAAATAGACATTTCAATATGAATTCACGCGATCAGGAATTTTGTGTGCAAGCGAATTTCCTTCGGCTCGATCAGATCTGGCCCAAATCAACAGCTAAAGTGTCTTTAGCCAGAACTGAACCCAAACCTGAAGTGAGCCAGATCATAAAACAGGCTGATTTATGAACATTATATGGTATTCTTGTATCATCTTAAACACAAAAATGTAATCACAGAATATATTTTAATAACAGAAGTACAATACAGAAGAGTGCTGTGATGTAAATGTCAGATGAGTGAATGAATGTACAATAATTGATACTTTTAGTAAATCTCGCCAGTCTTTCTCACTCACAGGCTGAAAGGAAATGAAAAGAAAAAAATTAGTTACATTAGTATATCATAATTAGTAAGTATCATGTATAATTTGAATACTAAGCATATATAATTAATGACTGCACACATTCTCTTCTTCTGACATGAGTGCTGCTCTCTAGCTCTTTTTAATTGAGGAAAACTAGCTACTCTAATAACAAGACATAATACTTAATAATATACATGATATTAATGAAAAAATTAGGGGTGTGTGGAACACAAAGATGGTGGTTGAAATTGGATACATGTTTGGTACAGCAGGGGGAACAAACATTAAATTGCTACTTTTTATATTTTTACTGAACAATGGCTTACAGAACGATTTGTGGCTCTGTCTTTAAATAAATTCAATTATACTTACCATTTTACAAAGGATAGAAAATCTACCTCAGCTAATGCTATAAAAGAGGAAGCCCTATTACACTCAAAAAAACAAATGAACTAACATATAAATAAATAAATTATGACGAATATTGGTTAATAATGTTTTTTGGGCAGGTAAGTGTCTTTGACTGGTGTTTTTATTTATTAAAATAATTGCTTTAATATAATTATAAACTACAGTTATAAGTTATTTCACCTTTAAATGTTGTTGTAGGTGGTTTTCTACATTTTTGACTGTTTAGTCTGTTTTTAGGGAAATGTTTTAATGTTGTAACGTTGGGCTTTTGGGGAGCAGATTTCCAGTGTTTTTCCAGTCCCATAACAGTGACATATATGGATATATACACTAATAATCAAATAATTATGATCAAATAAGTCATATTTTTATGTACAAATATTTATTATAAAAATACATCCAGATTATATTTAGTAAACCTGATGAACTACATTAAACGTGAATCGTTTTAACAGGTGTGGAACTATCAGAGAAATGTATTAAAGTCACGGTGATCTAATTGTTCACTTATTATAGTTATTTGTTCATGCTGAGGCGTTTACATCTTTTTGTCTTTAGCACTGTGACATGCATGTTTCATTTACACTCTTAACCCACATGACACACAAAGCCCAAACAGATTTGCTAAAGGAATCGTTTGCAGCTGGTTCTCTTGTGATGAAATGATCTTCTCCGGAAATCAAGAAGATGAGGTTAGCTGTACATGAGTGGTGTGATGTTTGAGGTTCACGGGTCAGGCGTATGAATCATCACGCTGACGCTCTCAGCTGGACGGTGGGGTCATGACCCCGTGACATCTACAGCATCTCATTATGATTGATTTGTGTCATTGCACACTGAGCTTATAAGAGCTTGAGATGGTCCTTCTTCTGTTACTCCAGAAGACGTCTGTCTCAGATCAAGTCCTGTTCCTCGACACCATGGTTAGTGATCGGATCGTTCTTCTAACCCTAACCTGCTCCGTCTTAATGCTGCTGGTCAGTTGTGATGACTTCCTACAGATCCGCTCCCCAGACGATGACATGAAGGCTCAGGAGGAGAAAGAGCTGGTAAGACCTCGCTTCAGACACTAGAAATCAGTCCAAAATTACAGCACTGACAGATTAATTCATTAGGAACAAACCTTATATTTTATAGATTGAAGCTCTTCAGGAAGTTCTCATAAAGCTGAGGAACAAACAGATTCCCACTGCGGAGAAGAGGTTTGGCTGGGTGTCCTCGGTAAGTCACAGATTTGACACATAAATATAATACACTTGTAACTATGTCGCTGATATCCTGCAGGACGTTTTGAACTCTGGATATGAGCTGTGTATCAGCGAAATCATGCTTTGGTTGAAACACTCTGTTCAGAGAAAGGACACTGTGATTATATGTCTAAAAATATTGCTTAATAGATACATTTATAACCGTTTGTCACATATTTCTGCAGTGTTTAGTAAATACACAGCAAAATCCCCTCAAAATAAAAGGATTGGGGTTGTGCTTCCTAATGTAATGATGTGAGATGAAATCTGTCCATTAAAGAAGCGATGCACTGGTGTGTTTAGTGTGGTGCGGGTGAGCAGTGTGCGGTTCGTAAAGGCGCTCGCTTCGGGAAGCTGTGCAGCTGTCCAGGAGGAACCAGCTGTAGCTTCTCCATCCTCCAGTGTCTGTGAAAACATGCCTCACTGGCACAGTCCTGCCTTTTACTCTACTGTACTGATGCGTGTTGTTTCCCCATCACTGCTGTAACATGTTTTATGAATCAAATAAATGCATGCATTTTTCTACACATCTCTGTTTTTTATTCAAAGCCTGATTGCTCTATGAAACGATGTGGTGGTACAAATGTTTCATGTTATTCTAAACTGACTGTTAAAATCTTGTAATGTCGTGTTCGTGCACTAGGAGGTGCAAAGCTTATTCAATCAGTAACAGCCCCTGAAAATGAAACCTTAATGAACAAGGGACTGCTGTCATATCAGAGCTATCCCATTAGTCTAACTAGACTAGTAAAAGTTAAACTGAGGGATTAGTTTATTCAAATATATTCAAATGTATTTTCATAAAAAGACAGGACTCTGTGTTTGACATGACAGTGGAATGCTATCAGTACCATTTTATCATTATTAGGCATGCACTTGTTCCTCATAATAACCAGTTAGGAGTCTACATGAAATATCCTTGCTTTGTAAAATCATTTGCCACACTGCAGCAAACTACCATTCATTAGAAGCAAACATTAAAAAAAGAAAGAAAGAAAGAAATTGTGACCAGCAATAAAACATTCATCACACATTCCTTGAATCTGACATGTAGAGCACATTTATTAAAAAAATTTCATATATCAGCTCCTTTTTCTTTTTAGTTCCAAAATGTTTGTGCATAAAAAGTCATTTATAAAACGTAGAAGCTTTGTTTGTGAAGAGCCGACTTCTCTAGCATTTCCCTAATAAAATAGAGGTCATTGTGAAAACAAAAAAAGCACATCCAACACACCAACTTCTATCCTAGACCCAGTTATCTTTTTCTAAAATATTTCCTAAATGCCAGTTTGCGATCTCTTTATCAACTGATTGGACGAAAATGACGTCACCCACTATTCCCCGCCCCCTTGTATATAAACTGTGGGTGTTTCCTTGAGCTGGGATGTCCAGTTCATTTAAGGAGGTCGGTTCGTTCGAACGATTAATTTCAGTGAACCGAATCGAATCTAAATTGTTTGCCAGAAGTCCACGAGCAGCAATTTTGCTTTTCATTGTTTTTGGACATACATTTAATATTTGGCTGTTATCACCATGTTTTCCATTGAATTATTATCGATATGGATATATAAGCTAATGTATTCGCTCGTATTCTGTACCCTGTAAATGTACGCGTACAAAATTAATTCGCTCTAACTATCATTGTTTAACACCCTTACATCTTTAAATATAATAATAATAATGTGTCAAATATGTTGTTCACTGAGATCAGTGATGTTGTTGCTCCATTTTCTCCCTCACGTCATGTTCTCTGCAAAAGATCCAGAGAGAATCGGTTCGACCGAATCGTCAGAGAGAACCGAGTCAAACGGTCCATCCGCTCGCGACTCCGTGTAAACTTTGCATCATGGCGTCGGAGCACAGCGGCGAGTTGGCAAGCATGGAGAGCTCCAGCCGAAGCGCTCGAGCCGGCTTCTGCAGCGACAAGTACTCTCTGCTGGTCGTTGTGGGACAGCCCGGTCCGGCCCGGTTTGTGGATTTACTGGTGTCAGAGATTGACAGAGGTAAAGTCTTACTGTAGGACGATGATAGAGCGCGCTCTCGCCCATCACGCTCCGAGCTGACGTCACGAAGAGAATAACCGCGTGAAACAATGTAACAAATTAATTCGATAAATGACGACAGTCTCTTTTTGTCGCTCATGTGTCTAGAGCTTTATTATTATTATTATTGTTGTTGTTATTATTAATATTATTATTATTGTTTGCACAGATATGTTTAAATATAAAGAATAAGAGCCATAGTTGTTTTTAATTTAAAGTGTATATTACTAGTTTAGATGTATTTTAACTTTAAGTACTGTATTGCTTATAGTCAGACATTAAAACCTGAGTGATGTTGATGAGTAGATGAGTTGTCGAATTACCATTGAAAGTCTCTTGAAAGCTGTCACATGGCAGGAATGTAACCAAATATCAACTCCAGAGAGTCACTTTTTTGTTCATGTGACCTTGGCCTCGTTTTCATTTTGTGAGCGGAGTAGGAACTGGAATGAGATGAATGCTCACAGAGGGCTCATGCACATATTAACTGTTGAGCAGGGCTCTCCGCTTCCAGGCAAGGCGTTAAACCAGATTAGGGTCATAAATCAGCACGAGAAGTTTGACTCTGAAGGTGGTCGGTGCCAGAGAGACGACAGAGTCTACCATCCGTGTCCGTTCAGAGCTTCGCCTCTGTTTGCAAAGAGAGATGTTTCCTGTAATCTCTGAGGTGTAAATTATGTTATTGTTTTTCAGTGTTTCATGGTTTTTCTGTGAATTGTTCCTGTAAAAAGTGTTCCTGTAGCTCAAGTGGTAGAGCATTGCGTTAACAAGTGCAAGGTTGGGGGTTTGATTCCTCGGGAACACATGATAGGTAAAAATTGACAGCCTAAATGCACTGTAAATCGCTTTGGATGAAAGCGTCTGCTAAATGCATATAAATTTAATTACAATTCTGTGAGAGATTCTTGGCCCCTGGATCCCAAAGCACACAAACAGAGCCAGCCTGCTCAACAGATCATCAATAATGCAGCTCACTTACTTCAGCATGGTTGAGCCAACGTGACTTCCCTGTTCAGACGGTCTAAACGCAATCCTCCAATCTGAACACTCCCTCTTATGAAAGAAAGATCAGCACATTCATATAGCAGCTGGTGTGCGTCACGGGCTTGTTTTCTCTGTTGAATGTCCCTGAAAAGTGAAGCAGCTCTTTTGCAGTTATATATAGCCAGTCTTGTGTTTGCAGACTGTCCTTCCTCATTGTGCTGGATGCTTCAAAGTTGTGTGGGACATCTAATTGCCTGGTCTTCCACCCCTTGGCTTTTAGAGGGGGTTTATAGACTTTTACACCGTCAGACTTGAGACCAGGCTGGGTAGAGATGATTGTTGGTGTGCTGCTGGGATTACTGTAGTTATTTTTCTCTTATCATCCGCTTAATCATCGGTCTCTTCCTCTGTGGTTATACACAAGTGTCGTGTGACTGACACACACACACACACACACACACACATCCTCTTTGTGACTGTGGCCAGTGTTTCCTTCTCTTCCAGGTCAGACGCTGCAGCATCCACCTCACTAGTCTGACAGGAAGAAGCTTTCTTCTTTAAATGCTGTCAGCAACTTTAAATAGGAAGGAATTCTTGTTGTTTTTATCTTTTCGGGCATTGTTGAGCCCTACTGAAAGTGTGACCACAATTGGTTTGTAAATCACGAAAACTGTCTGCACCACATTCCTTAAAACGCGTTCAGCTCCCGCACTTCTTTATCCTTCTGAAACACACCACAGTGTGCAAACGTAAGTGTGCAGCGTTTGTTCAACAGGCATGAATGACGACGTGTGTTGTGTGGCTTCTTGAGAAGCGCCCTACCAATATGCTAGCAACCACAGAAAAAAAAAGCTACTTAGAAACAGGCTACTTTGTAATTTGAAGTTGTTAAGATGCGCTCACGTTCACCATTGTTTGGCATATTCTCACAGCGAATTCCAGTTATTTCAGTAGGAATCCGTGCGATTGGGAATTTCACATTGATTGCGTAATATGTCCCCACGCGGGTTGAGTTGGTCAAACGAATTCACCATGTTGACCAACAGAAAGCTGTTTGGTTTGAAAGTGCATGAGAACAGACCTTTTTTGGAAATAGTACTTGTCTTCCCAAGTAGCTACTAAGGATACGTTTACGCGACAACAATTGTACTAGAAACAGAAATGGGTTTTATTGAAATTTATTAAAAAATTTGTGTACAGATGAGAACATTGTCTAAGCGATTCCCTAAAACAACTAAAAACGCTGTATTATTCATGTCAGGCCAGTAGGTGGCGATGTCACTATAGAGTAACACCATGCGTCTGCACGCAAAGCTACAGAGTGAACCCGAAATATGCATGGTTCACGGGTTTAACAAATTCACGTTTTTATAGTCTACAAGGAGACGATAATGGTATAATTTTCAAAAACTCGCACTTTGAAACCCATTTAAACCCGTTAATTTAAAGCTAATTAGCTAATTTAAAGGGCAATATATTTTAACATATATTGGACTATAAATGTATGTAATAAATAGTATTAAACCGCTTTATTTTTTCTTTATTTTAATTTAATTTTTATTTACTATTTACTGTTGTTGTTTTTTTAAATAAAAGGACTTGAGGCAGACATCATTACGCTTGAACAGATAACTTAAATACTAAATACAACAATTAAACTAGAAAACACACCATGTATAAAATCACAACTTAAATATTTCAATGGGGAAATCATGTCATGATCAAATCATGAATTCATGTGATCTTCTAAAATAAACTGAACTTCTGATTGCGACACCTGAGAGAGACATTCCATGAGATCGTGATCATTTCCTGAGCTTCCGTGGTTCACGTGTGTGTTTTGTCACACTATATCATTAGTCAGAGGCTTGTTACTCAGCTGCTCTACTGGAAAACACAAAGACTACTGTCAAAGCATACTGCTGCCTTCCACTACTGCTTAAAATTTTAGTTTGGGCAGTATACGAGGAAAAAATGCTTCCATTGCAGTAGTAGGGTTCTTTTAAAGTGAGTCAGAGGTAGAAAGAGGTCATCTTATTTTGGGGAAAAAAAGAAGCTTTTTCCAGTTTGCTGTTGAATTGAGTATAACTTCTCCTGCTCTCTCTCTCTTTATTTCTGTCCAGAGAGCAAGAACTCAAACCAAGTTTGACTCTGACCTCTTGCTTGGTTGTAAAATATGTATCTAAAGAAAAACTGTTCTTGATCTCATGTTTTCACAAAAACCCTGAAAGCTTCAGTTCACCTACGCATTTCTTTAACCAAAGACACAGCATAAACATCTGACCAGGTGGTTCATAAATGCAGTCAGTGTGTCTAGAAAGTGCACAAAGTCAGTTTGTTCAGTGGACAGTGATAATTGAGTTGTGCTTGTCATGACTGCAGTCTGACTGGAGCGGATTCATTTCTGTGTAGGTATTCGCTCCTGGGACATCGACTTGACCGCCTGCAATATAGACCAACAGCTGAAACTCTTTATTTCAAGACACTCGGCGTCCTTCTCTGAAGACCTCAAAGGTAAGAATCAAACAATCTATCCATCCTTTACCCTTGTCTGTTTTTTGCATTTTGTATTGGATTCATTAAAACTATAAGCCCAGAGTCTTATATGGAGGCCCTGAAGGGACATAGTGATGGGGAAGAATATGAGATGATGAAATTATAGTCTACGTTTTGTTTCATTAAGAAATGGTGAGTTTGCTAGCAAAACCTTTGCATTCTTTGAGAGTGAACACAAACGTTTCTTGAGTTCATGCAAAGGTTTTGCAAGCAGATGCAAAGTTTTCAGAGAAACGTAAGGATAGTTGTGCAAATTTAATGCAAGTTTAGTTTTTTGCAAATGCTAAGTTTTTTAGGGGAACACACAAGTTTTTGCGAGTGAACAAAGTTTTTTTGGGGAGAATGCAAAGTCTTGCAGGGAAATGCAAAAGTTTAAAGTTAAAGCCTAAGTTTTGCAAGAGTGATATATAGAAATATTTCTAAATCTGATTTTAATGAATGTAATTGTTCCTCACATAGTACTTTACTCTTGGTCGAGAGTCAAGGAGTTAATAAAGTTTGTGAAGAGTGATTCCATGTGTGCAGACTATATGCTGGCCTGAAACTTTATATCATGAATCAGCAAAGAAATGGGAAAACAAACATGTCCTTCATGGGAAAGGGAAAGTCCCTTCAGGTCAGTCTGCAGGCTGGAGCGGAGCAGAAAAGACCAACAGCTGATGGAGCAGCTGACGTTCTCCAGGCCTGAATCATCTTTACCACTTTATATTAAACCTGTGCTGTCCAGAGGAATCTTCTTTGGCCCTGAATCAGTTCTGTCAGAGGCGTGGAGATGTGATTGTGCATCAGTGATGTATTGATGCTGTGTGTGAGTGATCATTGACTGACTTCACCAAGGGAGACACCACTGAAATCTCTTACTTATTATTGAGGGTATTTAATGAGGGTTAAATCAGCAGGGTTTTTTTTTTTAGCATCCTTCTGCTGCCATCCTGGCTGTGAGTAATTAACAGCTGATTATTGTTTCAAAGTGGCTCTGTTCTGGCTAGATACTGTGTTGAGCTGGTTACAGTTAATGTGTTTATGTGGTTTAAGGTTCAAAAACATATCATTTTCCACATAACGTACATTATTGTTTCTCATCTATACCCTCCTTTCTGAAACACATCGATTTTTGAAATATTTGGGTTGAAGTGTTCTGGATATAAAAGTGTAAATAATATTTAGTTAGTCTAAATTGAATGAAGGCCCAAATAAAGGCAAGAAGTCCCGTTTTTCTGTGAAATTGTGAAATCTCAAGGCTGACCTGTGAAGCCTGATTCAGAAAAAATTAATTACAAATTGAAAAATATTTGTTTTCAAAAGACTTTCGAGCTCAAAAATGACTGGATTTAATAATTCTGATGATTCTTTGATCAAGTGAACTCACTTTGTTCATAAGACAAAATGTAGTTCAAGGTGAAGATATTTTAGGAACACTGTACAATAAGATTCACTTTGTGGATGTTAGTAGATTTAGAAGCATTTATTAATCTAAATATGTTACTTTATAAATATAGTGTTGTTCATTTTTAATGCGTTCATAATACAGTGCATTAACAAATGTTAATGTATCATTTAAAATCATGGAAATAAATTGTTTTATAACATGCAGAAAATAACATTAAACTAAGATTAATAATATAGTTCATTTTAACTAATGCATTAACTAATGTCAGATATTTTAATTGCAAATGGTAGGGGGGGAAAAAGTAGTTTTTAACCATGTTTCATTGTATATTACTATTTACTAAGTGTGCATTTAATTCGATACAGAATGATAGTGAATATAATTCTAGCAGAATCGACCACAGAATGATAAAGTGTTATGTAAAATAAGACTGAGATGAGATTAGTTCATATCTCGTACCCTGTAACAGTGCTTGTGAAAGTCTTCCCCTCGAGCTCAAACCGTTCTTCATGAGCGTCCCGTCATAGACCAGGACAACACTGCCTTTCACTGCTGCACTCATGTTTCTGTGTGTTGTTTAAGAATTGATGTGTGTGCTTTTTCAATCACAGGGAGCTCAAACTGTCAGTGTTTGATTTGCTGTGTACAATGAAGGCACTGTGCTGAAGCAGCAGGATCAGTGATGATTGGGGAAAAGTTCAAAAAGCTATCAGCTTTGCACACAGGGAAACATGGAAATCAACCATAAAATTTACGCAAATTGTATATGTGACATTTACAATATAACGCAGAATGTCATGACATTTTGACAGTTTTTGAATTTATAAATCAAAAGGTATGTACATTTGAGAGTCATATGGATTAGTTGGATATTGAAAAATGCTTAAAAGACTTAAAAACTTCATATATATAAAGAAACTCAATGGTCTTCACGTCAAAATAAAAGTTTGGTTTAACTTGAAGAAATCATGACAGAGATATTACTACTACAAAGCAGAATGTACTTTTCAAAATAATAATAATGCAATTATTCTTTTTTTTTATTTTATTATTTTTTTTTTTATGGACTACCATAAAGCTTTTCTTCCATGTTTTAATTTCAACATAACCTCTGTTGTCCAGCACTTTGTTAAATAATAAAAGGAATCGTTCATTTTTTCACTTGGTTAGATTTTAAAATATTAATTAAGTTGATAATGTTTTAAGCCTTAATTTAATTACTATAAGTATTTCAGAATGTAAAAGTTTATAAATGAAAAATAAATTCATAGGGCCTTATTGTTGTAGAAAAATAATTGTTAAACTGATATATTATGCATTCAACTGATAAGAAATGATTTTTGGTTTACTGCATTTTTTTACTAAAATTGTACAATTATGCCATTAGATCGTAAACTATTAAAATGTAAATAGAAAAAAATGCAATTTAGTTGAGGAAAATCAAATGAAAAATAAAAAGAAAAGATTCAAAGGGCCCTACCACCATCACGACCATGTCTAGTCTTTACCCCGTCACTGTGCCTGTCTTTAACCTCAGCTCTCTTGCCATCTGTGGATCCGTGTTTTCATGTAGGCTTGTTTTCTGCTGAATGTGACAGGTATAGTGACCCAGTCCTTTCCAGGCTGACTAATCTTTGAGCAGCTGTTCAGGAATGTCAGGAGCAGATCGCTCTGATCACACTGATGCTGTCCGTTCGACAGATGATGGAGTCTGTGTACGTTTTGTGAGTAGTGAGCTTTTTTTGCTCAAGCTCCAAAGATGCTAAATGTATCCATCTTAAACTAGAGAAAAGATCCATCTCTGTTCCAGCAGACCTGAAGCAGCCTTTAACTGAACTCTCGTCCAGTTTGAAAAGGCTGCCGTTATATAATTCCATTTGGTGTAGTTTGACAACATTCAGGGCCTTGTGATCTCCATTTTGTGGAAAATCTGACAAATAAAAATGGAATTAGTTGTAGAATGTTGAATTTCACAGATTTGTGAAATTCCTTTGAAGTGAGATGCTTATTTAACCTGTCAAATACACACAAACTCACAGGGCTTTAGAAATAAATAGGTATTAAAATCTTTAATTTTTAATTTTAAATCTTTAAAATAAAAGGTCAAATTCAAGAACAATAGAACATAATAGTAATATAATAATATGTATTTTTGGTAAAATTTATGTTATTAATTCACTTTATTTGACACCCTTTTTGACTAAGCATAAATATACAATAACTGGAAATCTTAATGGAACTTGTGAAAAATTAAACTGATTTCTTGTGTCTTTTTTATTTTGCAAATTTGTTTGTTTGGACAGTCCATTAAAAGAGCACTATTAAGGGATGATAATTTTTGTATTTCGTTGTTGAGTTGAAAAAAAAAAACAAGTATGTTGATTCTGTGTGTAGTTTTAGTTTTAGTGATATACATGTTTAAGTGTAATGCTGTCAAGCAAATAGAGATCTGCTTTTGTGCAAGAAAGAAGCATAAATTCTAAGAATTTTTAAAAACATATCAATATCCCTCTTCATATAGTTGCTGTGTAATTAGATAGTTTTGCTAGTAACCCATAGTTTTAGTTGAACTACTGCCAAGGTAGAGATTCAGCTGAATATCCCAGCGCTTCACAGAGCAGGCTGTGATCTGTTTGTCAGAGCAGCTGGTCCCAGCAGAATGTCCTGAACGCTGCAGATACTGTAGATCAGATTAAACCCCTCGCCCCTATTTACACTAATGGCAGAGAACAGGACCAGCCGGGTGCGTGTTTGTACAAGAGCCTGCAATACATTTGACAGTGTCCCATACACAACATGAATAGTGCACTGTTATTCCCATATGTTTCTGTAATGGTTCTCATGTATCTGTTCTGAAGAGCTGTTGCTGGTCCAGATGTGATGGTCTGTGCTTCAGTTGTCTGTAATGGCTGGTAGAGAAAGGGCTTCCACACACATAATTACTGCTCGATAAGATCAGAGTCATGGTGGAGGGACGCAGGAAAGCTTCATTGGAGTGGTATTATGCTGGTGGTACACAACAACAGTGCTGAGATTCGATTTCTGCAGGTTCTGTTTTCATGGCATTGTTTTCTAGCTGAATTGTATTTGCTTTGGCACTATGCACTAGTGGTGCTCAGTAAGGCTAAAAAACACAATATTTTCCATATAATGTACATTATAGTTTCTCCTCTATGCCCTACCTTTCTGAAACTCACCGATTTTTACAAAGCTCATTATTTTAAATAAGTGAGGTTTGCTCTGATCGGACAGCTATCCAGTGCTGTTCGTGCACATCCCATCATCGGTTCAGTTCAGTCAATGTACTGTTAGGAGTAACTGAATAACTTGGGAGATTGGTTTATTTTGCGTCAGAGGAGTGTAAGGCACGTTTATAAACCGAATAACTGAAATAATCTGTGGATTAGTGCGTATTTCAAACTATTCAGTTTGATTTGGTGAACTGGTTTGAGTTTGAAGATCAGGTTAAATAGAAAGATTAATTCGCTATCCGGACATCACTAGATGAGACAAAACCAATAAAACCCATTACAAAAAGGCAGTCCCCTCAGGAACGAGCCGTGTTGCACCTGCTCACCCTGAGACAGAAACCTCTGCATACCACTCCTCCCGCCTGCCCAAACCCAACCACCCCAGTAGCCTCACATGCTCAGCTAGCTCCCTCAGCCTGTCAGTGCTACAGCCAGTGGTGATGTCTAGGCCGCTGCTTTCAGCAATGCTAGTGCCGCCATCCATGATCCTGCCCTCTCCTCCTGATAACCCTCCATCACCAGCCCCCAGCTATAGTAACATGGATATGGCAGTACCTCCAGATTTCTCTGCACCCATTCTCCCCAGATTTCCCTCTAGAGCACTTCCCTGAACCTCCTTCACCCCTAAGTCTCCTGTGTCTCCGCTGGTTCCGCCCAGCCTAAGCCCAAGATGGGCTCCCGATCCCCAGTTCGGCACAGAAGAGGCTCCCGAGGATCGAGTCTCCCGATCCTCTATCAAGCCCAGGTAGGGCTCCTGATCCAGATCCAGCCGTAGAGGCTGAAGCAGGCGTTGAGTCAACGGCCTCTGAGGCAACTCCGCCATGTCCTCCCAAGTGTCCAGAGAAGTGTCCAGATCTGCCAATGCCACCCGAGTCCCCAGATCCACCCTGGAGGTCCTCCTCAACTCCACCCTGTTCCTGTCCTGCACCAACCTCCAGGGCGCCCACCCCCATTCCCAGGTGTTACGGCTCTGGACGAGCCTTCCGGGAGGGGGCAGAAATGTCACAGTCATATACTCCGGTTCTCTTGTTCCTTTAGTTTTTCTTATTTGGTCATTTCACTTTTCTTTTTTAGTTAATTGATTACTCCCACCCGTTTCTGTTCTTCTAATTACTTTCCTTGTGTTTATAAACACTGTCTGTTAAGTTCTTGTTGTCGTTCCTTAAAGTATTGTAGCGTAAAGTAAAGCTAAGTTCTGTATGTGTTTGTTCTTCGCCCTTGTTATCATTTAAACCTACTTCTTTTGGAATTTTCTTCTGGCACCCTTCATTTGACAACACGAGCTGTTATACTTAGTTTGTGGAGCGTTTCTCCACATGGTATTTTACCACCGTAAATCTTGTCTTTTCATGGAAAATGTAATCAAAATATGTACAATTTTAGATGTCCTTAAGACAGTGGTACTAGCTACGATATAATTTTCTGTATTGCTTTGTGTTTCTTTGATTCTTAAAATAGTTAGTGTCATATCCTGTATGAACAGATGCATATATGTTGTCTGGTTAATGTGACTATTATTGCTTTTGTGTCCTTTAACGTTTAATTTAAAGGTCCCACTGCCATAATCTGTACAGCTTCACTCTAATATGTTAGTCTGTAGCCCTACATATTGTTTCTCAACTTATCTGTGACTACTAGAGACTGTAAAGATGTTGTCATAGAGCTGCGCCTGCATACAGGAAGGAAAGCGATGCTTCCTACCATGTGTTTTCAACTAGTCATGGTGCAGAGAAGAGCTAGAATTATCTGCAGTTCACGTTTACTCATTGTTTGTGGAAAAGACAGGAACAATGTCATGCAGCCAAAAATCCATTTTGTTACCTCTGTACTTCCTAATCAACTGCATATAAATACAATTGTTTTCATCATTGATGATTGTTTGAGGAAGTAAAATAAAACCTTTTTACTATAGCAATATACCATTACCCACATGATGCAGCATACTGCGATTCATAAATGCTGGCTGGCTTGTGGTCCTTGCACCATTCGGGCCATTAACTCCAGGTTCTATAGTATGCTCCATATATCCAGTAAATGGTACATAACTTCACAGCAGGCATCATTGTGAACACAAACTCTGTCCTTGCTGCATGTTTATGTTGAATTTCTATGTTTGCATCTTTTGTTTGATTTGTTGCATTTTGCACCTTTAATTGAAAGGCACATTAGAAAGTTAGCATGAAAAGCAAATGTGGGGGGGGGGGTTTCCTGTTTGCTGCCATGTTTGTTCTCTACCCACTGTATGCAGCTTTTACATACTAAAACTTAAAATAATAACTGTTTATGGTCATACACACACTTTTTAATAGACCACACTCTATGTCCCTATCCACAGGACAGAAGACCCTGCAGCACAGTGGGGATGTGCTTGAGACCAAAGTGATAGTCAACCCATCTCATGATTTGGTTTGTTCAGAGGTGAGTGTTGAAGTGCTTTGTGTAGTTTGCAGTTTACATTTATGCATTGAGCAGACAACTTTTTGAATTCCTATTATGAATGGAATTTGCCTGTGTAATTTCACAGAGCAACGGTAAATTGTTACTGCACCTTTAGACTAGTTTTGCAAATTGGAAGACTAGAAAGGATTCACAAGTATTATAGTTTTATGTTAATAAATTAAGCCTTATCAGAGCTTAAAATATTTATAAAGTTAATTAAAAAAAATGTTTTTTGTTTTCACTTTTTCTATAGTCTTGTCCCGTTTTAGTTTGCACTCTTCTAAACGATGTTTTAAACTATGTTTTGCTTAGCTTTCCTTGCACCCAACCCTAAATCAAAGTGAAATTAACATTTGCGTTTATGATGTAATTTCAATACCTTGATTCCCTTTTGTTTAAACTGTTAAATATTGGTTTTGCTGTATGATTACACACACATGCAGTTCCTTCACTGTTCTCTGCCCACTGCAGTTCTTCTCTAATAAATGTATGAAAGCTATTTGACTGGTATTTACTCAGCGTTAGACCGTGTAAATACAGGAAAATGTTGACACATTCCTTGAAGTACCTTGCTCGGTTATATTTGCTCTTGATATTTATTCGCTGTCCAGAGCAGCAACCAAGTGTTCTCTTTTAAATGTTCTTAAAATGTTGTTTTGTATCTCAATTTGTGTTCTAAATACTGTTTGTACAGTTTATTATGAGCTATCTTACAAAATTTAACTGAAAAAGTCAAAGAACATTTCAATGCTCATCTTTATTTTTATAGGTTCGTCGGCTCATTTCCGATACGTCTCTTCACAAGCTGCTAATTCTTGCTGGCCGATGTGTTGAAGACATTGGAGACCTTGTGTTACAAATAGGGTCTTTTTCATTAAATGACTTTATCCACATATTTACAGATGAAGAGGTCAGTCAAACATGTCAAACAAGTTGGTTATTTTGTAATTTTACTATTTAAATAGTCAAAAACAACTAATTTATATTAATATTCTAATGTAATTGTTTTGTTCTCAAAACAGATTGGAGATCTTCTCACCTCTGCAGACCCTTCTCAGAAAGCCAGCCTAACTCTGATCTGTCCCGAATCTGGGATGTGGAAATGTTCTCAGTTAGAAAAACATAATTTGCAAGATTATATTGAAATTAAAACCAACCCTCCGTTAGTGCTCCCAGAAATGGAGGGCCTTCAGGAGTTTACAGAGTATTTGTCAGAGTCTCTTGAACCTCAGCTGCCTTTTGACTTGCTTGAGGCACCTAGTACAGTTGGCTTCCTAAAACTGTCCCGTCCCTGCTGCTATGTGTTTCCTGGAGGAAGAGGTGGCTGTGCCTTCTTTGCTGTGAATGGTTTCAATGTCTTAGTCAATGGGGGGTCTGATACTCGGTCTTGTTTTTGGAAACTGGTGAGACATCTAGACCGAGTGGACTCAGTATTGCTCACCCATGTCGGTGTGGATAATCTACCTGGTATAAACAGCCTACTTCACAGAAAAGTGGCTGAACAACAAGAAGAGGAGTCCGCTGGATCACAGAGCAATGAAGACTGGCAGAGGAATCGGATATCTCCTGAAATAGGGGTTGTATTTTTCAATGCTTCACAAAGACTTAAAACATTACAGAGTGACTCCAGGGTCCTTCGAAATTTTGATCAGGGTTCCCTAACATTACAACATTTAGAAAGCTTGTCAATTTTTCCGAAACGGCTCAGTCGCTCTGCTGGGCCAGCTGTCGAGCCGGTAACTCTTTTCCAGAAGATGGGTGTAGGTCGACTAGATCTTTATGTACTCAATCCAGTCAAAGGTAGCAAAGAACTAGAGGCTTTCCTGCAGACTTGGCCTGCTGGCACTCAGAATATAAAGACCTCAGAAATCCCTCTAGAGTGTATGGTGTCCATTTGTGCACTGTTGGTATGGCATCCAGCTAATCCTCAAGAAAAGATCATTCGTGTTCTGTTTCCTGGGTGCACTCCAGAATCCAAGATCTTCGAGGGTTTGGGGAAATTAAAGCATCTAGAGTTCCTCAAACACCCGGTAGTTAGTTTGAAAGACCTTGAGGCATCAAAACTGGATAAACAGCCAAAGCGTGCTGAAAGCAAGGAAAGCCTTAAGAGTATTTCCAAAGAGTCTCGATCTGGTAGTGCTTCACTCAAAGACAAGGTAAGCAAAGTAGATTTGAAAAGGCAAGACACTAAGACAAAGATTAAACCCACTAATGACACGGTTTCAAAAGAAGGGAAAGAGGGTGAGGAAAAAGCAAAGCCAAAAGATGATGGGAAAGAAAGAACTTCTAAGCCTGAAAAGCAAGTGGCTATGAAAGAACCTGCTAAAGATGAGAAAAAGGAAGTTAGGAAGAAAGAGGAAAGGCCACCATCAAGTATAGCAAAGAAAGATGAGAATGTAGAGAAAAAGAAAGAACCCTTGAAAAAAGATCTTGGTGCAAAGCCCAAGAAAGATATTAAACCTGATTTGAAAAAGGAGATTAAGAAAGAGGTCAAACCAGAAGACAAAAAAACTACCAAAACTCTTGGCAAGGATGTTAAGAAAGCCACTGGAAATTTGCCAGGCAATGTAGAGGCAAGAAAGACAGTGGGCAAGATTGGCTCACTAAAGAAAGATTTGATGCTCCCTAAAAAGGATCCTTTGACCAAAGGGAAGCCAAAGCCAGACAAAAAGGAGCCTGACAAACCCTCAAGTGCAGTCCAGTCAAAGACCTCTACACCTGAGGACATTACTGCCCAGTTGGAAAAGTTGGGGATGGAGAATGAACATGGGCCATTGGAGGATGTTGAAGGCAACCATGTGAGCTCAAGAACACAATGTACCTCTGAGAACAATGACAAGCAGGTAAATGACTCTACAACAGGTACTGATGAAAGTCCAGAGAAGTTTCGCAGTATGGATGAGGCCCCTGGCTCAAACAGTGGTATTGGACTTCCCTCCCCACTTGCAAAGTCTCTTAAGAGTGAGAAAAGTGTTAATTTTGATATGACACCAACGGAGCTTGATGGATGCCTCAAAGACAATGTCTGTACAAGCTCGGATGAAAAAACCCTTGAGTTATTTTCCCCCACAGACTCTGGGAAGAACAGTTCAGGCCATTACCCACAATCCCCTGACAATTCTTCTCGAGTCTCTGGAGAAGATTGCAAGTTAGGTCTCAGGAGCTGCAAGAACTCAATGGCAAGAAGCAATATAGAAAACGGCTCCATATCATCACAAGATAGACAATCAAGCTTTCTCTCCTCAATTTCTCTTAAAGACACTCCCAGCATCACTTCCTTTCCTGCAGAAGTTGGCTCTCCACATTCCACTGAATTAGATGATTCATTATCGGTTTCCTTCGAACAAGTGCCTGCTTGTCCTTCACAGGATGTGTTGGGCAGCTTGGCATACACTAATGGGCATTTAGCAGACCGTGACCCCAAAACAGATCTGTCTTTACCTTTAAAAACATCTCATAATAGTCACCACGCATATGATGAATCAGAGAATCACCTCTTTGGACCACAGATTGACATCCTTCCACATGATGTTGATCTATGTCTGGTTTCTCCCTGTGAGTTTAAACATTCCAAATCTCCAGAGGACCAACAGGGGCTCTCTTCGGAGGTTGCTGCCCCAAGTCCTGACCACTCTCCTGAGCCAGTTAGACAGCCCTACCAGTGCAGTAGTAGCGGTCATCAGTCTCTGGAAGGTCAGGAGACGACGTCCTCTGTCAGTGTCTCTCTCATCTCGGTTTCTGATTCTAATGTGCCACCAGCCACTGAAGAGTGTCCCTCCATTACTGAGGACTTGGACTCTGATGAGGACCCTAGTGACATCTTTCCACCACATCATCCTCATGACCATCCTAGCAGTCATTCGGTACACCACAATTCCCAGCGTGTCTCTGAAGATCCTCCACCTGCCCCAATGAAGGATTTACCACCACTGCCACCGCAGCCTGGTGCCTGCATGGCTGACCCAGAGGCTGATGGTCAGGGTAGCTCTTCCAAGAATGTAATATCAAAGACCAAAAAAACAGCACCTGTGTCCACAAAGACTTCATCTGCAAACATTGTAACACAGGGTGGAAAGACAAAGACTGGTGCTCAGGTGTCCACCAGTGGAACTATTCGACCAACATCCAGTCTGGACACCAGACCTGCATCCCGCAATGCTGTTAGCGGATCTAGACTAGTGCATTCAAAGTCCTCATCCAGTAAGTGCTCATTGTTCTTTTTTTCAGAAAAATAAACATTTTACATTTGTCGGGGATTGGTCAGGATATTCGATAGGCTTTATCAGTGATAGATTAGTGATAGATCAGATTTGATTTTTTGTGTCTTGTGATGCTCTTTTGTTTAACAAAATATCTGCATTGGTTTTAATGGCAATGATTGTGGATTGGTATGCCTATGGTAAAAAATAAAACAACGGCAACAGGGCTTGCGATACAGATGTTGTCTTACATTATCACGTTATTGCACTGGATTATTATGTCTTGAGGCATCGGGAGAAATGTACGTAGGTGGAATTTGCTGCTTTATTCAAATAAGTGTGTAGATCATAATTTGTAATTTCCAAACCACAAAACCTTATTGCTGCAAGGACATTCAGCATGTTTAAAAAAACAAAGGCATTTGATGTGTTTACATTTTAAATTGCATTAAAAAGTGAAAAAGCCATAAAAGCTATGCAAACTTCGATGAGCACAAATCTGACTGAATTGGATTTCCAGAAATGTGATTTGAATAGTATTTCAAACCACATATGAATGTAGCTTAAAATTGATTTGTAAAAATGGGAATTTCAGGTTGTTGTTGTTGTTTCTTTGCCATTCACATTTGCTTAATATGATTGGATTCCAATCGCATATGCACAAAAATTGGAACTGGACTTACAGTCTGTACAAGTCCCAAATTGGTAACACTTTATAATAACTGCACACTACTAATCATTAATTAAGCATTAGTAAACAGATAATTCATAATTTATAAAGCATTAATATACAGTAATAATCAGTTTATAAATACAGATATAAATGCTTTATTCCTGATTTAAAAGCATATCTATAATGTGTAATTTCATACTTTATTCATGATCAATTTATCATTTCTCAATGAAATATAGCATTATTTACAAACCAGTTATTTAGGAGTTGCCAGTGATTCATAAGATCACAATAAATGTATTAAATTCAGGTAGTTATAAAGCATTTAGTAGTGTCAGTTAACTATTTATGTGAGCTCATCTAAAGTGAGGACTAGTTATGCCTTGTAAAGCATTTATTAAGGATATTTAAAAGCTCAGTTATCTTCTAAACAAAAAACAGAAACAAACACAACACAGTGATACAGAACAGAAATATTAACAGCCTTTAAATCTCATTTGTAAAAGCTTTACAAGGCATAAATAGTCCTCACTTTAGATGAGCTTACAAAAATAGTTAACTAATAACTACATATGTTTTATAACTACCTGAATTAACCCTGAATTACAGTAGAAATACATGTTAATAAACCATTTATTAACACTAAAGTAACTATTACTATATGTCTGAATAAAAAGATGTATGAATGCACATTTAAATAGTTTTTAATCATTTACTTACAATTTCTAAGTGATCTTATGAACCACTGACAACTACTTAATAACTGGTGTGTAAATAATGCTATACTTAATTTAGAAATGATAAATTGATCATTAATAAAGTATGAAAAAACAATTATTAAATACATTATAGATATGCTTTTAAATCAGGTATAAAGCATTTATATCTGTGTTTATAAACTGCTTATAAATGTCTATTAATGCTTTATAAATGATGAATTAACTGTTTCCTAATGCTTAACTAATGATTAATAGCATGCAGTTATTATAAAGTGTTACCCATCTTGGGTAACGCATCAATGACTGCCTTCAGGAATTATTTTCAAGAAAATCAGTCTGGTCAATTTAAACCAGTGGCCTGAGCCCCGGGAATATATTGTCCATTTGTAACTCTGGTGTTTATTGAATATAAACCAGCTACACATAAATAACAGCGTTACATTTCATGAAGTGTTCAAAAACAGAAAAACTGAGGTCCAAAGCTTTTCATATAAATCGAAATATATGAATATAGAGGGAGGGAGACCAGTGAATGTGCTTTTGAAGTCCAAATCTGCATAATGTTATTGCTTCCCTTTGCAGGTTCTGTCAGTGCAAATTCAAGTTCAGTACCCATCTATTTGGACTTGGCATATTTGCCCTCTGGCTCAGCAGCTTCCACTGTCGATGTGGAGTTTTTCCGGCGCCTTCGTTCGTCCTGCTATATAATTAGTGGAGATGAGCCGCACAAGGAAACAGTCATGAGGTCTATTCTCAACTCTCTTCTAGAGGGCAAAGCATCCTGGCCAGATGTGCAGGTAAACCGATGTTTTATTTAAACATCACCTTTCCCAATCTCAGGGCGCTTTACATTAGGTGTACAACAGCAGAACATAACAGTAGTACACGCCCAATGCAGAACCTTCTGAGAAAGTTTTAAAGGAATAGTTCACCCCTAAATGAAAGTTCTGGTCATCTCATCATGTCAGCTCCCTGCACAGCTCGACCGTTGTTTAATAGCTTCTCTATTCACCTGCAGGTGACTTTGATCCCCACCTTTGATTCGCTGACTATGCACAGCTGGTACCAGGAGACCCACGAGCGACAGAGAGATCTAGCGATCACGGTACTTGGGAGCAACAGCACCGTAGCCATGCAGGACGAGACCTTCCCAGCATGCAAAGTGGAGTTTTAAAGACACCTGAAGAACCACACCTCTGCCTGTCACTAGAGCACTTCTGTTCACTCTCACAACATTGTCTCTCATTTTCTTCACACATTTTACCTTGAGCAGCAGAATGAAGCATGTCAGATGAATTGATCAGGACCATCTGTAATGTTAACTTCTTCGCTAGCTGCTTATTAAAATGTGGTGGATTCTGTGTGAACAGGGTTGACAGTGTTGCCATTTCTTTCTTTTTTTATGCCTATTTTTAGCAGTTTTACATTTGTTCGTGTTATTTTATTCATTGCATTTTTGTTGATTATCTAGCATGTCTCAACTGAACGATTTACCATACTTCATGGTCCTACACACACATTTTGCACAGTTTAGAAAACCATGGCAGAATAAAGATAGACATCTGGGTTACACTTGATGTCTGTATTCCAGTGTTTCACTGTACAGATCCTGCACTAAATCATGAAGTGTTTTTCTTTCTTTCCTTTCACCTTCAGCAAGTTTGTTTTCTTTTAGGGTGAAAATTAAGGCAATTAAAGTGTAATGTTTTGTTTGCCAGAACTGAACCACCTTTGTCAATAAATGAGCAGAAACTGAGCTATAGCAGCTAGATAAACACTTCATTAGATTTTCAGATTAAAACATACAGCGGAAAGTGTGGTTTCAAAATGTAAGCATGGTCAGATTATTTTAGTGCATCAAATGACTTCTGTGAACACTATGTAGCAAAGTGAGTACTTTTGTGAAAATATATATAGTAAAAGCCAAGACAACAATTTGATTTTGCATTTATTGAGAGTGGAGAATATTAGTCTATGCCTTTGTGTGTGTGTGTGTGTCTCGTTTACTTGGCCTATATGTGTACAAAGCTGAATGCCTTTTTGTTCTTGCCATCATTGACAAACACTAAAGCAGACTGTTGTTCATGACAATTAATTTGAGTTATGAATACTTTATGTTGATCACCTTGCTTTTCAGATTTTTATTGAATGTCATGAGACAAGCTCAACCAATGTGTACATTGTCACAGCAGTGGCTGCTATACTTAATAATAAACTGTTGAATTGTGATTAGGTGGAGATATTTCCATAAAAACATTTTCTTATTTGTTCGGACCGTAAAAAAAAAAAAAAAAAAAAAAAGTTAATGGAACAGTTCAAGCTTTACCTTTTCATAATTGCACTTTTATTTTATATATATATATATATATATATATATATATATATATATATATATATATATATATATTATTATTATTATTTTTATTTTTTCCTGAGCCTATATTTGTTTTTGTTTTTTCTGAGGTACAAGTACTGTTTCAGATTTTTTTTTTTTTTTTTTTTTTTTTTTTTTTACATTTTCCTTAGGAGAAGCAAGCAAAAAAACAAGCTTATGTTTCAGTACTGTATTCCAAAATGTAAGCATATTTTCTAATGTTAAATAAAATTGATAAATTAAGAATGACAGTACAGTTGTGTTGTTGTTGTCTTTCTGTAGTGATGTAAGTACTCTGAAAATGCTCAAGAAAACTGCACATTTCAAGGTCTGTGTTCATTTGTATGATGCCTACAACCATATAGATGTGAGAAAAAGAATAATAATTTGGTTAGAATCTTTTTTTAAACCCAGATAAAGACCTAAGTGAAAAGATATTTATCAAAGACCAGAAATGTGTTAGTGCAAGTTGAGGTTTCAAGTTTGTGCGAAACTGAATGAAATCTGCTCAGTACAGTTGTGTTTAATATATTATTCAGCACCTAACATATCATCTCGCGCAGTAGAATCATCTTCTGGAACAATATGCGTCTTTAGCGAAATTAGTCATACAATAAAGTCTTAAAGACATGCTATATTTTTTTCCTTAGTATTTTATTGCGTTGGTGACTAATACTGGCTTTTCCTTGTTCAATCATTATGAAATGACAGCCCTCTACTGGCCAGATGTCAAACACACACCACACAACACAATACTTTCGCTTTCTCAGTAATGAAACACTTTAGTTGCTCGGCTCTCTTTCACTTTGTTCTTGTATGTTTTAATTTCATGTGCAGACACCTAACGTTACCCGAGTCCCTATGTTCCTCAAAATACAGTAATACCACGGTAACCCTCGCTGTAACTCTGGTAATGCACCACTGAACGGTTCTGACTACTTACATCTCGACTCCCTAAAAACAACTTTACTGAGGTAAGTTATGTTAATGATAAAAAAAAAAAAAAGAAAAAAGTTCAATGTTATTTTGTTTTAATTTAAGTAACGCCTAGCCTACTTAAGTTCCTCACAAAACATCAGCTCAATCTCTGAACTATAAAAGATAAATATATATGATATATGCTTTTCATTTAATATGTCAGTGGTGAAATCTTATTGTCAGAACTCTGTCAGTTTCCGCTTTTTCTACTCCTTCAACGCTTGACTGGAACGCGCTATAATAATAATAATCATCATTTGTACAGTAACACTTCTGAACATTTATAAGATAAGTGCAACCACAGATCTTCTCGGTTCCGTTCTGTGCAGGCAGGTTTAAGAGTGTACTCACTATCTTTTGTTGCACTGACTGTGATTCCAGGCACATCTGCAGACATCCCCTTCTCTGATCAAGGATGTCATTTTTTGGTACATACATATCTTCGGACACCAAATCCAGCACCACATCTGCAGTGCCCCTTGTTTCTTCAGTCCCAGCTTCAGGCACCAAATTCACCACAGCTGCTGTACCCACGTTTGCTATCCTAGCCACATCCTCAGACACCAAATCTGATCGCGATAAGAATAAAAAACGGACAGAACCCAAGTTCTCTCTTGGAGGTATGGTATAGAATTATTTAAACAACCACTACTTTAAATAAACACTGCCCACTACATAACTATCGGTTTTTATACTTTAGCAGACTTTCCATTCTTGCTGGAAAATGACTGGAGAAGAATGAAGTGGGGTGCAGAGTAAGTAGAGCCCGCACTATGAAACAGAGTATTTCTGACATCCAGGTGCCAGTGGCCTTGACTTCAGCTGTGTGTTCAGCGTGAGAGAGACACTGATGGAGAGCGTCAGGTCGTTTCATCCGGCCGGTGAGACTGTTAGCACGGCCAGGGTTCTGCTGATCGGTCCGGTCGGAGCTGGCAAGTCCAGCTTCATCAGCTCTGTCCAGTCCGTCTTCTCTGGCCGGGTCATCAACAGGGCCATGGTGGGCTCCTCAAACTCCACCAGCTTCACCAAGAAGGTAAACGTGACTAGAACTTGCAAAAGCTTTGTGGTCAAGCTGAATCTGAGGCTGACGATCAGCATTTTTGGAAGGTCATTTCCGCTTCGTGTTTTGAGAGGTTCAAGCTATATTTTGCGGTCTATTTATGGGAAGAAGTAGTTCGTTTTGTTCTGTTTCTCAGCTTCGCTCTTACAACATCCGAGGAGCGGGAGAGAAAGCAGACGAGCCCACAGCTCTGGTGTTGTGTGACCTGATGGGTGTAGGTGAAGGAGAAGGCACTGGACTCACTCTTCACGATGCACTGTCTGTCATTAAAGGACACGCTCCAGAGGGACACCAGGTACACTTCAGCTGGATAACAGGCATACATGCATTTAAATACACAGTAAAAACAGTCTCAAAACTTCAGGATTTACAGGATAGCATTAAAAACAATGGTTACGTTTGAATTATTCTGATTGTATGAAGTCTACACCAACTATAACAATAAGGACACAGATGAACGATATTGTTGCAAACACTTTCAGAAAGATATTTTTCCAGCTGATTAGAATCCACCAACTTCTATAGAGTTTGGGGATTTAAAGTGACAGGCGACAAAAGTTGTCTTACATTGTTGTGGATGACAATATCATTTTCATTATAAATATTGTCTTCGGTGTGAAGGGCATGTATATTTTACAGTTCATGAATGTATATGTTATTAAACTGTATAATATTCATATTCCAATCTACTTTACATATTTAAATCTGCTCTGTACACAGATGGCACAAATAAAAGAGCGCATTATGACTATGAAATTTAAATTATAAGAAATATAAACTAAATTAGGGTTTTTAAACTTTTTGATGTTAGGCTCCTCAAAATATGTTGATTGCTTTGGCAAGGACTCTCTTGTTAAAATGTAAAGGCAGCTGGGAGAAAAATATAAAATGTAATAATATTACAAAAAAATAAATAAATAAAAATAAAATAATAATAAATGTTCTACATTTAAATAATTGTCTTTTATATTATCAGTTGTTAAAATAGTATCTGGAAAATATTTAGGTTTTGTTAAGTTAAAAGCTTATCTGAGATGAACACTTATTTTTTTTTATTAATATTTAGAAAATAAATTAAGAGAAAACAAAACTGCAGTGAATCTCGATTTCTGAGCAAGAAAGCAAAGGCTTATAAATTCCGTCAGTGTGAACAGAAAATACACTCAACCCAATCTGAAAACACATGAAGTAACATTAAATGTAACATAGCACATATCAGTGCCCATAACTAATAATAATACTAATAAATAAATACCAAGTAACTATTTAATTCCTGTTTCTACAGAATAAACATAAGTGTTACAAATTCTAGAGAGTAGAAATTGCATTTATTTTCTTGGGTAAATTAATGCTGTAATACTACATTTACAAAAATTTCACTAAGTTTTGAAATGTGATTTGATTTTTCGTATAATATAGTTATCAGTTAACATTTTTACCCTACCGTAGAACATGACATTCTTTTTATATTAAAATTACAAGTATTTTACACTGATCTCGTCTCATAACTCTGTTGACAGACTGTGTAGTTAACCGTACTGTTATTACTGTAAAACCTCGTCTTTACACAGTTCAGTCCTGAGCAGCCGATTGGAGCAGAGACTGCGGGCTTCGTAAGGAAACCGAGCACTAATGAGAAAGTGCACTGTGTGGTGTTCGTGGTAGACGGCTCGAGGGTCGGCTCATACGCCAAAAGCTTTGGCGCAATCTTCCAGCAGTTAAGAGAGCACATCAGCAACTTAGGTGAGCTGTGTTTGAGGAATGACTCATGCGTGCAACATTAGCTTCCAGAGAAAGCCTTCTCACAGTGGAAACGGGCTCATAATAAACACAGTGCTGTTGGCTGTTTTTGGCGTGAACGGTCTTCAGTGCTTCTTAAGTCATGGTTCATATCTTCTGAATTGCAGGGGTGCACCAGGTGGCCGTACTGACCCATGTGGACCAGGTGTGCAGCGCCAGCAGAAGTGACATCACCAGGGTTTACAGGAGCCAGGCTGTTCAGCAGGCGGTATGTGATGTGTGATGATTGGTCCTGTTCTCGTGATTCACGGCTCCTGATTCACGGTGTCTCTCCTGACCCGTCTAGATGGTGAAGGCCGGAGAGCTGCTGGGAATGGCCACGTCCTACATCGTCCCGGTGAAGAACTACTGCTCCGCGCTGGATCTGGACGAAAACACTGACATTCTCCTGCTCAAAGCCGTTGATCATATCTTACAATATGTGAATCTGTACTTTCAGGACAGCAGCGATTAAAGCATTACAGTGCAAACTCACATTTGAAAAATGCCTAAAAAAGAGTTCACCCCAGTTCTGTTCCAGTGACATGTTGAGGCCAAAGCTTGTATTTATTTGCTAAAATATTGGTGGTGATTTGAATTTTTATAAAATAGCTTTTACTTTTTATAACAGTATTTGTGATGTTAAACTCTCTCCATTAATTATCACTGAAGTTTGACTAAAGTTTTGCTATTAATACATTTCGCTATTTCTTTGCTCAAACCCACAGGAATAACGTTGTAATAATGTAATACATTCACATCGATGCAACGCTTTATTCCGCATCTGTTCTCGTTCATCAGCCATAAAAAAAATACAATAAAATTGCTATGAAAGAACGGTATTGTTTTTCTCTGTCGTTGTCCTTATAGCTGTAGTGTGAAATGTCCTATTAACCTAGAATTAGGACGATTATTAAAACGTTATAGCCTAATGATCGTCCAAAGTTGCTCAAAACACAAAAAGGTTTCTGCGTTGGCCGGGAATCGAACCCGGGTCAACTGCTTGGAAGGCAGCTATGCTCACCACTATACCACCAACGCGTGCTTACCATAGTACGTACTAGCGTCATATGAAACACTTAAAAGAAACACGTAATTGTTGAATTAAAAATATGTTTTTGCATGCAGATGTTTGGGGTGTTCGTCCAATGTTTTACAAGAGGTTTGTTTGTCAGGTTGAACAGTGAAAACTATCAACTATCACACACAACTCCGCTGCAGTAGGTGTATCTGGACTAACGTTAGCTGTTTGATCCCGTCATGAATTCACATACAACCTTCCCTTTTTATTAAATTATTCGTCGTGAACTGATTATTTCACCGTGTGTCACTTCCAGTTCTGTTCATTTTACAGGAGTTTGAAGAGAAGATAAAAGCTTGGTGTTAAGAAGCTGGTGAGGACGTGACATATGATTTTGCACAGGTCAGATTTATTTTTACACACTAAACACAGTTCCAGCTGACCTCATCTCACATCTGGTTATTCCATGTGTCTGCCAGGAGACTATGGCCATGTACACACTGTAAGGTTTCTGGAGTGACAAATGCATTAAATATGGGAGTGTATCCCGCCTACATTATCACTAGAAATAGCCCTGGAAACTGACATGATTGTTACCTTGCTAACCATAGCATTTGGCATCATGCGTCTTTGATCTCACTATTTTGAACCAAAGTAATATTACGGTGACCAAAACCTAATTATGTTCGTTGATTTTAGCTATCAACAGCGCCATCATGTTTTCATGTTTGGAAGTGAAAGTTCCCCATGTCTTCTTATTAAAAGCAACACTCATTAAGCACCTTTGGGCTTTGTTTTTCAGTCACTGTGTTTTGCTATTTGGCTTATTTCCAAGATAACATATTTGTATTTTTTTAAGGTATGGCAACACTGAGTCAGAATGTACCTTTTGATTTCTTGCACCGCACATACAGAAACTAAGATTTTACATATGACTGCATTTAAATACATCATTAACAACTAGTTCGGTTCTGTACTCACTGCGTAGAATGCAGTTGTCACTCCTGTAAATTACTGAACTGTGAGTGAACAAGAACAAGAGACTCATGATTTGGTTGTAAATCCATAGCTTTCTGCTCTTCAGAAACACATGGACCAGAATTTGACATGCACAGAGGAGAGCGACCCATGGTGGCGCACATTTAGCTCTACCTGCAAAGCCATGTGAGGGAAAGTAGTTTGTTGTAAACTTTTGTGAGCCATTAGTCTTATTTGAACATATGAAGATGTGATTCTATCCATCTCATGACAGGAACATGACTGTGAAAAAGGAAATCTTCCCTGCTGCCACAGACAAAGTCAATTTAACTTCTAGCTGGAGAAACAAAAAGCTGAAGCATCATCATCAAAAAAAAAAAAAAAAAAAAAAAAAAAAACCTACAATAAACGTGAACTACTCAAAAGTTAATTTATTTATCAAAGTGATCAAAGCTGCATTTTCAGCATCATTCCTTCGTCTTCAGGGTCACATGATCTTCAGTAATCATTATAATATACTGATTTGCTGCTCAAAAAACATTTCTGATTCATATATGTTGAATGTGTAGATGTTTAAAATCATACTGACCCTAAACTAGTGTATTTCATTAAATTTGTTTCTTATACCCCTCCATAGATGAGTTCCTGTTAAAGGTCCCGTTTTACGCGCTTTTTTGTAGCTTTGATTGTGTTTACAGTGTGCAATATAACATGTGTTCATGTTTCGCGTGTAAAAAAACACAGTATTTTTCACACAATTCACCTATCTGTATACCGCTGTTTTCACTGTCACAAAAATTTGTTTTTTTGCACAGCCCTAGCATCTAGTTAACAAAGCTAAACAGCGTTGCCCTTTGTGTAATAAGTTACAGAAACTGTTAAACGCACCAACTTAAATAATAAAATACACTTACCAGTTGTGGTCCATAAACAACGCCTTCTCCAGACAAATAGGGAACTACTCCATCTTTCAAGAATAATCTTTGTGCAAATCCAGCATTAAACTGATTGAGATTGAGAAAGTTGTCCACAGCAAGCTGTCCTCAGCAAAATGAGCTGCACATAGTTTTACATGTGCATTATAATTTTCAGGAACCGAGTTAAATATAAATTGTAACCATTAGTCTCCAAGTACAGCGTTCCTGGGAAGCCCAAACAAAGGTGATTGGACTCAGAGATGAAAATAACAGCGTTTCAACAACATGGCGACAAACACAAACAGCTCTTCCTTCTTCTCCGTCGGAGCGCAACAAGACCACGCCCCCTTTTTGTGAATTCATGTGGGCGGTGGTTAGTCAAAAAAACTGTTTTAGTGACGTCATTACTACAGGAACTAGAGGGATGTAGTCCAAACGGGTCGTTTTTTGTAGGCGAATTCTGTTAAATCTAATATCTCGCTTGGCAGTGAACTTTGAGCTTTAGCATTTTACAGATATTATTTATACTCTAACAACAATTACTTTTTTTCTTTTAAGTCTTTGATTTAACCTATTGAAATTCCAGCTAACATATTATATAGGGCTTATTCGCAAACACCGGAAGTAGCTAACAGCGGCCATAACATTACATAACATCTGTCCTGCCCCTAGCCACTTGCTGATTGTAGTTGAGGGGAGTAGGAGCCTAATGGCTCCATCTCGTCGATATAAAGAGAAGATAAGCTTGATTGGTGTGGACCCATATCAAATAGACCCAATAGCCTTAAGTAAAGATCCGTCCTTATTGCCAGCTGTAATTTATCCGCATATTTACAACTATCTCGTGCATACAGTATTCGAATACACTTCACAGGAGCTGAAAGCCTTCAAGTCACTTGAGTCATACTACTTCCTCTCTGGCAAGAGTCGTTCGGCAGCCTTCTTACTTTTGTCCCACCAACGACATCGTCAAACATCGTCGTGATCGCAGAGGATTATAAATGTTTTTTTGATTTGATGATGATCATTGCTGTAGCTAACGTTAGCATACCAGCACGAGGTTGCATCAGCTCTGTGTAATTTATATCTAAAAGTCGACACTAGAGGCTTAGTAACTACTACTTACAGTAGTTTGTAACTACATCAGCTACTAAAATTAGTTACACCACGATTACTTTGGGCATAACTTCAAGTCACAAATAAGGCAATCAATGAATGGTCAAAGATAGAGGTCGGTTCATCATCATTAGCTTTCTTGCAATCATGTGCTCCTTGGCTGCCATGAGAGTTTTGCAGGGAGGTTGGTAACGTTAGCATTATCGTCCACTTTAGCTAGGCTACTGTAGCCTTCATACGGTATGAGTCATATCAAGCATTTTATAATCCCACTGTCAAAACAATATTTAGCCTAAGCATACCTTTTTGTGCATTTACTGAACATTTGTGTAATGGCAACGACGTGTGTTGACGACTGAGCAGTGATTGCAGTCAGGTACAAAGCACTGCACCATGTTGCTGACGTTATCGTTAACCACTTTCACACGCACACAATATAAAATACACGATGATAAATCTAAAAATCAATACACAATACATATATAACACTATTTATTTACACGATTAATACTGAAAGAACTGCTATTACTGCACATTCACTATAAAAAATCAAATTCACTGGAGGAAAAATTTTGCGTGAGCAGCCGTCGTCATATTTGAAGTCCCTCAAAAGGCTCGTTCGCGAAGGTTGTGGCTTCAGTTGTGGCTTCAGTTGAATTCAGTTAGGCGCCGTGGTTTATGGGATGAGTAGTTCCTGCGCTCGAAATGAAAATATGTACACTGTCTTGTACCTTTGACTTTTTTTGGATTTTCTATTATTTTTTTCACTCAAAATGATATGTTGTATGCTTATGAGTTCAGCCGTAGCTGGTTATCCTCACACATGCTCTAAAACTCTTTTTTGTAAATCTTGGCTGTGGGCGGGACTGTGATGCTCTATTTTAGTAAACAATTCAACAAAAAAAATCAACATTCCCTTGACAGAATTGAGAAATGTTAATCCAAAAGAAAAACCACTCGCCCCTCCCTTAATCCATCTCCAACTGCTTTGTTTCTACATCAAAAAGTCTCAGATTTATTGATTGTAGCTCATTACCCATTTTCTCCTAGGATTATGTGAACTTACTCAGGCATCAGTCAATTCCTGAACTCTGAGAAATCCTTTTTCAATTTCTTCATGGAACCATGGCAGCGGGTACGATAATGACAGTCTCGTTTCTTGAGCATCTTCTTTCTTATTGTCCAGTTTCTTTGGATTCTCCATATTTATTGGAATATCCAAAGTGCAATAAGCTATTGTTTTAAATAATGTTCTTTCTTCAAAACATAGCAGTTTGTGATATCCGGTTCGCAAGCGAATCATTCGATGTAACCGGATCTTTTTCAACCAGTTCACCAAATCGAACTGAATTGTTTGAAACAGTTCGCGTCTCCAATACGCATTAATCCACAAATGACTTAAGCTGTTAACTATTTTAATGTGGCTGACACTCCCTCTGAGTTCAAACAAACCAATATCCCGGAGTAATTCATTTACTCAAACAGTACACTGACTGAACTACTGTGAAGAGAGAACTGAAGATTAACACCGGGCCGAGACAGATAATGACTCGTTCTCGAGTCAAGAACCGTTTCTGTCGGACGCGTCCGATTCGAGAACCGAGGAGCTGATGATACTGCGCATGTGTGATTCAGCGTGAAGCAGACCGACACAAAGAGCGTCTGAACCGAACTGATTATTTTGGTGATTGATTCTGAACTGATTCTATGCTAATGTTATGTGGCCAGGTAAACCGAAGGCTTGCAGTCAATGCCAATGACGCCATTATGTCGAGCGCAAAAGAACCGGTGAACCGTTTTCTTCAAGCGGTTTATAGAATTGAACTGTCAGAAAAAGAACTACTGGTCATCCGAAAACCGATGCAACCGGTTCTTGACTCGTGAATGAGTCATTATCTGGCTCGGCTTGTTGTTCATCTCTCTCTTCACAGCAGTTCAGTCAGTGTAAAATATTCATACTTTTTCCACATCCTTTCACACTCTCCTTTTGGCCAAAAACATATTTTTTTCTTGAGTTTTTGGCTGATTTTGAACTAAATTATTTTAGCTGTGGAATGGCACATATTCTGAGTAGGATAACATTAGACACTACTGAGTGTAGACCTGGTAGCATTCCACATTCTAAATGTTATGGTGGGCATTGGCTCAGGTGTTGAAGTCAGGTTCACAATGGAGGATCTCTCATGCTCTCTAGGACACTCCAGACAGGGATGACGATTCCTGTCTTTAGTGAGCAGAATGATGGCTGCTGGAGATGGAAAATGGCCCAAGGAGTCAGAGAAGGTGTTGTTGTCATCATCAATGACTCCCATGGTAAGAGAGGATCCACACAATCATAGGGTATAATCTGCAAACTCAGCACATGGACAGTGATCCTCCCCCAACAGCAACATCTGGTCAAGGCTGTCATTCCATCCCGCTCCAGATGAGATGTCTGAATCTCTGATGATCTCAGCAAAACTCAAATCTCTTGTTTAAGATTTAGGTTGGTTCATCTGTCATGTAAATCCTATTACTGAAAAGATGCATGATAAATCACAAAGAATATTCACAAGACTACACAGAAAATGTAACAATGGTTACTATTTAACTGACAAATGTTACTACTTAACTGACAAATGTGGTTTAATTAACAAAGTTCGGGAGGAGCACGATCAGATAATCATCCCACTTGGCACCTTGTGCATCTCGTTTAGCTAATCATCTTAACTAGCACACAAGCATATATATATCCAGTCTTCATACCTCCTGTCCCACAACAGTTTTTCGGCATGGACGGTTTGTCAGCATTCGGTTCGCTCTGTCTGTCATCTTATCACAGGCCCAATCTTCCTTCCGACGAAGATATCTATACGCTGAACACCAACCACCCGAGCTCGCCTCACTCGACAACACGATTGTCCCTCCAGGACCGGGCTCTCTTATAATGCTGGATCGCAGCTGTGCTCCAGTTCTCACCGCAGCAAGCCTCTCTCGCTTTTTCAGCCGTGGCGCAGTTCGATGCTGCCTCCACTAGCGGCGAAGACCGTGCGTTGTAGTGATATGTCGTTCGTGAAAGAATCGTTTTTTTTTTTTAAATAAATCTTTTATAGGCGAATTAATCGTTCTCAGTTTACACTCATTTATGAAGAATTTTCCAAAGTTGTCATCCACAATGAGCGAGTTTCATATGTCTATATTGTAATACATGTCGAGTTGATTAAATGGATACATGTCGTTCGTAAACGCAATAAACATTTGACATATCTTGTTTTAATAAAATTAATGAGAGTAAACCGGGTCAGTTAGCCATTTAGCATGTCAATCTTGCAAAATGTAAAGCCCAGTTATAGGTACTGTGCACATATGATTGTTTACATATTTAGCATACAAAACATAATTCCACATTTAATCCCCGATTTATGAACGTGAATATATAGACCAATATATGAACTGTCTGACCACACAATTAAAATGCTAATTATTCAAGAAAACCTCGAGCTTTGCTCATCTGAACAATTTAAATAGACTTCATATACAGAATGCGATTATGAAGACGCTAAAGTTTGTTAAACGACGTTATGACTTAACTCTGTCGGATGACGATGCCACTTTTTAACCACGAAGCAAAGGCATTTTTCCAGAGTTGTCATCCACACCGAAATGTCTAAAGACATTACATTTGCTTTACTATGCATGTTTAAACCTTACTGAGATGATACAGACATAAGTTTCATGCAATTATTCTGGCAGGATCAATAATTTAGGGACATATTTCACCATTTACTGGCATGATTACTCAGAATTAAAAAAAAAAAAACACAACTGCCTCGTGTTTGGCTGCAGAACAGCAAGTGTGAGTAAATTTTGTATTGTCTTTTTAGGACTGTAATATGAAAATCATGCAAAGTAAATATCTTTAGAAACGGCTTGAATTTGAATATCACATTACTGCAATTAACGTTACTGCTATAGACATGTCTGTTGGTACAATGGTTTAAAAAAATAAAACATGCTACATCGTTTCAAAAGCCTCTATTTCCACAGTCCATATTACAAGAGTTAAACAGCATCCCAAATTTATCTGCTCTGGAGGCCGTTTAAAAGGGCCTGAAGGCCAAAACAAGAGGAAAAGATGCTTTTCCAACAGGATTGTATTAATTCAGACAAGGTTTGAACAATTGTCAAATCAGCCAACAACTACAGCAGCCGAAGCAAGCACGAAGCTACTTTTACTTGCAACATGGGCCTGCACATCCCAGTATTTCCATCCTGTTACTTCTAACCAGCTCACGTAGCAGCCATTAGCATAAGGCTGCCTTATTTTATAAAAAAAAAAATTTAAAAAAAAATTAAAACACACACACCCTCTTCAGCCAACCCCTCTAACGCCAGTCCATCCCTTCACTAAAACTCCTTATATACCATAGTTAACTCTCCTAACATGCCCTATATATCTGTAACGGTCAATCCTCACTTCACCCATCCTTCCGCAGGAGCCTTCTCTATATCTCCCCACCGCCGTACCATTGTCTGCTCCCGCAGGAGCCTTTTCTGTTTATTCCTCACTGACACAGCAGTGTCTGCTCCCGCAGGAGCCCTTTCCATCCTTCCCTACTGCCGCAGCAGTTCTCGCTCCCGTAGGAGCCTCAAAAAAAAAATTATCCAATTCAACCTCATCAGGCTCGCTTTTATGTCCAACTCCGGAATGCTCAATCTAAATTCGTGCTGGATCCTCCCTTCATTAACGACTTTGGTAAAAAAATATTAGTAATCGAGTATTCTAAAAAAAAAATTCCATCGATTAATCGAGTAATAGGATAAAATGTGTTTTTGCTTAATTATATTGATGTGCGCATGCACAGTAAATCTGACGGGTAGGATAAAATGTCAGGACACCAGACTTTTATTTTGATGGGTTGACGTACCTTTTCAGTTCTGTGTTTGTGATGTGATGCTAGTTTTACTTAAATCAAATGATCAAATGCTCATGAACTGACTGTCAGAGCAGTTCTGGAGATGGTGTTCATGTGTTCAAGTCCTTATTTAGTGAGACAGTAGACGCAGAAATTACCGCAAGCGTCACGTGCGCTTCAGTGTGTGTGATAAAGGAAGTCGCGCTTCTGCTCCATTCATTAACAGAGACACACAGAACATGCAGGATTTACATTTAAATAGACTGTTCTGGCTTAATATTTAGAGATATTAGTCCACATCATGAATTTGATGTAAGTGCAATTACTTATTTTGATTAATTCAATAAAAAAATTTAAAAAAATGAATGATTGGCAAGTTCTGTGCCATTCCGCGTTCAACTGTAAATTCTGTTTTTATGACTTGATTCCGCGATTCCCTGCACGTTTTCTGCATCGCGGAAATTGTAGGGCCCTAGTCTCTATCTTGCCAGCTCTATCTTGCAATGGACACATGCCACGACGTTCTCTTTACGCCCTCAAATCAAAACACTGCTGACTCCTTGCAGTACGCGATTTCGGACGCAGCGATTGTCTCCTTCCGCCAACAAAAAATGCGTTGTCACATTTTAAAAAAAATAATAATAATCATTGCGAAAGAACATGATGTGATATTTAGAATAAATTTAAAAAGGCTTCGAGGCAGAGGAATTTGCCTACATAATTTTTTTGTAATCGAGTTACTCGAGGAATTAGAATTGTTTCAGCCCTAAACGTAAGCAGCTCAAAAGGGGCCTCTCACATAATCCGATAGAGGCCCTCGGTTGTTGTTCATCAGACATTTAAAAAAAAATGCTCAAGGGCAGACAGGGTTCTCCCTCCCGGTGGAACAGAGCTGCTGGCTCCCTTCGGTCGCAGTGAGAGTCCTCCATCAGTTGCATCAAGCCATGCCTCGCATCGCAAGGGGGACTCGCCTTTCCGGTGCAGCAGAGCAAGTCTTCGGATGCAGCAAGGGTCCCTCCAACAGTCGTATTCCAGTTAGCGTCAATCAGGGCTCTCCCCTCAGGAGCAGCACTCCCGCTGCAGGGTTGCGAACACCCTACGGAGGCTGGGAGAACCCTCCGAGGTGAAAAAACGTGCCAATGGGGGACTCCCCCTTCTGGTGCAGCAGAGCCTTTGGATGCGGCGGGAGTCCCTCCAACAGTCGTGTTTCTTTGCCTTCTCAGCATCGGACTAGGGCTCCTCTTCCGGTGCAGCAGACCCACAGCTCCCTTCGGTCGCAGTGTGAACCCCCCATTTGAGTTATGTTGCAGCCTCAACGGTGGATAGGGATCTCCCTCCCGATGGGGTACAGCCGCCGGCTCCCTTTGGTTGCATTAGGAGCCCTTCATCCGACGCACCGAACCGTGGATCGAATCTCATTGCCTATTCAGCATCTGACGGGGCTCTCCCTTCAGGTGCAGCAGAGCCGCAGCTCCCTTCGGATGCGGCGGGAGTCCCTCCAACAGTCGCTTTTCTTTGCCTTCTCAGCATCGGACTAGGGCTCCTCTTCCAGTGCAGCAGAGCCGCAGCTCCCTTCGGAGGCAGCAAGAGTCCCTAATTTTTTGATATACGGCATCGTGCTCCTCTCATAAGCGGCTCGGAGGGCTCGTCGGTAAGACATTGCGAGCCGCAGCTCTCGTCGAACACTGCACGGGCTCTCCCGGTCACTCTGCATTTTTCTTCCCAATACGCAAATTTTGGGGGGCAACTAAATTTAGCTCTATGGCTGCTGTCCTATGCCCTTTAAGCTTCTTTTGGGGAGTTATTTGGGTTTGGGCTATGCTCCGGGCACAGACCCCTCCCCCAGGACAGCACGCCAAAATATGCCTACTATTCGCCTTCAGATTAGATGTAATGTGAACTCGTGAAAGAACTGAAAAACAAAAAGCAAAAAGGGGAACTAAAAGAGACAACAGGTGACAACAATAATTAACTAAGGAAAAAATAAGAGTGAGTAATTAAGCTTAAAAGGAAACTTAAGAAAGATGAACAGAAATACAAGAACATTTTACTAAATAAAACAACTTTTTTTATTGATTTATTTATGTATTTTGTTTACATGTGTTACCCATGAATTGGAAAATTACAATTTTGTGTAAAAGCTTGGTTTCCTGAAGGTGTTACTGACACAACTTATTGGTTCAATAGATACTCTTCTAATAATGAATGAATAAAGAATGGAGATTTATTACACACATTAATTCTGACATGTTGTTTCAGTGACAGAGGTTCAGCTGCAGTATTAATGTCATTAAGAGAAAAGAAGAGACTGTGTAATCTATAGCGATTCATCAACACAGTTTCACTGATCCTTTATAAACAGTAAACCCAGGATAGAGTGGCTGAGTGAATGCGGTCTGGACTGTGTGGATGAGGCTCATTGTGTCCGAGACGCTGTAGAAAGACAGAGTTCCTGCACTGTGATCCACATACACTCCTATTCTCCTGCTGATGGGCTTTACATGGAGTTTAGTTTCTATGTTATTGTGTCTGAGTGAGTAACTGGAGGGAGAGCAGTACAAACTCCAGGACTGATCATTACGTCCAAACACACACTCAACGACTCCCTTCCTGTTGATGCTCTTATATGAGACTGATATATACACACGTCCACTCCATTCAGTCTCCCAGTAACAGCGTCCAGACACACTCTCTCTACACAACACCTGCTCCCAATCATCAAATCTGTCTGGATGATCAGGATACGGCTGCTCTGTGCCTGTGTGTGTAATCACTCTGTTGCTCTCAGACAGACGTAGGCGTTTATTCACAGTGTTTGGATCCAGAGTGAACTGATGGGAATCTGATGGAGATCAAACACATCAGAATCAGGAATTACGAATGTGTTCGATCATTTCATGCAGCTGAACTCATGTTCAGTGTAGCACCAGATTACCAGGAATCCCAGGCGATCATAATTTACTGCATCAATTAAAACTCTTGTCATGTTTTCTTTAATCTTCACAGGCAGAACAAGAAGACAACCACTTACTGATTGTTTTCTTTCTGACTTACATTGTAGGAAGTCGTCCCTGATCCTTGGAACACTGTTGTTTTCTGTGGAAATCAAGACATGAACAGAGTTTAATCTCATGGCAAGAGAAAATTAACCCTGCACCCATTCCCAATACATTTCTAATGTGATGTTCTACATAAATATACCATTTATGAAAGCACAATAAAAATTCTCCAACAGAGAAAGGATATTTTGAAAAAATGGCTCTGCTGTTTATGGAGCCCAAATCATTACTGTATACCTGAACTGATTAAAGATGTGATTTGATATAAGAGAATATTACTCAGGTTTCATTCTGTCCATCATACAAATCCCATTGCTTCAGAAGACTTGGGTTAAATTACTGAAGTTATATGGATTACTTTTATGCATGGGCAGTTGTAATATATGCACGGAACCCTGCCCATAACATGCAAAAGAATAAAAATAAAAATTACGAAAGAATAAAATAAAGCATATTTCATTATATTTGGAAAGTTGTAAGGGTTTAATTACAGCAGATTACTTTAGCATCGCTTTCATCGTCAGAGCGCTTTTCCCAGTACATTCAGCATCTGGATCATATTCACAATCTCAACCATATGCTCAAAACTATAATTGTTCAGTGCCTCCAGAAACAATATTTTGATTGCTGGCAGATTATTCGCAACATCCCCCATCAAATGACAGTGACGATTATATCATAATCATCGCGTATCAGTCATCGTAGCCTTGAGGAATAAAGGTGAAGTGCACTTATGGAGTCATTAGATATTTAATTGTTGAACAGGTAAAATATACTTAATCTATTTCTTACCTTGTGTCGCTAGCGACTCTATACGCTTTTTACTTATATTAAATTGGAAAACAGATATTATATTTTATAGGTATTTAAGGGTTAAAAGCAGAGCCCCTGTTATTTCTTTTGATTTATTTACTCTATACAAACAGCACAATTTTCTAGGTGCCTAGAACTCACGATAATCTTTTTTTAATTTTTATTGGTCATTATTAAAATATTTTTTTAGCTTATTATTTTAGTGGTATCTTTGCAATTGCAACTTGACAATGTCAGCCTCACAACTTTGAAAGTGAAAGTGAAGTGACATTCAGCCAAGTATGGTGACCCATACTCAGAATTTGTGCTCTGCATTTAACCCATCTGAAATGCACACACACAGAGCAGTGAACACACACACACACACTGTGAACACACACCCGGAGCAGTGGGCAGCCATTTATGCTGCGGCGCCCAGGGAGCAGTTGGGGTTCGATGCCTTGCTCAAGAGCACCTAAGTCATGGTATTGAAGGTGGAGAGAGAACTGTTCATGCACTACCCCCACCCACAATTCCATCCGGCCCGAGACTAGAACTCACAACCCTTCGATTGGGAGTCTAACCCTCTAACCAAACCCTCTAACCATTAGGCCACGACTTCCCCAATTGACTTTGTTTTTATTATAATATCAGTTATGTTATGTTGCATTTCTTATTGTGCCTGTAAAGAATTGCTGATTGTTGTTGTTTCTGTGAGAAATCACTTTCAAAGTCTTGAGGTCTTGATGTCAGAAGAGAGAATATATTATCAGAGATAATGAAGCCGAGACACTTCGCAGAGAATCTAAAGAATCTGTGACTACACATTCTTTTATACAGTTTTTCCGCAAGGCATGTTCTATACATTTCATACATAAATAGTAGCAGACAGGAAGCCTCAATTTATGTTTTGTGAAAGGAAGAGGCCTCATCGTATATTTTGTCTAATGTCAAAAGTGGATGTGCAACTTCACCATATGTCTTCCTGTTCCATTCTCATGCAGGCTTCACAGGCAAATACATGATTATAATAGTAAAATACCTTGATACATAAATGGCAGTATTACAAACAGATTTTCCAAGTACTTTTTACCAAATATACCCGTGATGACGTGCGAAAGAAAATTTGCATTCTTAAAGGCCACATCTGTGAGAACTGACTTAAATTTTGGGTTGATATTTACCTCTCATCAGTTTTGATTCGTGTCCAACAAGCACAGGATCCTCAATGTTGCTCTCAGTCTGAACTGTGCGAGAGAGAAACAGATCAGAAGGATACAGTGACATTAAACCACATGAACACATCTGCAAGAGGAGAACTTCAGCTTATACACAGCAGTTATTCATTTATTTTTGTAAACCATTAATTATATTAAAATAGTTTTAAAGGGCCTTTTTCATATTTCAAATATATGAAAATATCAACTTTTTAGTTTAGTTAAATTATTATTATTATTATTATTATTATTATTAATGACACATTAAAGTTCAGTTTCACTTTAAACTATTACCTTGATTTAGTTTGTTCTCTAACTCTTTAGCCAGATTGTTATGGTTCATCTTCCTCAGGATGTCCACCGTGATCTTCACAGCTTCTTCTGGTCCAGAGCTCTTAATCAGTAGATCCACTGTGTCAAGAGCGTCTGCCTTCTCCAGAGCAGCAGCTGGAAGGCTCTTTTGAATCTTTAAGTGCCATTTAAACCTCTTCAACTGTTCTGTTTCTAGATCATCCAGAACAGCCAGAAGCTGCTCTGAAACATACGCCATCATCTCTCACTGATTCACTCCTGCAGAATAAGCAGTCAGTAACAGTAAGCTGATTTGTGTAAAACAACTGTATGTACTTTCATTTTTGTGTATTAATGAGCAAAAAAACTATAGTGATACATTCTTAGAGAACCGTGTATTTGCTAACTTACCATAAAAAAACCTTTCTTGTTCTGTACTTGCTCTGAAAAAAAAAAAAACTAAACAAAAAAAACTTATCCTTGGGAAAGCTTTACTTTAAACGAAACTAGAACATTCTTGAAAACCGAAACTGGTTTTTCAAGTGGGTTGAGAGTTTTGTATTGTGACGTGTAAGCCAAATTAGACGTGAGAGGCAGTATGTGTTTTTTTCTCATTGGTCAATAGCACCTTTCAATACATATTATGCAAATAACATGGGTGTTCAGCAATATGCCGGCTGCTGAAGAGGTGTGTAGCTTAACACGGTTAATAAATTCACATTTAATTGTAAATTATACTTGTATCCAGGTGACCTTTGTACTCCTAAACAACAACCCAAACATGATATGGTGTCAGTGTAAACAGACTTTAAATGCCTGTGATGAACTGGGAAGCAGGCAACCTGCTTAAAGCACGGTGCAAGTTTAAACAGCACACAGAGATAATGTTCAGCACCCGTGAAGAAAAAAAAATGAAAATGTAGGTTTGAAGAGCCATTTTTAATGCATGTTCACTGACTGCAGGCAAATCAAAGATCAAATTATGTTGAGCCCAAAGCAAATGTGTTATTTGCACATTATAAAACATGAACATTTTGAGCTTGTTAGAAAGGACTGTAATTATCCAAACAGATATGAGATGAACTCTTAAGTACAAGAAATTCAATATGATATCAATATTTTTTGTTACAATGCATGTGGGTAAGTAAAAACATGCCATTTAAAGACAAATCACATTTACATGACACAAACTGGCCATTAATAACACATTTATCACAAAAGCAAATATGAGCAATTTTTTTTTAATTCTGTGTACCAATAGGTTTAAAATCTAATTTGACTGAAATAGTGTGATTAAATAATAATACATGACACATGCTCATTTACAGTAGATACTGTAGTTCACGTTGCACCTGGTTTTTCTACAAATAGAACCTAAAATAAACAAATACATATATACAAATACACCCCCCCCCCAAAAAAAGAAAAAAACAGACATGCTTACTATAATAAAAAACCATGGTAATCACAAACGAGACACTAACCATAGTTTCACCATGGTATTTGTAGTAAACCTATGGTTATAAAAATGGCAATAGATACGACAAAAAACATGATTACTACACTTTTACTATAGTAAAATCATAAAGGCTCCCTCTGCCCAGATAAACCCAGTCACTTTCTAGTTTTAGAATAATAATATTGACCCTCCTGCTTATTATGAGCGAAGAATGGATTTACACACTTTTATATCCGCATTCATTTCAAACCAATAGGCTACATTTATTACACAGTTGTGTTATACAATCATTACCACCAGAAAATACACACTAGATATAGTTATATATATATATATATATATATATATATATATATATATATATATATATATATATATAGATAGATAGATAGATAGATAGATAGATAGATAGATATAGATATAGATATATAGATTAGTCTATGTGGAAATATATTTTTTTATTCATTGTTTTTTCTAAGCCTTAACTGGGGCAAAATACCGCGTATCACAGATCACATCAGGTCATCTGTTATGTATCTGCTTGTTTTGCACTCTTTTTTTTTTTTATAAAACATAAATTCAAACAGACAAAACAGGTAAAGGAGAGTAACAGACACATCAAAATTTTTACAATCTGAAAGAAGAAGAAGCTTTTCATGGTCATTCCTTCATATAGTCCAAAATATTGGAAGAAAAACATTGCCATGCATCTATGGTACTAGGTTTAGCCTTGTCTATTTGTGCTGTTGTGTATTCAGAATTTACTTTTTAAGAAGGCTATGAATCCCAAATGTTTAACACACAAGTGCAGAGTAAACCAATTTTGTATTATTTAGTCTAGATGGAAATAGGTGTCCACGCACAACCCCCGGCTTTTTTGTGCCACCTGATTTTTTTAAATCCTTAAATTGTCTATTTTCATAATCTGCCACGTACCAATCTGAAATAATGTCCCAAAGGGGTCTTTTTAACCCTTTGCTGCACCCGACCGGATCCAGAAAAATCAAAAAATGATATAGAAAGTGGCATAACATTAGAAGTAAACAACATACAGAAACAAATGAACACATTTTCCCATACAATTCTGACCCCAGGAATTTAATGGATTGGTTATTTTTGACATTTGACAACATATTGACCTTATTTTTAGACGAAAATTGCAAGAAATGGCCAAAAATGTGTAGACGATCAAATATTTTTTCGTTCTCTCAAGCGCATAGGGTGATTTTTTTTTCCACAACCTGTTATTTCTTTATCATTCAAGTGTCTATTTTAGGGTTAAATTGGGTACCAAGCTGAAATAATGTCCAAAATGCTTAATTTTAAACCCTTTGCACCAAACCCGAAAAATCTAAATATGATGTAAAGTGGCATAACTTTTGATGTAAACAACTCACAGAGACAAATGGACACATTTTTCAATACAATTCTGACCCCAGAAATTGTTATTTGTCATGTTTTACAACATCTTGCCCATCTGTGGTCAAAAAGAGCAAAACAAGTTAATTTGACAGCATTTTTATTATACTTAGCAGTCTGAAATGTGGTTTATTTTAACCTTTTACTTCACCTATCCTGAACCTGAAGATATTTAAAATAGTTTTACTTTTGAAGTAAACAAAACAAAGCAAATTTACTTAACAAATAAAAAAAATACAAGAAAAAAAAGGTTAAAAAAAGCTGACTGGGCATAAACTGTAAGTTTTTGAATTTTGGGGATTTGCAGTTGGCAGTTGGTGGCCTTCGGTATCGAGAAGTATCACAGACTCTGTGAAGAAGTCAGTTCACCATACCACATGAGGGATATTTGTGAACAGATTCCATTGATATTAGAGTCCTTTGGATACAATTGGCTATCACCAATACTGCTATAAAAGGTTTACAGGGAAAATAAATCGTTTAGTAGTATAATAAAATCACTGTCAAATTAACTTGTTTTGCTCTTTTTGACAAATGACAAATAACAATTTCTTGGGTGAGAATTGTATTGAAAAATGTGTCCATTTGTCTCTGTGAGTTGTTTACATCAAAACATATGCTACTTTATATAATATTTAGATTTTTCGGGTTTGGTGCAAAGGGTTAAAAAAGAACCCTTTGGGACATTATTTTCAGCTTGGTCCCTGGCAGATTATGAAAATAGACACTTTAAGGATTTTTAAAAATCAAGTGGCACAAAAAAGACGAGGGGTGCACGTTGTCTTCTTTGCAGCTGTAAAACCAGCAAACACCTGATTGTGAGCTCTGGGTTCTGTAACAGCTTTCTGAACATCATATAACATGTAGTTCAGGATCACCTGAGATGAGGGAAAAAAATATAAGCAACATTTTTAAACAATTTAACAAACACATGCATTTCATATCACAACAAATATATTGTTAAGTACATACTGAGCAAGGTGAATGCCAAATGAAATGTGCTCTAGATCTGTTATGACATTTAAAGCAAATCTTCTGAAATCTGTTGTTTTGTTTACCTGAGCAACTGCAGATGTGATTTGTCTCCCACCTGAAGCTCCAACCACCATTTTGACTTGTTGGTTGATTATTATTATTGTGGGAGACACTGAAGAAAGTGGCCTTTTAACTTTGTTAAAAATAATAATAATAATGATAAACATAAAAATATAATAATAAAATGTGCATGTTTATTTCAAATGTGGTGTCATTTATTATTGTTGGACCTTTTTTATATAAATACCTGGTTTAATCAGATTCACTTTTTTTTTTTTTCAAAATGAAAATCTGTGAAATCTTGCATCTGGTTATTAAATATAATGCCAGTTGATCATGACCACTTTAGAGCCAAAACTGTGAAAACACATGAAAAATAAACATAAGAAGAATAACAAGAATAAGAGTATCATAACAACAGACACCAAAACAGTACATTAACATTCTGTTAGTAAAACTAATTAAGGTGGTATTTTTAGAGAACTTGTTTTGGTTAAAATACAGTAAAAGACAAACGTCTGACACAATGAATGACTCCCTCTGACTTGTCTCCCAGATTCCTGGTTCGTAAGTGCTCACTGAAGAACAGGAGCAGTGCAAAACATAGACAAGTGTAACAGGCCCAAAACTAAATCAAGGAGCACCACTCAATAACCTAAAGTTAGTTATGCTCATCATAACTGTCTTGTTCGGTGTCATCTTTAATCTTACTCCTGATGTAGTCTGCAAAGCTGTCTTTGGTAATTTTATGGATAAACTGTGAAACAAGATTCACAAGATGCATACATATGGAAACAGTGAAAGGATCGAGAAAATAATGTAAAATGTTACTTCAGTTAGATCAGGTGATGCCAAAGTCACTTCAAATGTTCTGCACTTGAGATGTTTTTATATAAATAAACATATTGGTTTATAATAATCCATAGTAATAATTAAATTATATTTATTCCTATGATTCCTGCTCCCTATGTCCAGTTTGGCTCCTTATGTACCTTGGTGCTTTGTAATATTTTGACTCCAGTTTTCAATAAATATCACTCTGCATTTGGATCCAGCTTGCCCATTCTTTCTGAGTTCATCCCTCATAACATTTATAATAGGCTTTATTTATAATAATCTCTATTAGTCATTTCTTATGATCCACTAGAAGTGTGGTACTATTTGTTCCTACAGAGACATCACCCTGTGTCTGTGTTTTATTACTTTTTTCATGTTTGGGAGGTTTTTGATTCCAGTGCTGAGTTTACAAGAACTTGCTCTGTAGTGTGTGTGGCTTTGTTGAAATAAAAACAAAGAAATGGAATGGAAATTGCTGTTTGCTCTTCAGATTACAACTTGTTTTCAAAGGGAATGGGCATACACCCCATTTAGATGTGCAAATGTTCATATTCTCTTCACAAAAAGATAGAAAGATCTGCTTTTCATATGCTTTTATCAGAACTTTTTTTTTTAATTGTGTAGCTTTAATATTAAGGATACAAAAGACCAAGCCTTTATTTTTAATGTTTAATGTTTTCACCGTGTGGGTCTCCCATAAGCAGTACAGAAAGCCTCTATTATATGATGATATGTCAAAATTGTATTCTCTGCTGTAGAAGCATTGCTGCTTGAGAGATTGTAACCTGAAATTAAATTTTATTATTTGAACTGAACCTTAGAATATTTTACAAGATTCAAACAAAGTTTAGGATAGCTCTGGATCTTCAATGGGTTAAAGCTGGTTACAGCAAGTTGTGGAAATCTTATAATGTCATTTCCCTTCAAGATGGTGTTGTTTGAGTGGCAAAACACTTCACTGCAAGACAAGAAAGCAGATCAGAAGTGACAGTTCAGATGCAATGGGTATATACACACCTGTAGTATTATGTCAGATTATTAGCCTTGTGGGCACATCTTACATCACAATACACAGGAGTGGTCATTCAAGGGTTAAAAAGACAAAAAGTTTTGTTGGTACTTTACCAGGTTTTGCATTCTGCAGGTCTTTGTCTGATGTGTTCTGTAATTCATTCTCTGGCATCAGTTTTATCCACCTTTGCCTAAAGGTTACAAAGACATTCACACCTGGTCAACGCAGTCATAGACTATAGAAAGATTGAAGACATCTCTACTTCCACTGTAAAAAGTGAAGCTAAAACATCTCAGTCACACGGGCGAAATGACGTCTTTAAAAAAACGCTAATTCAGCTTGAATGCGAGTGGCTCGCGCTGCTCCTTATATACCCATTCTGCGGGCTCTCAGTCTGAGCAGTAGTGATCAAGAGTTCACTAGTCCGGTCCAAACTTCTGCAGACCCAATTCACAAGATCACCATCAAGACACTACACCTTCAAATAACTCACTAAAGGCAAAATTATCATCAAGATGAACACTTGAACATCAACATGACAAGAACTACCTAAAATGCTGGAAAATATCTGAGTTTGATTATTTAGATTATTTAAAACTCTTCGTTTACATGGAGAGGGTGAGGTTTGTGACCTATACTGCAGCCAGCCACCAGGTGGGGACTGTAATGTTTTGGCTTCACTTTTATGGACATGTTTGACACATTTGGCCAACACTGTGGTTTGAGGATACAAGTTTCCAAAAACTACAGCACATTTACTTCCAAGCGGCTGAACCTAGTTCTTCTTTCAAGTTCCTCTCACAGATACTATGCATTGTTGCTGGGAATGAAAAAAAAGTCATTTCATGTCAATGTCATGTCAAACAGATCAGGTGAATTAGATCAGTGACAACTTGGAAACTTAACTGGGTTTTTAAAATGCAGTATGAAATGGGTAGACAGAAATCAACAGCAAATAAAATACAATCTGCAATATCTTCCAACACAAATGCTTTAACTACTCTAAAAACAGCTATGTGTCTTTATTATAAGTCAGTTATTTTCATAATTAAAAAAATAACAATTAAACAGAGTTTTGATAATTCTGTTGTAATTTTCCCTTTAGTTTGCCTCTGTGTATTAGTAAGTTACTTCTTTTTTTTCTTGTTGAGAACAAAACAAAAACATGATCAAATGCTCAATCTCTTCTTTAATCATAAAGTTGAGGAACACTATCGTTTTTCTAGGGAGTCGTTAATTTATTTAACAAACCTACTAAAACCACACATCTCAAACGTGACAAACCGCAGGTCAGCGCTTAGCGCCGAACAAATTATTTGTATTGCTCTGCGCTTTTTTGATACTAGGAGATTTCTCTATAATGTGGACGATGCAGAACATGTGGGGAAGGCAACAGTGTGTAGAGCCGTTCGTACAGTATGCATTGCACTGAAACGGTTTCTACACACTTTTGTACAGTTCCCAAGCCATAAACGTGCGCTTTATTAAAGAAGAATTCCACAGGGTGGCAGGTATTCTGTCATCTACTTCAATTAAAATACATTTCTTAATACGTTTATTTTGACTGCACACACACGTAAAGGATACACAGACTTCTTAAACTTATAATTAATCTTAATTTCAGGGTTCCCAAATATGATTGGGTGCATTGATGGCACCCACATTCCTATTAAAGCTCCATCTATCAATGAGGGAGACTATGTTAATAGGAAGTCTGTGCATATCATCAATGTGCTGGTAATAGCTATTTTGGCTCCTTAAGATTGGTTTTACAAATAATAAACTTATTGCTCTACACCGGGGGTAATATGTGATGCAACCCACATCATCACTAATGTTGAGGCAAAATGGCCTGGGTCTGTACATGATGCCAGAATATTTAGAGAGTCATGTCTGTGCAACAAATTTCAACAGGGTACGTTTTGTTAGACAAATGCTTGCAGTCTTTATTACATTTACAAAACACCTCAAACATTAAATGGTTACTTGCTGGGGGACAGAGGATATCCTTGCCTCCCCTAGATGATTACAGCCTACCGTGATCCTGAGCCCGGGCCACAGACACGCTTCAACCGGTCTCACAGCAGAACACAGGCCAAGGTGGAGAGGACGATAGGCATTCTGGATAGGTTTCAGTGTCTGCGTGGGCTCAGGGTCACTCCAAATAGAGCATGTGACATCACAGTTGCTTGTGTGGTACTTCACAATATTGCCACAATAAGAGGAGAGAGGCACCCCCCATGTCCTGATGGAGATGACCCAGAACACCCATTGAATCTAGCAGACCACAGAGATGGCAGAATGCTTCGAGACATAATTTGTCAAAATCACTTTATTTAATGTGTTCTATTTATTCATATCCTGAAATAAAAGCGACATGACAGATTTGGAATTATTGCTTTATACACTTAAAAAAAAAAAAAGTTCATGTTCACATATGATTTTCACCTTAAGGTGATGCTCCAGTAGTTCCATTTCAAGTTTGGCCTTTTTAATGGTAAAATGATACTCAAGTAAAGTACAGATCCCTCAAAATTGTACTTAAGTACTGTACTCAAGTAAATGTACTCAGTTACTGTCCGGCTATGTATATCATGTTAATATATTGCCATAGTTAAATTCCATAACATGCCAATTAAAGGTGATACCAATTTCACATGTTCACACATACATAAGTTCTTGCATTATTTTATTATTATTTTTTTGTGTGTGTTAATTCTTAATTTTTGCCTTGATAATAGAAAATATGAGCTAGGCATCATGTATGACAGTAAAAGATTGGATATGAGCTACAAAATGACCAGATCCTGCCATTAGGTAAATAGAAGACTTGTATGTATAGGGCTTATACGTGGATATGAAGAAGACCTATATTTCCTGTATATGCACATATATGCACCTCAATTTTGCCTATATGTAGCATATATGCGCATATATGCAGCATATATATTATCATATATGTGCATATATGCAGCATATATGTGCATATACACTGCATATAGGTTTCATATATGCACAAATATCCACATACAGGTTCTTTCCATGTGGGTAACAATAATCATAAGGTTTTACCCTGGGTATTTCAGTGGATCTCACGTTGGGTTTATCAATAGCTGTTTTAATAGTTCTTCGAGTGAGTGTCACTGTCAGAGATGTTGCAATCACAAAGGCAATGAACAGATATATGAAAGCAGAACAGAATAAAATGCTATGTTATTTTTATTATTATTATTATTATTATTAATATTATTTTAAAATATATTATCAACTGGCATGCTTGACAAAATCATGTGTTGTCAGTTATTCTTTTTGTTGATCCTTTTATCATGGAATTTAAAATTCCATGAAAATTATGGAATTTACTACATCCAGAACCTCTTCAGCTCTGAGAACATTCAGATCTTATTTTACATTACAAAGTGTGTGTGTGTGCTTCATTCCATTTTTGGCTTGCTTCAGCGTTAAATAGCAGCGGACCACCAGTATGAAGAACCTGTATATATATATATATATATATATATATATGTGTGTGTGTGTGTGTGTGTGTGTGTGTGTTTGTGTGTGTGTGTATGAATTTTAAGAATCCATTAGAATTAATGAAATGAGATGTTAACCATTAAAAATGAGTTAAATAGCACAACAACAAAAAATAATAATTCTTGAGAAAGTAAAACAAAACACTATATTAATGAATACTATGTTCCCTTTCAGTCGATCACGTTCTACGTTCGAAAGAGACTGACAAATGGTATCTCGCCCGAGAGCCCAATCACCTTCGAGTGGTTACAAAACGAGCCAATGGTCACTCGCATTCAAGCTGAATTAGCGGTTTTTTAAAGACGTCATTTCGCCCGTGTGTTTCTGGGTGTGGTCGATATATCTCTCCCAGGCCATCCACTGCAAAGGGGCATGGTCAGTAATCAAGGTAAACTTCCTTCCCAATAGATAATACCTCAGCTCCAGGAATGCCCACTTGATGGCCAATGCCTCCCTCTCTACCGTGGCATAGCGCTGTTCTATGGGTGTTAGCTTCCGGCTGATGTAGAGTATGGGATGTTCCTGGCCGTCCTGTACCTGGGAGAGGACAGCTCCCAATCCTGTGTCCGAGGCGTCTGTCTGCAACAGAAAGGGACAGTTAAAGTCTGGGGCCCGCAGGACTGGTTCTGACGTGAGGGCTGTCTGTCTGTATGAAGCAACGGTAATACCCCGGCAACCCCAGGAAAGCCCGTACCTGCATCTTGGAGCTGGGACGTGGTGCGGAGAGGATAGCCGTTACCTTCTTCTGCTGGGGTTTAATCAGGCCGCGGCCCACCTAGAACCCCAGATACTTGGCCTCGGTACAGGCGAGGTGGCACTTCCGGGCGTTGGCCCTCCCGAGTCGGTCGAGGAGTTCGTCCACTCTGGGCATTGGATAGCCGTCAAATTCCGAGATCTCATTCAGGCGGCGGTAGTCATTACAGAACCGGAGGGTGCCATCAGGCTTCGGGACCGGGACCAGGACGTTTGGGCTGGACCAGGGCCTCCGAGATGGTTCGATCCCCCTAACTTCAACATCTCCTTAACTTCCTCCTCGATGGCGTGTCGCCGAGCCTCCAGGACACGATAGGGCCGCTGCCTCACGATGAGTCCTGGTGGTGTTCGGATGTCGTGCTGTACCACGTTGGTCCGCCCAGGGAGGGGGCAGAACACATTGGGGAACTGACCGACCAGGTGCTGCAGCTCCGTCTTCTGGGTGGTGGACAGTTGGGGCTGCATGTCCACAACCACGGAAAGGAGGTGGTAAGGGCGGAGAGCTGGGTCTGGGTTCCAAACCACTTTTCTAACAGGTTGATATGGCACAACTGGCTTTCCCATCTTCGCCTGTGTTGACACGCCCTGTAGGTGACCGGGCCCACCTTCTCGGTCACGGTATACGGCCCTTGCCAGGTGGCCAAGAACTTGCAAGCCGCATTGGGGACCAGGACCAGGATGTGGTCTCGGGGCTGGAACTCCCGTGGCTGCGCCGCCCGATCATAGTGGCGTTGTTGGGCCCGCTGCGCTTGACTGAGGTGTTCCCGGATCAAGGGCATCACTCTGTCTATCCTTTTCCGCATCAGACGGATATGCTTGATTGACGACCGGTGGCCGGCTGGCTGCTGCTCCCACGCCTCTCTTGCGACATCCAAGAGGCGATGTCGTTTGACGATGAAGTGATGATGAAGTGTGGGACCGGATGGGGCCCTGGCCGGACCTCCTTCCCCTCGATGACCCAGACCTGGGCTCAACAGTGCTTCAACCGGTCGTCTTCGTGCTGGGCCTTGCTGAAGTTGCCCTCTCCCGACACCTGCTGGAAGACATCAAGATAGAGGTTAGGGACACTTGGGGACTCACCCTCTCTCGCGCTGTCGGATGCCAGCAGCACGGGACGACGTCGGTCCCCCTTCTTCCGGAGGTGTCTTTGGTGACTCCCACAGGGGCTGACAGGCTGGGTGGCGGCGAGGAGGAGGCGGTCGAATCCGGGCCAATCCCTTCTGAGGAGCATCGGCACCGGAAGGTCCGTGACGATCCCCACCTCAAGCGGCCAGGATCCCGGGGCGGCCGAAATGGTAACCCGCCGTGCCGCCACCTCTTGGGTGGACACACGTGATGGCCAGACGAGCTTTAGACTCCGGACGGGGGGACAAGACAGTGTTGGATGGAGTGGTGGATTTATTTGGGTGTGAGAGTTTCGTGGTCAGGAGTAGGAAGTGCTGCACCAGGTCGTGGTGGTGTCCCAGGTGCGGCGTGTCCGTGCGTGGGGGTGCTGATCGGTCATGAGCTTTCTGCAAGGGAACACGGAGAACAGCATTAGCATCCAGTCTTCTGGAGTGATCTCTCACTTGTGTATCAGTGGCGGCAGCTTATGTTTATATATATATATATATAAACACTTATATTACACTACAGTGTACCGGTGTCATGGTTGCAGCAGACACAGACACAGTGATACCCATGGATGGGTTGATGGATACCTCATGAAATATGACAGAGGACCCAATATTTCTTGATCCATGGTGTGCAGAAACAAAAATGTTCTTTTTTTCATATAAAAGTAAATACAAATTAACTGATTCCATTTAAAAAATATTACACACAAAGATAAATTAAATGATTATGAACTTTTAATATGAAAAATGTCACCTTACATAAATTTGTTCCAACTAAAGTTTATAAGTTCTAATTACTAAAACTGTCAAGGTGCAAATACTTGATATTATAAGTAAACACAACTTACCTGAGTCAGTGCAAAAGATTTGTTGAAGACACTGTTAAGTGTGCAAAGAAATGAGGTATAACTGGATCCAACTGCAGTGTGTTGAAACAAAAATAAAAGCAAATATAAATAAGGAATAAACAAAGTAAGACACCATGAAATCTAGATACACAAGAGACTAAACTGAGTACAACAAAACAACCATCACTAGACAAAACCTGACAATGAACACAGGAAAGACAATGGCATAAATACACTGAGGTTTACAAGATTAACAAGTCAAGTGTAAACAATCAAACTAAAAGACAGTGGGAAACAGGAACCAAACTGATCTACAAACTACATGTCCACGTAAAAAAGACTCATGTGACAGATACAGTGGGCCCTATCATACATCTAATGCAATGCAACGCAAGGCACAGGGCAAGTGTTTGCTAGTTTCAGTCCGGCGCCTTTCGGATTTTCTCGTCCAGCACCACGTCGTTTAATTAGCATATGCATTTGCACTCATTTTTGCGCACATGGGTGTGCTGGTCTAAAAAAGAGGTGTGTACAGTATACTCAAACTGTGATCGCTCGCGGCAATAATAAATAAGAATTGTATTTATTTTGATGTTAACTAGCAAATATAATGGTTATATAGTACATATTAATACAATTTAGGGTGTTTTAAACAAGTGAATCTTGTTAAAAGTTACATGTGGTGGCTGTGCTGGAGTATTTCCTGAGCATCAACCACATCATCCCACTGATTGAACAGCAACATAAAAATAGCTTCACGACACTAACGGGGCAAATTTAAAGTCATGTCAAGTCACCTTTATTTATCTAGCGCTTTAAACAAAATACATTGCGTCAAAGTAACTGAACAACATTCATTAGGAAAACATTGTGTCAATAATGCAAAATGACAGTTAAAGGCAGTTCATCATTGAATTCAGTGATGTCATCTCTGTTCAGTTTAAATAGTGTCTGTGCATTCATTATGGTATTATGAATGTCTGTTGCTTTTCCTCAAACACACAAAGAGTGACTTCAGACTCCACACTTTGAATTTGAGGTTGGTCACAATTGTTACAGCTGGTCAAGGAAACAAACACACAAATTCAAACAAGCAGGTCAATGTATTAAGGGAACTGAGAATAAGCTTCCAACATAGGAGAATCAAAAATGAGGTGATCAAAGAAAGCAGAGAAAACAGTCTTATCTGAGCTAAAGCTTCTAATCCTTTGACTGATAGCAGAGGATGGCAGGACTGACTTACAGGTAGGCAAAGGACCTGCTAAGAAGCTTGTAACCTTGAGACCAGCCAACAAGCAACTGTGGTAAGTGGGCCCAAACATTTTCTTATATATCTGTTTACACTGTGATATTCTGCAATTTCCAGCAACATTCAACTATCAGAAGTGAAAGTTTTGCATCATGAAAATGTAATCAAATTACTGATAACTGATTACTCCCATCATACAGGCTCCTAAAAAAATAGTGTTCTGTGAATGTTGATGCTTTTATAACAAATGTTATTTTTAACTAAAGCAAGTGGCTTCTGTGTGCATAGTTTGGCAGAATGTTAGCAAAGAGAGCTGCATTTATAATCTCTAAAAGACATCTCAGTTCATCGCAATCTCACAAAACTCTCTTATAACACAATCAACATATGCATAATTAGGTCTCTAATCCAATGGCACTTGACTTGACAGTGTGTGTGCTACTGTACATCCTTTTTACAATCCCTAGATTGTAAAACACTGCATTCTGTCAGCAATGTCTACAATGTTACTAAAAAGTAATCAAATTACAATAACGTGCTACTAAGTAATGTGTTACTCCCAAACACTGCTCATGTTAAAATGCAACAATATGCTGAAAGCACTCTGGACTGGTGTTTGTAATATTTGTAATTATTTGTGATTTTGTTTGTATGCAATCTATATTTCTTACAAGATGGAAATGGGTTTTAAAATGAGACTCTGTTGTTCATCTGACTCAGAGACACTAATGAATCAGGATAAACTGTAAATCCAGCATGGACAGGTTCAGTGAATGTGGTTTTGAATGTGTGTAAGTGTGTGAGTGTGTGTGTGTCAGAGACACTGTAGAAGGACAAAGTGCCGGCTGACCAGTCCAGATACACTCCTATTTTATTAGAGGAGGGCAAAAGGGTAGGAATGTCCGTGGTCTTATTATTGTTCCAAAAAGTATACATTTTATCACAAAAGAAGAGACTCCAGGACATTTCATTGCGTCCAAACCGACAGTCACTCCCTTCTTTCCTGTTGATTCCCTTATATGTCACTGCTATATGACCTGACCCTTCCCATTCAGCCTCCCAGTAACAGCGTCCTGCCAGACTCTCAACACACAGCACCTGTTCATAAAGCTTAAATCTGTCTTGGTGGTCAGGATATGGCTGATGATCTTTTCCACACTTTATTTCTTTTTTATCTTCAGACAGGATGAGTTGAGTATGTGCTGTGTTTGGATTCAGTGTGAGATCACAGGCATCTGGACACAAAGACAGCAGATTATAATAACAGTGACATTTTTTAGCTTAGTGTGTGCATGTGTGTACATGGGATGTGTGTGTCATAACTTGTATATGTCTGCATGTGAGATGAGGTTCATTAGAATATGAATGACATCACCACCAACAAGTATGTGTTTGTCTGTGAGTGAGGGTTTACATTTTCTCAGTCCTGGTCTGACCCTGAAATGTCCTCCATGGTCCAAACTAAATGGAGACAAACACAAAAAATAACAAATGATCAATAAAATGATAACTGAAATGAAATAGTTTTACTATCTTGTTAAGTAGTGGCACCGTTAAAATAATGAGTGATCAAAAAAATTTTTTAAACATTTCTCTTATAAAAAAATCTGTTTTTAATTTCAATTTTGGCACAATCCATTTGATGTAGAGTGTTGTGGTAATTCATAAATATTCTGAGATGTTGATGGGAAATGCAAAAAAATTAGCACTTTATCATATACAATATATCAGTGGATGGCAATCACTGCTGTGTCTGTGACGCTCTTTTATCCTCCATAATCAATCACATCTGTGACAAAAATATTAGGAAGTCTAAACCCAGCATTAGATTACCCTTGTCACACTTGCACACACATGTTTATTACTGCGAAGTCAATTAAAACATGAAACTCCATAGAAATTAACATGAAGTTACATGGACTATGTATTTGGTAATAATTTAATTAGGCATTTCATCTAAGTTGTCATGATTCACATTTGTTCAAGCTTTTTTTTAATCAACCAAGATTAATATTATTTAAGAATCTACTGTAAAACCAGATAATACTTTTACTGATAAACATACTTAAGTATCTGCAGTTTGTAGTCTGGATCCTGCAGTTTGTGTTTGAGCAGCTGGACTCCTGATTGCCCTGGGTGATTATAGCTCAGATCCAGCTCTCTCAGGTGTGTGGGGTTAGACCTCAAAGCTGAAGACAAATAACCGCAGCCTTCCTCTGTCACCATACAGCCTGACAACCTACAGACACACACATTCAGATAATCTACAGACATATTATCTACAAACACACATCAACATTAGGACAGACTAACTATACATTACCCTTAATACCTCAGTATTTGCAGCTGACAGTTGGGACTCTTCAGTCCATCAGAGAGCAGCTTCACTCCTGAATCTTGTAAGACATTGTTACTCAGATCCAGCTCTCTCAGGGCAGAGTTGGAGGATTGTAGGGATAATGACACAATTTCACAATCCTGAGAAGTGAGATTACAGCCAGCAAGACTAAAAAAAGTGAAAAATGCATGATAATTAAATACTTATCTTTCTACAACTACTATTTGACTAATATCAGATTCACTACATTCTGAAAATAGACATAAGATGTATTACTCTGCACAAAAACTGTAATTCCTTTCATAAGGAATTTTGATTAAAGGAGTCATATGATGTGTTTTTTTATTTTTTATTATGGAGTATCACAAGCTCTTGGTGCATAAAGAAGGTCTGTAAAGTCTCAAATCCAAAGATATTTTATTTATGAAAAGTTAACTATCAACCACTCATACCTAAAATGACTCACTCTAAAATGTCACATGTTTACGTCACGATGTGGGCAAAATTAACATTATGCTGCTTTAATGTTCATCCAAAGAAAGGCGGCGAAACTTATATTCTTGCTGCTGCTTCTGACTCACAGTCTGTAAGTACATTTTCATATGTAATGAATTTGCCACTGACGATTGCCAGTTTTGAGCAGTGTAGAGAACAGCTTATTGCTTGCCATTTCTCCGATCACAAATGCAGACATGTTTTTATTTTTATGCAGCGCGATATGCAACACAACTTACTTTTTTATTATTATTATAATCAGTAATTATGTCCCCACTGTATACAAAAAATGCCTCATTTGTAATGGGATTTATTGGTTTTGTCTCATCACGCTGGCGTCCTGACATTTTATTCTACCTGTCAGGAACACACTGCATTACAGTTTTAAGGGGCGTAACATTTCCTTCACATGGTTGAGGCATTCTGAAGGATTGTGTGACTGTAGCAATGATGCAAAAAAATTCAGCTTTGAAAGTCAGCTTTGATTGTTCTTAATAAACTGTTTAACTGCACTCGCATGTGAATATTAAACTATGTTGTGGGATAATTAAAAATATTATAAATAAACTACAAACACAAAAGTATATATTTATTTTGTTCTCATATTCTTTCTTGTAAATCCTCCTTCTTTGTGACCCACCTGACTGAAATGCTCATTATGCATGTCATTATGCAGGCCTTTGTCTTCCAAGGTGTAATTCCAATGATATTCACGATAGTTGATGCCTACTCACATATGACTTTTACAAATATAAAGTGTCTTAGAATATTTTTATCAATATATTGTTTTCTGAGACGGATTAAACAAGATGATTTTCAAATAGTTTAGAAAGAAAAATTCTAGGCTACAAGCTCCAGTTCTCAAAAGTCCCGGGAACCAATGTTCTCTATAGTGTGGCGAGCCAGCTAACCAGGGATTAGTGTCGTCCAGGAAACAGCGCTCACACTGCAATCACTTGGGAGTGCATGGTGGTCACCAACACCTGAACCTCATCAGCAGAACAACTTTTAAGCAAAGGGAAAGGAGAGGAAGTTGAGCTTCGACTCCAGAATGAGATTAACGCTGTGTTCTGGCTCTCTTTCAGATTCAGGTGTCTGAGGAACAGCACATCACACAGCACCCACGGGTACTTTTAGCTGCACAACCAGGACTCCTGCACCAGAGCACTGCACAGTCTACTTGCAACCCTTGCTCAATAAACCACCCCTCTGGGGACTTTATTGCATTACTGTTGTCTGTGTGATCACTCTCTCCACCACAATGTGTTTTATGGCCTTATTCAAGTGATTTAACGTTTTTAGTTTTCACTAACCACGCATAACTTTTTTGTTTTCTTTTCAAAATCACAATCATGTACATACGTGCTGCTCACAAATTATTATAGGAAAATTTGCGCTGATTACAGTGATATTAGAATTTAGTCATTAGATGTTTATAAGTAACTGAAACAAAGCACAAATGTCAGGGCATGACAAAACTTTCCAGGCCCCAAAAATACCCTTAGACCTCTAAACACTTACAGAGCTTTTCTGCAGTTGATCACAGCTGGTATCAGTCTTCTTCTCCCCTCATTTGATGTGTTATATTTCTTAAGGTCCAGCTCATCCAACACCTCTTCTGATAACTGAAGCATGTAGGCGATTGTTGAGCAGTGAGAAGGAGATAGTTTCTTCTCTGTGTGTTTGTCTGATTTCACAAACTCCTGAATCTCTCTGGACAGAGTCTGATCTTTCACTTCAAGCAGACAGAGAAACAAACTGATGGATCTTTCAGTGGAGAGTCCATGTCCATCTTTAATCTTCTCTTTAATGTACTGTGTGATTTCTCTGATGCTCTCTGAGCTGTTCTCTGTTTGTGTCAGTAGATCCTGTAAGAGTCTCTGATTGGATTCCAGGGAGATGCCCAGCAGGAACCGTAGGAACAAATCCAGCTGTCCATTCTCAATCTCAATGGCTTTGTCCACTACTCTTTCATGGAGTTTGTGCAGTAAATCAAAACACGCTAGTGTAGTGCTACTTATGTGGTAGTAAAACACATGGAAAGCAGCAAGAAACTCCTGAACACTCAGATGAATAAAGCTGTAGACTTTCCTCTGATGAATCACAGATTCCCGCTTAAAGATCTCAGTGCAAATCCCAGAATACACTGAGACGTCAGTGACATCTATGGCGCTCTCAATCAGGTCCTCCTCATAGAACATCACATTGCCCTTCATCAGCTGTTTGAAAGCCACTTCAGCAAGTTTCACAATCACTTCTCTGTTGGACTGCAGGAGTATATCTGAATCTCTCTCTTTATACTTCTGCTTCCTAGTGTTGATCTGAATCAGCAGGAAGTGGATGTACATTTCAGTCAGAGTTTGAGGGATTTCTGCTCTCAGATTTTCTTCCAGGAGCTTCTGAAGCACAGTGGATGAGATCCAGCAGAAGACAGGGATGTGGCACATGATGTGGAGGCTTCTTGCTCTTCTGATGTGTGAGATGATTCTGCTGGCTTGATGCTCATCACTGATTCTCTTCCTGAAATATTCCTCCTTCTGAGGCTCAGTGAATCCCTGAATTTCTGTCAGACGGTGGATGTATTCGGAGGAGATCTGATTGGCTGCTGCTGGTCTGGAGGTGATCCAGATGAGAGCAGAGGGAAGCAGCTCTCCTTTGATGAGGTTTGACATCAACACAGCCACTGATGAAGTCTCAGTCACATCACAAACTTTCTGAGCGTCTGAAAACATCAGTGTGATTCTGCTTTCATCCAGACCATCAAAGATGAACACAACTTTACACTCCTCATAAATCTGTGAGTCCAGATCTTGAAGTTCAGGATGAAAGTCCAGCAGAAGTCTGTGAAGACTGTACTCATGATCTCGGATCAAGTTCAGCTCTCGAAATGGAAGCACAAACATGAAATCTACATCCTGATTGGCTTTTCCCTCGGCCCAGTCCAGAATGAGCTTCTGCACAGAGACGGTTTTTCCGATTCCAGCGATGCCTTTAGTAAGAACAGTCTTGATCTGCTCTTTCTCCTCATATCCTGCTTCAGCGGAGGCTTTAAAGATGTAATTGCAGTCAATTTGAGTGTTTTGTGAGTGATTTGTTCTGGCTGTTTTCTCCATCTGTAAAACCTCATGTTCTTCATTCACTCCTTCTCTCTCTCCCTCTATGATGTAGAGCTGTGTGTAGATCCTGTTCAGGAGGGTTTCCTTCTCTTGGAGTTTGCTTCCTTCAATTAATTTCTCATACCTTTTTTTCATGTTGATTTTGTGCTGGTCTTTGACTGTCTTCTGGTCTCCAGTCTCTAGTATTTGTGTCTGCAGGATTTCGTTACTTCTTTTCTCTCTGAAATGAGTCTGATAATGGTATGTAGAGGATGGAAAATATCGGCTTGGCTCATATATCTCTTTCCTGTTTAAATAATATAAAAGTAATAAAATAACAATGACAGTGATTACAATGATATTATATTGAAAAAAATAATAATATTCGTTACCAGATGTGACTTCAAAGCATATGCAATTATGAATGTATATTTAATGTTACTTCATTGAGTCTATTTAGTCACTGACCATATGAAACCTTTGACATTTTCTGGATCCTATTGGGTAGAGTGTGTCTGTTTCTGATTGGTCTTCCCCATGTTAATTGTTTATTTAGAGTATATACGAGTATTTTGTGTTAAATAGGATAGGTTCTCTGTGAGGTGGTTTCTCTGGATCTTGTTGACATGTATTTTTCCTTGGCATTTCTTATAACATATAATTAAAGTTTTGTTGAGGTTATATTTCTTTTTTTCTTCATTATCCCTAGACATTTGTAATACTGCATTTTTCCATCTCAAAAATACATCTAAATTACGGCCCATGCTCTCAATGTCAAATGCAGAAATGTTAATCCATGCATTTATGACTTCAAGGTTAGATTATTGTAATGCTTTATTGGGTGGTTGTTCTGCACGCTTGGTAAACAAACTACAGCTAGTCCAAAATGCAGCAGCAAGAGTTCTTACTAGAACCAGGAAGTGTGACCATATCAGCCCGGTCCTGTCAACACTGCACTGGCTCCCTATCAAACATCGTATAGATTTTAAAATATTGCTTATTACTTATAAAGCCCTGAATGGTTTAGCACCTCAGTATTTGAATGAGCTCCTTTTACATTATAATCCTCTACGTCCGCTACGTTCTCAAAACTCAGGCAATTTGATAATACCTAAAATATCAAAATCAACTGCGGGCGGCAGATCCTTTTCCTATTTGGCGCCTAAACTCTGGAATAACCTACCTAACATTGTTCGGGAGGCAGACACACTCTTGCATTTTAAATCTAGATTAAAGACCCATCTCTTTAACCTGGCATACACATAACATACTAATATGCTTTTAATATCCAAATCCGTTAAAGGATTTTTAGGCTGCATTAATTAGGTAAACCGGAACCGGAAACACTTCCCATAACATCCGATGTACTTGCTACATCATTAGAAGAATGGCATCTACGCTAATATTTGTCTGTTTCTCTCTTGTTCCGAGGTCACCGTGGCCACCAGATCCAGTCTGTGTCCAGATCAGAGGGTCACTGCAGTCACCCGGATCCAGTACGTATCCAGACCAGATGGTGGATCAGCACCTAGAAAGGACCTCTACTGCCCTGAAAGACAGCGGAGACCAGGACAACTAGAGCCCCAGATACAGATCCCCTGTAAAGACCTTGTCTCAGAGGACCACCAGGACAAGACCACAGGAAACAGATGATTCTTCTGCACAATCTGACTTTGCTGCAGCCTGGAATTGAACTACTGGTTTCGTCTGGTCAGAGGAGAACTGACCCCCAACTGAGCCTGGTTTCTCCCAAGGTTTTTTTCTCCATTCTGTCACCAATGGAGTTTCGGTTCCTTGCCGCTGTCGCCTCTGGCTTGCTTAGTTGGGGTCACTTCATCTACAGCGATATCGTTGACTTGATTGCAAGTAAAAACAGACACTATTTCAACTGAACAGAGATGACATCACTGAATTCAATGATGAACTGCCTTTAACTATCATTTTGCATTATTGACACACTGTTTTCCTAATGAATGTTGTTCAGTTGCTTTGACGCAATGTATTTTGTTTAAAGTGCTATATAAATAAAGGTGACTTGACTAACGTTTATTATCATTACTGACTGTTGTTGTATTAGTTAAATAAAAATATTTTGCATTGATTGTTTTTTTTTTTTTTTTGTTGTTAATGTTTAATTCCTCTTTTTTGTTGCAGAATTTATATGAGTGGGTTGTAACAATAGTGAATTTGCAACTTCATGTTCATACTAACAGAAGGTCAGAGGTCACTGGTCCATCACTAAATTCAAATGGGTGATCCATGGATGCGTTACTCTTCACAGAAACACAGCTGGCTTCTGGAGACTCTGATCTCTGTGTCCTTCTGATAACAACAAAAGACAAAAATGGCATTTTACTGAATTAACTAAACTCAGTATACACCACGTATATACATTTACCCATTGTTGATACTGTACTTCTGTAGTTTATTCAGATAAAAGTGTGTGCATGCAAAACAGTGTCTCACCTGGTACCAGAGGCCATTGTATCATTCAATTCAATATTATGATTCATCAAAGACTGATCACTCTTTAATGGCACACAACTTGATTCAGGAGATGGTGAACTCATTTTAGAAGCAGTATCCTCCATTTCTCATTTCCTAAAATAGAGGTTGTTTTATGCATTAAAGGATGCTGTAGTGCCTTTAAATGCTTTAACACATGAATTACTAAAATACACAATAAACCCTTGAAGTAAAAGAGAGAGATCTACTCACTTTCCTCATAAAATAAAAAGTAAATCTATAGTTCAATGTAGTATAATCTTTATACTGAAAGAAAGTGTTTGACATTTATATTCAAATTTATGTTCTATTTCTTGTTTTTAGTCTTTGCAGACATAATTTGTACATAAATGGAAAACAAATATGACTGAACTCAGTTTTGTATTCAGTTTCACATGATTTCATCCAAGGACAAACAAAACAAAGAGGAAGTAATGATTACAAAAAATAATAATAATAATACACATACTGACATTATAGAAGATAAGAAAATATATTTATCAAACTTAAACCTTCATTTTCTGATATGTGCTTTAAATAACACTAATATAAACTAAAAAAAATAGTATGATAAGGATGATAAGAAAAATAAAATAAATGAAAACCTTTATCAAAACAAAACCGTTACAGATAAGGTTCAGTACAATAAAAATTATAACAAAGTATTATAACAATTAATTTGTAAGTGCATCTGGACAATCAGCTTGTTGGTGTCTTATCTTCTCCCATTTGTGCAAAGAAAATCAATAATTACTAACACATTGATGTTAATATGATCACAGTACTTACATTTGTTTTACTGTAAAATTCTCATTCTGTACAGATCTAGAAATATTTGTAAACAATTAAACGTCTTAATTTCAGATTTAATTTTTTTTTTTTTGAAAATATCATAAGGAATTTCACATGAAATGATCCTAGTTTGAAATCTCATGAAGACCAAAAATCTAAACAGCAGCTCATTTTATATGACTACATGTTTTAAAGACAATTTACCATGAAATATGAAATACTTACCGTGAAATGTGTGGCTGTTTAAATGGAGTATCAAAGGTTTACAACCTAAGAACAGTGCCTCTTTTATTCTTTACTTCTCGTTTTGGTAAATTCCTCTTAGCATTTTTCTGTTCTCAAAAGACATTGGAGGAAAACCACAATTAAATTTTTTTTGCTTGCACATATAAACCGAGGAAGTGTCAGGGAATCACTACAGTCACAATCAACAGCCCTGACACACACCAGACCACCTGCAACCAGTCACCAGCCCCCTATGTCTCTGTAATTGACTCAGTCCCATGCTGACTGGTCCAGTGAAGGAGGGTCTGGACTGCATATCACCTCGATGAACATTACCTGCCTACTTACCGGTCTATTTTCTCCTTTAGTTGTTCCAACGTTTCCTCGATGCTCTCTTTCGTTCCTGCTCATCTCCAATCTACCTGCATAAGGACATAGATTTAATCATCATAGATAAGAACCCAAGAACCGTTATCCGTGTTAATTTACTCCCCTGCTCTCTGCTTACTCAATCTGTTCAGCTGCTCCATCAATAAATAAACCTGTTTAATCACTTACCTCTTGTCTCTGGCTTACATTTAGTAATTTTTCAGACTCTTTTTATCTAAAGCAATTTACAGGTGGGGGATACATAAAGCAAATCTTCTTAAAGAGCCAAACAGACGCAGGAAGTGCTTGTAATAACAAGTTTTAGACATTGTTCAAAATAAGTACACGTTAGAAAGAGAAGGGATAAATAAATAAATAAATGTTTTTTATAAAGTTAAGTAGCTTTGAAAGAATAGAGTTTTCAGCTGTCGCTTTAATCTTTAATCCGCAGACCGTGGCGGAGTAGAACAAGTGGACTCAAACAGAAACAGAAGACACAAGGTGTGTGTTTATCAACAGATTGTTAGAATATCTGTATCTGTGCAGTTTTTTGTTGAGTTAATTGTAGAAGAACAGGAAGGAGAAACATACTGTAGAGTTGGACTGGCAGGGAAGACAAGAAGCTCAGTCTTTTACAGGTTGAGCTGTAGGTGATATTCTTTCATCTATGCCGAGATGTCCGCCAGGCAGCCTGAGATCTTTGCAGGTACTGTGGGATCATCTGATTGAAATGAGAGATGTGTGTCATCAGCATAGCAATCATAGGAGAAGCCACATGCCTGTATGATAGGACCCAGTGATGTAGTGTATATGGAGAAGAGGAGGGGGTCAAGAAGGTCACCGTAGCCACCAGATCCAGTCTGTATCCAGATCAGAGGGTCACTGCAGTCACCCGGATCCAGTACGTATCCAGACCAGATGGTGGATCAGCACCTAGAAAGGACCTCTACTGCCCTGAAAGATAGTGGAGACCAGGACAACTAGAGCCCCAGATACAGATCCCCTGTAAAGACCTTGTCTCAGAGGAGCACCAAGACAAGACCACAGGAAACAGATGATTCTTCTGCACAATCTGACTTTGCTGCAGCCTGGTATCATTGACTTGATTGCAAATAAATGCACAGACACTATTTAAACTGAACAGAGATGACATAAGTGAATTCAATGATGAACTGCCTTTAACTGTCATTTTACATTATTGACACACTGTTTTCCTAATGAATGTTGTTCAGTGCTTTGACGCAATGTATTTTGTTTAAAGCACTATATAAATAAAAGTGATTGATTGATTGATTGAGGAGAATGACTTAGTCACAAAAACAACTGTAATTGTTCGTTTAGGTGTCAGCTATAATGCACAATTGAATTTAATGTTTGATATTTATTCAAATAAACTGTAAATCATATGGAAATTATTCCATTTTTTCACATGGACTCAAACGCAAATTTGAAGCTCAATAGCATTTGAGGAGAAAGACTTGCAGTCATAAAACAATTGTAATGTGTTAATTTAGGTGTCAGCTACAATATACACCTTATACATTTTTAATATATATTAAAATAAATTATAAAACATTTAGGTAAAAACAGGGTCCGTTTATCACTTTCAGGCACATTCCTGTTAAAATATGTAATGTAGGCAAATACAAAATAAACAATTTATGTACGTGTTATTACAAATGCCTGCAAAGGGAGCCAAATGCCTTGTAATTGCAGCTGTTAGACTTACAGGACAATCAAATCCTTGTTTAGGCTACTGACCAAACATTTCATTCAAATATTCACTTAATCTTTCATTTTTGGCCACCTTGTTGCTATAGATGACACAGGCTTTATAATTTCTTCAACAAAAAATGTGCATATCACAACCCTTACAAAAATAAACCATGGTTTTATCATAGTAAAACTGCTTAATTTATTTTGCATGATTTCTGAATACTTGAGACTATAAAATAAATAAGAGTCATAATAAAGTTATAGCCATGGGTAAATGACGAGAACTACAATTCTAATTTGTAAATAATACAATTTATTCATTTAGTTTTTTATTTGATTAAAGTTCTATTTTCACCCCTATACTAGGTGTTTTTTTAAAGGAATATCACACAAGTTTTCATAGAGTTTTAATTTAAACTTGCCAAAACAATAACATTTTAAAATTTTGCAAAAACAATAAAAGTACATTTGTATTTGTGCCTGTAATGTTTATTTATTTATTATTATTGTCAGCTAATAAAACCTATGCTTCAGGGACCATATTCATATTACATCTAAGGCTAAATGTAGCACTTGACTGTTTGAGTTAGATGGTGATTAACACTGAACAGAAGAAGTCTCCCCATCTGTAAATGTCATTGGCTGTTGAAGTCTTGTGTTTCTTATAATAAATTGACATACTGATAACACTGAACCTTATATAATGCTCTTAATTACATGTCGATGCATACTGTATGCATTAGTGAGTGTGGTGGTGCTTATGGGGTATGGTCACTTATTCATTATTTGAATGGATTCAAATTCAAGACATTGATTGCATGAGATTAAGTTTGTAAATGATAGCCTGTGCCCTTTTGTAGTGTGTAAATATACTATTTATCATCAAACTGTGATAACTGTAACTAAATTGAGTATATATACGTCTGCCAAATGTTGCCAGACCTCAAAAATTCCTGCCCCCTTCTCGCCACCCCATCAATATTTTTCTAGATCCGCCCCTGGTCTTGTGCCACCACTGTAGGGGTCTCATGTACAGCAGGCCAAGAGGTATCACGTTGGACGCAGCTGCCATCAGACCCAACAATCTCTGAAATTGTTTGACAGTGAGTGACTGGCCTTCTTTGACTCTCTTGACTGAGATGAGGATCGACTCGATACGAGCAGGGGACAAGACGTGCTTGCAGTTTGGTCTAATCCCATACTACGCCTAGATAGGTGGTTTTCTGAACCGAAGAAAGTACACTCTTCTTGGCATTCAGTCTCAAACCCAGCTCCCCCATATGTTCGAGAACAACATCTCGGTGTCAAGCCGCAACCTGCTCTGACTGAGCTAAAATCAACCAATCGTCGATATAATTGAGAATGCGGATGCCCTGCATGCGCAGAGAAACCAGAGCCGCATCTACACATTTCGCGAACGTGCAGGTTGAGAGTGCAAGGCCGAAAGGAAGTACTCGATATTGGTAAGCTTCGCCCCTGAAAGCGAACCTCAGAAACTTCTTGTGCTGTGGAAGGATGGATATGTGGAAATATGCATCTTTGAGATCTATTTTGACAAACCAGACCTCGGATCTTTTTTGAGCTGCAACATGCATGATCCTGCATTTTGAACTTCAGTTTCATAACTGATCGATTTAAGACCCGCAGATCTATGATCGGATGCAACCCCCCATCCTTCTTTGGAACTATGAAATACTGACTTTAGAACCCGGACTCCCTGTCTTGAGGAGGGACCACCTCGATGGCCTCCTCTACTAATAGGGTTTTCACTCATTGTTCCATAACCAGAGCCTGCTCAGGGCCGACTAACATCGGAGTAACCCCGCTGAGTCTTGGTGGTGGAGAGCCGAACTGAATATGGTATATAAACTATTTTTTTGTGGACTTCAGCACCTCTTTCAACACCATCATCCCAGACACCATTTAGAATAAACTCACACAGCTCTCTGTACCCTCTGTAAGGGAAACAGGTCAATTTAGCTCAAAGGGAATCATTTAAGATTTTAAAGGGAATTTGAGGAGAATCACTGTTTCATGGCTGATCACTGAGGTAAAGTTGTAGTTGAAAGGGGGTTTTCCCAATGTCGCTGATTGGCTGGAAGTTCAGTAGTCGCTGAAGTGACGTCTTGGAAAGCCCGCGGTTGGGCGTTGGCTGAAGACGCGGAGTTATGTGGACAGGGTATAATTTTGGACATGATTCCTATAACAAGAATATGATACATTTGGCAAATAACTGATGGTCAGGACTGTTTCAAGCTAACAGATTCAAACACGTACATACGAAACATGAATATGTATCCTTATATTACATATCAAACCTAAAAATACATTTCTAAATATTTCTCTACCAGTCAAAACATTTATTCCCTTTGCTCAGAACTGATGCCTGTGTATCAACAAAAAATCTAATCCAGATAAATATCAGAGAATCAATACAGGAATGTCCAGTCATGGAGACTCAACACGTCTGAATGAGTACTACACAGAGCTCTACATCACAGAAGGAGGCAGTGGAGAGGTCAATAATGAACATGAGGTGAGACAGATTGAGACAGTGTCCAGGAGACCAGAGACACCAATCAACTGCAATGACATATTTAAACCCTCATCCGAACAAGACAAACCCAGAAGAACTGTGCTGACTAAAGGAGTTGCTGGAATCTCTGTGCAAAAGTTCATTCTGGACTGGGCTGAAGGAACGGAAAATCAGGATGTTCATTTCATATTTCCACTTCCTTTCAGGGAACTGAATTTGATACATAAAAAGCTCTGTCTTGTGGATCTTCTAAACCACCTTCACCCAGAAACCAAAGAAATTAAATCTGCAGATTATGATGTCTACAAAGTCATATTCATATTTGATGGTCTGGATGAGACTCGACTACATCTAGATTTCTAGATTACATCTAGAGCTTGTCTGATGTGACAGAATCAGCCTCAGTGGATGTGCTGCTGACCAACGAAGGGAAATCTACTTCCTTCTGCTCTCCTCTGGATCACCTCTTGACCAGCAGCAGCCAATCAGATCCCTCCTGAGTGTATCCACCAGGTCACAGAGGTACGAGAATTCAACAACCCTCAGAAGGAGGAATAATTCAAGAAGAGAATTAATGATCAGAGTATGGCTGATAGAATCATCACACACATCTGATCATCGAGAAGTCTGTACATCATGTGCCACATCCCAGTCTTCTGCTGGATTTCAGATGCTGTTCTGGAGAGGAAGATGGGTGAAGCAGAGAGTGCAGATATTCCCAAGACTCTCACACAAATGTTCGCACACTTCATAAACTTTCAAACCAAACTGAAGACACAAAATGATAGGAAATATGAAATAGATCCTCATCAGGCTAGAAAGACTATTCTGTCTCTAGGAAATCTGGCTTTTGAACAGCTGGAAAAAGGGAACCGGATCTTCTCTGAGGAGGACCTGAAAGAGTGTGACATGGATGTCAGAGAACTGTTAGTGTACTCAGGAGTTTGTACCCAGATCTTCAGAGAGGAGTTTGGAGTGCAGCTGGGGAAGGTGTTCAGCTTTGTCCATCTGAGTGTTCCAGAGTTTTTGGCTGCTTTATTCAAGCTGATGTCCTTTTCTGAACAAAACACTGGACTGAGGAATGTGTTCAGGTTACCAATGACCAGTTTACTGAAGCGATACGTGGACAAGGCCTTACAGAGTAAGAATGGACACTGGGACCTTTTTCTCAGATTCCTTCTAGGTCTCTCACTAGAGCCTAATCAGACTCTCTTACATGGCCTCCTGAAAAAGACAGTAAGCAGCTCTCAGGAAACAGCTGCATACATCAAACAGAAGATCAGGGAGAATCACTCTCCAGAGAAATCCATCAACCTGTTCCACTGTCTGAATGAACTGAATGATCGTTCACTAGAGCAGGAAGTTCAAACATACAGTACTTGAGCAGAACAGTTGTCTGTCGTCTCTCTGGAGTCAAACTGTCTGCTTCTCAGTGGTCAGCTCTGGTATTTGTGCTGTTGAACTCAGAAGAAGATCTGGATGAGTTTATTCTGACTAAATATGATCCTTGTGATCAAAGCATCCAGAAAGGCAGAGTCAGTATTGTCTTTGTTTTATTGACTGTATTTTATACAATAGGCCTGTGTTTCTCTAAACTGTTTCTTTATATTGAGTTATCTTTTATTTGACATACTCAGTTGAAATCATAGAACACTTTACTAATGACCTGATGAGCTGAATCAACTGTGTCAGATAAGAGAGATTAATCCGAATTGTGTCTCAATTATGCATCATGGATATGACATTTGCAGTCAAAATTTCAAATATAAATTCTCATAGAATCTGTCTTTATTACCAGTATGTTGAACCATCTGTTTATATTTTATATATATATATATATATATATATATATATATATATATATATATATATATATATATATAAAGTAGTATGTGTCTTTGGAAAGTAAATAATGTGTCACTCAACACTCCATTACATCACAGACTAGAAAGTGAGACTGATTTATGGTATTATGAATGTCTGTTGCTTTTCCTCAAACACACAAAGGGTGACTTCAGACTCCACACTTTGAATTTTAGGTTGGTCACAATTGTTACAGCTGGTCAAGGAAACAAACACACAAATTCTAACAAGCAGGTAAATTTATTAAGGCAACTGAGGAGAAGCTTCCAACATAGGAGAATCAAAAATGAAGTGATCAAAGGAAGCAGAGAAAACAGTCTTATCTGAGCTAAAGCTTCTAATCCTTTCATTGATGGCAGATGTTACTGTTCTAATTTACTTTATTTTAAAAGTAATTAGTTACATTACTCGTTACATAGCTTTTGTCTCTATGAAATTTATGGAATACCATCATACAGGCTCCTAAAAAAGTGCTCTGTGAATGTTGATGCTTTGATAACAAATGTTATTTTTAACTAAAGCAAGCGGCTGCTGCGTGCATAATTTGGCAGAATGTTAGCAAAGAGCGCTGCATTTATAACCTCTAAAAGACATCTCAGTTCATTGCAATCTCACAAAACTCTCTTATAACACAATCAACATATGCATAATTAGGTCTCTAATCCAATGGCACTTGACTTGACAGTGTGTGTGCTACTGTACATCCTTTTTACAATCCCTAGATTGTAAAACACTGCATTCTGTCAGCAATGTCTACAATGTTACTAAAATGTAATCAAATTACAATAACGTGCTACTAAGTAACGTTAGTTACTGTGCGTTACTAACCAACACTTCTCATGTTAAAATGCAATAAATATGCAACAATGTGCTGAAAGCACTCTGGAAAAGTGTTTGTATGCAATCTATATTTCTTACAAGATGGAAATGGGTTTTAAAATGAGACTCTGTTGTTCATCTGACTCAGAGACACTAATGAATCAGGATAAACTGTAAATCCAGCATGGACAGGTTCAGTGAATGTGGTTTTGAATGTGTGTAAGTGTGTGAGTGTGTGTGTGTCAGAGACACTGTAGAAGGACAAAATGCCAGCTGACCAATCCAGATACACTCCTATTTTATTAGAGGAGGGCAAAGGGATAGGAATGTCCGTGGTCTTATTATTGTTCCAAAAAGTATACAATTTATCACAAAAGAAAAGACTCCAGGACATTTCATTGCGTCCAAACCGACAGTCACTCCCTTCTTTCCTGTTGATTCCCTTATATGTCACTGCTATATGACCTGAGCCTTCCCATTCAGCCTCCCAGTAACAGCGTCCTGCCAGACTCTCAACACACAGCACCTGTTCATAAAGCTTAAATCTGTCTTGGTGGTCAGGATATGGCTGATGATCTTTTCCACACTTTATTTCTTTTTTATCTTCAGACAGGATGAGTTGAGTATGTGCTGTGTTTGGATTCAGTGTGAGATCACAGGCATCTGGACATAAAGACAGCAAATTATAATAACAGTGTCATTTTTTAGCCTAGTGTGTGCATGTGTGTACGTGGGATGTGTGTGTCATAACTTGTATATGTCTGCATGTGAGATGAGGTTCATTAGAATATGAATGACATCACCACCAACAAGTATGTGTTTGTCTTACATTTTCTTAGTCCTGGTCTGACCCTGAAATGTCCTCCATGGTCCAAACTAAATGGAGACAAACACAAAAAATAACAAATGATCAATAGAATGATAACTGAAATGAAATAGTTTTACTATTTTGTTAAGTAGTGGCACCGTATCACAGTCTTCTGTCTTTCTGTCTTTGTCTTTCTGAGAGCACATGGCTTGTGTTGTGTTTATTTGGTGCTCTCTCCTTTCCTTTTATGACCCCGCCCACCTTGTCACCTCATTACTGTTTAGTTGCTCCACCTGTGTTTCTCCCTTGCTCCCTGACTCATTATCTTATTCACTCTGTACACCTGTTGCATCCACTCACTCTGTACACCTGTGCACATAATCACTCACACAGCTGTTCCCTCTTTGTTCATGAGTATATAGTTTTGTCTCACCCACCACTCTGCCTGGCTATATTGTAATGTCTATGTGGAATACCTGTGTTTCTCGTGCTTGTGTTCCGGCTTGTCCCTGTGATTCGTTTTGGTTTTGTTTTTGCCGTGTTGGCCTTTTAGTTCTCGTTTGTTCTTGTTATAATGAAGTGTCTCTTCCCTGCACTTGGACCCAGATCTTGTTATTTTACACGGCACCGTTTCTACCGCGCCGTGACAGAATATAGCCACCAAATATGGGTCCAGCAGGGAGATTCCTCGACATCTACCAAGGAGAGCGATGCATCGAGGATTATGTTTGGGAGTTCATGGGGGCGGCTCGGCTGTCAGCGACAGAGAGGACCTGTCTAATGGTTTTCTTCTGGGGAGGACTAGCCGAGCCCTTCAAGTCCCTTATGCCATTCTGGCACCCCGACGAGATGCTGGAGGATTACATCAACCTGGCTCTGCAGTTGAGCGGCTCAGCTGTTAGGGTGGAATTAGCTGCAGAGCCGGCTCAAGGTTCTCCCGAGGCGACAGTCCAGAACCAGGAAGCATGACCATATTAGCCCGGTCCTGTCCACACTGCATTGGCTCCCTATCAAACATCGTATAGATTTTAAAATATTGCTTTACTTATACTATTACTTATAAAGCCCTGAATGGTTTAGCACCTCAGTATTTGAATGAGCTCCTTTTACATTATACTCCTCTACGTCCGCTACGTTCTCAAAACTCAGGCAATTTGACAATACCTAGAATATCAATCAACTGCGGGCGGCAGATCCTTTTCCTATTTGGCGCCTAAACTCTGGAATAACCTACCTAACATTGTTCGGGAGGCAGAGACACTCTTGCAGTTTAAATCTAACATACTAATATGCTTTTAATATCCAAATCCGCTAAAGGATTTTTAGGCTGCATTAATTAGGTAAACCGGAAACACTTCACATAACACCCTATGTACTTGCTACATAATTAGAAGAATGGAATCTACGCTAATATTTGTCTGTTTCTCTCTTGTTCCGAGGTCACCGTGGCCACCAGATCCAGTCTGTATTCAGATCAGAGGGTCACTGCAGCCGCCCGGATCCAGTACGTATCCAGAGCAGATGGTGGATCAGCACCTAGAAAGGACCTCTACTGCCCAGAAAGACAGCGGAGACCAGGACAACTAGAGCCCCAGATACAGACCCCCTGTAAAGACCTTGTCTCAGAGGACCACCAGGACAAGACCACAGGAAACAGATGATTCTTCTCCACAATCTGACTTTGCTGCAGCCTGGAATTGAACTACGGGTTTCGTCTGGTCAGAGGAGAACTGGCCCCCCAACTGAGCCTGGTTTCTCCCAAGGTTTCTTTCTCCATTATATCACCGATGGAGTTTCGGTTCCTTGCCGCTGTCGCCTCTGGCTTGCTTAGTTGGGGTCACTTCATCTACAATCGATATCATTGACTTGATTGCAAATAAATGCACAGACACTATTTAACTGAACAGAGATGACATCACTGAATTCAATGATAAACTGCCTTAACTATCATTTTGCATTATTGAGACACTGTTTTCCAAATGAATGTTGTTCAGTGCTTTGACGCAATGTTTTTTGTTTAAAGCACTATATAAATAAAGGTGATTGATTGACAGTCCAGGAGTCAGCAGCGGCCTCGTCGGCTGCACCCAGTGCCTCACACCTGTTCCTGGAGCGTCACGGGCTGATGCGCTGCATGCGGAATTCACAGTGGATGTCGGTGCGAGCAGCGTGGTCGGCTCGCAGGACTCACAAGGTGGTGGAGCCTGCTGATGTTCCTTCTGAGGCAGTGGGGCTGACTGCTAGCCTTCACAAAGCCGCAGATTCCACTCAGGATTGCCCCGAGGAGGCGGTGTCCGCTCAGGATTGCCCCGAGGAGGCGGTGTCCGCTCACGATGTCCCTGAGGCGGCCCAGAGTCGAGTCAGGTTCTTGGTGACCCCCCAGAGTCGAGTCAGGTTCTTGGTGACCCCCCAGAGTCGAGTCAGGTTCTTGGTGACCCCCCAGAGTCGAGTCAGGTCCCAGTGAACTCTCCAGAGTCGAGTCAAGTGTTTGTGGACCCTCCAGAGTCAGGACTAGTCAGCGATTACCTTTCAAAGTCAAGGCTAGTTACCGCTGACCTTCAAGAGTCAGGGCTATTCACCGCTGACTTTCCAGAGTCAGGTCTAGTCCCTGATGACCTTCCTGAGCCAGGGCTAGGTACCATGGACTTTCCAGAGACAAGGCTAGTCACCATTGATCTTCAAGGACTGAGTCAAGTCACTGGTGATCTTAAAGGACAGAGTCAAGTCACTGGTGATCTTCAAGGACTGAGTCAAGTCACCGGTGATCTTCATGAACAAAGGCAAGTCACCACTGATCTTCATGAGCAAAAACAAATCACCAATGATCTTCATGTACAAATACAAGTCACCAATGATCTTCATGTACAAATGCAATTCACCAACAATCTTCATGAGCAGTGTCGGGTCAGCACCGATCTTCTGGAGTCCAGTATGTACACCATGGGATTGCCAGATTGTCATCCTCCCGTTGGTCCTCACACGGTGGTCTTCTGCTCCGCCCTGGGGGGCTTCCGCCCTGACCACACAGATGTGGTGGTCTTCTGCTCCGCCCTGGGGGGCATCCACCCTGACCACACTGTTGTGGTGGTCTTCTGCTCCGCCCTGGGGGGCGTCCGTCCCGACCACACCGTTATGGTAGTCTTCTGCACCGTCCTCGTGGGGCGTCACTTGATGTCCTTCTTGGACTTGTGTATTTGTGTTTATTTTTTGTTGTTCTGCGGTCTGTGTCTTTCTTTCTGTTTCCTCCTATGGACCTGGCCCTCCGTCCCTTCCCCTGATCCTCTGCCGGTCCACCTCCCTCCTTGGTTTCTTGTCTGTGTCTCTTGTCTCTGTTTCCCTATTTTATCTGGTCCTCTTGTCTCTGTTTTACCATTTTATCTGGCCCTCCATCCCTCCCCCTTATCCACCTCCATAGGCCTCCCTCCGTGATTTATTATAGTCTGGAATCCACTCCTTAAGGGAGGGGTTCTGTCACAGTCTTCTGTCTTTGTCTTTCTGTGAGCACATGGCTTGTGTTGTGTTTATTTGGTGCCATGTGCGCTCTCCTTTCCTCTTCTGACCCCGCCCACCTTGTCACCTCATTACTGTTTAGTTGCTCAACCTGTGTTTCTCCCTTGCTCCCTGACTCATTACCTTATTCACTCTGTACACCTGTTGCATCCACTCACTCTGTACACCTGTGCACATAATCACTCACACAGCTGTTCCCTCTTTGTTCACGAGTATATAGTTTCGTCTCACCCACCACTCTGCCTGGCTATATGGTAATATCTATGTGGATTACCTGTGTTTCTCGTGCTCGTGTTCCGGCTTGTCCCTGTGATTCTTTTTGGTTTTGTTTTTGCCGTGTTGGCCTTTTTAGTTCTCGTTTGTTCTTGTTATAATAAAGTGTCTCTTTCCTGCACTTGGACCCAGATCTTGTTCTTTTACACGGCGCCATTTCTACCGCGCCCTGACACACCGTTAAAATGAGTGATCAAAAAAAAACAAAACATTTTTAAACATTTCTCTTATTAAAAAAATCTGTTTTTAATTTCAATTTTGGCACAATCCATTTGATGTAGAGTGTTGTGGTAATTCATAAATATTCTGAGATGTTGATGGGAAATGCAAAAAAACTATCACTTTATCATATACAATATATCAGTGGATGGCAATCATTGCTGTCTCTGTGACGCTCTTTTATCCTCCATAATCAATCACATCTGTGACAAAAATATTAGGAAGTCTAAACCCAGCATTAGATTACCCTTGTCACACTTGCACACACATGTTTATTACTGCGAAGTCAATTAAAACATGAAACTCCATAGAAATTAACATGAAGTGACATGCTCGATGTATTTGGTAATAATTTAATTAGGCATTTCATCTAAGTTGTCATGATTCACATTCGTTCAAACTTTTTTTTAATCAACCAAGATTAATATTATTTAAGAATCTACTGTAAAACCAGATAATACTTTTACTGATGAACATACTTAAGTATCTGCAGTTTGTGGTCTGGATCCTGCAGTTTGTGTTTGAGCAGCTGGACTCCTGATTGCCCTGGGTGATTATAGCTCAGATCCAGCTCTCTCAGGTGTGAGGGGTTAGAACTCAGAGCTGAAGACAAATAACCACAGCCTTCCTCTGTCACCATACAGCCTGACAACCTACAGACACACACATTCAGATAATCTACAGACATATTATCTACAAACACACATCAACATTAGGACCGAGTTACTATACATTACCCTTAATACCTCAGTATTTGGAGCTGACAGTTGGGACTCTTCAGTCCATCAGAGAGCAGCTTCACTCCTGAATCTTGTAAGTCATTGTTACTCAGATACAGCTCTCTCAGGGCAGAGTTTGAGGATAGTAGGGATAATGACACAATTTCACAATCCTGAGCAGTGAGATTACAGTCAGCAAGACTGAAGAAGAGAAAAATGCATGATAAATAAATACTTATCTTTCTACAACTAATATTTGACTAATATCAGATTCACTATAATCTGAAAATAGACACAAGATGTATTAATCGGCACAAAACTGTAATTCCTTTCATAAGGAATTTTGATTAAAGGTGTCATATGATGTGAGTTTTTTTTTTTTTGGAGTATCACAAGCTCTTGGTGCATAAAGATCTGTAAAGTTGCAAAGACTAAAGTCTCAAATCCAAAGAGATTTTATTTATAAAAAGGTAAGAATCAACCACTTCTACCTAAAACGGCTCATTCTAACATGTCACGTTTACATCACGATGTGGGGAAATTTACATAATGTTCTTAAATGTTCTTTCAAAAAAGGCGGCGTAACTTTTATTCTTACTGCTGCTTCTGACTCACATTTAAGTAAGTAAGTACATTTTCATATGTAATGTATTTGCCACTGACGATTGAAATGCCAGTTTTGAGCAGTGTAGAGAACAGCTTGTTGCTTGCCATTTCTCCGATCACAAATACATACATGTTTTTATTTTTATGCAGCGCGATGTGCAACACAACTTTTTTTTGCAATTATAATCAGTAATTATGTCCCCACTGGATACAACAAATGCTTTATTTGTAATGGGTTTTATTGGTTTTGTCTCAGCATGCCGGCGTCCTGACATTTTATCCTACCTGTCAGGAACACATTACATTACAGTTTTAAGGGGCGTAACATTTCCTTTACACGCTTGAGGTATTCGGCCAATATCAACACCGGATAGCTGGCCAATCGGAGCACACCTCACTTATCAGAACAGCGAGCTTTGTTAAAATTGGTGAGTGTCAGAAAGGTGAGGCATAGAGGGAAAACAATAATGTACAGTATGTGAAGTATTTTTGCTTTAAATCACATAAACATTGCATTACACCAAATACACAAAGTAGTGTTCTTTTTAGAATCATATGACCCATTCAATACATGATTAACCCTTTCGAGTCGATAAATGTGTATATGTGTTATGAGTTATTTTCTCCTGATAAACCCGAAATGAACTTAAATTACACTTTCAGTTTTGATCGTACAGATAAGAGCAATACATCAATCGAATCTCTAAAAGGTCTACTTTTTTATATAAAGAAATAACAACAAAACGTTGTGCATTTATAAAATAAAGATAACAAACAAGGTGTGTTGTCAGCAGCCTTTGTCTGCGGTGATCATTATTTAGACACGCATCAATAAAATGAACTGTAACTCAGTGAATACTCAATGTAGAGACATGAGAGAGATATCTATAGAAAGCTTGACATGTCTATGTCCGTTTTTCACGTCTCTCTTCATTATCTTCTAATGTGACCACACCCTGAACGCTGAACGCGCTATTCAGATTATAATGTTTAATTGAAGCGCGCTGCTTGAATATGCCCACACAACAGAAGAAAATGCAGGGAGACTGTTCAAGTGTTTTTTATTTACTGTTTGCTTCGCGATGAGAGGAAGAAGACATAATTCACCCCAAAAAGATGTGATGTGGATTACCTCAGGGTTTGAGATTTGGATTTCCTCAGACATCATAAACATGAGTAAGTCTCTTTTTATTTATTTATATACTTATACTAGTTTTCACAAACCGTGTAAACATTTTACTAGTTAGACCTTTTCCAAACTATAATTCCTGACTTTCAAGTTTCAATAACAATATACACTACTATACCAGTGGTTCCCAAACCTATCTCTCTCATGTCTCTACGTTGAGTATTCACTGAGTTACAGTTCATTTTATTGATGCGTGTCTAAATAATGATCACCGCAGACAAAGGCTGCAGACAACCCATCTTGTTTGTTATCTTTATTTTATAAATGCACAACGTTTTGTTGTTATTTCTGTATACAAAAGTACCCCCAACATTGCACGTTTTCTTTGTCTCCCTAATTAAACACACCTGATTCAACTCATCAGCTCATTTTCACATGTGTTTGACGGGAGACAAAGAAAATGTGCAGTGTTGGGGGTTCTCCAGGACAGGTTTGGGAACCACCGGACTATACTTTACAAAAGCTTGATGTGAATAATATAAATGTAACAAATAAATGGAGCTGTAACCACTGTACCAAGCAATCCTGTTCTTTCAATTTATCCCCGAAAAAAATATCTCAGCTTTTTTCAATATTATTAATAATAATAATGATGATAATTTTTTTGTAGAAAATCAGATTGTTAAAAGAATTTCTGAAGGATTGTGTGACTGTAGCAATGATGCAAAAAAATTCAGCTTTGAAAGTCAGCTTTGATTGTTCTTAATAAACTGTTTAACTGCACTCGCATGTGAATATTAAACTATGTTGTGGGATAATTAAATATATTCTAAATAAACTCCAAACATAAAAGTATATACATTTATTTTGTTCTAACATTCTTTCATGTAGCTCTTCCCTGTCAGTCACAAACCTGACTTAAACGCTTATTATGCATCTCATTATGCAGGCCTTTGTCTTCCAAGGTGTAATTCCAATGATATTCATGATAGTTGACGCCTACTCGCATATGACTTTTACAAACATGAAGTGTCTTAGAAAATTTTAATCAATATATTGTTTTCTGAGACGGATTAAACAAGATGATTTTCACATAATTTAGAAAGAAAAATTCTAGGCTTTTTCTTAAAAGTCCCGGGAACCAATGTTCTCTATAGTGTGGCGAGCCAGCTAACCAGGGATTAGTGTCGTCCAGGAAACAGCGCTCACACTGCAATCACTTGGGAGTACATGGTGATCACCAACACCTGAACCTCATCAGCAGAACAACTTTTAAGCAGAGGGAAAGGAGAGGAAGTTGAGCTTCGACTCCAGAATGAGATTAACGCTGTGTTCTGGCTCTCTTTCAGATTCAGGTGTCTGAGGAACAGTACATCACACAGCAACCACGGGTACTTTTTGCTGCACAACCAGGACTCCTGCACCAGAGCACTGCACAGTCTACTTGCACCCATTGCTCAATAAACCACCTCTCTGGGGACTTTATTGCATTACTGTTGTCCGTGTGATCACTCTCTCCACCACAATGTGTTTTATGGCCTTATTCAAGTGATTTAAAATTTTTAACATTGTTATATACAACCACCCATTTTTTTTTTCTCTCAAAATCACAATCATGTACATACGTGCTGCTCACATATTATTATAGCCAAGTTCGTGCTGATTACAGTGATATTAGACTTTAGTCATTAGATGTTTATAAGTAACTGAAAAAAAGCACAAATGTCAGGGCATGACAAAACTTCTCCAGGACCCAAAAATACCCTTAGACCTCTAAACACTTACAGAGCTTTTCTGCAGTGAATCACAGCTGGTATCAGTCTTCTTCTCCCCTCATTTGATGTGTTATATTTCTTAAGGTCCAGCTCATCCAACACCTCTTCTGATAACTGAAGCATGTAGGCGATTGTTGAGCAGTGAGAAGGAGATAGTTTCTTCTCTGAGTGTTTGTCTGATTTCACAAACTCCTGAATCTCTCTGGACAGAGTCTGATTTTTCACTTCCAGCAGACAGAGGAACAGATTGATGGATCTTTCAGTGGAGAGTCCATGTCCATCTTTAATCTTCTCTTTAATGTACTGTGTGATTTCTCTGATGCTCTCTGAGCTGTTCTCTGTTTGTGTCAGTAGATCCTGTAAGAGTCTCTGATTGGATTCCAGAGAGATGCCCAGCAGGAACCGCAGGAACAGATCCAGACATCCATTCTCAATCTCAATGGCTTTGTCCACTACTCTTTCATGGAGTTTGTGCAGTGAATCAAAACATGCTAGTGTAGTGCTACTTATGTGGTAGTAAAACACATGGAAAGCAGCAAGAAACTCCTGAACACTCAGATGAATAAAGCTGTAGACTTTCCTCTGATGAATCACAGATTCCTGCTTAAAGATCTCAGTGCAAATCCCAGAATACACTGAGACGTCAGTGACATCTATGGCGCTCTCAATCAGGTCCTCCTCATAGAACATCACATTGCCCTTCATCAGCTGTTTGAAAGCCACTTCAGCAAGTTTCACAATCACTTCTCTGTTGGACTGCAGGAGTATATCTGAATCTCTCTCTTTATACTTCTGCTTCCTAGTGTTGATCTGAATCAGCAGGAAGTGGATGTACATTTCAGTCAGAGTTTGAGGGATTTCTGCTCTCAGATCTTCTTCCAGGAGCTTCTGAAGCACAGTGGATGAGATCCAGCAGAAGACAGGGATGTGGCACATGATGTGGAGGCTTCTTGCTCTTCTGATGTGTGAGATGATTCTGCTGGCTTGATGCTCATCACTGATTCTCTTCCTGAAATATTCCTCCTTCTGAGGCTCAGTGAATCCCTGAATCTCTGTCAGACGGTGGATGTATTCGGAGGGGATCTGATTGGCTGCTGCTGGTCTGGAGGTGATCCAGATGAGAGCAGAGGGAAGCAGCTCTCCTTTGATGAGGCTTGACATCAATACACCCACTGATGAAGTCTCAGTCACATCACAAACTTTCTGAGGGTCTGAAAACCTCAGTGTGATTCTGCTTTCATCCAGACCATCAAAGATGAACACAACTTTACACTCCTCATAAATCTGTGAGTCCAGATCTTGAAGTTCAGGATGAAAGTCCAGCAGAAGTCTGTGAAGACTGTACTCATGATCTCGGATCAAGTTCAGCTCTCGAAATGGAAGCACAAACATGAAATCTACATCCTGATTGGCTTTTCCCTCGGCCCAGTCCAGAATGAACTTCTGCACAGAGACGGTTTTTCCGATTCCAGCGATGCCTTTAGTAAGAACAGTCTTGATCTGCTTTTTCTCCTCATATCCTGCTTCAGCGAAGGCTTTAAAGATGTAATTGCAGTAGATTGGAGTGTTTTGTGAGTGATTTGTTCTGGCTGTTTTCTCCATCTGTAAAACCTCATGTTCTTCATTCACTCCTTCTCTCTCTCCCTCTATGATGTAGAGCTGTGTGTAGATCCTGTTCAGGAGGGTTTCATTCTCTTGGAGTTTGCTTCCTTCAAATAATTTTTCATACCTTTTTTTCATGTTGATTTTGTGCTGGTCTTTGACTGTCTTCTGGTCTCCAGTCTCTAGTAGTTGTGTCTGCAGGATTTCGTTACTTCTTTTCTCTCTGATTTGAGTCTGATAATGGTATGTAGAGGATGGAAAATATCGGCTTGGCTCATATATCTCTTTCCTGTTTAAATAATATAAAAGTAATAAAATAACAATGACAGTGATTACAATGATATTATATTGAAAAAAATAATAATATTCGTTACCAGATGTGACTTCAAAGCATATGCAATTATGAATGTATATTTAATGTTACTTCATTGAGTCTATTTAGTCACTGACCATATGAAACCTTTGACATTTTCTGGATCCTATTGGGTAGAGTGTGTCTGTTTCTGATTGGTCTTCCCCATGTTAATTGTTTATTTAGAGTATATACGAGTATTTTGTGTTAAATAGGATAGGTTCTCTGTGAGGTGGTTTCTCTGGATCTTGTTGACATGTATTTTTCCTTGCCATTTCTTATAACATATAATTAAAGTTTTGTTGAGGTTATATTTCTTTTTTTCTTCATTATCCCTAGACATTTGTAAAACTGCATTTTTCCATCTCAAAAATATATCTAAATTACGGCCTATGCTCTCAATGTCAAATGCAGAAATGTTAATCCATGCATTTATGACTTCAAGGTTAGACTATTGTAATGCTTTATTGGGTGGTTGTTCTGCACGCTTGGTAAACAAACTACAGCTAGTCCAAAATGCAGCAGCAAGAGTTCTTACTAGAACCAGGAAGTGTGACCATATTAGCCCGGTCCTGTCCACACTGCACTGGCTCCCTATCAAACATCGTATATATTTTAAAATATTGCTTATTACTTATAAAGCCCTGAATGGTTTAGCACCTCAGTATTTGAGTGAGCTCATTTTAGATTATAATCCTCTACGTCCGCTACATTCTCAAAACTCAGGCAATTTGATAATACCTAGAATATCAAAATCAACTGCGGGCAGCAGATCCTTTTACGCTAATATTTGTCTGTTTCTCTCTTATTCCGAGGTCTCCGTAGCCACCAGATCCAGTCTGTATCCAGATCAGAGGGTCACTGCAGTCACCCGGATCCAGTACGTATCCAGACCAGATGGTGGATCAGCACCTAGAAAGGACCTCTACTGCCCTGAAAGACAGCGGAGACCAGGACAACTAGAGCCCCAGATACAGATCCCCTGTAAAGACCTTGTCTCAGAGGAGCACCAGGACAAGACCACAGGAAACAGATGATTCTTCTGCACAATCTGACTTTGCTGCAGGCTGGAATTGAACTACTGGTTTCGTCTGGTCAGAGGAGAACTGGCCCCCCAACTGAGCCTGGTTTCTCCCAAGGTTTTTTTCTCCATTCTGTCACCGATGGAGTTTCGGTTCCTTGCCGCTGTCGCCTCTGGCTTGCTTAGTTGGGGTCACTTCATCTACAGCGATATCATTGACTTGATTGCAAATAAATGCACAGACAATATTTAACTGAACAGAGATGACATCACTGAATTCAATGATGAACTGCTTTTAACTATCATTTTACGTTATTGACACACTTTTTTCCTAATGAATGTTTTTCAGTTGCTTTGAAGCAATGTATTTTGTTTAAAGCGCTAAAAAAATAAAGGTGACTTGACTAACGTTTATTATCATTACTGACTGTTGTTGTATTAGTTAAATTAAAATATTTTGCATTGATTGATTTTTTTTTTTTTTTTTTAATGTTTGATTCCTCTTTTTTGTTGCAGATTTATATGAGTAACAATAGTGAATTTGCAACTTCAAGTTCCTACTAACAGAAGGTCAGAGGTCACTGGTCCATCACTAAATTCAAATGGGTGATCCATGGATGTGTCACTCTTCACAGAAACACAGCTGGGTTCTGGAGACTCTGATCTCTGTGTCTTTCTGATACCAACAAAAGACAAAAATGGCATTTTACAGCAATAACTTAACTCAGTATGCACCACGGATATACATTTACTCATTGTTGATACTTTACTTCAAGTTCATTGGGATAAAAGTGTGTGCATGCAAAAACAGTGTCTCACCTGGTACCAGAGGCCACTGTATCATTCAATTCAAGATTATGATTCATCAAAGACTGATCACTCTTTAATGGCACACAACTTGATTCAGGAGATGGAGAACTCATTTTAGAGGCAGTATCCTCCATTTCTCATTTCCTAAAATAGAGGTTGTTTTATGCATTAAAGGAAGCTTTAGTGCCTTTAAAATGCTTTAACACATGATTTTCTAAAATACACAATAAACCCTTGAAGTAAAAGAGAGAGATCTACTCACTTTCCTCATAAAATAAAAAGTAAACCTATAGTTCAATGTAGTATAATCTTTATACTGAAAGAAAGTGTTTGACATTTATATTCAAATTTATGTTCAAATTCTTGTTTTTAGTCTTTGCAGACATAATTTGTTCATAAATGGAAAACAAATATGACTGAACTCAGTTTTGTATTCAGTTTCACATGATTTCATCCAAGGACAAACAAAACAAAGAGGAAGTGATTGTTTACAAATAATAATAATAATAATAATAATAATAATAATAATAATAATAATAAAAAATAATAATAATAATAATAATAATAATGATACCCATAATGACATTATAGAAGATCAGAAAATATATTTATCAAACTTAAACCTTCATTTTCTGATATGTGCTTTAAATAACACTAGTATAAACTAAAAAAAGTTGTATAATATAATACCAGGTAGAAATAAGGATGATAAGAAAAATAAAATAAATGAAAACCTTTATCAAAACAAAGCCGTTACAGATAAGGTTCAGTGCAATAAAAATTATAACAAAGTATTATAACAATTAATTTGTAAGTGCATCTGGACAATCAGCTTGTTGGTGTCTTATCTTCTCCCATTTGTGCAAAGAAAATCAATAATTACTAACACATTGATGTTAATATGATCACAGTACTTACATTTTTTTTTACTATAAAATTCTCATTCTGTACAGATGTAGAAATATTTTTAAACAATTAAACGTCTTAATTTCAGATTTCAATTTTATTTTTTTAATATCATAAGGAATTTAACATGAAATGATCCTAGTTTGAAATCTCATGAAGACCAAAAATCTAAACAGCAGCTCATTTTATATGACTACATGTTTTAAAGACAATTTACCATTAAATATGAAATACTTACCGTGAAATGTGTGGCTGTTTAAATGGAGTATCAAAGGTTTACAACCTCAGAACAGTGCCTCTTTTATTCTTCACTTCCTGTTTTGGTAAATTCCTCTTAGCATTTTTCTGTTCTCAAAAGACATTGGAGGAAAACCACAATTAAAATTTTTTTGCTTGCACATATAAACCGAGGAAGTGTCAGGGAATCACTACAGTCACAATCAACAGCCCTGACACACACCAGATCCCAATCACTTGAATTCTAATCACCTGCACCTGCAACCAGTCACCAGCCCCCTATGTCTCTGTAATTGACTCAGCCCCATGCTGCCTGGTCCAGTGAAGAAGGGTCTGGACTGCAGATCACCTCGATGAACATTACCTGCCTACTTACCGGTCTATTCTCTCCTTTAGTTGTTCTAACGTTTCCTCGATGCTCTCTTTCATTCCTGCTCATCTCCAATCTACCTGCATAAGGACATAGATTTGATCATCATAGATAAGAACCCAAGAACCGTTATCCGTGTTAATTTACTCCCCTGCTCTCTGCTTACACAATCTGTTCAGCTGCTCCATCAATAAATAAACCTGTTTAATCACTTACCTCTTGTCTCTGGCACACATTTGGTCATTTTTCAGACTCTTTTTATCTAAAGCAATTTACAAGTGGGGGATACGTAAAGCAAATCTTCTTAAAGAGCCAAACAGATGCAGGAAGTGCTTGTAATAACAAGTTTTAGACATTGTTCAAAATAAGTACACGTTAGAAAGAGAAGGGATAAATAAATAAATAAATATTTTTTTTATAAAGTTAAGTAGATTTGAAAGAATAGAGTTTTCAGCTGTCGCTTTAATCTTTAATCCGCAGACCGTGGCGGAGTAGAACAAGTGGACTCAAACAGAAACAGAAGACACAAGGTGTGTGTTTATCAACAGATTGTTAGAATATCTGTATCTGTGCAGTTTTTTGTTGAGTTAATTGTAGAAGAACAGGAAGGAGAAACATACTGTAGAGTTGGACTGGCAGGGAAGACAAGAAGCTCAGTCTTTTACAGGTTGAGCTGTAGGTGATATTCTTTCATCTATGCCGAGATGTCCGCCAGGCAGCCTGAGATTTTTGCAGGTACTGTTGGATCATCTGATTGAAATGAGAGATGTGTGTCATCAGCATAGCAATCATAGGAGAAGCCACATGCCTGTATGATAGGACCCAGTGATGTATGTATATGGAGAAGAGGAGGGGCTCAAGAACTGATCCCTAAGGAACCCCAGTGACAAGTTGATGTGCTTTGGATACCTCCCCTCTCCAATCCACCCTAAAGACATATCAGTGAGATAGGATTCAAACTAGCGAAGTGGAATTCCTGTGATGCCCAGTGATGAGAGGGCAGACAGAGGGATCTGATGATTGCCATTGTCAAATCAGCAGATAAATCCAGCTGAATAAGAACGGATTATTTGGAATCATTACAAATGACTTCCTTCTTGCGTCAGATCAAGGCTGTATCTCATTAGTTATTTTACCTGATCTTAGTGCTGTGTTCGACACCATAGATCGATACTCATAGATTGGTTACAAAACTATACAGGTATTCAAGAGCAGGCTATAAAATGGTTTAGATCCTACCTGTCTGATCGCTACCATTTTGTTTATTTAAATGGGGAGTAATCTCATTTATCAACAGTAAAATATGGAGTGCCACAAGGATCTGTCTTAAGTCCTCTGCTATTTTCAATATACTGTGTTGTCCCTTGGTAATATTATTAGAAACAGTTTCCTCTGTTATGCTGATGATAATACCAAAAAACAGCACAAAGAATCTAGTAGACTACAGTTTGCAACTACAGTCAAAAATCTGGGTGTTATATTAGACAGCAACTTGTCTTTTGAAAATAGATATTTAAATATAATACATATTTCCCATGTTACAAAAACAGCATTCCTCCATCTTAGAAACATTGCAAGCTACGAAACATGATGCACTGATGCAGAAAAGCTAGTTCATGCATCCATGACCTCTAGACTGGACTATTATAATGCATTATTAGGGGGTTGTCCTGCATCTTGAATAAACATGCTACAGGTAGTCCAAAATGCAGTGGCTAAAGTCCTTAAAAGGGCAAGAAAATATGTTCATTTTACCCCAATTTTACGGTTTCTGCACTGGCGCCCTATTAAGCTTTGTATCAGTTACAAATGATTATTACTTACCTATAAAGGCCCTGAATGGTTTAGCTCTGGCGTATCTAACTAGCCCTATACCATGCTTCAATCCATCATGCTATCCTACGGTCACAAAATGCTGGACTTTTGGTAGTTTCTAGGATAGCAAAGTCCCCTTAAGGAGGTATTTGGCTCCCAAACTCTGGAAAAGCCTTCCTGATAATGTTCGGGGTTCAGACACACTCTTTCTGTTTAAATCTCTTTCGCCAAGCATTAAAATAATGCATCTCTTAATTTTTGACTGCAGTTGTATCTGATCAAATGTTCATTATTGTACTTTAGCTTGGGTTAGACTAATTAATTTTACTTGGTTGGAACAGCAACTATACTAATTATCTCTCTATTTGTTTCTCTGTTTTGCCACAGGATTTAAATCCCATGGCAACTAGGATTTACACAAGCTCCAGTTTAGATCCAGAACACATGAGAAGACATGATGCCAACCCCTCAGAGGACCTCTGATGATGCTTACCCTGAAACAACATACAGAACTACCAAATATTGCTACAAGTGTGATTGCATCATATAATAATTGCTGTTAATAGTGTTTATCTTCTGGTTGATTACGTCTTGTATTAATTTTTCAAAAAAATTATATTATATGCACATAAACTAACATTCACCACTGATAAGCTACTACTAAATATTGTAGAAACTTATTTTTCTGTAAAGTTGCTTTGCAATGATTTGGAACATAAAAGTGTTGTATAAATACATTTGAATTTAATTGATTTGAATTATTCAAAAGATGAATAGGTCTCCACTTATCATTTTTAATGGGGTCAGATCTTAGTCGAACTTAAGGATCATGGATATTAAGCCTTGTCAAGTCAAGTCAAGTCACCTTTATTTATATAGTGCTTTAAACAAAATACATTGCGTCAAAGCAACTGAACAACATTCATTAGGAAAACAGTGTGTCAATAACGTAAAATGATAGTTAAAGGCAGTTCATCTTTGAATTCAGTGATGTCATCTCTGTTCAGTTTAAATAGTGTCTGTGCATTTATTTGCAATCAAGTCAATGATATCGCTGTAGATGAAGTGATCCCAACTAAGCAAGCCAGAGGCGACAGTGGCAAGGAACCTAAACTCCATCGGTGACAGAATGGAGAAAAAAACCTTGGGAGAAACCAGGCTCAGTTGGGGGGCCAGTTCTCCTCTGACCAAATGAAACCAGTAGTTCAATTCCAGCCTGCAGCAAAGTCAGATTGTGCAGAAGAATCATCCGTTTCCTGTGGTCTTGTCCTGGTGCTCCTCTGAGACAAGGTTTTTACAGGGGATCTGTATCTGGGGCTCTAGTTGTCCTGGTCTCCGCTGTCTTTCAGGGATGTAGAGGTCCTTTCTAGGTGCTGATCCACCATCTGGTCTGGATACAGACTGGATCTGGTGGCTGCAGTGACCTCGGAATAAGAGAGAAACATACAAATATTAGCGTAGATGCCATTCTTCTAATGATGTAGCAAGTACAAAGGGTGTTATGGGAAGTGTTTCCGGTTCCGGTTTACCTAATTAATGCAGCCTAAAAATACTTGATTTGGATTTTAAAAGCATATTAGTATGTTATGTGTAAGTCAGGTTAGAAAGAGAAGGGTCTTTAATCTAGATTTAAACTGAGTCTGTCTGCCTCCCGAACAATGTTAGGTAGGTTATTCCAGAGTTTAGGCACCAAATAGGAAAAGGATCTGCCGCCCGCAGTTGATTTTGATATTCTAGCTATTATCAAATTGCCTTTGTTTTGAGAACGTAGCGGACATAGAGGATTATAATTTAAAAGGAGCTCATTCAAATACTGAGGTGCTAAACCATTCAGGGCTTTATAAGTAATAAGCAATATTTTAAAATCAACTGTATACAATGTTTGATAGGGAGCCAGCATTGACAGGACCAGGCTAATATGGTCATACTTCCTGGTTCTAGTAAGAACTCTTGCTGCTGCATTTTGGACTAGCTGTAGTTTGTTTACTAAGCGTGCAGAACAACCACCCAATAAAGCATTACAATAATCTAACCTTGAGGTCATAAATGCATGGATTAACATTTCTGCATTTGACATTGAGAGCATAGGCCGTAATTTATATATATTTTTGAGATGGAAAAATGCAGTTTTACAAATGCTAGAAACGTGGCTATCTAAGGAAAGATTGCGATCAAATAGCACACCTAGGTTCCTAAGTGATGACGAAGAATTGACAGAGCAACCATCAAGTCTTAGACAGTGTTCTAGGTTATTAAAAGCTGAGTTTATAGGTCCTATAATTAACACCTCTGTTTTTTCAGAATTTAGCAGTAAGAAATTGCTCATAATCCAGTTTTTTGTATCGACTATGCATTCCAATAGTTTTTCAAATTGGTGTGTTTCACCGGGCCGCGAAGAAATATAGAGCTGAGTATCATCAGCATAACAGTGAAAGCTAACACCATGTTTCCTGATGATATCTCCCAAGGGTAACATATAAAGCGTGAAGAGTAGCGGCCCTAGTACTGAGCCTTGAGGTTCTCCATACTGCACTTGTGATCGATATGATACATCTTCATTCACTGCTACGAACTGATGGCGGTACGATTTAAACCATGATAATGCACTTCCACTGATGCCAACAAAGTTATCAAGTCTATGCAAAAGAATGTTGTGGTCAATAGTGTCAAACGCAGCACTAAGATCCAATAAAACTAATAGAGAGATACACCCACGATCAGATGATAAGAGCAGATCATTTGTAACTCTAAGGAGAGCAGTCTCAGTACTATGATGCTGTCTAAATCCTGACTGGAAATCCTCACATATACCATTTTTCTCTAAGAAGGAATATAATTGTGAGGATACCACATTTTCTAGTATCTTAGACAGAAAAGGGAGATTCGAGATTGGTCTATAATTAACTAGTTCTTTGGGGTCAAGTTGTGGTTTTTTGATGAGAGGCTTAATAACAGCCAGTTTGAAGGTTATGGGGACATATCCTAATGACAATGAGGAATTAATAATAGTCAGAAGAGGATCTATGACTTCTGGAAGCAGCTCTTTTAGGAGCTTAGATGGTATAGGGTCTAACATACATGTTGTTGGTTTAGATGATTTAACAAGTTTATACAATTCTTCCTCTCCTATAGTAGAGAATGAGTGGAACTGTTCCTCAGGGGGTCTATAGTGCACTGTCTGATGTGATACTGTATCTGACGGCTGAATGGTTGCAATCTTATCTCTAATAGTATCGATTTTTGAGGTAAAGTAGTTCATAAAGTCATTACTGCTTTGGTTTTGGGAAATGTCAACATTTGTTGAGGCTTTATTTTTTGTTAATTTAGCCACTGTATTGAATAAATACCTGGGGTTCTGTTTGTTTTCTTCTAAAAGAGAAGAAAAGTAATCGGATCTATCAGTTTTTAATGCTTTTCTGTATGATAGGTTACTTTCCCGCCAAGCAATAGTTTTGTTTTCCTCCAGCTGCGCTCCATTTTTCGGGCTGCTCTCTTTAGGGTGCGAGTATGCTCATTATACCATGGCGTCAAACTGTTTTCCTTAAACTTCCTTAAGCGTAAAGGAGCAACTTTATTTAAAGTGCTAGAAAAGAGAGAGTCCATAGTTTCTGTTACATCATCAAGTTGTTCTGAGGTTTTGGATATGCTAAGGAATTTGGATACATCAGGAAGATAACTTAAAAAGCAGTCTTTTGTGGTAGAAGTGATGGTTCTTTCATACTTGTCACAAGAAGTAGAATTTACAATTTTGGCTATATGAAGTTTGCACAGAACTAAATAATGATCTGAGATATCATCACTTGGCTGCATAATTTCAACACTATCAACATCAATTCCATGTGACAGTATTAAATCTAGAGTATGATTTCGACAATGAGTAGGTCCTGAAACGTGTTGTCTCTCCCCAATAGAGTTCAGAATGTCTATAAATGCTGATCCCAATGCATCTTTTTCATTATCAACATGGATATTAAAATCACCAACTATTAAAACTTTATCTGCAGCCAGAACTAACTCGGATGTAAAATCACCAAACTCTTTAATAAAGTCTGTATGGTGCCCTGGTGGCCTGTATACAGTAGCCAGTACAAACATAACAGGGGATTTATCATTTACATTTGTTTCTCTGGATAATGTTAAATGAAGCACCATTACTTCAAACGAGTTATACTTGAAGCCTGCCCTCTGAGAAATCCTGAAAACGTTGTTATAAATTTAAGCAACACCTCCACCTTTGCCTTTTAGACGTGGCTCATGTTTATAACAGTAATCTTGGGGGGTGGATTTAAAATAATGTAATCATCAGGTTTTATCCAGGTTTCTGTCAAACAGAGTACATCTATATTATGATCAGTTATCATATTATTTATAAAAAGTGTTTTCGTAGAAAGGGATCTGATATTCAATAAGCCAAGCTTTATAATTTGTTTATCCATATTGCTTCTGTTTTTTATTTCTTGAACCTCAATTAAATTGTTGCTCTTAACTTGGTTTGGACGTTTTTTGTATTTTCGGGGAATAGACACAGTCTCTATAGTGTGATATCTAGGTGAAAGAGTCTCTATGTGCTGAGAATTAACTGACCTCTGTGACGGGAGGCAGCAAGCAGACGGTCGGCTTAGCCAGTCTGTCTGCTTCCTGACCTGGGCCCCAGTTAGTCAAGTATAAACACTAAGACTATTTGCCATATTTCTAGAGAGAAGAGTGGTGCCACCCCAGGAGGGGTGAAGACCATCTCTTTTAAACAGGTCAGGTCTGCCCCAAAAGCTCGTCCAATTGTCTATGAAACCTATGTTATTCTGTGGGCACCACTTAGACATCCAGCCATTGAGTGATGACAATCTGCTATGCATCTCGTCACCACGGTAAGCAGGGAGGGGACCAGAGCATATTACAGTGTCTGACATCGTGCTTGCAAGTTCACACACCTCTTTAATGTTATTTTTAGTGATCTCCGACTGGCGTAGTCGAACATCATTAGCACTGGCATGAATAACAATCTTACTGTATTTACGTTTAGCATTAGCCAGCACTTTTAAATTTGCCAAGATGTCAGGCGCTCTGGCTCCCGGTAAACATTTGACTATGGTGGCTGGTGTCTCTATATTCACGTTCCGTACAATAGAATCGCCAATAACTAGAGCACTTTCATCAGGTTTCTCAGTGGGTGCATCACTGAGTGGGGAGAACCTGTTTAATGTTTTGATCGGAACAGAAGAGTGGTGTTTTGACCCATGACTACGCTGCCTCACCGTCACCCAGTTGCCCTGCTGCAGGGGCTCTGCTGGAACCAGACAAAGTACAGGAGTCCCTGAGCTAGACGCATCCAAAGCCGTATCTAGAGCCCTAACATTCTTACTGTCCTTAATTAAAGTTTGGATGCATGTCTCTATTTCTGAAATCTTCTCTGTCAGCCTAACTATTTCCCTGCATTTATCACATGTGAATCCCTAATCAGCGACAGAGATAGATAAACTGTACATGTGGCAAGAGGTGCAAATAACAATAGCAGGAGAAGCCATTACTCACCGTGCTTGATGAAATATTTTAACTGCGGTTGTTTGATGAACTTGTGAAAAACTGGAGCGAGAGAGAGGAGAGGAGAAAAGAAAACAGCGATAGGTTCAAATGAAAACACTAATGACATTTATTGAATAAAAAAAATTGTTTGAATAGAAATAGATTTTTTTTATTTATTTTTTTTATTCACTATTTTTTTTAAGCATTAACTGTGGCAAAATATCGTGTATCACAGATCACATCAGTTCATCTGTAATCCATCTGCTTGTTTTTCGCTCTTTTTTTGTGATTACCAATTTTTATTCAAACAGACAAAACAGGTAGAGGAGAGTAACAGACACATCAATATTTTTACAATCTAAAAGAAGAAGAAGAGTAAAAAAAAAAAACTTTTCATGGTCATTCCTTTATATAGTCCAAAATATAGGAAGAAAAACATTGCCATGCATCGATTGTACTAGGTTTAGCCTCGTCTATTTGTGCTGTTGTACATTCACAGGTTACTTTTTTAAGGAGGCTATGAATCCAGGCTATGAAGGCTATGAAGTGCATAGTAAACCAATTTTGTATTATAATTACGGCCGGGACTTTAACGCGTTAATTGAGATTAATTAATTACACAAAAAATAATGCGTTAACTAAGATTAATTAATTACAGAAAAAAAATTCCCGCATTTTTAATAACAGAAAAAAAATTCCCGCATTTTTAATAACTTATTTTTTGCACCGCGGAACGTTTGTCACTGGATGAGTTACGGCGGAACGATTATACTGAAGTACCAACTAGCTTTCGTATATCACCGCAGCACATGATCGAACCTCAAGTATCACCTCAACGCAAAACATATAGCAGCTAGCGTGGACTTTACACTTTATGTTGAACTATGTATTATTTTGTTGGTGCAACAGTTTATGTTGAACTCTTTATTATTTCGGCCAAGTTTATTGAGAGTTGGACTTAGTATGTTATGGCCTCTGAAGCAACAGAGAGATGTTTTCTAATAGTCAGTGTTTCCAATGTTCTGAATGTAGTTGACAGTATTGTGTTTTACTTAAAAAACACTTTACAGAAGGTTCCAGCACCTATAAGCTTCCTGAATTTCTGAAATGTACTATTTCTAAATTGTTTCTAAATATGCTATTGCTACACTTCATGGCAAAAATTGCACTGGTCTGCTAGACTTGGTTGAACAAAAATAAACAATATTTTGTTGCTTAAGCTTATGTATTCAGTCATTATTCAATGGTATACTATAAATCCATGTGGAAAAAAAATTACTTCTCACTGTTCTCAGGTCAAATATTTATATGCGATTAAAATGCGATTAATTTCGATTAATTAATTACAAAGCCTCTAATTAATTAGATTAATTTTTTTTAATCGAGTCCCGGCCCTAATTATAATTTTTTTCTTCTTTGCAGCTGTAAAACCAGCAAACAACTGATTGTGAGCTCTGGGTTCTGTAACAGCTTTCTGAAAATCATATAACATGTAGTTCAGGATCACCTGAGATGAGGAATAAAAATATAAGCAACATTTTTAAACAATTTAACAAACACATGCATTTCACATCACAACAAATATATTGTTAAGTACATACTTTGTAAAGTACATACTTAGCAAAGTGAATGCCAAATGATATGTGCTCTAGATCTGTTATGACTTTTAAAGCAAATATTCTGAAATCTGTTGTTTTGTTCACCTGAGCAACTGCAGATGTGATTTGTATCCCACCTGAAGCTCCAACCAACATTTTGACTTGTTGGTTGATTATTATTATTGTGGGAGACATTGAAGAAAGTGGCCTTTTACTTTTGTTAAAAATAATAATAATAATGATAATAATAATTATAATAATAATGATAAACATAAAAAAATAATAATAAAATGTGCATGTTTATTTCAAATGTGGTGTCATTTATTATTGTTGGACCTTTTTTATATAAATACCTGTTTTAATCAGATTGTCACTTTTTTTTCAAAATGAAAATCTGAAATCTTGCATCTGGTTATTAAATATAATGCCAGTTGATCGTGACCACCTTAGAGCCAAAACTGTGAGAACACATGAAAAATAAACATAAGAAGAATAACAAGAATAAGAGTATCATAACAACAGACACCAAAACAGTACATTAACATTATGTTAGTAAAACTAATTAAAGCGGTATTTTGTAGAGAACTTGCTTCAAATACAGTAAAAGACAAATGTCTTACTCAATGAATGACTCCCTCTGACTTGTCTCCCAGATTCCTGGTTCGTAGAACAGGAGCAGTGCAAAACATAGACAAGTGTAACAAGCCCAAAACTAAATTGAGGAGCACCACTCAATAACCTAAAGTTAGTTATGCTCATCATATGCCAAAGTCACTTCAGATGTTCTGCACGTGAGATGTTTTTATATAAATAAACATATTTGTTTATAATAATCCATAGTAATAATTTAATTATATTTATTCCTATGATTCCTGCTCCCTATGTCCAGTTTGGCTCCTTATGTACCTTGGTGCTTTGTAATATTTTGACTCCAGTTTTCAATAAATATTACTCTGCATTTGGATCCAGCTTGCCCATTCTTTCTGAGTTCATCCCTCATAACATTTATATTAGGCTTTCTTTATAATAATCTCATTAGTCATTTCTTATGATCTACTAGAAGTGTGGTACTATTTGTTTTTACAGAGACATCACCCTGTGTCTGTGTTTTATGACTTTTTTCATGTTTGGGAGGTTTTTGATTCCAGTGCTGAGTTTACAAGCACTTGCTCTGTAGTGTGTGTGGCTTTGTTGAAATAAAAACAAAGAAATGGAATGGAAATTGCTGTTTGCTCTTCAGATTACAACTTGTTTTCAGAGGGAATGGGCATACACCCCATTTAGATGTGCAAATGTTCATATTCTCTTCACAAAAGGATAGAAAGATCTGCTTTCCATATGCTTTTATCAGAACTTTTTTATTATTATTGTGTAGCTTTAATATTAAGGATACAAAAGACCAAGCCTTTATTTTTAATGTTTAATGTTTTCACCGTGTGGGTCTCCCATAAGCAGTACAGAAAGCCTCTATTATATGATGATATGTCAAAATTGTATTCTCTGCTGTAGAAGCATTGCTGCTTGAGAGATTGTAACCTGAAATTAAATTTTATTATTTGAACTGAACCTTAGAATATTTTACAAGATTCAAACAAAGTTTAGGATAGCTCTGGATCTTCAATGGGTTAAAGCTGGTTACAGCAAGTTGTGGAAATCTTATAATGTCATTTCCCTTCAAGATGGTGTTGTTTGAGTGGCAAAACACTTCACTGCAAGACAAGAAAGCAGATCAGAAGTGACAGTTCAGATGCAATGGGTATATACACACCTGTAGTATTATGTCAGATTATTAGCCTTGTGGGTACATCTTACATCACAATACACAGGAGTGGTCATTCAAGGGTTAAAAAGACAAAAAGTTTTGTTGGTACTTAACCAGGTTTTGCATTCTGCAGGTCTTTGTCTGATGTGTTCTGTAATTCATTCTCTGGCATCAGTTTTATCCACCTTTGCCTAAAGGTTACAAAGACATTCACACCTGGTCAACGCAGTCATAGACTATAGAAAGATTGAAGACATCTCTACTTCCACTGTAAAAAGTGAAGCTAAAACATCTCAGTCACACGGGCGAAATGACGTCTTTAAAAAAACGCTAATTCAGCTTGAATGCGAGTGGCTCGCGCTGCTCCTTATATACCCACTCTGCGGGCTCTCAGTCTGAGCAGTAGTGATCAAGAGTTCACTAGTCCGGTCCAAACTTCTGCAGACCCAATTCACAAGATCACCATCAAGACACTACACCTTCAAATAACTCACTAAAGGCAAAATTATCATCAAGATGAACACTTGAACATCAACCTGACAAGAACTACCTAAAATGCTGGAAAATATCTGAGATTGATTATTTAGATTATTTAAAACTCTTCGTTTACATGGAGAGGGTGAGGTTTGTGACCTATACTGCAGCCAGCCATCAGGTGGGGACTGTAATGTTTTGGCTTCACTTTTATGGACATGTTTGACACATTTGGCCAACACTGTGGTTTGTGGATACAAGTTTCCAAAAACTACAGCACATTTACTTCCAAGCGGCTGAACCTAGTTCTTCTTTCAAGTTCCTCTCACAGAGAGTTTACTGTGCAATGTTGCTGGGAATGAAAAAAAAAGTCATGTCATGTCAATGTCAATCAGATCAGGTGAATTAGATCAGTGACAACTTGGAAACTTAACTGGGTTTTTAAAATGCAGTATGAAATGGGTAGACAGAAATCAACAGCAAATAAAATACAATGAGCAATATCTTCCAACACAAATGCTTTAACTACTCTAAAAACAGCTATGTGTCTTTATTATAAGTCAGTTATTTTCATAATTAAAAAAATAACAATTAAACAGAGTTTTGATAATTCTGTTGTAATTTTCCCTTTAGTTTGCCTCTGTGTATTAGTAAGTTACTTCTTTTTTTTCTTGTTGAGAACAAAACAGAAACATGATCAAATGCTCAATCTCTTCTTTAATCATAAAGTTGAGGAACACTATCGTTTTTCTAGGGAGTCGTTAATTTATTTAACAAACCTACTAAAACCACACATCTCAAACGGGACAAACCGCGGGTCAGCGCTTAGCGCCGAACAAATTATTTGTATTGCTCTGCGCTTTTTTGATACGAGGAGTTTTCTCTATAATGTGGGCGATGCAGAACATGTGGGAAAGGCAACAGTGTGTAGAGCCGTTCGTACAGTATGCATTACACTGAAACGGTTTCTACACACTTTTGTACAATTCCCAAGCCATAAACGTGCGCTTTATTAAAGAAGAATTCCACAGGGTGGCAGGTATTCTGTCATCTACTTCAATTAAAATACATTTCTTAATACGTTTATTTTGACTGCACACACAGGTAAAGGATACACAGACTTCTTAAACTTATAATTAATCTTAATTTCAGGGTTCCCAAATATGATTGGGTGCATTGATGGCACCCACATTTCTATTAAAGCTCCATCTATCAATGAGGGAGACTGTTAATAGGAAGTCTGTGCATATCATTAATGTGCTGGTAATAGCTATTTTGGCTCCTTAAGATTGGTTTTACAAATAATAAACTTATTGCTCTCCACCGGGGGTAATATGTGATGCAACCCACATCATCACTAATGCTGAGGCAAAATGGCCTGGGTCATGATGCCAGAATATTTAGAGAGTCATGTCTGTGCAACAAATTTCAACAGGGTACGTTTTGTTAGACAAATACTTGCCGTCTTTATTACATTTACAAAACACCTCAAACATTAAATGGTTACTTGCTGGGGGACAGAGGATATCCTTGCCTCCCCTAGATGATTACAGCCTACCGTGATCCTGAGCCCGGACCACAGACACGCTTCAACCGGTCTCACAGCAGAACACAGGCCAAGGTGGAGAGGATGATAGGCATTCTGGAGAGGTTTCAGTGTCTGCGTGGGCTCGGGGTCACTCCAAATAGAGCATGTGACATCACAGTTGCTTGTGTGGTACTTCACAATATTGCCACAATAAGAGGAGAGAGGCATCCCCCATGTCCTGATGGAGATGACCCAGAACACCCATTGAATCTAGCAGACCACAGAGATGGCAGAATGCTTCGAGACATAATTTGTCAAAATCACTTTATTTAATGTGTTCTATTTATTCATATCCTGAATTAAAAGCGACATGACAGATTTGGAATTATTGCTTTATACACTTAAAAAAAAAAAGTTCATGTTCACATATGATTTTCACCTTAAGGTGATGCTCCAGTAGTTCCATTTCAAGTTTGGCCTTTTAAATGGTAAAATGATACTCGAGTAAAGTACAGATCCCTCAAAATTGTACTTAAGTACTGTACTCAAGTAAATGTACTCAGTTACTGTCCGGCTATGTATATCATGTTAATATATTGCCATAGTTAAATTCCATAACATGCCAATTAAATGTGATACCAATTTCACATGTTCACACATACATAAGTTCTTGCATTATTTATTTTATTTTAGTTTTTTTGTGTGTGTTAATTCTTAATTTTTGCCTTGATAATAGAAAATATGAGCTAGGCATCATGTATGACAGTAAAAGATTGGATATGATCTACAAAATGACCAGATCCTGCCATTAGGTAAATAGAAGACTTGTATGTATAGGGCTTATACGTGGATATGAAGAAGACCTATATTTCCTGTATATGCACATATATGCACCTCAATTTTGCCTATATGTAGCATATATGCGCATATATGCAGCATATATATTATCATATATGTGCATATATGCAGCATATATGTGCATATATGCAGCATATATGTGCATATACACTGCATATAGGTTTCATATATGCACAAATATCCACATACAGGTTCTTTCCATGTGGGTAACAATAATCATAAGGTTTTACCCTGGGTGTTTCAGTGGATCTCACGTTGGGTTTATCAATAGCTGTTTTAATAGTTCTTCGAGTGAGTGTCACTGTCAGAGATGTTGCAATCACAAAGGCAATGAACAGATATATGAAAGCAGAACAGAATAAAATGCTATGTTATTTTTATCATTATTATTATTATTATTAATATTATTTTAAAATATATTATCAACTGGCATGCCCAACCCCAGGAAAGCCCGTACCTGCGTCTTGGAGCTGGGACGTGGTGCGGAGAGGATAGCCGTTACCTGCTTCTGCTGGGGTTTAATCAGGCCGCGGCCCACCTGGAACCCCAGATACTTGGCCTCGGTACGGGCGAGGTGGCACTTCCGGGCGTTGGCCCTCCCGAGTCGGTCGAGGAGTTCGTCCACTCTGGGCATTGGATAGCCGTCGAATTCCGAGATCTCATTCAGGCGGCAGTAGTCATTACAGAACCGGAGGGTGCCATTGGGCTTCGGGACCAGGACGTTTGGGCTGGACCAGGGCCTCCGAGATGGTTCGATCCCCCTAACTTCAACATCTCCTTAACTTCCTCCTCGATGGCGTGTCGCCGAGCCTCCAGGACACGATAGGGCCGCTGCCTCACGATGAGTCCTGGTGGTGTTCGGATGTCGTGCTGTACCACGTTGGTCCGCCCAGGGAGGGGGCAGAACACATTGGGGAACTCACTGACCAGGTGCTGCAGCTCCGTCTTCTGGGTGGTGGACAGTTGGGGCTCCATGTCCACAACCACGGAAAGGAGGTGGTAAGGGCGGAGAGCTGGGTCTGGGTTCCAAACCACTTTTTTAACAGGTTGATATGGCACAACTGGCTTTCCCATCTTCGCCTGGGTTGACACGCCCTGTAGGTGACCGGGCCCACCTTCTCGGTCACGGTATACGGCCCTTGCCAGGTGGCCAAGAACTTGCAAGCCGCGTTGGGGACCAGGACCAGGATGTGGTCTCCCGGCTGGAACTCCCGTGGCTGCGCCGCCCGATCATAGTGGCGTTGTTGGGCCCGCTGCGCTTGACTGAGGTGTTCCCGGATCAAGGGCATCACTCTGTCGATCCTTTTCCGCATCAGACGGACATGCTTGATTGACGACCGGTGGCCGGCTGGCTGCTGCTCCCACGCCTCTCTTGTGACATCCAAGAGGCGATGTCGTGTGACGATGAAGTGATGATGAAGTGTGGGACTGGATGGGGCCCTGGCCGGACCTCCTTCCCCTCGATGACCCGGACCTGGGCCCAACAGTGCTTCAACTGGTCGGAAGTTCCGTGACGATCCCCACCTCAAGCGGCCAGGATCCCGGGGCGGCTGAAATGGTGACCCGCCATGCCGCCACCTCTTGGGTGGACACACGTGATGGCCAGACGAGCTTTAGACTCCGGACGGGGGGACAAGACAGTGTTGGATGGAGTGGTGGATTTATTTGGGTGTGAGAATTTTGTGGTCTGGAGTAGGAAGTGCTCCTGGTCATGGTGGTGTCCCAGGTGCGGCGTGTCCGTGCGTGGGGGTGCTGATCGGTCATGAGCTTTCTGCAAGGGAACACGGAGAACAGCATTAGCATCCAGTCTTCTGGAGTGATCTCTCACTTGTGTATCAGTGGCGGCAGCTTATGTTTATATATATATATATATATAAACACTTATATTACACTACAGTGTACCGGTGTCATGGTTGCAGCAGACACAGACACAGTGATACCCATGGATGGGTTGATGGATACCTCATGAAATATGACAGAGGACCCAATATTTCTTGATCCATGGTGTGCAGAAACAAAAATGTTCTTTTTTTTCATATAAAAGTAAATACAAATTAACTGATTCCATTTAAAAAATATTACACACAAAGATAAATTAAATGATTATGAACTTTTAATATGAAAAATGTCACCTTACATAAATTTGTTCCAACTAAAGTTTATAAGTTCTAATTACTAAAACTGTCAAGGTGCAAATACTTGATATTATAAGTAAACACAACTTACCTGAGTCAGTGCAAAAGATTTGTTGAAGACACTGTTAAGTGTGCAAAGAAATGAGGTATAACTGGATCCAACTGCAGTGTGTTGAAACAAAAATAAAAGCAAATATAAATAAGGAATAAACAAAGTAAGACACCATGAAATCTAGATACACAAGAGACTAAACTGAGTACAACAAAACAACCATCACTAGACAAAACCTGACAATGAACACAGGAAAGACAATGGCATAAATACACTGAGGTTTACAAGATTAACAAGTCAAGTGCAAACAATCAAACTAAAAGACAGTGGGAAACAGGAAACAAACTGATCTACAAACTACAAGTCCACGTAAAAAAGACTCATGTGACAGATACAGTGGGCCCTATCATACATCTAATGCAATGCAACGCAAGGCACAGGGCAAGTGTTTGCTAGTTTCAGTCCGGCGCCTTTCGGATTTTCTCGTCCAGCACCACGTCGTTTAATTAGCATATGCATTTGCACTCATTTTTGCGCACATGGGTGTGCTGGTCTAAAAAAGAGGTGTGTACAGTATACTCAAACTGTGATCGCTCGCGGCAATAATAAATAAGAATTGTATTTATTTTGATGTTAACTAGCAAATATAATGGTTATATAGTACATATTTATACAATTTAGGGTGTTTTAAACAAGTGAATCTTGTTAAAAGTTACATGTGGTGGCTGTGCTGGAGTATTTCCTGAGCATCAACCACATCATCCCACTGATTGAACAGCAACATAAAAATAGCTTCACGACACTAACGGGGCAAATTTAAAGTCATGTCAAGTCACCTTTATTTATCTAGCGAAATATATAGCAAAATACATTGCGTCAAAGTAACTGAACAACATTCATTAGGAAAACATTGTGTCAATAATGCAAAACGACATTTAAAGGCAGTTCATCATTGAATTCAGTGATGTCATCTCTGTTCAGTTTAAATAGTGTCTGTGCATTCATTATGGTATTATGAATGTCTGTTGCTTTTCCTCAAACACACAAAGAGTGACTTCAGACTCCACACTTTGAATTTGAGGTTGGTCACAATTGTTACAGCTGGTCAAGGAAACAAACACACAAATTCAAACAAGCAGGTCAATGTATTAAGGGAACTGAGAATAAGCTTCCAACATAGGAGAATCAAAAATGAGGTGATCAAAGAAAGAAGAGAAAACAGTCTTATCTGAGCTAAAGCTTCTAATCCTTTGACTGATAGCAGAGGATGGCAGGACTGACTTACAGGTAGGCAAAGGACCTGCTAAGAAGCTTGTAACCTTGAGACCAGCCAACAAGCAACTGTGGTAAGTGTGTTTTTGATTGGTGTGGTTGGCAGGTTTAGGAGGTTGCTTTGGCTGGTGAGGCAGGTGATTCCGTAACATTAATCAGCAACATTAATTAAAGGCCCAAACATTTTCTTATATATCTGTTTACACTGTGATATTCTGCAATTTCCAGCAACATTCAACTATCAGAAGTGAAAGTTTTGCATCATGAAAATGTAATCAAATTACTGATAACTGATTACTCCCATCATACAGGCTCCTAAAAAAATAGTGTTCTGTGAATGTTGATGCTTTAATAACAAATGTTATTTTTAACTAAAGCAAGTGGCTTCTGTGTGCATAGTTTGGCAGAATGTTAGCAAAGAGAGCTGCATTTATAATCTCTAAAAGACATCTCAGTTCATCGCAATCTCACAAAACTCTCTTATAACACAATCAACATATGCATAATTAGGTCTCTAATCCAATGGCACTTGACTTGACAGTGTGTGTGCTACTGTACATCCTTTTTACAATCCCTAGATTGTAAAACACTGCATTCTGTCAGCAATGTCTACAATGTTACTAAAAAGTAATCAAATTACAATAACGTGCTACTAAGTAATGTGTTACTCCCAAACACTGCTCATGTTAAAATGCAATAAATATGCAACAATATGCTGAAAGCACTCTGGACTGGTGTTTGTAATATTTGTAATTATTTGTGATTTTGTTTGTATGCAATCTATATTTCTTACAAGATGGAAATGGGTTTTAAAATGAGACTCTGTTGTTCATCTGACTCAGAGACACTAATGAATCAGGATAAACTGTAAATCCAGCATGGACAGGTTCAGTGAATGTGGTTTTGAATGTGTGTAAGTGTGTGAGTGTGTGTGTGTCAGAAACACTGTAGAAGGACAAAGTGCCGGCTGACCAGTCCAGATACACTCCTATTTTATTAGAGGAGGGCAAAAGGGTAGGAATGTCCGTGGTCTTATTATTGTTCCAAAAAGTATACATTTTATCACAAAAGAAGAGACTCCAGGACATTTCATTGCGTCCAAACCGACAGTCACTCCCTTCTTTCCTGTTGATTCCCTTATATGTCACTGCTATATGACCTGACCCTTCCCATTCAGCCACCCAGTAACAGCGTCCTGCCAGACTCTCAACACACAGCACCTGTTCATAAAGCTTAAATCTGTCTTGGTGGTCAGGATATGGCTGATGATCTTTTCCACACTTTATTTCTTTTTTATCTTCAGACAGGATGAGTTGAGTATGTGCTGTGTTTGGATTCAGTGTGAGATCACAGGCATCTGGACACAAAGACAGCAGATTATAGTAACAGTGTCATTTTTTAGCTTAGTGTGTGCATGTGTGTACGTGGGATGTGTATGTCATAACTTGTATATGTCTGCATGTGAGATGAGGGTCATTAGAATATGAATGACATCACCACCAACAAGTATGTGTTTGTCTGTGAGTGAGGGTTTACATTTTCTCAGTCCTGGTCTGACCCTGAAATGTCCTCCATGGTCCAAACTAAATGGAGACAAACACAAAAAATAACAAATGATCAATAGAATGATAACTGAAATTAAATAGTTTTACTATTTTGTTAAGTAGTGGCACCGTTAAAATAATGAGTGATCAAAAAAAAAAAAAAAACATTTTTAAACATTTCTCTTTAAAAAAATCTGTTTTTAATTTCAATTTTGGCACAATCCATTTGATGTAGAGTGTTGTGGTAATTCATAAATATTCTGAGATGTTGATGGGAAATGCAAAAAAAATATCACTTTATCATATACAATATGTCAGTGGATGGCAATCATTGCTGTGTCTGTGATGCTCTTTTATCCTCCATAATCAATCACATCTGTGACAAAAATATTAGGAAGTCTAAACCCAGCATTAGATTACCCTAGTCACACATGCACATACATGTTTTTTACAGCGAAGTCAATTAAAACATGAAACTCCATAGAAATTAACATGAAGTGACATGCACTATGTATTTGGTAATAATTTAATTAGGCATTTCATCTAAGTTGTCATGATTCACATTTGTTCAAGCTTTTTTTTTAATCAACCAAGATTAATATTATTTAAGAATCTACTGTAAAACCAGATAATACTTTTACTGATAAACATACTTAAGTATCTGCAGTTTGTAGTCTGGATCCTGCAGTTTGTGTTTGAGCAGCTGGACTCCTGATTGCCCTGGGTGATTATAGCTCAGATCCAGCTCTCTCAGGTGTGAGGGGTTAGACCTCATAGCTGAAGACAAATAACCACAGCCTTCCTCTGTCACCATACAGCCTGACAACCTACAGACACACACATTCAGATAATCTACAGACATATTATCTACAAACACACATCAACATTAGGACCGACTAACTATACATTACCCTTAATACCTCAGTATTTGCAGCTGACAGTTGGGACTCTTCAGTCCATCAGAGAGCAGCTTCACTCCTGAATCTTTTAAGTCATTGTTACTCAGATCCAGCTCTCTCAGGGCAGAGTTTGAGGATTGTATGGATAATGACACAATTTCACAATCCTGAGCAGTGAGATTACAGTCAGCGAGACTGAAGAAGAGAAAAATGCATGATAATTAAATACTTATCTTTCTAGAACTAATATTTGACTAATATCAGATTCACTATATTCTGAAAATAGACACAAGATGTATTAATCAGCACAAAACTGTAATTCCTTTCATAAGGAATTTTGATTTAAGGTGTCATATGATCTGAGTTTTTTTATTTATTTTTTTGGAGTATCACAAGCTCTTGGTGCATGAAGAAGATCTGTAAAGTTGCAAAGACTAAAGTCTCAAATCCAAAGAGATTTTATTTATAAAAAGGTCAGAATCAACCACTTCTACCTAAAACGGCTCATTCTAACATGTCACATGTTTACATCATGATGTGGGGAAATTTACATAATGTGACTTAAATGTTCATTCAAAGAAGGCGGCATAACTTTTATTCTTACTGCTGCTTCTGACTCACAGTCTGTAAGTACATATTCATATGTAATGTATTTGCCACTGACGATTGAAATGCCAGTTTTGGCTCACGATCACAAATGCATACATGTTTTTATTTTTATGCAGCGCGATATGCAACACAACTTTTTTTTGCAATTATAATCAGTTATTATGTCCCCACTGGATACAACAAATTCTTCATTTGTAATGGGTTTTATTGGTTTTGGCTCATCACGCCGATGTCCTGACATTTTATCCTACCTGTCAGGAACACATGACATTACAGTTTTAAGGGGCTTAACATTTCCTTCACATGCTTGTTAGACAGAACAGCGAGCTTTGTTAAAATTGATGAGTTTCAGAAAGGTGGGGCATAGAGGGAAAACAATAATGTACAGTATGTGAAAATATTTGTTTTTTTTTTTGCTTCAAACCACATAAACATTGCATTACACCAAATACACAAAGTAATGTTCTTTTTAGCAATTTATGACCCATTCAATACATGATTAACCCTTTCGAGTCGATAAATGTGTATATGTGTTATGAGTCATTTTCTCCTGATAAACCCAAAAAGAACTTAAATTACACTTTCAGTATTGATCGTACAGATAAGAGCAATGCATCAATCGAATCTCTAAAAGGTCTACTTTTTTGTATACAGAAATAACAACAAAATGTTGTGCATTTAAAAAATAAAGATAACAAACAAGGTGTGTTGTCTGCAGCCTTTGTCTGCGGTGATCATTATTTAGACACGCATCAATAAAATGAACTGTAACTCAGTGAATACTCAACGAAGAGACATGACAGACATATCTATAGAAAGCTTGACATGTCTATGTCCGTTTTTCTCTCTTCATTATCTTCTAATGTGACCACACCCTGAACGCTGAACGCGCTATTCAGATTATAATGTTTAATTGAAGCGCACCGCTTGAATATGCCCACACAACAGAAGACAACGCAGCGAGACTGTTCAAGTGTTTTTTTATTTCACTGTTTGCTTCGCAATGAGAGGAATAAGACATAATTCACCCCAAAAAGATGTGATGTGGATTACCTCAGGGTTTGAGATTTGGATTTCCTCAGAAAAAAAAGAATGAAGTGCTTTATTCAGCAGACATCAAACATGAGTAAGTCTCTTTTTATTTATTTATATACTTATACTAGTTTTCACAAACCGTGTAAACATTTTACTAGTTAGACCTTTTCCAAACTATAATTCCTGACTTTCAAGTTTCAATAACAATATACACTACTATACCAGTGGTTCCCAAACCTATCTCTCTCATGTCTCTTCGTTGAGTATTCACTGAGTTACAGTTCATTTTATTGATGCGTGTCTAAATAATGATCACCGCAGACAAAGGCTACAGACAACACACCTTGTTTGTTATCTTTATTTTATAAATGCACAACGTTTTGTTGTTATTTCTGTATACAAAAGTACCCCCAACATTGCACATTTTCTTTGTCTCCCTAATTAAACACATCTGATTCAAGTCATCAGCTCATTATCACATGTGTTTGACGGGAGACAAAGAAAATGTGCAGTGTTGGGGGTACTCCAGGACCGGTTTGGGAACCACTGTACTATACTTTACAAAAGCTTGATGTGAATAATATAAATGTAACAAATAAATGTAACTGTAACCAATGTACCAAGTAATGCTGTTCTTTCAATTTATCCCCAAAAAAAGAAAAAAATATCTCAGCTTTTTTCAATATTATTAATAATAATAATGATGATAATTTTTTGTAGAAAATCAGAAAGGATTTCTGAAGGATTGTGTGACTGTATGATGCAAAAAAATTCAGCTTTGAAAGTCAGCTTTGATTGTTCTTAATAAACTGTTTAACTGCACTCGCATGTGGATATTAAACTATGTTGTGGGATAATTAAATATATTCTAAATAAACTCCAAACATAAAAGTATATACATTTATTTTGTTCTAACATTCATGATATTCATGGTAGTTGACGCCTACTCGCATATGACTTTTACAAACACGAAGTGTCTTAGAAAATTTTAATCAATATATTGTTTTCTGAGACTGATTAAACAAGATGATTTTCACATAATTTAGAAAGAAAAATTCTAGGCTACAAGCTCCAGTTCTCAAAAGTCCCGGGAACCAATGTTCTCTATAGTGTGCCGAGCCAGCTAACGAGGGATTAGTGTCGCCCAGGAAACAGCGCTCACACTGCAATCACACTGCATGGTGATCACCAACACCTGAACCTCATAAGCAGAACAACTTTTAAGCAAAGGGAAAGGAGAGGAAGTTGAGCTTCGACTCCAGAATGAGATTAACGCTGTGTTCTGGCTCTCTTTCAGAGTCAGTTGTCTGAGGAACAGCACATCACACAGCAACCACGGGTACTTTTTGCTGCACAACCAGGACTCCTGCACCAGAGCACTGCACAGTCTACTTGCACCCCTTGCTCAATATACCACCTCTCTGGGGACTTTATTGCATTACTGTTGTCCGTGTGATCACTCTCTCCACCACAATGTGTTTTATGGCCTTATTCAAGTGATTTAACGTTTTTAACATTGTTATATACAACCACCCATAATTAGTTTTTTCTCAAAATCACAATCATGAACATATGTGCTGCTCACATATTATTATAGCCAAGTTCGTGCTGATTACAGTGATATTAGACTTTAGTCATTAGATGTTTATAAGTAACTGAAAAAAAGCACAAATGTCAGGGATGACAAAACTTCTCCAGGCCCCAAAAATACCCTTAGACCTCTAAACACTTACAGAGCTTTTCTGCAGTTGATCACAGCTGGTATCAGTCTTCTTCTCCCCTCATTTGATGTGTTATATTTCTTAAGGTCCAGCTCATCCAACACCTCTTCTGATAACTGAAGCATGTAGGCGATTGTTGAGCAGTGAGAAGGAGATAGTTTCTTCTCTGTGTGTTTGTCTGATTTCACAAACTCCTGAATCTCTCTGGACAGAGTCTGATCTTTCACTTCCAGCAGACAGAGGAACAGATTGATGGATCTTTCAGTGGAGAGTCCATGTCCATCTTTAATCTTCTCTTTAATGTACTGTGTGATTTCTCTGATGCTCTCTGAGCTGTTCTCTGTTTGTGTCAGTAGATCCTGTAAGAGTCTCTGATTGGATTCCAGAGAGATGCCCAGCAGGAACCGCAGGAACAGATCCAGACGTCCATTCTCAATCTCAATGGCTTTGTCCACTACTCTTTCATGGAGTTTGTGCAGTGAATCAAAACATGCTAGTGTAGTGCTACTTATGTGGTAGTAAAACACATGGAAAGCAGCAAGAAACTCCTGAACACTCAGATGAATAAAGCTGTAGACTTTCCTCTGATGAATCACAGATTCCTCTTTAAAGATCATAGTGCAAATCCCAGAATACACCGAGGCATCAGTGACGTCTATGCCGCTCTCAATCAGGTCCTCCTCATAGAACATCACATTGCCCTTCATCAGCTGCTTGAAAGCCACTTCAGCAAGTTTCACAATCACTTCTCTGTTGGGCTGCAGGAGTATATCTGAATCTCTCTCTTCATACTTCTGCTTCCTCATGTTGATCTGAATCAGCAGGAAGTGGATGTACATTTCAGTCAGAGTTTGAGGGATTTCTGCTCTCAGATCTTCTTCCAGGATCTTCTGTAGCACAGTGGATGAGATCCAGCAGAAGACGGGGATGTGGCACATGATGTGGAGGCTTCTTGCTCTTCTGATGTGTGAGATGATTCTGCTGGCTTGATGCTCATCACTGATTCTCTTCCTGAAATATTCCTCCTTCTGAGGCTCAGTGAATCCCTGAATTTCTGTCAGACGGTGGATGTATTCGGAGGGGATCTGATTGGCTGCTGCTGGTCTGGAGGTGATCCAGATGAGAGCAGAGGGAAGCAGCTCTCCTTTGATGAGGCTTGACATCAATACACCCACTGATGAAGTCTCAGTCACATCACAAACTTTCTGAGCGTCTGAAAACATCAGTGTGATTCTGCTTTCATCCAGACCATCAAAGATGAACACAACTTTACACTCCTCATAAATCTGTGAGTCCAGATCTTGAAGTTCAGGATGAAAGTCCAGGAGAAGTCTGTGAAGACTGTACTGATGATCTCGGATCAAGTTCAGCTCTCGAAATGGAAGCACAAACATGAAATCTACATCCTGATTGGCTTTTCCCTCGGCCCAGTCCAGAATGAACTTCTGCACAGAGACGGTTTTTCCGATTCCAGCGATGCCTTTAGTAAGAACAGTCTTGATCTGCTTTTTCTCCTCAGATTCTGCTTCAGCGGAGGCTTTAAAGATGTAATTGCAGTCGATTTGAGTGTTTTGTGAGTGATTTGTTCTGGCTGTTTTCTCCATCTGTAAAACCTCATGTTCTTCATTCACTCCTTCTCTCTCTCCCTCTATGATGTAGAGCTGTGTGTAGATCCTGTTCAGGAGGGTTTCCTTCTCTTGGAGTTTGCTTCCTTCAAATAATTTTTCATACCTTTTTTTCATGTTGATTTTGTGCTGGTCTTTGACTGTCTTCTGGTCTCCAGTCTCTAGTAGTTGTGTCTGCAGGATTTCGTTACTTCTTTTCTCTCTGATATGAGTCTGATAATGGTATGTAGAGGATGGAAAATATCGGCTTGGCTCATATATCTCTTTCCTGTTTAAATAATAAAAAAGTAATAACATGACAATGACAGTGATTACAATGACCATTACAGTTAAAGACACGAAAACAATAATTTTCGTTATCAGATATGATTTTAAAGCAAATGCAAGTATGAATGTATATTTAATGTTACTTCATTGAGTCTATTTAGTCACTAATCATATGAAACCTTAGACATTTTCTGGATCCTATTGGGCAGAGTGTGTCTGTTTCTGATCGGTCTTCCCCATGTTAATTGTTTATTTAGTTTATTGTATTAAATGGGATAGTTACTCTGTGAGATGGTTTCTCAGGAGTGTCTCTGGATCTTGTTGCCATTTATTTTCACTTGGCATTTCTTATAACATATAGTTAAAGTTTTGTCAAGGTTATATTTCCTTTTTTTCTTCATTATCCCTACACTTACGTTTATTATCATTGCTGACTGTTGTTGTATTAGTTAAATTAAACCATTTTGCATTGATTATGTTTTGTTGTTTATGTTTAATTCCTCTTTTTTGTTGCAGATTTATATGAGTGGGTCGTAACAATAGTGAATTTGCAACTTCATGTTCATACTAACAGAAGGTCAGAGGTCACTGGTCCATCACTAAATTGAAATGGGTGAACCATGGATGCGTTACTCTTCACAGAAACACAGCTGGGTTCTGGAGACTCTGATCTCGGTCTCCTGATACCAACAAAAGACAAAAATGGCATTTTACAGCATTAACTAAACTCAGTATGCACCACGGATATACATTTACTCATTGTTGATACTGTACTTCTGTAGTTCATTGGGATAAAAGTGTGTGCATGCAAAACAGTGTCTCACCTGGTACCAGAGGCCATTATATCATTCAATTCAAGATTATGATTCATCAAAGACTGATCACTCTTTAATGGCACACAACTTGATTCAGGAGATGGAGAACTCATTTTAGAAGCAGTATCCTCTTGTTCTAATTTCCTAAAATAGAGGTTGTTTTATGCATTAAAGGATGCTGTAGTGCCTTTAAAATGCTTTAACATTTACTAAAATCCACAATAAACCCTTGAAGTAAAAGAGAGATATCTACTCACTTTCCTCATAAAATAAAAAGTAAACCTATAGTTCAATGTAGTATAATCTTTATACTGAAAGAAAGTGTTTGACATTTATATTCAAATTTATGTTCAATTTCTTGTTTTTAGTCTTTACTAGGGGTGCTCCGATCACGATCGGCCGATCGTTAATGCGCATCTCGTCAGTAAAGCCGGTTTTCTAATCAGCCGTTAATTCCATCAGGTGCGTGATTTTACATAGAGCAGCTGTTACTACACAGAGCCGTTGTTAACTGAGAAGATGGGCCAATAAACGCTGAAAATTTACGTGATTTGCACATCTTCTCTATTAACACCTCTCTGTGTAGTAACAGCTGCTCTATGTGAAATCACGCACCTGATGGAATTAACCGCTGATTAGAGAACCGGCTTTACTGACGAGATGCGCATAACGATCGGCCGATCGTGATCGGAGCACCTCTAGTCTTTACAGATATACTTTGTTCATAAATGGAAAACAAATATGACTGAACTCATGACTTTCACATGACTTAATCCAAGGACAAACAATACAAAGAGGAAGTAATTATTACAAATATATATATATATATATATATATATATATATATATATATATATATATATATATATATATATATATATATATATATATATATACTGTATGAGAGGTGTTAAAGACATTATAGAAGACCATAAAATATATTTATCAAACTTCAACCTTCATTTTCTGATATGTGCTTTAAATAACACTAGTATAAACAAAAAAAAAGTAGTATAATATAATACCAGGTAGAGATAAGGATCATTAAAAAATAATAAATCCTTTATCAAACTAAACCATTACAGATAAGGTTCAGTACAATAAAAAAATTTTAACAAAGTATTATAGCAATTAATTTGTAGGTGCATCTGGACAATCAGCTTTGTGCAAAGAAAATCAATAATTAATAACTCAGTGATGTTAATATGATCACAGTACTTAAACATTTTTTACTGTAAACTTCTCATTCTGTACAGATCTAGAAATATTTTTAAACAATTACACATCTTAAGTTTCAGATTTGTGAAATTATTTGAAAATATCATAAGAAATTTCACATGAAATGATCCTAGTTTGAAATCTCATGAAGACCAAAAATCTAAACGGCAGCTCATTTTATATGACTACATGTTTATAAAGACAATTTACCATGAAATATGAAATACTTACCGTGAAATGTGTGGCTGTTTAAATGGAGTATCAAAGGTTTACAACCTCATAACAGTGCCTCTTTTATTCTTCACTTCCTGTTATGGAAAATTCCTCACAGCATTTTTCTGTTCTCAAAAGACATTGGGGGAAATCCATGATTTACATTTCGGTAGCACTTTATTTTACAGTCCTGTTCCTCATGTACATATTATGTACTTATTATAGTAATTACAATAACTATGTAATAACTAGGTTCTAACCCTGAACCTACCCCTAAACCTAACCCTACCCCATGTAGTTACCTTGTATTACCAGAACTTTATTACCAGATAAATACACTGTAAGTACACTATAAGTACATGTTAGTACACGTACTGTAAAATAAAGTTCAACCTACATTTCTTTGCTTGTACATATAAACTGTGGAAGTGTCATGGAATCACTAAAGTCACAATCATCAGCCCTGACACACACCCAAGGCCTTCGCAAGTGGGGTGAAAGGTAGTGACGATTATAGGGGCCCACGGCCGAGGGGGGACCCCCGGCGATCTCAACCATCTGGCTGAGGCTAGCCTAAAAAGACAATCAGGACAGTTGACAGGCCACTACTGCGTGTCATTAAGCTTATCATTTTCATGTATTTTTAAGCCTGACCACTTTCCAATTTAAACATTCAAAAGAGTTTAAATTAAAAGACGTGGAAAATCTCAACTCTCGCGCTGTGTTCAGTGCGCACGCGGAGAGAGAGCCACGTCTCACGGACAGCGACACTGAACCGAGCTCTCTTCTGTGAAGTTCTCCTCGAAGTTCCTCCTGCACCTGAATGAACAAATACAAATCGCAGTTTAAACAAACAGAAAAGGATGTGAAAGAGCCCACTTCAGCACCACAGTGTTCTGGTGTTCAGGGCTCACGCAGAGAGAGGCGTCTCAAAACACTTTTTTAAAAGAATTTGCCTCTTTTTGCTCCTGTACTGACAAAAACATCACAAAATGTCACGGTTAGTAAACAGTGATCTTGGGGTGTTTGCACTTTGTGGTGAAGTCTGTGTGTTTCGCGTCTGCACTGATTAGCTTGTGGGCGTCTCCGTTAATTTTCATCAGCAACAGCTGTCACTCATTACTCATCCCCTATATATTGGCTTGTCTTACGTCTTGTGTTTGTGAGATGGTTGTTTAATGTTGTTTACCCTGTTTGTTGGCTCTAGTGTTGTCTGTGTTTTTCCCAGAACCTCATCCACTCTCCGCACTTCCACTCTGCTAGGGGGCACTTGAGTCGAGAGAACACGGTCAGTTCCGTCGACGACCATGAGCCCATGCAGGTGGGTAGAGCTCGGCTGTCCCGGAGGGAGAGGGAACGGCGGAGGTCCCAAGGACTGTGTCTGTACTGTGGAGGCTCTGCTCATTACACCTACTCATGCCCAGTAAAAGAGCCAGCCCGATAGTAAACTTGAGGCTACTATCGGGTGGGATCTCCGCTGAGAAGTCCTCATCTACATCATCGACTCTCCTTCCGTTGATACTGTGGTTGTTTGTTCATCTCACTTCATTAAAACTGTTAACTCGCATCTGTTTCCTGACTTTCCTTCAATCCACCATCACACAAAATATGTCAAAATATCCGTCTTGGAAAGTATGTTCGAAAAAACTGTTGGTTACCATTTTATAAACTAGAAAAAATCAACTGTGATAATGTAAGAAATGTTGAAGGAGTCTGAATACATTTTGGTTTGACTGTTAATTTAATTTTTACAGTGAAGACTATGCAGTGCTATTTTAGATTTAATGATTTGTTTTCTGTACCTGGACACCTACAAACATGAAACAACTTAAACAATTAGCACAAATAAATAAATAGATGAACATATAAATTAAACAATTTCAAACAGGGCCCACTGGTACAGCCTGCACTGGGGCCCCGCTTACCCCAGCTACGGCCCTGCACACACCAGATCCCAATCACCTGAATTCTAATCACCTACACCTGCAACCAGTCACCAGCCCCCTATATCTCTGTAATTGACTCAGTCCCATGCTCCCACCTAGAAATCTTTAATGTTCTAGGAAGGTTTTCAGCGGCTACTGGTATTGGTACAGAAACCGAATAATCAAATGTAAAATAGCACTGTATAGTCTTCAATGTAAATAAATTATACAATCAAACCAAAATGTATTCAGAAACCATCAAAATTTCTCACATTATCACAGTTTATTTGCTATAGTTTGGAAAATGGTAATAAAACATGACAAGAACTCAACCAACCAAAACTTCAGACAACTGTTAGTATGACCATATTTACATTGTGTGCCATTCAATACTTTGTTGACCAGTTACCAAGCAATGCTTAATTTTGTTCAGACTGTGCTGTGAAAAGGTTGCATTAGCAATTCAGGAAAAAATATAATATAATATAATACACATCCCATTTTTTTTCTAAACTGTTTACTTTCACTTAAGACATAACCAACTGTTTTTTGAAACATAATTTCCAAGACGGGTATTTTGACATATTTTGTATTTATTTGTCGGTGTAAGAACAAAACGAGGCAAATTCGGTGTTCAAGCGCTGAGACGCCTCTCTCTGCATGAGCCCTGAACACCAGAACACCGCGAGTACTGAATTGGGCTCTTTCAAATTATTTTCTGTTTGTTTAAACTGTGATTTATATTTGTTCGTTCATGTGCAGGAGGAACTTCGAGGAGAACTTCGAGGAGAACTTCGAGGAGAACTTCGCAAACGAGAGCTCGGTTCAGTGTCGCTGTCTGCTAAACGCGGATCTCTCTCCGCGTGCGCACTGAGCACAGCGCGCGAGTAACAGCTTCTCAGTTGCGTTTTTCCACGTCTTGTGTTTTAATGCTTCAAACTATTTTTAAGGTTTAAACTGACAAGTGGCAAGGCTTAAAAACATTTGAAAATTATAAGCTTTCGTGAACACAAGCAGCAGTGGCCTGTCAACTGTCCTTTTTAGGCTGGCCACAGCCAGACGGAATCCCCCCCCCCCCCTCCCCCAGCTGTGGGCCCCTATAATCGTCACCACCTTTCACTCCACTAGCGACGGCCCTGATTAAAATGATAACCCTAGAATCACCCTTGCCTGTGGTAGTCTTTATCACACCAGGACTTCTTTACGCTTACTAGCACTTCTGACATGTTGCCGGTTCTCAGAGTCAAAGCATCAGTGTCACCCGAGCCCAGAAGAATTTGAACAATGCACTCAAAATAATCTGTTCTCTATTGATGGGCATTTCAATGTGCCTATTTCAAAGCAAGATAAAAAAAAAAAAAAAAAGTTATTAGTGTTCATATTTACGTACCACATTTTAAATTTCATTTATTTTTTTTGTATCTTCATGAACCTTTTGTATATTGTTGAAATATACAATATATAGTAACCTGAAGATGAAAAGAAAATTCTAATTCATTAAATTTAATTGTAAAAATAGCACATGACAATGTGTTCATATAGTTTAGGTCCTAATACAGACTCGAGAGGGCGCCATGAGATAATATGCCACAGAGTTTACTACCAGCAGAGGGCTAGAGTCTGCTGATAAACTCGGTAAAGAATGATTTGAGTCTTTGAAATATATCTCCAATTTAAAATGGATAAAATAGATCACTGTTTTAAAAATAGATCTAGCTACGGCCCCTCTGTCTTTGCTTTAAATATTTATTGCCAAGCTTTCATCCAATGTATATTATTCATAATGAATAATTAATATTATTATAATATTAATTAATATTAATATAATTAATACTAATATAATGATATATACCAAAAGCAACTCTAAGAATTTGGTGTTAAGTTTTCAAGACCATCTTTAGAAAATAAAATTTCAAATTAAACCAAACTGCACAAAATAAAAGAGTTCAAAATAAGCTTGTTAATTACAACCAGAGCTGCCTTTTGCCTTTTGTGTTTTAGAGCCCTTCAAAGACTGTGTCCAGCCCCACCTACTCCTGCAAACATTCTAATAATGCATATAATTATTTATTTCATGAATTTGGCTACTTTTAAACTGTTAAAAGGCTTAAATTACATGTGACTGAAATGTTTACAAATCGAAACATTTGGCATTCTCCCTATGATAAAACTTTGCTAGATGTTAAGTTTTGTGAAGAAGGGACACTGGTTGGAAGCTTTTAGCTGTGTTTATGATCAATATGCGTAATAGTGCCTGTAAAATACGTATGTTAGGTATGGAAATTACAAATTTTGAGTTTTGATATTTGAGATTGTGCTACTTGGGTGCTTTCAGCATTACTTTAACCATCAACTAACCAAACCCTCATCACTTGCTCATCACTTTGCCTCATGATGGTCATAAATATGTCACAAAAGCCCAGATAAAATTTGTGATATTAAAATGTCCCTATTATGCCATTTTTAAGGTTGCTAATATTAAGTCTCCTAAAACAGATTTACATGCATGCAAGGTCAAAAAACATGTTAGTTTTCTCAGAAAATAGATTTAAAGTGCCCCTAATAAAGAATTATATTTATTTTAATAAAAAAATTATTTTTTGAACCAGGCTGGTGTTATGGAATACCACAGGAGGCTGAGGATAACAAAGACAGTTTATTTAGGCACAAGCAGAGGAGCGGGTAGTGCTGGGTAAAGTGATGGAGTAGGAGGCAGTGAGGAATGGATCCGTTGAAGAGGGGTAGAGACGCTGGAGAAGGAGGGTGTACCACACACACGCACAACGATGACTGGGAGCTTCTGGAGATCGCTGGAGAGAGGTAAGTAGAGATAGAGTTAGTCCTTTGAATTTAAGGACTAACTCGGCTCCTGAGGGCCGAGGACCCCGATGACGTGGTGGAGGTCCTCTTCCTCTTGGAGCTGGTCTGTTGGAATGACTGGAGTGGAAGGTGTCTATTAGGTTCGGATCCAGGATGTTGTTGCGTGGGACCCATTAGCGTTCCTCTGGACCATATCCTTCCCGGTCCACTAGGTACTCAAGTTGTCCACCACGCCACCAGGAGTCCAGGATGTCTCGAACTACATAGGCAGCACCGTCTTCAAGGAGGAGTGGGGGGGGGGGGCGTTGGCTTCGCCAGGTTCTGTGGAGGGAGAAACTCATCACCCTACTGCTCCATCTGACCAATCACAGCAGTGAGGGATCACGCAAAGGAGGAGTTAGAGAGATCATCAGCTGTTAAATTCAGATCTGTGATCGCTTGCTGGCGCTGAGCCAGAGATAGATGCGTTTTACAGCGTTGCGCATTATAACCAATCACACACGGTTCGTTTGAATGCATTGGCCAATCAGAGGTGTTCCGATGAGTCATCGCTGAAATGCCGGTGCTTCCTTCACTCGCTCACTGACTGAATACCTCTTTCTGGCGAATTCTCTCGTCAGAAACAACAAAGTGCAGATGTGTGTACGAATCTATAATTAAGATATTGATTTCACAGTGTTAACAGTTTCAGTGATTTTAATGGGAGTTTCTGAGAGTGATTGAACTCTAGACTGTCAGTGAAAATGATCTTTAATAATGTTAATGTTATTTGCTCTCTTTCTGAACAATGAAAGATTAGTAGCAATATTTATATCACATTAACTTTCAATGTTAAATTCACATTTAATATAAAGTCAGTCGTATTAAAAATATGTTATGGCATGAAACCTATATCTGTTACTTAAGTAAACAGACAGGGTTTTATAATAAATTGCAGTAAAGGCTGATGAAATATATACATTTACACACGCACACACACATTACATACATTTATCTATATATCTAAATAAAAATAGGCTCCGTATATATGACCCAAAGTAACTAACTACTTGAGTAGATTTTTTATCCGATACTCTTTTACTCTTACTCAAGTAACTATTCAAGACTAGTACTTTTACTTTTACTTGAGTAAATATTTCTAGAATTACTTTTACTTTTACTTGAGTAAAGTTTTTGGGTACTCTACCCACCTCTGGACACATGCAAAAACATCGTTTTTTTTACTGGTCAATTTTGAGATTTGGGCCTGTTTGTCTTCAGTAACATATCTTCTTTCAGACTTGTGGTGAAAAAAAAGTCCAAAATACACATATAGGTCTTTATTTTTCTACACCTTTAGTCTATTTGCGTCTGTAGATTCCTAATAAATTCAGTTGGCGTTCTAAATCACCATGGTGCTCCGCGATTGCTGTTTTATAGGATCCACATATTTTACATGTTAAACTAAAGCTACCTTTTTGAACAAGTAGCTTTCTAACAAAGTATGGATATATGATATTTTTAAATCAATATGCTCAAGATTAATTAGCCTTGACATAAGTAGATTTTGTTTATTCGTCAATGCAAATTTACTGCAACTGCTGCTATACAAATTGAATGGGACGTGGATAATAAACAAAAACATATTATGAAATTATATTAAATTTATAGTAGTTATATTAATTAATTAATTGTGTATTTATTTCTATGAATTATTAATGTTATTCTGATTATTATTATTTGTGAGTTGTACACTATTCATACATTGGATTCTTTTATTTATTACAGTTTTTCTTTCACTTTTGTAAAGTGAAAAGTTAATACAATTTGTATTTGATTTTTTTTTTTTAAGAGCAGTGAATAACTGCTATTAAAATATAATAGGGTATCACTGTTTATTACTGATTTTAAAGGTTACTGAACTCTTGAAATGATTTGGATATACAGTTCAAACAACACAAGATTGGCCCCTCTGTATTAATCGTGGCCCCTCTTGTGCCCCCCAGTTGAAAAAATCCTAGAATCGCCCCTGGTTTAGAGAGACTGATTCTTTAAACTGCTTCACACAAGTTCTTCATGAATCATTTGTGCCACAAGTATAAATTATTCAAATTTAAATATGACAGTGTTTAATTTACATGCATTTCAGATCATATAGCTTTTAGAAATTGTTTATTATTATTATTATTATTGATTCAATCGATCTTATTGAGTTTTTCCCTATAAATGTTTTTTTATTTTTTTATTATATCGTCAAATCTTACGTTGTTTATGGTAATAAGTTCAAAGATTTGAGTGACCTTACAGGTTTACTGACACACAGATTGTCTCTCTTATAAACAATGCAGTTCATTTCGAACAGTTCGCGAATCGGTTCGACTGAATCACTCAATAGAACGACTCGTTAGCGAGTGGCCTACTGAACTGGAACTGGAACCCGTGATTCAGCGCCGCCTATCGAACGATATCAGACCGCATCTGCTCCAGATTCTTTTGAAGCTCCGCCTCTGACCAGCGCAAATCTGTGTATGTGAGAGATGAGCAGGAGCAGAAAGCTGTCCGGACCTGGTGCATGAGAAGCGAGGTCCTCAACCATCCCAGTCCAGCTTGAGCGTCCGTTCGATGATGGCCGCGGCTGTGGAGAGAGGAGGGGCCCGGGCCGCCTTCATGAACCCGGGCGTCGGTGCACCCGCTCCCGCTGCCGCTGCGCCCGGAGGACCAGCCATGGCCGGAGCTGGGGGCTCGGGAGCGGCGGGTTTGGGTCCCATCATGCCTGTGCCAATGAATTTGTTTGCAACGTGGGAGATTGACCGCTCCTCTCCGAGCTGTGTTCCGAGGTACATCAAACATAATACTATTGTTCATGTGTAAATAATGCTTCAGAATTGATCAAACAATGTGCATTAGTTGGATTGCATGTTTTTCTGTGCATGCAACATCATGGGCTTTAATTTGCGCATGTTATGCTTTAAAGAGGTCAAAACAAAAGTCATGCATTCAGAGCTGTGATGGTGAGTTCTGGGAACCTACGTATGTCCATGTTCATTTGAAAGGACCGTTATGGACATCTGTGTTTGCAAGTGTCTGACGTTACACAGAAAACATCAATAGTTGACCGGATTAATGTTCATGTTTGGTAAAGCGGGTCACAACAAATCATCATGCAGTGTTGTTATGTTGAAAACCGTAATATTTGGAAACATAACGCCGTGTATCAGAGTATTGATAAATGGCACATTTCTTTATGAGTTTAGTTTGGTTTATAAACAAAATCGCAGTTAGTTTACTTGTTTCGGGTGTCATATAAACACACCCACTAAAGTTAAAGCCTTGCAAACGCGGGGCATACAAATATTTAGTGCTTCATTTCAGTATCTGTATTTTTCTGAGACATGCCGTCAACATGACATTTTGTCTCATTATTTTGCATTAATATCATTTAAGTGCGACTTTGCAGACATTTACTGAAAATTCGTTTCGTCTTGGTTTCAAAACGAGGATGGAGTATGTTTTTAAAAAGCCTGTCAATTGCATTGAGGATTTTTAATCTGGAGCAATCGGAGCTCTCAAAAGGCTTTTGTATTCATCACAGTCAAATCAGTGCTAATGTGCGCTTGTTGTAATAAACACGAGGGTCATTTTTTGTAAAAAGATGCATATTCAGGATATGGAACGAAGTTAGATAGCAGTTTTTTTTATTCAGTTTTGAATTATTATTTGTTATTACTTTATAAATGCTGCATTACATAATTATAGCTGTTGTTAAACATATAGACATTTTCATTTTGGCGAATTAGTTGCACATTTGTATGATTGCATTCCGTACAATCTGCATGCACTCCACTGAGAGTTGAATACATTAATTATTATGAATTAGCTACATTGTACAATTTCATACAAGATTTCCAGCTCATAAAATAGTTCAGTTTTGTCCTGAGATTGAGTTGTTGTTTTTTTCACACAACTTCACACATTACAATCAATGTAACATAAATTACAACCTTTTTTTTTTTTTTACAGTTGTTGACTTAAAACATATGAAAACATTATGACATTATGAATTTTCTTAATAATGTTTTGTGTATGTAATATTTATGTAGTAAATGAGCACTTTGTCTAAAAAGGTCTTTTGGCTGTTACTGTATTCACAATCTATCACAACTTTTTTTTTTTTATCTAAATATGTAGCAAGTGGGGATGTGTGCTACCTTCCTTTTGTTTTTTCTTCTGTTATTTTGGATGATGGGCTTAGGATAGCGAGTAATTGCCTTACTAAAAGCAAACCTGGTGGCACATAAAGCTTCACGGAGAGCTGTGAGAACTGGTGGGACTAGATGAATCAGCCTGGCCCAGATGTGTCCCGATGGCTTTGGAAATAAGAACAGGATTGCTTCCTGCATACAGGCGTCCTTCAAGTATCAGGACTTCAGCGGTTCACAGCTCGAGATCTGACGCTGCTGGCCGCCCTCAAGTCCTCTCAAAGAAAGGGCAAATGTGTATTTCACTGAAATGCCAAAGCTGTTTGCTTCATTTGTTCTGCTTCATCCAGCATGGCTGAGTCCCTCTACTGAGTAGGGTTGGGAATCAAGAACATGTGCTGTTTTATATTTTTTTAAATACATGTAAAACATTTTCATGACTTTCAGTTCAATTAGTGCTTAATTGTACTTAAATGTTGTAGCAGTGTTTCCTGCACTCTTATTGAATATACAGCATCATGACCCCCCCAGAAAAATGTATTTTACCCAAGTTGTGATCTTGCCAACTTAATTGAAAGTGATATTGTAAAAAGATACAAAAATACAAAGACAATAAATAGACATCACATCTTTTTAGAGATATTGATAAGCAATATATTAACACTTTATTTTAATGGGGTCATAAGACATTAAAAAAAGAACATTTTGTATATTTGGTGTAATACAATGTGTTTGTGTGCTTTAAGGTACAACAAACACATTGTTTTCCACTTACTGTACATTATTGTTTCTCCTCTATGGCCCGCCTTCTGAAACACATATATTTTTACAAAGCTCATCATTCTGAAAAGTGAGGTGTGCTCTGATTGGCCAGCTCTCCAGTGCGTTGTGATTGGCCGAATACCTCAAGTTTGTGATGGAAATGTTACGCCCCTTAACATACTGTGATGCGGTGTCCCGGCGTGACGTGACAAAAGCGATAAAACAGATTACAAATGAGGCATTTGTTGCATCCAGTGGGGACATACTGATTATAATGACTTACTCTACACTGAAAAAAACTCGCGTTTGAATCGTCAGTGGGAAATTCTTTAAATATGAAAACATAACTTTTAAATATAATAACTTTTAGATATAATATCTCTTTGGGTTTGAGACTTTAGCCTTTGCAACTTAAGGATCTTATCTATTCACAAACAGCTTGAAACACTCCAGAGAAAAAGGAAAACTTGAAATCACACCATAAGACCAGTGCAGTGTTTCTAATGGTGTCTTGTATCATGACGTTAAGCGTGTCGTGAGGTAATCAGCAGTAGCCAGTCCCAGGATCTTGTAGGAGACTCAGCTGCTATATAGTTAAACGAATGACAAGGGCCACTGGAAGTGATTCATAGATTCCTCCCCTCCTTCCTCTTGTCCCTGAAAAAGACAAATGAGTGTAAACCCATCCAGGCATAGATCGGCCTGCCATAATTAAACATGCGGCCCCAATCAGTTTATGCAGTCAATAGCATTTCAATTATTCATGCTTGTTCACTGGACCTTAATTGGTGTGGGACTACGTGTAGGGTCATTATTTCTGATGAAACGCCAGCTGATGTCGGCAAGGTACATGATGTTGTCCTTTCCCAGAGATCAATGGGGTGGAAATACGTGCTTCATTGTACATCTTAAAAACCATTTGTTTCTGTTGCTCAAGGGTCCCTCAGGAAATGAGCTGCACACGACTCATTTTCTGTTTTAAACCACTGATACACACTAAAAGGACTTTGGGGCATCAGTAAATGTCAGCGGAAATGTCTCAGTGTTATATAAATATTGTAATATGTTCTGCAGAAGAAATGAAGTCATAGAGGTTTGGAATATAAGGGTAAATGAAGACAGGTTTTTTATTTTGGGGTGAATCTTCTAGGGCTGCTACCAGTGTTGGGGGTAATGCATTACTTTAAAATTGACAAGAAAATATCAGTGTTACCTTTTCAAATAAGTAATGCCAGTTACTTTGTTTTCTCATGTATTGACCGACAGCTCTCCTGTCCTCATGTTGAGAGAAATCAGGAGTGAGTCCAGAGTTGAAAGCACTGTCTGAACATGATGTTACTGTAGATCTAAATTAAATGTGGACATGCATTCACTCATATCACACAAAAACAGATTCCTGTTCCTCAAAATTAATGAAAACAGTGAAATGCAAACTCAGAATATGATGCAAAACTACAATAATAAAATATGCTAAATAACACAAATATATTTTAAGGATTTAATCCCATTTTATTAACCAGTGTCTTTGCTGCTGCTCTTCGATGAGCCAATTCAACCATACTAATAAGCAAAAACAACTTTAGTTAAACATAACATTTGTGTTTTATTTTTTATTTCTGAACAGTGTTGAGCTTTCTTTTCCTGCATCCTATTATTCATGCAGTTCAGAAAGGTTTGAGCTGTGCCGTCTACTGTACAGATGTGAATTTAAACTTCCTTCAGCCTGAGGCTTATTCATTTCGCGTTTGGTAGTAAAGTATAACATTTTTATATTAAAAACAAAGCAAGCCCTTCCCAGGTTGAAAATGTAACGAAAAATTTATATAACACATTTTTGTTCCATAAAAAGTAACTAAGTAATGCAATTAGTCTCTTATTTTAGTGTGTAATGCAATATTGAAATGCATTACTTTTGAAAGTAACTTTCCCGAACACTGGCTGCTACAAACAATTATTGTTTTCTAATGATTACTCTATTAATTATTATCATTATGAATATTATTGTCATTAAGGAACCTGAATAGCACAATTCTTTATAATTCCCATCTGCACTGAACATGCATAAATGACTTCAGATGTACTTCAAATATAAGTCAAGTCAAATCACCTTTATTTATCTAGCGCTTTAAACAAAACCGATTGTGTCAAAGCAACTGAACAACATTCATAGCTTTGGTTTCTAAGCTATTTGTGATTGATTAACCATTGATTAAAAGCATCTGATTTGTGATTGATTAACAATATAGTTTCCCACTACTGGATGATTTGATGACATTTTCACCATTCTCTTTTTAAGGGCACATCATCTTCAGTATTTGAGTGCTCAACGTGAGACATTTTAAATCATTTCGGATCGCCTCAGGACCCTGCTGTATCGTTTTGTGCTTCTCTTCCCCTCGCCGAGCTCAGACTGCCGTAGAGCAGCTATCACTGTATAATGCTAATATGTTGGTGCATGTGTTGGATGAATTTTGCAGTGTTCAGCTCTGTAATTGAGAACTGGAGTGGCACTTGTTTCAAGAAATGAACAGGATGTTTGATATAATTAGCAGTGTCCTGCATAAAATCATAGTGTGTGCCAAGCCATATTACACCATAATTACACACCTATGATAGATTCATTATATATTATATACATTCACTACAGTGTAAACATACATAGAAGACTGAAAAATGCATCAGGACCAGTCTGTTATTGGTTAACCATAAAAAAACCTCATCACAAAAACTGTAAAAAAAATTATTGTGATTTTAACAGAAAAAATAAAAAGACTGTAAAAATGTTAAAACCTGTTAACTGGTTAACAGTAAGTTTTCATACTATATTAGGTAAATAAATGTAATTAGAAAAGCAATAAATAGGTTGTTTATAGAAGGTGACCTAACTTCTAAGTAAAGCAATCTTTTTTTTTTTTTTTATCTTCACAGGTTCATAATTGGGTTAATCTAATCCTTAAATAATTTGTGGCAATATGCTGAAGTCACACACAGACTTAAACATTCAGCACGGGAAACACAACAATGGTACCAATTAAAATTCATTTATTTGTATGGTAACACTTTAGTGTAGGGTCCAATTCTCACTAATAACTAGTTGCTTATTAGCATGCCTATTATTAACATATTGGCTGTATATTGGTGCTTATAAAGTACATATAATGCACGACATCCATAATCCTACCCAATACCCTAAACTTAACAACTACCTTATAAACTATTAATAAGCAGCAAATTAGAAGTTAATTAAGGCAAAAGTCATAGTTAATGGTTAGTTAATCGTGAGAATTGGACCTTAAAAATAAAGTGTGACCATTTGTATTAATTGTAACAGGAACCATTTTATTTGCTCTTTTTGTTGTGCTACTACTGATACAAAACAGGAAATAAAAACAACATCTGTAAAACAAAGCAACTGCAGAATTTATTCTGCTGCAATGCACTCTGGGAGTCAGTGAGTAGATATCAGTGATGCGCGGGCTGATCCAAAATGAGCGAGTGCCTGCGGTTACGGGTCATCCATAAATATTTTTAATAATATTCGGGTCGCGGTCGGTCGGGTTATTTGAATAAAGATGCCAATTAATCCTTTGTAATTTATATAGTACTAGACACAATTTGTAAATACATAGGCCTACACTTTATTGGCTGAATAACTGTTGTGAGATGACGCACAAGCTCAGTCTGCAGGTAGAGATGGAGGCGGCAAGAGAAAAGGTGAAGACTGGGGAGCAACGGTGCTGATTTTGGTAAAACATGGTTTTTTAAGTTTTGTTTAAGATTTTCGTTTTGTATAAATTGTATCTTAATTATGATCAATATTTTATTAATGAATTGCCCATAATAAATAAGAAGCAAATATATGGCACACAATATAATAAGGCGCAGACATGATCACTTGCATTGCATGTGAACAGGAGGGCACCAAAACTCAGCTTGTGCCTCACAGATTTGAGAAATATAGGCTATATGTTACAGAAAGCTTGAAATGTCTACTTTTAAACGAAAATATTCAAACCAAAATAAATAGGCTACTCTCTGATTATGTAATCCATATGAAATGTGGATTTCCCTCTGGCGTTCATAGTGAGTCCACATCGTCAACTTCATCTTTGCAGCAACACAGAAGACACCCGTTTATTAGGCTACTAAACAAATACTAAACAATCCTAGCTAATTTAGACACATTCATAATCGAATTGAATTTGTGGCAAGCTTTATGCGTGCGGTCATAACGCATATTATCCTGTAGGCTATAGCCTACTAAGTCATGAGTAAACCAAATTAAGGGTGTACTCACACTGCCAGTTTGAACCGTGCCCGAGTGCGTTTGACCACCAAAGCGCGGTTCGTTTGACTAGTCTGAGTGCTCCGAATCGTGCCCGGGCGCGGATCGATTGGCCGGCCCTGGCCCGCTTGGAAGAGGTGGGACAGGGCATGGTTCAGTTGGACTCGGGCACGGTTCGCATGCAGTGTGAGCGCTAACCGTGCCGGGGCACGGAAAAGGACGCTTTGCATCACGGTTTTGCGACGCTCCAAAACCAACATGGCAGGGAAAGGGTCACTTTGGTCTACGGCAGAGGTGCAAAACGCATAAAAAACTAAAAACTGCAAAGTCCTTGCTGCACTTCAGCTGGTACCTTGCAAACACCCTCATACGAGCAGCACGATTACGTGAAAATGTTCGCGCCACTAAGGCGACACATCTGTTTAACAACAGACTGTGGACCAAACAACACAAAATTATCCACAAAGAAAACAGAGCGATGCACTCCATTGTGTTCAGAGAGCACCGCTCTTCCTGTTTATCCCGAAACCGTCGCACCATAATGACGTAAGCGTGCTCCGGCACGAATGCTGAAACCCTATATGTGAGTGCAGGCCAGAGGGGGAGTGGAGAGGGGGGACAATCGTACTCGGGCCTGGTTCATGGCAACCGTGCCTAGTGTGAGTACACCCTAAAGGATCAAGTACCCCCTACAGTTCTATTTTAGTTACTAGAAATCTTGTCTAAGTAAACTATACTAACTAAGCATTTGTCAGTACAACATACTGTTCCTATTTAACTCTACTTAGTTTTTTCAAGGCAATTGGTTTGCATGCTTTTTTTAAGTAAGCCCAACTAATTCGATTTTATAGTGTAGTTTTTTCTCATCAGTTGTGTAAACTAGGGTCTAATGTTGTAAAATTAATGTTTATTGCATATAATATTGCAGTATTATGTAGGTAACCATGAAGAGGTTTAGTGTTTGTCAAGTCAAGTCACCTTTATTTATATAGCGCTTTAAACAAAATACATTGCGTCAAAGCACTGAACAACATTAAGAAAACAGTGTCTCAATAATGCAAAATGATAGTTAAAGGCAGTTCATCATTGAATCCAGTGATGTCATCTCTGTTCAGTTTAAATAGTGTCTGTGCATTTATTTGTAATCAAGTCAACGATATCGCTGTAGATGAAGTGACCCCAACTAAGCAAGCCCAGAGGCGACAGCGGCAAGGAACCAAAACTCCATCGGTGACAGAATGGAGAAAAAACCTTGGGAGAAACCAGGCTCAGTTGGGGGTCAGTTCTCCTCTGACCAGACGAAACCAGTAGTTCAATTCCAGGCTGCAGCAAAGTCAGATTGTGCAGAAGAATCATCTGTTTCCTGTGGTCTTGTCCTGGTGCTCCTCTGAGACAAGGTCTTTACAGGGGATCTGTATCTGGGGCTCTAGTTGTCCTGGTCTCCGCTGTCTTTCAGGGATGTAGAGGTCCTTTCTAGGTGCTGATCCACCATCTGGTCTGGATACGTACTGGATCCGGGTGACTGCAGTGACCCTCTGATCTGGATACAGACTGGATCTGGTGGCCACGGCCAACGTATTTGGATATTAAAAGCATATTAGTATGTTATGTGTAAGCCAGGTTAAAGAGATGGGATGCATTTTGGACTAGCTGTAGTTTATTAACTAAGCATGTAGAACAACCATCCAATAAATCATTACAATAATCAAACCTTGAGGTCATAAATGCATGGATTAATATTTTTGCATTTGACATTGAGAGCATAGGCCGTAATTTAGGTATATTTTTGAGATGGAAAAATGCAGTTTTACAAATGCTAGAAACGTGGCTTTCTAAGGAAAGATTGCGATCAAGTAGCACACCTAGGTTCCTAACTGATGATGAAGAATTGACATATACGTGCCAATGAAGCGAATAAACTCAAAATGTTCAAGCGTCCCACTACACGCGAATAGCGTGATTTATTCACGCAAGTCGCGACTTGGGTTTGTATTAATTACAATCTAATTTAACGTAAAAAAAAAAAAAAAAAAAGAAAAACAGCAAGTTTATTAACAATGAATCACTTGATTAAATATGTGGTTATACTTTGTAAATCATACAAACACCAATATGCCATTCCTCAAATACCTCAAAGATTGTCACTGTATATTTTAATGGTTCAGTTCTTGTGATTCCTTGCAGCTCCCATCAGTAGTCCCAAAACAACATTGATGCATTGCAACTTTTTCTCATATTATTGCATTGAAACTTTAGATCACCAAACATGACTAGCTTTATTACATTTTCTGTGTGTAGGTGATTGGTTGCTAGGATGTTGCTATGTGGTCGCTAAGGTGTTTTAGTGCATTACCATGCAGTTGCTAGGGTGCTCTGTGGGGTTGCTAGGTAGTTTCTAATGTATTATGGGTGACAGTAGGGTGACCATGCGTCCTCTTTTCCCCGGGCACATCAGGATTTCTATATTGCCTAAACCACTCAGGTTTTGGCTTTGTTTTCCTGTTTTCATACTTGCTAAAGGTAGTGATAGAAAAGTAGTTTGATGAATAACATGCAGGCATTGTAAATAATCAATTAATCATTGCGCTTGAGAAGATGGTAACTAAAGAGAACAATCAAAGCTGTGCAAATATGGTTACATATTAGGTGTGTTCGATTTGAAGTGGCTCTGCGCAGACCGATCAGTGTTTAACATCAAAGTACCGCAAGAGTGTTTCAAAAGCATAAGGAGCGTCTGCTCTCTAGCTCTCAAGGTACTTTGATGTCATACACCGATTTGTCTGTGCAGCACAAACAAAGCCAAAACCTGGATATTTTAGGCAATATAGAAATCCTGGCCAGGACGTGCCCTAGGTGACAGCAGCTCATCAAGGCTGTTCCTAAGTGGTTTCCAGGGTGTTTTGAGTGGTTGTTGTTAGTCCATTGCTATGTTGTTGCTTGGGTGATCGAAGTAATTATGTGAGACTGGGATGCTGGAAGCACTTTAAATTGTAGCAGACAAATGTGTGAACATCAAAGTTTAGATAAATAGTGCAAAACAGGCCAAAAGTGTTAAAACCATCTGCTTTCCTATGATTACTTAATGAGTGAATCAAAAAGAGAGAGTGTATCTCTGGGGGCAGCGAGTGTGCTTGTGTTTGTAGGGTCTGGTGTTTTCATGCTTGCATGCATTAAGCTGCAGAGATGTGGCAGATATGGTGAAAGTGAACTGCATTTGTTCTCTTCATCATGTTGTTCTGAATGCATGTGTCTGAATGCATGAAGGCACAGTGTGTATATACATTACTGTTCGAAAGTTTAGGCTTGGTAGATTTATTTTTAATTTTTTCTAAGAAATTAATATTTTTAGTCAGCAAGGATACACTCAATTGTTAAAAAGGCTGGACTTTTACATTGCTATTTATTAATTTTGTCATTAAAGAAATGTTAACTTTCTATTCATCAAAGAATAAAAAAAAAATGTTTTGATGGTTTCCACAAAAATATTGTACAGCACAACTGTTTTCAACATTGTTAATAATCAGAAATGTTTCTTGAGCAGCAAATCATCATATTATTCATCATATCATCATATATTTGGGGTAATGCAATGTGTTTATTCGGTTTAAGTTTTAAAAAACACATTGTTTTCCACATACTGTACATTATTGTTTCTCCTCTACGCCCCGCCTTTCTGAAACGCATCGATTTTTACAAATCGTTCTGAAAAAGCGAGATGTGATCTGATTGGCCAGCTATCCAGTGCGTTGTGATTGGCCGAATGCCTGAACTTATGCCATCTCCCGGCAGGACGAGGCTCAGTCCAGCTGCTCTGCTTGTGCACATCCCATCATCGGATCTCTTTTAGCAGTTCAGTCAATGTACTGTTAGGAGTAACTGAATAACTCAGGAGATTGGTTTATTTCGCGTCAGAGGAGTGAAAGGCATGTTTATAAATGGTATAAGTTAAGTAACTTTTGGATTAGTGTGTACTGGAGACGCAAACTGTTTCAAACTATTGTGTTTGATATGGTGAACTGGTTCGACTGGTTCACTAAGAAGATCCAGTTAAATAGAAAGATTAGGGCATTATGCAAATCTTCCCGCATACTGACTTAGATATGTGTTGGCGTGTTAGAACGAGCTGTTTTAGGAGGACGTGGATGAGTCTTAACTTTTATAAAGAATATCTCTTTGGATTTGAGACTTTAGTCTCCGCAACTTTACAAATCTTCTTTATTCACCAAGATTTTGTAACACTCCAAAGAGAAAGGAAAAATTTAAATCACATCATATGACCCCTTTAACAAATCTTACTGACCCCAAACATTTTAACAGAATTGTACATGTGAATGCTTGTGAGTTTTATATGGTTTTGAAAATTTTATAACTTTTAGATTAGGGAACACTATTCAGCATTAACTAGTTGCTAGTTAATTATAATGTCTTTTTATTAGTACTTAAAGCACATTTTAAAGGCTTATTCTGGATGACCATCTTCTGGGTACGTTAACCCGAACCAATGCCTAAAGATAATTACCAAAACAAACACCTTATTAACAATCAATAGGCAGCAAATAAGCATTTTTTAAAATGAAAATAGTGAATGTTACCTAATCTAAAGTGTTATAAAAAATGTAAACATTCACAAGAAAGGTTTAAACCTAGTAACCAAAATGTGCTAAAAATTTCAATGTTTTTTCTTTTTTTTCTGCATATTTTTTGACCAAATGACTTTGTTTTTAACAACACATTTCTTTGTTCAAAGATTTTCATTTTGTCTTCTCAATGATTAAAATCCAGACAGTTTTCTTCTAGAAAGACAGTCTTTCTATACTTTGCCGGAAGTAACACGGAGTCAAGAATAATCAAGAGAGTCTTTATTATTGGAACTCATGAGGAAGACACACGTACTGACTTGTAGACCCAACAAACACAGACTGAAAGGACATGGGTTTTAAAGACAGGCAAAACAAGGGACTAAGGAGATACACCTGGGAACTAATCAGTCACACCTGGGAACTTATCAATTAAGAAAGGACAAAAAATGGGTCAGACAGAACATGGGGAATGTAACACATGCAGGGAAAACTCAACATTATGAGTCCAGGGGTGTGACATTACTCCCCACTCCCGGAAGGTGCGACGTCGCACCGTATAAACAACTGTAGGAACTTGGGAGGAGGTTCTGGTGGAGGACGGACCCCCGAGAGGGGGCCACGGAGGGAGGAGCCAAGAGGAAACGGGAGCAGGAGGAGTCCAGCTGGACCCAGGCCACAGCCATAAAGATGGCTCACGGTGGAGCCGACGGTGGGAGGAGCCGTGGAGGAGGAATGGCCGCCGACACCAGGGAGCTGACAGGTCAAGGGGCCGAGGTGGATCCTGGGCTTAACTCAGGAACAGGAGACCATCGTGGGCTTAACTCAGGAACAGGAGACCATCGTGGGCTTAACTCAGGAACAGGAGACCATCGTGGGCTTAACTCAGGAACAGGAGACCATCCTGGGCTTAACTCAGGAACAGGAGACCATCGTGGGCTTAACTCAGGAACAGGAGACCATCGTGGGCTTAACTCAGGAACAGGAGACCATCGTGGGCTTAACTCAGGAACAGGAGACCATCGTGGGCTTAACTCAGGAACAGGAGACCATCGTGGGCTTAACTCAGGAACAGGACACCATCGTGGGCTTAACTCAGGAACAGGACACCATCGTGGGCTTAACTCAGGAACAGGACACCATCGTGGGCTTAACTCAGGAACAGGAGACCATCGTGGGCTTAACTCAGGAACAGGAGACCATCGTGGGCTTAACTCAGGAACAGGAGACCATCGTGGGCTTAACTCAGGAACAGGAGACCATCGTGGGCTTAACTCAGGAACAGGAGACCATCGTGGGCTTAACTCAGGAACAGGAGACCATCGTGGGCTTAACTCAGGAACAGGACACCATCGTGGGCTTAACTCAGGAACAGGAGACCATCCTGGGCTTAACTCAGGAACAGGAGACCATCGTGGGCTTAACTCAGGAACAGGAGACCATCGTGGGCTTAACTCAGGAACAGGAGACCATCGTGGGCTCAACTCAGGAACAGGAGACCATCGTGGGCTCAACTCAGGAACAGGAGACCATCGTGGGCTCAACTCAGGAACAGGACACCATCGTGGGCTCAACTCAGGAACAGGACACCATCGTGGGCTCAACTCAGGAACAGGACACCATCGTGGGCTCAACTCAGGAACAGGAGACCATCGTGGGCTCAACTCAGGAACAGGAGACCATCGTGGGCTTAACTCAGGAACAGGACACCATCGTGGGCTCAACTCAGGAACAGGAGACCATCGTGGGCTTAACTCAGGAACAGGACACCATCGTGGGCTTAACTCAGGAACAGGAGACCATCGTGGGCTTAACTCAGGAACAGGACACCATCGTGGGCTTAACTCAGGAACAGGACACCATCGTGGGCTTAACTCAGGAACAGGAGACCATCGTGGGCTTAACTCAGGAACAGGAGACCATCGTGGGCTTAACTCAGGAACAGGAGACCATCGTGGGCTTAACTCAGGAACAGGACACCATCGTGGGCTTAACTCAGGAACAGGAGACCATCCTGGGCTTAACTCAGGAACAGGAGACCATCGTGGGCTTAACTCAGGAACAGGAGACCATCGTGGGCTTAACTCAGGAACAGGAGACCATCGTGGGCTTAACTCAGGAACAGGAGACCATCGTGGGCTTAACTCAGGAACAGGAGACCATCGTGGGCTTAACTCAGGAACAGGAGACCATCGTGGGCTTAACTCAGGAACAGGAGACCATCGTGGGCTTAACTCAGGAACAGGAGACCATCGTGGGCTTAACTCAGGAACAGGAGACCATCCTGGGCTTAACTCAGGAACAGGAGACCATCGTGGGCTTAACTCAGGAACAGGACACCATCGTGGGCTTAACTCAGGAACAGGAGACCATCCTGGGCTTAACTCAGGAACAGGAGACCATCGTGGGCTTAACTCAGGAACAGGAGACCATCGTGGGCTTAACTCTTAACTCGGGAACAGGAGACCATCATGGGCTTAACTCGGGAACAGGAGACCATCATGGGCTTAACTCGGGAACAGGCACTGGAGAATTGGAAGCCCCCTCAGGGCTGAACAAAGAAACCAAGGACGAAGGAGGGCTGGACAGGACCAGCGGAGATGTCGGGCAGAGTAGGTGGGTAGTTCAACCTCCTGTTCAGATTCCCAGTCTATAAAATACTCCTCATTCTTGGCACTTTTGGCACTCCATAGTCTTTTTACCCTCTGCCGCGATTCAGGGGTCAGAGCTCCTCTCCGTGCTCACCCTTTCCATGTCCTTCTCCCTTGTGGCAGGCGGTGTTGCCGGCTCACACACCTGGTCTGACATCACTGCGACTGGCTCCGTGACAATCCTTAGCTCTGTTGCTCTAAGCGGCGATGGCTCGTCAGTCACTGCGTGCTATTGCAGGCAGACAGTGTGACCCGTTTCTTGCCAAAGTCCACTCCACAAATGTGGCAAATTCCTCCTGAGGAACATCTTCGGACAACAATGCTCTGCACTCGGAGTTCATGCTGGCGTTATAGAACACGCAGAGCACATAGTGTGGGTAGCTGATGATGTTAGCTAGCAGTAGGAACTGTCTCGTATGGTCCTCGAGAGAACGTCCTTCCTGCTCCAGCAGGAGGAGGAGGAATTTGGGGCGAAAGAGGAGATCCTTGGACACAACACTATGGGAAAAAGAATGACTGAGGAAAACAAATGGAGGGGAGACACGCAATTTTAACTTTGTCGGCCGGGTCTTCTGTCACAATGCTGTGCCAGAAGGAACACGGAGTCGAAAATAATCGAGAGAGTCTGAGGGAAGACACACATACTGACTTGTAGACCCGGCATACAGACTGAAAGGACATGGGTTTTAAAGGCAGGCTAATGAGGGACTAAGGAAACAACACCTGGGAACTAATCAGTTAAGTTGCTTGTATGATATACACTGGCTCGCCTGCACGGTTTAAAACAGAAGTGGCCTCTTTTCAATATTGCAATGCACCCACGCTACAACCCCGAATAGTCAGATGTGTCATGGACACACTCTGTTACTGTAAAAACGCACTGAAAAGGGCAAACAAACCAGAATTTATAAATTCATAGTTTTCATAAAGTTTTATTTTGTTCTCATTATAATGTTATAGATATATATATGATAATCTCTGATAATGAGCAGTAGCTAATAATCTCATCATAATATTACAGACTTGCCCTGCACATGTTGCAGTTCACCCTTTTTTTCATTTTTGAAGTGTTTCCAATGAAATTTAAGCAATTAAAAACCATCATGGTGAACAGTGAGCATCTGAAGTGTCTCTGCAGGAAATAATGCATTATTTATCGGCTCTAAGATATCGGCCAAATTCTCTTATTGGTTCAGTAACGATAACAGAAAAGTTAACATTTATCAGCTGATATCGATAGGGTGGCCGATAGATCGTGCATCCCTAATTTTGAATAACTCAATTTAGATTAATACTTTACATGTTTACATGTACAAAATAAGTGCACTTTTTTAAAGCACGAAAGGATTATTAAAGATTACAATGTGTTAAAAAAAAAATATTGATGAATGTGTCTCTCCTTACAGACAGTACGTTTTTTAAAATGTTCTTATCATAAGATTCTTATAAGATTTGATACAATTCAATACAATGGAGAACACTTCTTTTTCAGAAGGGGCTAGCAAGGTCCAAACACAGTTTCCAGCTGAAGCAGGATTGTCTCATGAGGGAAGACATTTCCTTCAGGACTTTCATCTCTCCCACCTTCCATCCTTTCATCTGCTTCTCTCTTTTCTTCCCTTTATCTGAGTCGCCCAGGAAGATATAGCACAGGTTTCTCTCTAAATCTACTCCTCCGCAAGTGGAAAATTACCCATGAGCCCCTGGGGCATGGCTGAGAGCTGAGGCGACCAATTAGCAGTGCAGCCAGCACGAGAGTCTTGAACTTTGATAATTTCAGTAAAGTTACAGTTCACTTACACAGACTGTGAACCAAACCAGAATAAAATATTTTATAATTGAGGCTGATTAAGTCTGAAGTATGAGGAGCAGTGGTGATTCTTGCCTCAGTAAACACCTCTAAAAATACACTATATCATAGCGATTCTTCATAGTCCTACACTGAATAGGTAATTCCTGTTCAAATATAGTCATAGGGATGACAGATGGCAATGCTTTTTTAATTTCGGCAGTATGACCACTTTTAATAACACTTTGTGGAGTATTTTTAACTAGTGTTCATTATTGACTCATGTTGTGAAGTGTTGTGTGTGTGTGTGTGTGTGTGTTTGTGTGTGTGTGTCCAGAGGCACTCAGTTTTCCATAAGAAGTGTTTCCTCTTCAGGAAGGAGCTCCGAGCAGCCACTTCCTGTGACTGTTCAATCCATCCCGGCCGTAGTTTATAAAAGTATTGATACACAGTAATTAAGTCAATGGTGTAACTGTGTGGGAATTAGCACTTAACAGAAGATTACACTCGAAAACAACACATCTGAACAAAGAAAAACAGAATCCAGAACCCTCACCGAAACATTGCTAAAGGGATCAGCTACAAGTCAAATACACTAGATTAGAGCATTATAGTTTATCTGAAGATAGATAATACAGGAGCTGATCTGAATGGACAGAATAAAGTGACAGCGGAGTGACTGCAGTGAATGGACAGAAAGTTGAGATAAGAGTAGAGACTAATGGATGTTGCGTAGCTTGAATGTCTGTAGCGCAGAACACGCTAAAGTTAGGTTTAAGAGTATATGATGTTTCCCTTTGCACCACCAGTAACAGGCGAGGAACACACCCATACATTCCCATGACTCTAAGAGTAAACATGTAAATGCATAATAATAAATAATGATGATAAAAATAACTATAATATTCATGTTGTTAATAAAAATATGCATAGTGTAAATGTATAAATAATAATAATAATAACAACTATAAAATTAATGTTGATAATAATATACATCATATTGAGAGTTTTGGATTGAAGAAATGTGGATTTACTGAATGCATAAAGCAAATGTATAATGATAATAATAATGTTGTTTTGGTATTACGTATATAATTGTATAGTATTTGTAAATGTTTTTAATTAACTGTTATTTTTATATTTTCAGTTTTTATTTTAATTGTAGTTTGCATGTCAGTCTTTTTTTTAAAGTTTATTTTATATTTACATTTATTTCAGTTTCGGTTGTAGCAGTTTTAATGTCAATTCAACCTCTGTTTATTTAGTTGCCAAGGCAACATTTAAAATGGTCATTTTTAAAACATATACAGCTTTAGTTCCTTTACCAAGTTTTTTTTTTTTTTTAAGATTCAGATTTAGTATTAGCTAACAATACCAACACTCGTAAAACTTTTTAAAAACAGTGTCCTTGTATTAATTGCAAAATGAATTCTGGCATTCAAATCCTCAAACAAACATATTTATATTCAGCCCTCTGAAAATATTCAGTTTGTATGTGTGTGTGTGTGTGTGTGTGTGTGTGTGTGTGTGTGTGTGTGTAAGGAATTACATTTTATCTGCACGCAAGAGCAATGCTCTAAATACCATCAGACGACACTGAAACACACCGATCTGTGAGAGTCATTAGTCACCATCACCATCTGTGTCACAGCATACAGATACATGTGTGTGTGTGTGTGTTTAAGAGAGAGAGAGAGATGTTTGTGTGTGTGTGTGTGTGAGAGAGAGAGAGAGAGAGAGCAATATACTGTCATCTCACACGAAATAGAGATTGAGCTGAACTGAAAGAGGAAGCTGTATGGATGTGGGACAGGGATAAAGTGTGTAAGAGCAGACGTACAGCCGCTTCATTGTTTTCGAGTGTAAGTGATGTGCATTAAACACAATGCACTGATCAATAGGTGATTAACAGCACTGTTTTACTGCATCGTCTCACCATGTTCATTGCTGGAGATGTTGATGTTCTACTAATGACCATTATGAACATATGAAAAAACAACAAAGAACAACTTTGTTCTATTATATTCTATATTCTATTATAGGTCAGTGAAATATATTTGGAAGCAGTGTTTTGTTTATATGGAGTGTTTGTTCCTTTTCCCATGAGCAGAGAGAGCTGCACCGCACACACAGGCAAGAGAAAGTCTTGCAGTTCAAGTCATTTCCTGTTTGACTCAGATCTTGTCTGGCGGGTGGCAAACCTGTGGCCTGTGAGTCAGCAGAGAACGGGGCACAAACTTGCCCTCAAAGTGATCACACAATAGTCTGTGCTGAGTCAAGCGACGTGTATTCGTTTCAGAAAAGTAGAGCAGGTCTCTGGTGCTCTGCTGGTGAGCGTGAGTTTGCATATCCCTGCGTGATGCAACCAAGATTACAGAAACACTTCCCCATCACATGGAGGGAAAATATACCGTACTGGAAGAACAATGTGCTATTTGTCTTGCAAATATTGCAGTTTTTCATAAATATTGGAGCCCGACCTCTGTATGAAGGTTTTTTTTTTTCTGGGAGGATGTTCATTATGCAAATGCTGCATGTTGTTGTTCATTATGCTTGAGATGCTGCAGCTACGAGACAAACACGAGGCTTTGATCTCAATGTCTCAGAGGGAACACGAGAGGTGTTTACGTGCCAAAGTGCACATCATTGGCATGGGCCTGCTCAGAAGTGTGCTTTCCATCCAGGAGAAGCACCTGTGGGTGCTGTTTGTGAAATTATAGGAATAGAAAAATTCAAATTCTGTCATCATTTACTCGCTTTCGCCATCATGTCATGCAGGACTTTTTCTGTTGTGGGAATCAAAAGATGAATTTTCACGGCAACTCTTTTGCATGTAATGAAAGTGTATGGCAACTGAAGGCCTGTTCACCACCACACAAATGATTGTATGAAAATTCGGTCCTATTTCACACAGACCAAAGCATAAAGAACAGCAGACAGGAAGAATGAAAGAGCAAATTCCCTGTAGGTGACACTTATAGAAAATCAGAAATACCCTGTTTACCCTGGTATACTGTCAAAAAAAACCTATTGGATCACATATTACAAGAAAATACTATTTAAGTTTTGGTACTTCAAAATTTCATGTTTAATTCAATGTTTAGTTGTCAATTCTTTGTAAGTATTTGTGAAATTTACAAGCAATTTATTGAATGAAAATACGTTTTTTCAGTGTACACAAAATAGTGTGAAATTTTCCATTTTCACATACTTGTCATGGACAATAAAGAAAATCAAATAGTATTTTTATGTTTACCATCAGCCGCTCAGATTTATGTATTCAAACATAGTATCATAAAAAGTTTAATTTGTGAACTATATTCCAGGTCTTCTCAAGATGCGTGATAGCTTTGTTAGAAACAAACAAACAAAATCTAATGTCAGATTTGTTTGAAAAAAATATATATATAATTGTGTGAATGATCAATTTTCCTAAAAACAAAAACAGCAACAAATCTCTTAAATTGTATTTCATAGCAACTGGCTGTATAATTTAATTATTACACTATGAACAACAGAAATCAAGTTGGTTCTGTCTGTCAAAAGGATGGTTTAGGTTCAGGACGTCCCAGCTTCAGCTTCTGACGGAGCTCATTGATTACCCCTGGTATATCATGGGTGTTGGTCTTCTGTCCTGCTAATGTGATCTCCTTTAATGTTACAGCCCGAGGGGGGCTACATGACCTTGAGTTGCTGTCTGAAGGTCAGTCCTGGCGTAAGGCAAAGGTACAAGACTGCATACTTAATGGATTTAATGAGGAAATTAACTATAATCCCATAAATCAGTGCGAAATGACGTAGTAAAAAATGATGAATAAATATAAAACTATTGATTAAAAGATGTTGAATTTGTTAAACGGTGCTTAATGCTAGAGTGTTGTTTCATTAGCTTTGGCTCTGATTGGAGGAGATGCTCTGCAGAATCATGGGTAATGTAGTTTTTCCAGACTATTGTCCACTGTAATGAACCTTTCGTGGAATGGAAAGTTTCCACGGATATTAAAGGTTCTTCATGGAACCGTCGATCCCAGTAAAGAACCTTATTTTTTTAAGAATGTAGTAAAATAGTCTGTTTGTAAACATCACCGAGCTATACTGCCCTACAAAGCAAAAAGACAGTAACTACGCAGAGTGCAGAACTGAGAAAAATGACTTGAAAGTTATCCTGTCATCCAGCCTAAGTAGTTACTGTACAAACAACTACCATTTTTCTCCAAAATGACACACATTTCAGATAAGATTCGCCTTGAATGTCATCGAAATGACAATAACTAATTTTTGACCAAAAATGCAGTTACTGCCTTTTTGCTTTGTAGGACAGTATAGTTGCATGCGAAAGCAGTGGTTCTGGGTTTAAATCACACATCACATTTTGATGAGAAGCTTATTTGCAATAACCGTGTATATTATATTTTTTTCATTTAGCTACATTTTACTAACATTGTCCCAGCAATTGGCTGTTTTTATAAGAATGTTTACAAAAGAAAAAATGTATTTGCTCATGTTTCATAAATGAGGCTCTGCATTGTAAAAAACAATACCTTTCTATGAACTTGCTCCCCCTGCAATACACACAACCTTCAGCCCACACTTTATTATTGCATAATTCACATCCTGTGGCATAACACGCACAAACAGAGGAACAAGGTGTTTTGACGGCAGATACAGATTTGTGTTTGTGGCCGTTTATGCCTCAATCTGTATTTTCACTTGCGTGACCTTAAGCTGTGCAGAGATTACGTTCATAATCAGGGTTTTAGACAGACAGATCAAAACACACACACTCCTCCCTCTGGAAACAGGCTGTTGTTTGCTGAAGGGATTGGAGGGCAGGTACAGACTAATCGTCTGTGTTGGCGGACCATGTTTTAAGGGCTATTTATCATGACAATAACCTCCCCGTCTGACATCCACCATCCTCTGTTCAGTGTGGGAATATGTTGAAGTATTCATAATAATATCATGGCTGCTGCGTGTGTGTGTTGGTGCTTGAAGGCAGTGTGTGCTACTGGCAACACTATCTCTGTTAAGCTTCTTACAGTCAGGGAATCATTATGGAGCAACCTGTTTTTGTTCATGCCAAGAGCCTGCACTGAGATTAGCACATCCTCCCCGGACACAAAAAAATTCAACCCAGACTGAAGGTGTCTCAACACTGTTGTGTGGCTCTGTAGCACCTCTAAATTGGTTTGCTTTGAACTCAAGAGCCAGAGGACATGTGCATTAGGTGTATATTGTATATTTTGTGTACATTATTACTGTACTGCATCTTTAGGACAAAGATTTCCACAGTTGACATTGCCACAAAAATATATTTGTATGGTTTTGTAATTGCCATTATGCCCAGATTCACATTTTTACTGCATTTAATCAGGGTATTATAACTGTTGTTACTTAAAATAAAATAAATGTTAACTAAAACTAAATAAAATATAAGAACATCTAAAAACTTATTTTAATTTAGGTAGTTATAAAAAAAAAAAAAAATATATATATATATATATATATATATATATATATATATATATATATATATATGTATATATATATATATATATATATATATATATGTATATATATATATATATATATATATATATATATATATATATATATATATATATATATATATATATAAAACATAAAAAAAAACTGAAACTGATACAAATGACAAAAGCACATAACAATATTAAAAATAAAGCCACAAATTAAAATAAAAACAGGAAATATACAGATAAAAACCAATGGGATTATTATTACAATGATATTAATAAAAACTATAATAATGCATCTGAAAAAATCAATGTCAATATATAAAATCAATATATATATATATACATATATCATAAATTAAAAGCAATACAACATTTACTCTCATGATATACACTACTGTTCAAAAGTTTGGGCTCAGTAATTCTTTTGACTTTTGAATCTTTGTATTCAACAAGGGCACGTTTAATTAACCAAAAGGGGCACTCAAGATATTTATAATATTACAAATAAACAGCTATTTCAAATAAATTTTGTTCTGCAAATTTGTATTTCTATGAATCAACTGTTTTCAACATTGATAATAATCCAGAATGTTTCTTGAGCACCAAATCAGCATATTGGAATGTTTTATGAAGGATCGTGTGACACTGAATTCCGCCTTAGATTTTTTTTTATGTTTAATACTGTAAAGCTGCTTGCGGCAAAGCAGTCTATTGTGTAAAGTGCTATATAAAACAATGTGACATGTTGTGACTTGATTTGACTGGAGTGCTGCATTGCAGAGCCGGTGTAATCACATCACTGTGATCAACTGCTTTCTTAACTGATGCTTTCTCACCACTGTTATTTTGGTTTTGTGTATATTGAGGGGAAATCACAAAGCACATATTAACATATTCATAGATGATTCCAGCAGTGTGGGCAGCAATAGGCTGTTCGCTAACAGTAAACCGCTGCTCAGTTATTTCCAACATCTTATTTTCCCTAAAACAGTGGTCTCCAAACCTCCAAACCAGTCACTGTGAGTTTAGCTCCAACCCTAATTAAACACACCTGATAATCAATGTCTTTAGACATATTATAAACTTATAGTGAAGTGTGTTGGAACTGGCTGGACCTAAAATCTCCAAGATGTTTGCCCTACAAAAGCAGGATTGGACAAACTTGCCCTAAGAACTTCACCATTAGTGTATCAGGGCCTTTAAGAAGGAGAAGGTTGGATGGAGACGTGGCTTGGCAGGGTAGTACACATGCTCTGTAACATTGAGCAATCATAATTTATCATCTTGTTTGGGGTCAGAGGTGATTACTCGCATTGTTTTTGCGGCTAAAAATGCTGGTGTGACTGGCCAGAGTTCTGCCATGGATGTTGTGCTGAGGAGATGCTGGATCAGCAGCCGCGGTCAGGATCTTATGTAAGACTGACACTGGATCCTGAGAGACTGAGCCAGAACAGTGAATGCGCCTCTGTTTGTGCGTTTTCTCATGATCTCTGGCAAGGAATGTTTGGGCCGTTCCAGGGGCTTTTCATGCCACAGGGCCTTTCAATGGCCAGCACTGAATAGCTTCAGTCGGGTGGTCGTGATTTGAGCTGACCTAGCACAAACATTTCTCTGCCTGTTCTCCGTCAGAGCCATGAATGAAGAGCAGGAGAGGTTGATGGGACTACAGATAGGCAAATATGCACATCCAGTAAAAGGGGTCACTTTATGAAAAAAACAGGATTTTCGTTGAACCTTTGGACATTAAAGGGGGGGTGAAATGCTCGTTTTCACTCAATATCCTGTTAATCTTGAGCACCTATAGAGTAGTACTGCATCCTTCATAACTCCAAAAAGTCTTTATTTTTATTATATTTATAAGAGAAAGATAGTCTGTACCGATTTTTCCCGGAAAAACACGAGCGCCTAGAGGCGTGACATGTGGGCGGAGCTAAAGAATCACGAGCGCCAGTAGGCTTTTGAGTTGAGAGCATGTGGAAGCTGTGACACAGATCCAGAGGCTGAAATTTAACAAGAGCAGCATCAGCAAAGGCGGTATGCTATGTGGTATGTACTGAAACTGTATATATTTGATTAGCGGTTTTGGAAAGTTCCACTTTATGTCGTCTTTTTTTTTTTTTTTTTTTTTTAAAGCTGTACATGTGGAAAGTGCAGTTTGATGACAACATCGCATGTTGTTTACTTGATGTGCTTACGGGCTGATAGCTAAGTTAACAACACAGAGATATTAGAAGTAGTTTTACTCACGGCATGCGGTACCAACACACAATCGTGACCCTTTTCCGTTGGGACTGCATTATCCTTAAGAAATAAACGATGTGCAATCCGAAATGCAGGGAACAAACAAAAACACTTGCATAACTCCGTTGATGCTCTGTAAAAATAAACTCCATCCACTGGTCCCTTAATGCTGTTTCTCTTTAGGTAATCTGTGCAGGGTTGTCTTGCCCTGGCAACCAAAAACACACTTCTTTTGTGACTTTTCGCGACGCTCTCGCTCTGATCAGGCTGTGCTCAGCCTCTCTCAGTGCTCTGCTATACGGGAGCGCGCGCTCTTCCGGCAGAAGTGCCTCAGGACCCATATAAGGAAATTCCGCTCCATCTAACGTCACACAGAGCCATACTCGAAAAAAACTTTCCGAAACTTGTGAAAAACCGGAAGAGGTTTTTTTGGAACAGAAATACTTCAAACGTACAACTTAATTTTTGAAACTTTGTCCATGTTTAGCATGGGAATCCAACTCTTTAACAGTGTAAAAAACTCAGTATGCATGAAATAGCATTTCACCCCCCCTTTAAAGTGCTTAAAGGGGTCATGAACTGGAAAATCAAGACGTCCTTGATATTATCACATATTCACAGAGGTGACTTTACACTGAAAAAAAAAATATGATTTACTTTTAAACAATTTTCACTAAGAAATTGCTAGTAAATTACATAACTCGCAAGTAACAGAATCGGACATTTTCAGGTAAAAAGACTGAAATAGTATTTTATAGTATTTTCTGTAAAAAAATATAGTGTAATTGTAACTTTGAAATTTCTTTTTTTTACAGTAAACAATAAAAACATACTGCAAGTTTCACACCTCAATGTTAACTCTCCAGTTTTAAATATAAATACTAGGTATGCACAAATACCACTTTTTCCAGAACGAATCCAATACTGATTTCATATTTGATATTTGTCGATACCTAATACCGATACCTGTATTTTCATTGCGTTTGTGATTTTCAAATATATTGGATCTAGAAACCAAAAGAATATGAATCATATTAGGTGGCTTCACATTTTACGTTTTATCATCTAATATGTGATACAACTTATATTCCAAAGCAATTCATATAATGCAATTATCCTCAAGCAAGCAAAACATGCACAACTTGCACACACATTTGTATTGGTGCAGAATGAGAGAGACACACGTATAGCATAGCGCATTCCCTACAGGCAACTAATTTCATTTTCACTGTGAATAAAGTTGTATAGGCTTGAAATGTAAAATAATTGTTGTTTATAGTGAATGCTCCAATATGTTTTGTTTATTTATATATGCTATTTATTTGCATATTTAATCCAAATTATGCATGTGCTAAGTTAGCAAATAACAGCAATCAAGACCATGTAACAGAAGTGTGTTCTCACTCGCTCTCTCTCTCTCTCTCTCTCTCTCTCTCTCTCTCTCTCTCTCTCTCTCTCTCTCCTTACCATCAAGTACTGTAACTTTTAGTAACTTGTGCATTGTTTCATGAGCACAGTATCAGGCCTGATGCAAATACCAGTGTCGGTATTGGTGCATCCTTAATAGATATATTAATAAATAGAGTTTTTATTGTTCATCCATCTGAAGAGCCAGGATGTGAAATTGAAATTTCAAATCAAGTTGAAAAAAAACCCCAAAAACTTTATGGCTGAAACTTTACAACTATCATGATCTAATGTTCATTTCACATGTGAAGAGGTTAGCCAATCATTACAGAGCTCATTTACATATAAAAGTTTTAAATGTGCAGCATAAAAATCAACCTCTTTTAATTCTAAAGGTCATAGAAAGCAAAATACTAATGAAAAAAAAAAACTTAAATTATGTTGGATAAATGAACTAAAACGAATAATTATCTGTTTGTTCTAGGTAGACCAAAAGTGAAATTAAAGGATGAATGACATCTTTAATGTCCTCAACACACATAGTACATAAAGTATGGCTTGTAGTGTGTGTCTATAATGTAGGACTCAATTGTCATTAGTGTGTGTGTGTTTGTGTCTTTGTTGTAGAGTTACTTAGAGACCAGAGCCGGGTCTACAAAGAGGAAAGGAGGGAAAAAACTGAGAAAAAATACAATTCAAGAGTGAGATATTTCAGTCCTCAGAGAGGGTGAGTCATTCAGGACAGAGAAATCGAGGTGTGCATGTGTATGGGTGTGAATCTCAGGAAATAGACACATTCCCAGTTACTGGAACGTGAAGGTGAAGAAATCTCCATGATGAAAGTGTCGGCTGGGTAGTATCTGAAGTACAAAGTCTCCTTTCAAATACATGTTCCTTACATTTTCATTTCCACATATGTTCATTTCAGATTTAACAGAAAATGTAAGTGCAGTTCACAAACACATTTTGATATTTCACCAAATGTGAAGAATGATAAAACAGATTCATATGAATTTCAGTCGAAACCTACCAGGTTTAGTGCTACTTGAGGACATGATGATGTGTAGAGCACAGCTTCCTGTCTGGCCAAAGGCTTTATTGATCCACCTAAACGTTCAGGACGGTAGAGTAATTAGCTCCGTGAAGACCATGAAATAAATTCTTACCTGCTTAACTCCTGAATACTCCACACCGACAGGCCACTTAAGGTGAAGTGTGTAGTTTCTATTACATTAGCAGTGGAGTTGCAAAAATTATGTTTCCAAACAAGCTTTCCAAACAATCTGCCTGTCTACCATTGGTCTAAAAACAGGAAGTCCTGCCCCAAAACATGCCATTAGTTAAGCTGACATGTCATTCAAACAAACAGAACCATGTTCTGAAAGCACCACAGAGTCCATATTCTTATTCATAACATACCATCATAACAACTACAACAATCAAAACACTTGATTGAAAAGGATGGCCAGTGGTGACAATTTTACTTTAGCAGGATCAAGATCAAGATTGCCGTACTGGACACTGAAAAATGTTGTCTTTGTCCAGTGTCTGAACTATTTCTCTCCAGAAGTCACATGAGGATTTGTCAATGGGGGCATCTGTTGATTTTGATTCTCCGCAGCTGTTGTCTTGTCATTTCCGTTTATTGTTTGACTGTGAAACAATGGCACAGGCAAGTGCTACCACATTGTGGATAAACTATTCATTGCAAAAAATCAAGGCACAAATGAGCGAACAAAGTATGAGGTGTCTGAAAAATAGCCTTTGTGTATACAATACATGTGCACGTCTTCAAGATGAAATTTTGCAGCATGTACACTGGCACATAAAGCCCAAAATATATTTAAGTTTTGACATGAAAGCTTAATGTATGCGTACAACCATCAAACTATACTAGATCCCTATGAAATCAGATTTTTTTTCCGTTTTATACTTTTCCAAATTGCGTTATTTACCGTATTTTTCTGACTATAAGTCACACCTAAGTATAAGTCCCATCAGTCCAAAAATAACTGTAAAGCAACTGTAAAGTTGCGTCAACTTCTGAATGAAACTACAACAGTGTTAGTAGCCTAGTGAGAAGGGGGTGTTGGGGGAATCACCGTTTTTTCTCCATTTCATCAAACCGCAGTTTTCGCAAGTTCTCGCAACATAATTTGGCTCCACTGTCATGTAACAAATGGGGAAACTGCTTCGCATGTTCTTTTGCGCTTATTTTTGTTGGCAAATAAGAATGATTTGCACGCTTCAAGTTTCAACCTGGTTTCACCGCAGAGTTTGCAAATGATGTTCACATCACGTTATTACGTCACTTCATAAGGTTCCCATGGCAATAGGGGGAAAATGGCGCTTGTGTGAAGTAAATGCAACATTTTTCAACTTTCTGCTAATATATATGTGAGTTTTTTACAACGGAAATACAGGGATTATGAAATCATGCTAGCCCCGCATATTTTGCTTTCTGAAATCGGTCATTTATGCGGCAAAAGAGCGGCATATTTGAAAAAATGCGACCCTACATAAATATGCGGCCTTTGGCTGATTATGCATTAAATCAGGCGATCGCATAATCACGTTTTTCTGGAGGGACTGGCTCTATGCTGCTCAGTGCTCCTGTAGCCTACCCCTGAAATAAATAAACATCTCATCAAGAAATACAATATCCCCACTCAACCATGCAATCCATCCATCAAGATTAAAGCTGTTAATGACACCTCAATTGGAAACTAAGCCAGTCACTATCCAAGTTGGTTTATTTCCTAAGGAATTATGAAGTAATCCTCAGATTCCTATGGTTATCTGTTCACGACCCCGTCATTTTCTGGCATCGGGGAGAGTTGATTAAGTGGTCTGCTTTGTGTGAGAGTCATTGTTTTACCCATGTTCCCCAACCATATTACACAACCAGCATAGAAAGTCCAACGAGTGAAAAGGCAGTTAAGATTCCCCTCTGTTATGACGATCTGGCAGATGTTCTTCTTTGTAGAGAAAAAAGATGGAGGACTGAGACCCTGTATTTATAAAGGACTTAATAACATAACAGGAAAGTTCCGATACCCTTTGCCACTGGTTATTTTGGCCCTAGATCAGCTCCGTGAGGCTACCATATATACCAAGCTTGATCTACGGAGTGCATATAACCTGATCCGAATTAAGGATGGAGACGAATGGAAAACTGACTTCCTCACTACTATGGGGCACTATGAGTATCAGGTCATGCCGTATTGACTTGCCAACGCTCCAGGTGTCTTCCAGTCACTTTCAGATACCTTCTGAAGCAGTATGTAATAGCATACATTGATGACATCCTGATCTATTCTAATTCTGAAGAGGAACAAATAAACCATGTCAAGACCGTACTCACTCGACTCCTAGAGAATCAACTGTATGTCAAAGCAGAAAAATGTGAGTTTCACGTTAGACAGACATGAATACGCACAAAACTCATTGACTCACTCGTCCACAGGCCTGACTCCTTTCCAGTGCATCCTTGGTTATCAACCCCCTATGTTCCTGTGGTCTGACGCCACATCCTCCCTACGAACCAGGACAGCGGGTCTTGCTCTCCACAAGGGACCTCATGTTGCGGCTACCAAGCAGGAAGCTCTGCCCAATGTATGTTGGTCCTTTCAAGATACTCAGAAGAGGTCACCTACCAGTTAGAGCTTCCTGGCTAATTATCATATCTCTCCATCCATTCATGTGTCGCTACTCAAGCCGGTCCACCTGGATGTTGACCCTAACCATGAGACTCAACAACCGCCACCGCTGCTGGACATTGATGGATCGCCAGCATACAAGGTGAATGAGTTACTGGACTCAAAATGGAGAGGGGGGTCAGCTTCAATACTTGGTGGACTTGGAGGGCTATGGACCTGAGGAGAGATTATGGCTAGCTGCTAGCGACATTCTGGATCCCTCTCTCATGGAGGACTTTCATCAAGCCAGACCCGATCGACCAGCGCCAAGACCACAGGGAAGTCCACACCGAGTGCCAGGAGGCACTCATAGGGGCGGGGATTCTGTAATGCTGCACCAGCAGAGGAAACCTTCTCCTGAGTACTGACTGTTTACCGCTCCCTCTGGATTTCCTGTTTGACATTATTTAACAAGAGTTAGCGTGACCTATTCACCTGGCTACTTGTCTCTGCCTTTTGGATTCCACTTGTGCATGTTGAAAGATCGGACTGCTATTACTGTTCTGACTCTGTCTATAAGATCTTTCCCTAATACACTTCTGCAAATGGATTCTAATTCTACCTCAGCCTCCTCGTTACACCTATACTTTATTAATATATTATATTAGGAAATATATAGAGTTTGGGCTCTTTAATTTATACCACTGTCTTCGTCCATTGAGTAACGTATTTTATTTAGGATTTAGGTAAAGGCACAAAACACTGAACGTAATTTAGCGCAATTTGCTTGTCTGTAAATAATATGCTTATATGTTTATTATTAAAAACGTGTTTCCTCTAGTGTAACTGTTTTAGTAGGATACATTAAGCCAAGCGTTTGTGAAAAAGTCTGTGGCCACACCACTGCGCTAATGGTACAGCCCACAACACAAATTGTACGTTTTTTTTATTTTTATTATTGTTAAGGTCACAATTTAACAAAAGTTAAATAAAAAAATGAAAGAAAATGGCAGTTGGTCATTTATGAAGTAGCTGAAAAAAATAATTTTTCGTTTTCGCATTTGCTCCATATGGTCTGAAAATTTAATTGTGAAGTGTTACACGGACCAACATATATGTGTAAAACCTGAGTATACGTTGGGCTTTATTTTTCAAGGCTATCAGACTTTTCAACGGGCAGACAGTAAATTAAAGACCATTGATTCTTTCTTTAGAATATTTGTTATATTAAACAATAAAACTCACAATCAATTAAAATGCAGTTTGATGCTTACCTCTGTACATGAGGTAAAAAGGGAAGGACATGACGTTTGGCCTAGTATGGTGTCCCATACTTGGAATTTGGAATTTAACCCATCCAAGTGCACACACACTGCAGTGAACACCCGGGGAGCAGTTGGGGGTTAGGTGCTGTAATAATAAAATCTTCGTATTCATCCGAAAGAAGGAGGCAGGAACCGGCGCACAATCCAAATTAAACTTTAATATTTTAAAATAAACACAAAACAGTGCACCAGCCCCTCACGGATGACTGGTGTGCATAAATAAAAACCAAAACATAAAATTAGGCCCAGGCCTGGTCCTCTCTCGTCCTTCACGGTCGTCGCTCCAGTTTTATAATTTCCCAATCATTCCGCCGGCCTCACTCCTTGTTCCCACGTCCCTCCGCCCCGCCCCACTCGCCACAGGTGCCTTGCTCAATGGTCTCAATGGTCGTGGTAATGAAGGTGAAAGAGAGCACAGGATAGTCACTCCCCCCACCTACAATCCCTGCTGGAGCTGAAACTCAAACCTGCAACCTTTGGGTTACAAGTCTGACTCTCTAACCATTAGGCCACGACTGCCCCGTCAAGTGAGCGGATTAATCAGATTGAAACAGAAACTCATAACTGGGGACTGATTTAACCATGAGGCACCTAACAATCCTGTCTTTATTTGTCTGTCTCTCAGGTTGTGCAGTCTGACGCTGAAGAAGCTTATCGTTTTGAAAGAGCTGGACCGTGAACTCAGTTCTGTTGTCATCGCTGTCAAGATACAGGTAAAACGACACCATTATTATGTGACTTCTGCATGTGTCCTGGCCTGTCGAAGGTGGAAGTGTTGTTGTGTCGGTCAGTGTTTGATATCACATGGGCTCAGTGCTTTACACAAGGCACTGTGGTAAGTGTGAGCTGTTGCCAAGGCGACAGCTTGCTCAGTCGGAAGATGGGATTGAACGCAATGGCATGTGGGGGGGGGGGGGGCGAAGAGGTGCATTGTGGGATACACAGAGGGGGTAATTTCAGAGCACTTGGAGGCCCTTAGCATTCCACATAGGTCGCTTTGGACACACTGTGTTTGGTACTTCTTTCAGAGTTAAAAGAGAAATATTTTGACTTCTATGTATATTATAAAAATGACTAGATATTCATTTTCTTAGGGAAATAGCACAGCTTGCCAGGCAATAAAAAATCATGTTTTAAGAGCCTTCTTTGCATCTTAAAACATGAGACACAGCACTCCAGAATGGTTTTAAAAAGCGCAGCACAGAAAGCCTCCTCCGCCATGTTGCCATCAAATAACACAATTTCCATGCAAACTTGCTTCTGTGAACAAAAGTTTCCAATGCTTGCCCCGCCTTTGGGGTCTTCTGATTGGTCCACTGTTTTGGAACTGACATTGATGGCCAGTGCGGTGTGAATAAGTTTAAATTCTTTGAACTTGACACAGCTTCCTAAAAAATGCAGTCATGTCCGTCTAGCCTGTTAAATTCTTTTATAAAAAGAAAAATTATGGAAAATTACTGAATTACTTTAGCATAATGAAAATACAGTGCAACAAGAATGATAAGACCAATCATAATTCAGCAAGACACAATTCTTAATTTTTGGAAATGAAACAATGTTGCTCTTGGTTAGATTTTGATTGGAAAACATTCTATCATTGAAATGGGAGAGAGATTTTTAAACAAAGACGCTTTCAAACCAAGAAAATAAAAAAAGAGACCAAAAAAAAAGTGACGCAATAAACTTTTTAATTTAAATGAACGCCTCTTAATGCATCTGTTCAGACCGACATTAGCTTTTGTAAGCTGTATCTGCAACAGATTTCTTTTTTTAAATACTTTATTTTAAAGGTTTTGTTCAAGTAAAAACACAGAACAAACAACACTGGCTCAGATTACACACACACACACACAAAAAAAACGTATGTAAAAGTACATTAATAGAATGCTGCACAACAGGCTAGGTGCCCAGAAGGGATATGCAGACTAGATCTTAGAGAAGTCTTTGGGGGCCGACTGAGCTGTTAACTTGTCCAAATACCCGAGAAATGAACCCCAGACAGCGGAAAACTTTTCAATAGATTCAGTCCTCAAAAGTCGAAGTCTTTCCATCTGTATGACGGAGATCATATCCTTAATCCACATCTGGAAGGAAGGGGGCGAGGGTGACTTCCAGTTCTTAAGCACAAGTCTCTTAGCCACGACCATACCCAGCATTAAGGACTGTTTCAATGCACTTGAAAGGTTAGAGGTGCGCTGTGAGAGGCCGAAGATGGCAAGTTCAGCATCCGGTGGAAGAGGCTTATTGTAAGGCTTGGAGTACCAGTCAAAAATGCTTGACCAAAATCCAGACAATAAAGGGCAAAACCAGAAACATGAGAAGCTGTATCTTCTGCCACCTTACACCTGTCACACATTGGTGAAACGGAGGGGAAGATTTTATGCAATTTAGCTTTGGTGTAATGTAAGCGGTGAATAACTTTGAACTGGATCAGTTGGTGTCTGCTATTGACTGAACAAGCATGTATCGTAGTCAAGCATCTGTCCCACGTGTCATCAGAGAGCTCAACTCCTAGATCTTCCTCCCAGGCCTCTTTACATCTTACAGTAGGGGCTGAGAGGCAACTTCCAAATAAAGAAACAAATTTAGAAATAAGACGTACAGAGCCAGGAGGATTAAAAAAAACATCGAAAAAAACATGTTTCTCCGGGAGGAGTTCAAAATTACATATTTTGGACTACACATAATGTCTGATTTGTAAATAATGAAAAAAATGCGCGAGGCAAATCAAATTTCTCTCTTAACTGATTAAAAGATGCAAACCGTCCCTCAATATAAAGGTCTTTAATGGAACCCAAACCCTTTTCCCTCCAGACATAATAAGTTCTATCAGACCATGGGGGTAAAAAGGACTGATTGTAACACATTGGCATATGAACGGTGGTCTCGGGCAGGGACAGAGCTTTTCTCACTTGATTTAAAATTTTGACAGAATTTTTCAAAACAAAGCTTAATTTATTCAAATCTTTGGGCTTATCCAATTTGGAGAACATCAGTGCCTTTAAGGAGGTGCCAACAGCCAAGTTGGTCTCCATTTGTACCCACAAGGGGGCCTCAGGGGTCTCATTACCCGGCGCCCCCTTCAGCCAGAACATTAAAGCCCTAATATTGGCAGCCCAATAATAATGTTTAAATACTGGCATACCCAGTCCACCCAAAAACTTGGATTTTTGTAGATGACTCTTAGAAATCCGGTGGGTCTTATAATTCCAAAAATAAGACAGGATTATAGAATCCAGTTCCTTAAGAGGGTAAGAAAAATAGGGAGATTTTGACACAAATATAGGAATCTAGGAAGAGAAACCATTTTAATTGAATTTATACGGCCAATCATAGACAAAGGTAAAAATTTTCAATTCCCTATATTGCTTTTGAGCTTAGAAAGAAACTCCAAAAAATTTAACTTAAATATTAATTTGGGATCTTTGGGGATTGTCAGTCCAAGATACGTGAAATGATCCCTAACTATCTTAAATGGCATATTCTCATAAAAACCAGGGCTGTAAGCATCAGAGAGAGGCATAAAGTTACTCTTTGACCAATTAATGGTATATCCCGATAGTCTCCCAAAAGAAGTAATTAATCTGCAACAGACTTCTTAATCTGGTGTTCTAATATTTTTCCATCACATTGTCAATAAAAAATAAAAAAGAAATGATCAACAAACCTGAACAGTCAAGAAAATCAAGAGGGTATTAGGATCATTTACATTTTTTAATTATTATTGTAACGTATGTAAATTATCGTGGTTATCAAACAAAACAAATGTTTATTCACGACAAAATGTGATAATGCATTTTTGATCTTGCCTCACAGCATCGATGTGATCTTACATGTTCAAAGATATAATAATTCTCTGTATTTGCACATTAGCTTTGTCTAGTTTTCATATATCAAGGTAGTATTTGATGGACTGCCTTTAATATATGCCAAGTTGAATAAAAAACACTGTATTGCTGCATTTTGTCATAAAGTACAGTAATTTGCAATACAGTAATGAGAGTTATACTGTATTGTATATTGTATACTGTATACTGAGTGGCATTGATATTTAAAGATCAGTCTTTAAATATCAGTTTAAAGGAAATGATTCTGTCATTCATTTGGTGAGGATTAGAGCACATCCTCTTAGGTAACATGAAGTGTACTTATCTCGCCCACTCATCTTTTCCAGATGGATCATTGAAGGTTTTAAACAGGTTTACTGTGTGCTCATCAGACTCTGAAAATAAAGGTTGTCTCATACTCCCAAAGTGGCGCCTCAGCGATTAAAATAATGGCTGTTCTTCAAAAGGACAGAAGATAGGTTTCTGTCAGAGATCTCATTATTTCTCCTCTTCTGCTCACTGAAGCGTCCGCCTGAATCAACACTTCGAAGGCCAAACCATTCACAGCTCTTCCGCAGTCCGGACACAATCAGACTGAGCATGCATTTGCTTTTCATTCAGAGCTTGTTAGTGCTGCAAGACGTTTTCTCTGTCTCTGTCTCTGTCTCGTTGTTTTGAACTCAGAAAGCAGAAGGGCTGAATGTGCTTTGCAGAGAAACCTTGATGGATGTATTCTGTGCTTCCCAAAGGGCTTCTTCACATCATGTTAGTTCTGTGGGTTTGGACAGTAGTCTAACAAAATTAAGAGACTACTGGAAAATCACTGGCAATATTTGTACTATTTAAATATAACTGCTTTTAAATGGAATATATATTTTAATATGTAATTTATTTCTGTGATCAATAAGTTGAACTTTCAGCATCATTACTGGCGTCTTCAGTGTCACATGACCCTTCAGAAATCATTCTAATATACTGATTTGCTGTTCAAGAAACACATTTGTTGTTGTTGTTGTTATAAATATTTAAAACTGTTTTTTTTTGATGAATGGGGGAGGATTCAGAAATAATTACTTTTATTAAGTTAGGATGCTTTAAGTTGATCAAAAGTGATGATAGACATTTATAATGTTACAAAAGAGTTCTATTTCAGATAAATGCTGTTCTTCTGAACTTTCTATTCAACAGAGAAACCTGAAAAAAAAATCTAATCATTTTCAACACAATAATAATAATAAAAAATTTTATTTATTTTTTTTGAGCAGCAAATCAGCATAGAATGATTTCTGAAGATCATGTGACACTGAAGACTGGAGGAATGATGCTGTAAATACAGCTTTGAAATCACAAGAATAAATTACATTTTGAAATATATTCCAATAGAAATTAAATATTCAAATAAAAATATTTCACTATATTGCTATTTTTGCTGTATTTTGGATAAAAAGTGTATGCAGGTGTAGTGTGCAGAGGAGACTTCTTTAAAAAACATTCCATATCTTACTGATCAAAACCTTTTGACTACTGTAATAGAACACAAAAGTGCCTTAATGTCAAAATTAGTACAATATATTTGTTGAAAAATTCCAATACTGAGCACACTATTAAATTATTAGGCTGTGACTCATTTCTGTCTGCTCAAGCTCCCTCCCTCTCTCCTTGTACAATAACTCCATGTAAATATCTGCCTCTGCTAATTTTTTTTTATTATTTTTTTATGTACCTTTACAATTGATATTGAAGTCCTTAGGACAGTATTCTGAATGATAATCATAATGGGGTGCTACTGAGCCTAACAGATACTAGCAGTTTAATACTCTACTAGGTAAATAAAGACAAAACTATCTATCGTATTTCCAGATGAACCTGTCCTGCACTTGAAGCCTGAACAGGTCTGTGATGTAGCTACAGTTCACTGCTTCTTCTGGCCCCTTCATCTCTTTCATCGGTGTTTGACGGAAGCACAGAACAGATGTGAGCCGATTTGTGAAGCGCAGTGCAGGCAGTCAGACTAACAGATTTATGATGTATTTATTATATAATTATTTTTTTTTTAATTATCACTTTGTTGCATTGAGATGGCATACATATAATACATTAATAATAATAAAATATAAAGAAACGGGCCAAATCCGACGCCGGGTCACCAGTAATACTTCTGGTGCTCCCGATGGCCAGTACGGGCTTGTTGGTAGGGGATCAAATACTTATTTCACTCACTGAAATGCAAATCAATTTCTAACCTGTTATATAATGTGTTTTTTCTGGATTTTTTGGGTAATTATTGTGTCTCTATCCGTTAAAATAACCCTACCATAAAAAAATGACAGACCCTTCATTTCTTTGTAAGTGGGCAAACTTACAAAATCAGCAGGGGATCAAATTAAAATTTTCCCCACTGTATTGTATGTGTATTCGGCTGTAAACAGCAGGTGGCGGTTCAGAGTAAATGTCATCTGAACCAGCAGGAAGCAACAACTAGCTCTGAACTTTACATTTACCTACTGTGGTAAATTATTAATTGTTCAGTAATTGTTACTTCTGTATACTTCATACACAGAAAATTGACAGCAACAACAAAAAGAAGGGGGAAAAAGACAAGATTGTGAAGCACCGACCTTCACTGTGTTTCTGATTAATATACTGTGCATATATATATATATATATCCTGGTTAAGAGTCTGGGATCAGAAGGATTACATTTTTTTCACATATCAAAGGAAGCACGAAACGAGGAGACACAGAAGACTGCTCAAAAAATGACATTTAATAACAAAACCAAAGGGAATCCAAAATGAGGGAATTAACAAGACACGGCTCAATAAAATGTAACTTAACGGGAACAGGAACAGACCAAATAAGGGCATAATCAAACTAGGATTATAACAAACTAGGGAAAAACTAGCACATAAAGCATGTAGGGGAGAAAAACACACACAAAACAGTCCATGGGTATGACACAAGGATGCATTCAATCGATCAAAAGTGACATTAAAGACTTGTTGCAAAAAAAAGAAAAAGAAAAAATCAGCTGTTCTTTTGACATTCATATTTATCAAAGGATCCTGAAAAAAAAAATGTGTTCCTTAAACCGTATTGTAGTTTCCACAAAAATATCCAGCAGCACAACTTTTTTCAACATTGATAATAATCAGAAATGTTTCTTGAGCTGCAAATCAGCGTATCAGAATAATTTTTGAAGGATCATGTGACACTGAAGACTGGAGTAATGATGTCACCGCAATCAGTTATATTTTACAATATATTCAAACAGAAAATATTTTTAATGGTAACATTTGTAAACATTTAAATTGTAAAAATATTTTCATCTTACAGTAATTTTGATAAATGCAGCCTTGGTGAGCAGCTATAGCTATTGGCCACTCTGCAATGTTTAGATATGTGTAGATATGTGCATTTGTCATCAAAAGCCCGTATCAGTCCACCAGTAGTGATTATCTGTGTGTCACGTGAGCTGGGCTGTGACGGATCGCCCCATTAGCAAACAGATGAACGCTGAAGCAGGGGTCTCTGTTAGCATGACAGACAGCTCATATCTGACAGTAACAAGAAAGTATTATTCGACACATTCAGTGTTCTTGGTCTTGTTTTATGCTTTCGCTGTCAAACCATACGGACAACATTTCAGTTTGCAAGTATCAGTCAGTACTCAGTAGCATTCCTTTCAGTTTTGAGACTGCGTGGGTTTATTTCCAAACTTTGCTTCAGTGTTTGATTTGATTTGCTTGAGAGTGCATCTGAAGTTTATGAATACATGTGCTCATAAGAGGCTGATATCAGATACGTGTCTCTCCGTGTCCTCAGGGGTCGAAACGCATCCTGAGGTCGAATGAGTACATGCTCCCACCCAGTGGCCTGATGGAAACAGACCTGGAGCTCACCTTTTCCCTGCAGGTACACCTGTCTGAGCCCTGGACTTCTTATATGTGTGTAACTGAACATACGCTGTTAAACACTATTCCGTCAGGATTTGTTTTCTGAGGTTCATTTATTTACATGCTAACAGGTCTCATCGCTTCTGCTTGTCAGAGAACATGCTAACAGCCGTAATAAATTACGTAAATAAATTACGTAATAAAATTTCCTTACAGTATTATGTATAAGCAAAAAAATTAAATAATAATTAATTACTCTGCAAGCTTTCATGTTTAAGTGTTTACCTCATCACCACTTTCCCGTTGTTTCTTCCAAGAACCCCCTGTTTTCCTCAGTTTGGGTCAGATATCCGGCATTTATAGCTGACACTTTAAGAGTTGCTTTGACAGGGAGTATGATGGGAAGATTTCATCAAATAAAGTGTGTGTGTGCTACCGTTGCAACAATGTTGTGGATAAAAATGTATGTAATCTCAAGCAACAGTACGCTCAAATGACTGTACTGTTGTACTTCCTTTCTGTAGTACCCACATTTCCTGAAGAGAGATGCCAACCGGCTGCAGATCATGCTTCAAAGAAGGAAACGTTATAAAAACAGAACTATTCTGGGCTACAAGACGCTGGCTGTTGGTGTTATTAATATGGCTGAGGTACGGGCAAATCAATCACACAAACCCGGTGTCCAGTTCATTGAAGCTTCTGCCAGACAGACTGTTGTCTTCTTAATCTGACCCTTCTCCAGTAGTTAAATGACCCATGCTCACAGCTGTCAATACATGATATCTTAGTGATGGGTTGGCCATTGTTGCCACAGACTTGCCAGCTCTTTGATAATAATGGCAGAACTAAAGAGCCCAATGTTTATGTGTCGCCCCTTGTGAAGAACAGGTGTATTAAATGTGTTACTTTATTGAATCGCAAATCCACTAATAAGTATCTTCAGATAATATGTAGTATAACAGTTTTTGATTAGATTTGACACATTTCTCCAAACTTTGTAATTACCCTTAACAGATTGTTAGTTTTCACTCGTTTTATACAAATTACAAATCAATTATACACAATGTGAATCATTTTCTCAAAACACTGTTCACAAGTCTCTCAAATGTTTTCGTAATAGTTCATACAACCAACAAAAGCCATTGTAGCTCCTTTTATTTCTTTTTTATTATTTTTTGTCCAAACATAACAGACAAAACTCAACTAATTTGGCCCTAAATTAATAAATGCTCGTTTAATAACACAGACAACACAGTTTTTCTGTTTGTTCAGACATTTATAACAATTGCTTTAACTATAAAGTGGAAAATATACTAAGAACATACAAATTTAATTTACAAGCTTGTTTCCTCATGGAGACCAAAAAAAGTCCCTACAAGGACAAGGATGTTGGATATTGCCATCATATTGCTACACACATACATATATATTCTTATTTTATACACACACACACACATATACAGGGGTGCACATCAGTTTTCAGCCTTTCAAACTTAAAATAAGCAGGCTTTTATTTTAGCGGGTTTGCTGTCAAGTATACGTGCTTCCAGATTGAGCACTGCTGCTGATTAAAAAGCCTAGATTTATGCTTTCAGATTGAATATAAATATTTTATAGTACAGTTTGTTGATCTAAACAGGTGTTTGTGCATGAGCTGTCAACCATGTCAGTATGCACTTTTTTGTGCATTTTTTTTATTTTGGCCATGCATGCGGACCTGCGGACCACTTATGTGGACCCCTGTCATCATTAACACTGTGTCTACACCGGATGCGACAAAGCAACAATTGAAAATCATTTTAAATTTCTGTCAATACATCATAAATACAAAGCAGCAGCAGTTTTACGTCAGGGATTTGTCGTGTCGCGCCGCATCCAGTGTCACTGATTATAATGAGATCTACAGTGTTTTTTTGCCCCACGCCGCGCGGCGCCACTTGCGTCTGGTGTAGATGCGGTGTAGCTTGTTAACGCATGCAATTACTTTTACCATCCTTAACTCGTTAAAATAATTTTACGCAAAATTACTGAAGCAAAATTTATTTTCTAACTAAATTTTGCTTCTCTGATTGCAAATAATACGTTTTCAGTCCAATGATCCAGTAAACAAATGCATTCGAACAATCCGTACAAAACAGTGTTAATATAAAGGAAACCAGGCTGATTACGTCAGAGATTGCAGAGAAAACAGAGACTCGCATTGCGTTTTTAAGTAAATGATTAATTCCAGTGTGTTTCGCTTAAAAACATGAGCTCTGTCATATTCTGTGATTGTCTCTGAAGAGCGTGAGCCCTCACACGTCACACACGATGTGTGAAGTACAGACTGAATAGATTGTCAACACATCACTACCGCTGTATGGCCAGATGAGACTAGTAATCTCGCTAGTAATGTTTTGATGGATTAAGACTGCATGCGTGAGTCCTTTATATTTATGCGTGTATGAGTTCTCTTGATGCAGAGATCGCACAGACATTTCCATACATTCACGTTGTTTCCACACACATTCATGATAATGTTTTGATTTGTTACTTTTTTGTTGCTGTGTTTAGGTATATTGAATGGATCCGTGTTATGTTGTAGATATATGCACTCAGCAGGCGTTTGGTTTAGAGTATTTTTTTTTGTTTTTGGCATCACCATTTGGTCCTGTTGGGTATCACAACTTGGCTTCTCTAAAATGTAAAAAAGCTCTTTGCTGTTGCACTGTAAACATATTATAAAATTCAGATTTTTGTTTATTTCCTATGTGCTTATATGGGCTCATATTATTTGGTCCTTTGGGGCCTTTTTGGAGTTTCTAAGTGTCCTTTTTTAAATTTATATTGCAGAAAATATAGATTTTAGGGAATCACACTTCAATCTTTTTGTTTACTTTGTGGATATAGCAAATGATGACAAAATAAACATTAGAAACAAGATAAATGGTCAGTGGTTCATTTCGTGTGTGCAATTAATTAATTGCGATTAATCACAGAAAAAACGTGATTAATTATATAAAAAATATTTTTAATCGATATATATATATATATATATATATATATATATATATACCCACCACAGCACTGTACAAGACTGGTATTTTGTTATCAGAAGCGTTTGTTTACAATTTAAAATTTATAACGTTAAATTAAAGTCTTTACTTCAAAATACACTAAATCAATTTAGTTTAATTATCTTTTGTAGTGCTTTAAAGAAGTACACTTGTTGTAATGTGTTAACCAACATACTGAAGCACATGTAAAGTACTTGATTATAATTATAACTTTGTGTTAGTCTGTATTACTTTTAAGATAATGTTCTAAATTGCAACTTTATCATTACAAATATAATGAAAAATAATTCAGGCAATAGATACCAATAGATTATGTGAAGACTGTGAACGTATCAATTCTCAGAATCTTTAGAATGAAAATATTAAGTTCTCTAAATTATTAGGTGCATGTTCATTAAAAGTGAGGGATGAGTGCAACATTTTAATTCTCTTTTGTATTTGTAAGAGTCTCTCCATTTGGGGCCACTCGAGTTAATAATAATTAGAACGTTAGAACACTCGATGACTAATATGTCTTGTTCTTATGTTTCAAGACAGTTATTCTTAAAAAGTTCTAGTGTATAGGAGTGTTGGGGGCCTTTATGTGAGCATGGACCTACATGTATATTTTATTCAGCTATTTAGCAATTAATCTCAGCAGTTTCACCCAAAATTCCAAATTCCTCTCGGCTGAGAATCCTGCGATAATCATATTCAGTTGAGACTCAAACACTGAAATATAGGGGACAATTCATCTTTCCAAGAGATCAATGGGGAATGCAACCTCGAATCGACAAAAAAATAGGGCTTTCAGATGGAGGTCATGAGCTGTAGTTGAGCTAAAAGCACAAGAAGGCGTCTGAAGTATTCTGACTCTTTTATCCAAGTGTTATTTATTTCTGAGTGTTTATGTTTAAAGGTGATGCAGCACCCAACAGATGGAGGCCAGATTTTGGGTCTCCACAGTAACGTGAAGGAAGCACCAGTGCGTGCAGCAGAACTGAGTGTTTATTCACTGTCCAGCCAACCTATTGACCCAGAAGACGGCAGCAGTCAGCCAGAGACAAAGGCCAAAGCTTCAGGTGACACAAAAATGTATCCATATATTAAAAAAGAAAATTACTCTTAAAGTGTGGTCACATTTAATACAAAGTTCTGTCATGAAACTCTAGATGGTGCAGGCCGATAGGTTCTAACTAGTGTTGTGACAGTGAGGAAATTTTCCCACCGGTTAATTGATGAGGGGGTAGGGGCGTTCCCTCTTTTCCACGCTTACCTTTGCTTTTAAACAGCTTGTAAAAGTGATATGCACATTTTACTTCCACTTTCAAATAGCGGCAATTTAGCATAAAGCTATTTTTCTTTTTAGTTTTTTAGAATTTTTTTTTGTTTTTTAGAATTTTTTTTAGTTTTTTTTTGAATTTTTTTGAATTTTGAAATTTTCATTGCTTTCCTCACTTTTAAATAGTTTAAAAGCGCAGTGCTTTTTCAAGGAGGTGAACACATACTGGCAAAATCTTTAACCACTACATCAAACCACTTCATATACCTAGTTGTCCTTGCAATTGCATGACTGTACAAACCACAATATTCCATCAGTGATTGTTCTTGTTTTTTTGTACAGTCATTACATTAACTTAAAGATGCTAATGGGTAGTTTGAGTGCATTAAACTGCAATAAATATAAAATGTCCCCCGGAAACACTCTATACCACAAAACATCCTCCCATCCATCATCTCAGAGCACACACAAAGAAGAAGTCACTGATGCTGCAGTACATTAACAGGGAAAGTAGCGTCAGCAGTTAAAGTGTTCTCAAACTAGAGTGATAAAATTGCTACAAGTTTTGAATGAGTCATTTTATTCGTTTTTTTCTGTTGGATGTCAGATGGTACTGTATGCCTGAGGCCTTTGCTGCATTAAAATGTCAAGTAACATGGGGTCATTAAATGTCTCTTTCTCTTGAAGACCGTTCTCCAGATATGGATAACTATTCTGAAGATGACGATGATAGTTACTCGTCAGAGCAAGAGGCGAGTGATGACGCTGTTCAAGGCCAGGTCAGGAGTTTTTGCTAACATGTCTTTATAAGTCTTGCTCTAAAACATTACTCTAAAAAGTAAAAATTTCTATATAGCTACCTGTTTTCTGCTTTGAATGTAGTCTTATTGGTGTTAGTTTGCAGCACATACGTTATCTTATTGGGAGTATTGGAAGAATTTCCCTAAAAAATAATTCCATCCACTGATAGCATTGTTTAATGGCTGATTATACCGAACTTCGGGTGGTTAGTGATTAAGAAACTAGTGTTGTTAATGTAAAATTTTGTGTCATATCTTTAGAAAAGCATTTCTACCTAACCAAAGCATCAAATTTCCTGAAATTGTTTTGTAGGACCTTTACGATGAAGATGATGATGTTCAGCGGAAACCAAAAAAATCTCGGAGGAAAATGATTAGAACCACATCAATGACCCGAGTATGTACAGCTATATTCCCTCTGTATTTATCCTTGGGGGCCAGTAACAAAGATCTAAGCACTTTCAGAAAGATATTGGACCTAGAATTGAGCCCTGGGGAACACCATTTGTAAAACATCTTTGTATAGCAGGAATAACAGTTTTGCTAACTGATATGATAACCGTGTCAATATCTGATATGATTAAATTGTATTATACTGTATATTGCTGTCAAATAATCCCCCATTATCTATTTGTTTCTGCATGTCTGGCCTTTACAAAATCCATATTGGCTGACCAATATTCAACAACATACAATGAAGTCTCTGTTATCACAGCAGTAGTTAGATGACCCAATCTATTATCATAGATTTATTGTCTTGATACTAGTAACTTCAGGCAGCTACCAGATAGAAACATAAGACAAATTGCTTTTTTGTCCTAAAGGTGGTGTTTGGATCAGTGTTATCTAGTTCACAGAAGGGGATTTTCTAATCCTCTTAAGCTAAATTCACCATCAGGAACACAATTGTTAATCAAGGATCAATGTGTAAACTAGAGAGACACTAATATAGATTTCCTTAAACTTTTCTGAAGCATATTTAAAAAAATTGGGACCCACTTTATATTAAGTGTTTAAATGTGATACAATGAAATTGTGTTGTAACTCTGTACTTATATTTAAAATAAATACTTGTACATGTAATAACATCTATTATTAATTTCTGTAGTCACAGCTTTAATTACACTTTTACTTAACCTACCCCTTAACCCAACCTTGAACCAAACGAAACCATACCTGTCCCAAACCCTATCTGTATCTAACCTTGATTGCAACAAAATTGTTTAGCAATACAACATAAGTTTGTTGTACCTAACAATTTTTTTTTTTATGCAAGTATATAGCAGTTAAAGACGCCTAAATAATAAGTATGACCAAAAATGGTAAATGCTGATTTTTTTAATTTAGTCTTTTTTTTTACTGGCTTAACTAAAACACATACCAAAAAGTAACTTTTTTATTTTGACATTCTCTCAATTTCTCTATAGCAACCCAACTTCAAGCAGAAGTTTGTTGCCCTGCTGAAAAGATTCAAAGTGTCTGATGAGGTGAGAATTTTCTTTGTCTGTCATAAGTTACAACAAAAAAGAAATGAACTCTCCACTCTCTACTTTGCGGTCCTGTGCTTTGTAATCAAAAAATCACTTCAGCCATGAAATTCAACCTTTATAAAAACAGCCCTAGGACTTGGCGATGATTGATCTAGTAGCTGAAATGTGAGAGGAGCTTTGATTTCTGCAGTGTAATATACAGTATGATGTAGAGCTAGTCTAAAACTAAACTTACTGCTTTGCTCTGAGAGGACAAGTCATGTGGCCATGACTTAGGTTATACATATTTCTAGAGCCTACAGGCAAGATTTAAGCAGCTTAATGGTCTCATTGTTAGAGTCTAAGCTTGTTAGTTGATAACTGCTTGACTCTTTGATTCCTCGTCCTCTTGCCTTGGATGTCATGTTGCGTTATCCAAACCCTACAGGAAATTATCCAGATCATTCCAGCAACTTCCTAATTCATGGTGATGACACAGTTTTGTTGCATTGGCAGGCTGTTCCCAAGAGTAGCATTGCCAACCTGAGCTTGTCAATGCAGTAGCTCACTTTGGGTGTGTCTCAAATATGTAGTGTATTTCAAAACACCTATGACTTAAACATGTAATTGACATTTGAAAAAATGGATTAACTTTTGGGAATTTTCAACAGCAATCATGGCTTTCCAGTTATTTTATTTGTTTATTTTATTTTTTTAGAAATCATTATCCACCATTCGTAGCAATGCAAAACATACCATGGCATTAATTTGATCTATGGTGTTTTGCCGGTTAAGTTGGTTTAGCTGGTCTTATGTCCTGGCCAAGTTAGTGCTACGCTTTCTTAAGCAGGGATAGTGGAGCAAAACAATGCTAACTTAAAGTCTGTTAGTGCACTGACACATTTTAAATCAATGTCTACTTATAAAGGATGGATCAGCTGTGAACACAATGCAGTGCTTAAGATGTAAAATGACTTAAATGTCTTTGTTTTATTATCTTGGAAAATAAAAACATAATATTATAATAATTAATGTGTCTCCTTTACTTTCAGACCATCTTTTATCCTCTTTCTGTCTGTTGTTTACTTTTACACAATGAACTTTTGTCTTTTACTCTCAGCTGCCTGAGGAGATGCATTTTATAGTATGAATGGGTCATTAATGGTGATTGCTCTGTCCTGTGAAAATTCTGTCTGAAAACGATTGCATTGTATGCCAGTTTTTTCAGCACATATTGGCTTTTTGAAATGGCCGAATCACACAACAACATGCTCAAGTTATATTTTCCAACAAAAAACATCTCATTAAGGCATTATAGTAATTTCTCATTAACTATAATATCAAAAACCATAATGATTTTTATTTGGCATGAACAAAAGGCAATGCATCACATACTACAATTTTAAAATAATTTATTTACAAATATACAAATATGCTTAATTGTCATAAAGTCATTGTGGTTTGACATGTGACTTGGTCATGTTCTTCATGTTTCATGAGGTTTGTACTTACATATCTACATTTTATTTGCTTTTTTCTGACTTAAAAAGGTCTTGGACTCAGACCCGGTTGATCAAACACAGGAGGTTGAAGATTTGGATCTTCTGTATGACAGTCTGGAGGTTTATAACCAGAGTGACAGTGGCCCAGAGATGGACGACAACGAGAGTCTTCTCAGCACTCCCAAACCCACACTAAAGTAAGAACCATGAGTCATAGCGCTAGGCTGATGCATATTACACACAAAAATGTCTACAAATTTGGCATCGGACGTTGTCTACAGTGACTAGTTTGCATTTACATCAACAATGTACATTCATAAAGGTTAAAAATCAAGTGACTGGGAGCAATGGCTTTACAACCAACTTCAATAAACTACCACATGCTCAATTTTTTAGAACAAGTTTTATTTTGGAAACATTCTGTATAAAACAGATGAAAATAATGTTTGCCTTGAAAAACCCATTGAATGAAATGTATTTAATATTTTAAGTAGAAATGTTTCTTCAAATTCTGATTAAATGTTAGAAGCAACAGCCTCTTGCATATAGAGGTGAGAAAATGAATAATCCAGCTGCAGTTGTTCCTACTTCTAGATGCTGTAATCTCATTTGTAGTCTTCAAATCATGGGACACACCATTAAATGTATTCCTTTTGACAAGGAATGGTTATTTTATTTTTTTATTTTTTGCTAAATACTATTGTTCTGGAGGATAAATTGTTTGTATAGGAATGACGAACAAGAGGAACAATTTTTAATGCTTGAACCACCAGAGTGAAAAAGTGAATGACTTCCAGTTGCATTGTCTTCGCAAATCGCCGCCAGTGTAAACGCCTCTTAAAGAACACTTAGGAAAAATTAACTGCTACTTTATTGCTGACCATGAAACTGTTTTAATATTCTTAACATGTGTATGTTTTCCATTCAAGGCCGTTCTTTGAGGGAATGTCTCACTCCAGCTCACAGACAGAGATCGGCAGTTTGCACAGTCAGAAGAGCCAACCGAGAGAGAAAACCTCCACTGTATGTCTGACATTTTGAATGCTTGAATTATCAAAATTATTCTGCCTTAACAAAGGCAAATACAGAATATGCCAGTGTTGATTATATTTTATAGTTAATATCTGTTAATAGTGCAACATCATCATAACAAATGTGTAATTAGAAATATTTTAGACACAAAATATATAGTTTACCATAAATGTTCATCAGTACATTCAGCAGCACTTTAACCATATTTTAAAGACAAAAGAAGTAATGTAATTATGAAATTACATATAAAGATGCACTGAAGTCCTACTTATGTGGGCCATAAAAGCTCTCTAGAGCAATTAAAATTTAATATAAATTAAAGCTACATTATATTTTAATTTAATTGCAGTTACCATGCAGTTAAGTGCGAGAAAAAATTACATTTGTTTCACACTTAAGTTCTTTTAAAATGTGTTCTTTAAGTGCTCTTTTTAAAGGTATGCTTTTTTTTCACAAGATTATGGAGGAGATAAGAAAATACTTGAAGAACCAGAGCCTGAACCCCATGCTCACAATTTGCTGTGTTTCTGTGTGTGTTGCAGGGTGGCGATCTGTTAACAGTGGATAAGAACAGGATGGCGGGTGGACGATATCCGGATGACCCTACAGTGGTGGACTCTACAGCTGGGGTCAGTGACAATTCTTGTATCTTTATACATTTATTATAGAGTAATTTTTATACAGCTGTCTGGAATAGTGTAGAATATGGATTACTTAAACAGATAGCTGATATCTGTTTACTATCCTTGTTTCTTTTATTCTGTTGATTACCAATGTGTTCGCTTTGTGTCTATCAGTTCGCATCTGTTTAAAGGTGTTTGAGTATTTAAACATGTTTACTACCCAGAATCAACACAACAACAGCTCATTTATTGCTCTTTTTGTCAACCATCTTTCTGTGGATCAGATCAAGAATAAGAAGTAATGTTTATTAAAATCATATTTATCAATGTTTATTCCTTTAAACTAAGTATCAGTGTTATTTTAATGTTATTGTCATGCTCCGGAGAGGAACGAGGAGACACGGTATACACAAAACAATCTTTAATGGAGTCCAGGAACAGGGTACATCCAACACAAGGAATCACAGGAAACACACATAACAACAAGTAGACAAACAGGAACTGAATTGACTAGGGCTTTAAAAAACAGGATAATTGGGGTAGAATGAGACACGTCTGGTATCAGATTAACACAATCAATGGGAGACAAAAACTGGGTCACAAGGAGCAAAAACACACACAGACAATTATTTATTAGGGCTGGTAAGGGGTTAAAATTTTTTATCTAATTAATTACATGATGTGGTTATTAATTCATCGAATTAATCGCACATCAAATTTGGAGAAATTACTCCCAAAAGATAATTTAAAGTCATTGTTGTGTAAAGCATCAAAAATGCATTACAAAAAATAGGTTCAGCTAGAAATATTTTGTTTGATAATATTTTAAGAATGAAATTATTTCTTTAATGAAATTATCTTCTAAATAATCAACTAAAACTGCCAGTAGGTGGTGGTAAATGTCTTGATGATTAAGTCATCGAGTCATTTATTCATTCAATTGATTCATTCAGGAGTGAAGTAACTGGTTCTTTGTGAATGGTTCATTGAATCATTAGGATTGTTTGACTTGAAGCGGATCATCACCATCAGACCGATCGGTGTGTGATGTCAAAGAACTGCAAGAGCTTAGAGAGCAATGACTCCTTGTGTTTTTGAATTGCTCTCGCGCTACTTTCATACACCCATCGGTCTGTGCAGCGCCAATGCTTATGCCAATGGTTCAACGGGCCACATGGATCACCAAATTCATTCAAAACGTGGATTAAGAAATGAAATGCTGCTGTGGGTTTCTTGAAGATGGACACTTCTGCTTTGTCTTTAACTTCTGGTTGGCAAAATTTTGCAAAACAGACAACATTGTGTCTAAAATAACACAATATTAACTTCTTAATGAACTGTTGAATAAGATGAGTATGACATTTGTCTGGGGCGGGGCAAGAGAGTCAAATGCGTTAATAATTTTAACGCATTAAATTACCAGCCCTATAATTTATATATTATTATATTGACTGGCCAATCAGAGCACACATCACTTTTCAGAACAATGAGATTTGTAAAAATCAATGCGTTTGAGAAAGGCGGGGCATAGATGAGCTACAATAATTTACATTATGTGGAAAGTAATGTGTTTTTTTGACGTTAAACCGCATAAAGACTTACACTAAATACACAACATGTTATTTTTTAGCAATGTCATATGACCCCTTTAAACACTTCACCCTTTTTACAGCAGCTTTACTTCACAAATAACTGATAGTCATGACCTAAATATAATTTTAATTTACAATTATCGGTACTAAAATTTGCCATCAGTACCTTCCTCTCTAGTTTCATCAGTCATACGCACTGATGATATCTGATACTGGGCCAGTAAGCAATTACCTAGAAAACACTCAGAACAATGCAAGCAATCACCAGTCACTTTTTCTTAGTAAAAGAAATGTTCTATCCTTCTTTCATAAGGGCCAACCTGTTTTTCAGTTTTTGTGCCTGACTGCTGATAATGCATGGTTGTGATCTGTGTCGCACACTTAATCAGTTCTAACAATATCTAGTGTGTGGAAGTCACACACACACCACAATTCTGCTTTGTGGCTAAGTGGCTGTCGCCACAGCAACATGACAATTTTCACGAGCTCTTGAAGAGAGTGATACATGTTCCCGTCTGATGTGTATCTCTCCACGCAGGAGCTGGTGGAGGACGAGGCGGGTGGCGGCATGGCAACATGTGATCCTAGCATTAGCTGGGACGTGAGCACAGAGAAATTACCAGGAACAGTGGGCAAACTCTGCAAGGCTGAGTCGCAGACTCTCATCTCACCTAGGTAATAGACACCACCTTCTATTCTTGCCTTCCTGCTTTCCTTTTCCATCTGTTTTCTATCTCAACCTCTCTCTTGCACTCTCAAACTCCTTTTTTCTGTCTGAAAAATCCCCTCAGTTTTCACTGTCGTATTTAATAATAGTCATAGCAGATGTTCCCGCATCTGGGTGTTTCTTCAACTTACTGAGGTCAAATGTTTGGTGCGAAAACACAGTGCGATAAAAATTTATCACAGGTTTTAAAAACCTGTTCAGACGAATGCAAACATTTGCATGCCATCCATTTGACATGTCTTTTCTATCGCACTTTGGCCAAACAAAAGGATTCATACTTTTGGTCACATGCCCAGAGCCGCTGATGAGACATAAAACTATAACTTGGTGGTTCGCACGAACAGACTATATGACTAAGCGACAGTAAATAGTAGAGTAAGCCTTTGGAACAGGCTCTGACTCCTCTTCCTGTGACAAGTGAATGACAAACAGAAAGATGTGCAATGTTTTGCATCACCTACTTTCAGAGACTGTGTTTTCATTCAGCCTGTTTTCTGTTTTTTTAAACATTAGTCTCGATACATGAATCATAAATGGGAAAATCGGACCAAATCTTTGGTGTCAGTATTCCTTTACTAGACATTAAAAAGAAGATTACAACTTTATTTCAAGGTCCAATTCACTCTATAAATTAACTATTAAAAGCACAATATGTACGTTTTTCACCGCTAGAGGTCGCATTTTCAACACATTAACGAAGGCAAAGCTTGATGACGCAGTGAAGCAGAGTGGAACGATAATAATGGTTTTCACGAATGATAAACAGACTTGGCACTAGGTATCAGTTGTTGATTGAATGGAGATGGATCTGAATTATCTAAAATTGAATTTGTGACATTTTGATTAAAAATCACGAGATCAAAAAAAAATTCTTAAAATGAAACATCAGCATTCACAATAAGATTAATATCATGCATTTACAAAGTAGGTTACATCTTTATTTCATGCCAACTTTAAACCAGAGAGTCTATTTTCTAATACTCCAGAGGACCGAAAGTGCTTAGTTAAAGAGAACCATCTGTTATATTTCTGTGGTCCATCATAACATCGTCTGTTCATCCATGTAGTTCTCTAGTTGGTTGTTCTCATAGGCCCCTACTAGACGACATATGTGTGTGTTTGCATTGGCTAATGAGCTCATTAAGACTCAGTCCCTGAGCGATGGGCTCACAGACACTTTAGGAAATGTGGAGCGCAGCAGTGCATCACTGATTCGCCTCTTTTTAGCTGTTCTAAAACGCACCTACTGTCTTCAGCAGGATTTAGCTTGGTTTTCCAGCTTGGAAGACTTGTGTATAGTTCTCAGAGGAACTATAATATCTGTTCTCATTCCAGCAGCTCTAATATTTCTTCCTCCTTGTTGGGTGGCCAGTAAAGCAGACAGTAAGCTGCAGCGGCGTCCACGAAGCACATCCATGAAGGACAGACAGAACTCTAAAGCTCAGAGCGATCGCACCAGCAGCATCGAGAGCGAGACCTCGCCAGACTCCAGGCTCATCACACAGGTTTGTGTAAGTGTGTGTTTGTGTCTGCCAGGATAAGAATGAGGAAATACTACAAGACTGATTCTCATTGTCTGACCTGATGTCCCTCCTGTCACAGGTCCCGAGGAAATCAGTGTATGATCAGCTCAACCAGATCCTGAACTCTGATGAACATCTGCCGGAGAATATCATTCTCATCAACACTACAGACTGGCAGGGACAGGTGTGTAGTGTAAAAAAAATGTTTATATAACTCTGACTGGATTCGTCTAAAAGAAGAAAGTCGTTTTGGGGTGAAATAACTCTTTAAGGTATTACTAATTAAGGGTTAAAAAGAAAAGTAAAGACAATTATCAATTAAGAAAACATTTTCGTGTGCAAGACTTTTTAAGCAGCTTCTGTAGACAAGTAGCTAAATTAGCTCATCTGTAAGTTAGGCCTGGTTCACACGGGACGATTTTAAAATTGTCGGCCGATTTTCCAAACCTGAGAGACCCCACACACAGCGATAAAAAATCACGGGTCTAACAGTTTTGGTCGTTCAGTGTGAGGTGTGCAGCCACACGGCAATATCAACACATCACACACGAACCGACTTGACTCCCGAGCATTCCCAGGTCAGACGGGAAATCTCACAAAATCCCCGGAGATCAAACGTGACTTCAGAGTAAACAATCATGGCGGACGAAGAGGATGCAGTGGCCATAGTTTGTGCTTTGTTTTTAACGGAAAAAAAACATAAGAAAAACAAGAAAAGGCGATGGTCAAAGAGGTGGAGACAACGCGAGCATGGACTGTACTTGCTATATCATGATATGGAGATAAGTTGTTGTTTTATCTCATAGAAATGTTGTTACGTACTACACAGATTAACCGTTGAAATAAACGTTCATATATCCGTTTCCATGTACTCTGGTGGACTGCAGTTGTGGATGTAGTTATGCCCATCGACTTTATTTGTATTTGTTATATTATATACGCCCATAGTATACACCGGCTGTTTTGATTTTGTTTCCCGGTACTTACTTCCTCACCGCCTCGTCACCTCGCTTTCTGATTGGCTACACGCCACAGTCCACAGGCTGCGTGATCGTTTGTCCTCGGGTGACACCACACACGAGAAGAAATCGGGCCAAATAAATCCAACATGTTGGATATCCCTGATTTGAGATCGGAGCGGCCCCGACGTTCTTCCGAGCAGAGGAGAGCAGTCTTAACACACCACACACGGCAGGAATATTTGATCAGATTATTTTACGATAATCGGAGCATCCTAAGATTGTTGGAAGGAGTGAATCGGGGCTAAAATCGGCCTAATTATCCTGCCGTGTGAACCAGCCTTTAGTGGTTTAGTGTCAGTGTTTATTAGTATTTTTTCCTTCTAATTCTAGTGCAGAATGAGGGAACAACTAGTCAGTCCCACATCCCTATAGTTTCTAAACGATGATGCCTTCAAAACAGTAACAGAGTTATAAGAGAGTTATAATTAAAGAAAAGAGGATAATTGTCCTTGATTTACTTGTCCCAGAGTAATAGTACATTATTTCAAAAAGAGATGGTTATGATGGTAATACAAGGCCAGTGCATTAACCTGGGGATACAAACTGTTTGTATGACTTGTCTGTTTGGATTTATTTGGACATTCACCCTTACCCGAGGCTGATGTGTACCGCAGGGATAGCCATTATGCACATCGCAGTCCTCATAACTTGTTTTCATTCACACTGTCTCTTAAGCATTCGCATTGATTCCCTCGTGCTGAACTGTGAACTCTGTTTCTGTGTCAGTATTTGAATGAGATTCTTCAGGAGCACAAGCAGCCTATTGTGTCCACCGTCTCCCCCGCAGATGTTCAGGCCGCCTTCAACACCATCGTCACCAGGATTCAGCGATTGTAAGCACAAATAAACCCTAGCACGCTTTACAAGTGAGAACAGTAATCGAGTGGGTATTTATTGTGAGAACTAGAGTATGATTTTTTTGTCTTTTGGTGTTTGTCGTTGTGTCAGCTGCAACTGTAATGCACAAACACCACCCACCATTAAAGTGGCAGTGGCGGGCGATCAGAGTTACCTCAGCACGGTCCTTCGCTGCTTCGTGGAGCAGCTTGCCAACAAAACGCCTGATTGGTTGAGCTACATTCGGTTCCTAGTCATTCCTGTCGGTAAGCAGAATAAAGCATCTGAAGCACATGGCACAATTACCCCTCAAATGAGAGAAGTTACTGTATGATAATGACAATGGGTTTTCATAGCTGCCTTTTCGTATACACCACCCTCTTCCAAAGCTGTATGTGTCAGAAAAACATGAAGACAGATTTTGTGACAGATTTTTTTGTATTTCTGTTTTGGCAGCTTAATGGGAGGACTCATACAATTCAAATAAAACATGTATTGTGTTTCTAATAGAGTTGCCGCCCAGCAGGTGGTATTATTAATGCACCAAAGCCATATTTGGTGCTTAGTGAGTGTTTATTTTGGACTTTTTTTAATCTGATGTGAAAGACAACCAATTTATTCTCTTGTATTTCTTAAATGTGAACCAATTTTGATCAGGCTGCCATCCACTGGCCAAGTACATCTCAACATTTGACAGTAAGTTCAATAACATCTTCATGGACGCCGGATGGAGGGACGTGTTCGGGAGGTTAGAAGCTCCTAATTCAGGTTAGAGTCTCTACTGATATGGGCTCTTCAAATAGATGCCTTTATTATCCGATTGAATGCTGGTTCTTATTGTGTGTGTTGTTTTAAAATGTCCACAGATAATATTGATGTGGCCGGACGGGTCTCACAGTATCTGGGTGGAGCCAACCTCTCCCACCAGTTCCCAATCTCTGAAGCAATGCTCACCTATAAACAAAAAAGGTACGGTCTTGTGTATGCGTGCTTGAGAATATCTAATTAATGATGTGGCATGTGTCAGTAGACATGTTTCTATTACAGATTTGCACAAAACTTTGGCGATATTTTAGAAATGTCAATTAAAAAAGTATTGTGAATTGACGGCGTTTCCATTAACTGATGCGATAAGTTTTGTGATAAGTCATGGCAATGGATTTTGGCTACACCAATCATTATATTTAATTGAAGGAGGCGTATGCGTGTATCTTGACAGAAGCTGTGCGGAGAGAAATGATCATGTGACTTTTTACGTATGCCATGTGACTTGTTATTTCGAAAAAACACGTTTACATCGCAGTTTTGCGAAATATTGCTTTTTCGAATTGCCTGAAAAACCACCTCATGTAAGTGTAAAAACTTTTTTGCGATACATGGCGATTTTTTGCTAAATTTACACGTTTGAATTAGGTGTATTTTCAATTTGTGCAATTATAAGGGTAATGGTAACCCAGCTACTGATTCTTAAATGTAAAGTATGTTTGTTCACCATCTGGTCAAAATACAGTTAAAAGGGTTAATCTTACAAGATTTCCAAAGATACCGAAGCCATATTTTACTTCAATTTAAAAAGAAGAACATATTAAATTATGTTTTAGTTCAAGAAAATTTTGGCTTTTTATTACAGTATAGAATAAAAGTAAAGAATCTAATGAAAATCACCACTGACAATGACAAAAAAGTACAACTGTGTGCTGATACCCTGCAGTAATGATAATTTAGGGGAAATCTGATTGATTGTCATAAAATAATCTTATTAGTACTTAATGACTTACTCTTCTAAATGCAAAACCGTCGTTTAATGCAAAATATAAAAATATGAGGTGAAATGTGACATGTTTAATAAGATTCACTCAATGAATTATTATGGTGATCACAATCATTATCATCAATAAAGTCCATAAAGTAGATCAAACAATCAGTTACACTTGCATTTTCTTTTTTTTAATTGTCACTTGTTTGTTTGACCTTGTTTTATTTTGTCATTAAGAAGTGGATGTGTGTTGAGGATGGCGAAGTAACCGTTATGCTTTGGGTTTTTCCCTCCTTTTGTTTTGTTTTTGCCTTCAAGGAAGAGAAGTTTGTATTTTGATTTTTACATCAGGTACCTAATCGTGTGTTTGGGTTGATGTGAATGTTTGCTGTGGTTTAAATCACTCATGCTCTCAGTATGTGAACCTCACAAACCTGTCGCGTTAATACTAGTTTTTGCTCACTGTGTGTTTCATGTTCATAATTCAGTCTTTTTGTGTCTTTTACTGATTTAGTTTGGTTTGAGTTTAACAGGTTTGGAGATGAAGACTAACTTTTGAGTAGTGGTTAAAAATGTGGTGACTGAAAGGTTGCAGGTTTGGGAATGAAGGAACATGGAAATCATGTTTTTTACCACTGATAGTCTGTGCTAAATGAGTCCAGTGAGAAAGAATCATCCAAATATTGGATGAAACATAGTACATACTGACTGGAAGATAAAAATGTGATAGTGTGCAGTTCTGCAGCCGTAGGACAAGCTTAAATACAATAGGTCATACAAACAATTATCAGTTTGAAGCCGAACAAACTAGAGAAAGATAGAGAGAGATATACAGAGAGAAACCCAGGGATACAGAAAGAGATAGAACACCTATAGAGAGATAACAAAGAGAAATGAATGAAGTGAGAATGGACAGAAGAGGATGAGTGTTGTGATGGAGGTGTTTCATCAGACCACATAAAAAAAAATAAAAAATAACTCCAACCCTTCCTCACCATCATTTTACAATTGTTTTAGCTGATGCATTTGAGCAGGGCCTAAAATAAATGTAGAACTTGATTTCACCCATTGAAAATTAATTGGAGGGTCTTGAAGTCACATTTTACAATGTTGTTTCTGCTCCCTGGCCAAGCAATTCAAAACTGAAGAAAGTTAATGATTGAGACGTTTGCTGCAATCAAAAGTCAAGTGGTTTGAACAACAAAACATGCAGGAATAAAAAACTAAACAGGAAATGATGTCATAGAGAGACGGGCCAATAAGTCTCTTAAAATACAAAATAATTAGATTTTTTTTTTTTTCTAAAAGCGCAAGGTTGGTCAATGTCATGTGGTGCAAACTCTATAGTCATTTGATATTTTTTTACCTATTCAAGAAAATTTTAAAACATTTTTTAAAAGTAATGATTATGTTGTGCACAAATGTATTCACGGTATAGGGAAAATACTTTGGATTTAAACTTTTACATTTAAAATTAAACTGTTAGATTTAAACTTTTACATTTAAAATTAAACTGTTACATTTAAACTTTTACATTTAAAATTAAACTGTTACATTTAAACTTACACTTAAAATTAAACTGTTACATTTAAAGGTGCTGTAGGGAACTTTTGTAAAAAATATTTTTTCCATATTTGTTAAACCTGTCATTATGTCCTGACAGTAGAATATGAGACAGATAATCTGTGAAAAAAATCAAGCTCCTCTGGCTCCTCCCAGTGTCCTATTGCCATTTACAGAAACTCCATCGCTCCCAGTAAAAAATGACAAATCAGAGCTGCGGTCCGTAACTTTGTTTGTGTTCAAAATGTAGAAAAATTTACATAATAAGCGAGTACACCATGAATCCATTTTCCAAACCGTGTTTTTAGCTTGTCCTGAATCTCTAGGGTGCACCTATAATAAGTGTTTATATTCGGACTATTTTAGATTGCTTCGGGGGTACTGCGGCGGAGTAACCCAGTACCTTTGTGATTCTTCATAGACATAAACAGAGAGAAGTAGTTCCGGCTACGATGTTCTTCCGCAAGACGCAAGCAGTTCTGTTTTTTAACCGCTAGAGCGTCAAAAGTTCCCTACTGCAGCTTTAAACTTTTACATTTAAAATTAAACTGTTACATTTAAACTTTTACATTTAAAATTAAACTTTTACATTTAAAATTAAACTGTTACATTTAAACTTTTACATTTAAAATTAAACTTTTACATTTAAAAGTAAACTGTTACATTTAAAATTAAACTTTTACATTAAAAATTAAACTGTTACATTTAAACTTTTACATTTAAAATTAAACTGTTACATTTAAACTTTTACATTTAAGATTAAACTGTTACATTTAAACTTTTACATTTAAAATTAAACTTTTACATTTAAACTTTTACATTTAAAATTAAACTGGTACATTTAAACTTTTACATTTAAGATTAAACTGTTACTTTTAAACTTTTACATTTAAAATTAAAACTGTTACATTTAAACTTTTCTTAAAAATTGTAAAAAACCTGGCACATGCTTTATAATTATAATTAGTTGCGACACCTAAAGTGTCACTGCTTGGAAGCAGAGAGCTTCTTCAGATTTGTGCTTGGTCTTTGTACATGTTAGACAGACAAAAAAGCTGCAATGTGGATCAGGCTTTATGCTGACAGTCAAGTCTGGCCGCACAATAATACATGCTGGCTCTGTTTGTCAACTAAAATCAACTAAAATCTGAATCTTGGAAGTTCCTTGTGTTCTGGTTTCTTGAGTGTTGGTGAGCAGCTTCTTTCAGTTGTAGACGACTCTTGGGAAGAGTCATGAAAGATTAAACTATTATATAGCAGTGAACTCAGTAATGAAGCGCCCCCATAGCCTGCGGCCTTACACCCCCTGATTGGTGGAGGATGTAAGAAGCTATTCCAGCATCCTCTCATGGCATGAGCCCTCACACTCACTGTGGTCTCACAGCACTCTGTCAACTAGAGGGCACCACTCTGTGTCACACTATCTGATCTGACACCCCCATTCTCACCCCCCACACCCCGATGACTTCACACACATCTCACAGACCATCCACCCTCACTGACAGCTTCACATTACACAGCTGTCAGCCCTGTGCTAACCACTCCCTCTTGTTTGACCTCCACAGCCCTGATGAAGACTCCTGCCAGAAGTTTGTCCCATTCATTGGGGTAAGAAATGCTTTCTCTTTCATTTCCTCTCTATTGGCTGCACTTTCCACAAATATACTTGGTTGTCAAATTACAAAAACACTAGAGCCACATATCCCATGTTTGTTATAGTGGGAAATATATATATTTCCTATATTATGTTAATTATCAATAAATACTGAATCTTAAACGTATATTAGTATGTCATTTAAATAGCCTAAAAGCAATGTTTAAGCACCATCCTGTTATTGCATGATTTTCCCTTGTTGCACAAAATCACAAATTCCTGAAAAACAACCCCATGAAGCTCAACCATTCATCCCTGTTACCACAGCTATAGTAACAAAAAAATGTGTTGCAGGAAAATAATGATAATAATAATTCAGAGATAATAATGGCAACAGTGTTAAGTAATTTAGTTTTTTGATTTGTTTTCCTGCAGTTGGTGAAAGTGGGAATTGTGGAGCACAGCTTATCTACATCAGGTAGGATTTACTTGAGTCAAGACCACAATGAAACCCAGTAACAGCAGTGAAACATGTTTGATGTGTGTTTGTGTGTGTCGTCGGGCAGTGGACTCTGATGACGCAGTGATGGTGGGCAGTGTGAACATGCTCTCCTCACCTCCAGCACAGACGGGAACACCCTACGGGAAAGACATGACCTCCACCCCTCCGTCATCCCCCTCTGTTACTGCCAGTCTCTCTGGAGCAGGGTACGAGAAACTGTGCAGATATGGCTAAAAGACACGTCAAACACCTTACTGTACATATTTTATACACTTATATCTCAAACGTATGTGTATGCAGCTCTCCAGGCACCGGGGGTGAGGTGATGGGTCTACAAGTGGACTACTGGACGTTACAGGGCGCAGAGAAGAAGAAAGAGGGGGAAAAAAGAGATGTGGGAAGTAAGTACACGCTTAAGAGCAACTTCCGCTCGCTGCAGGTTTCCCGAATCCCCAGCGGAGGAGAGCCAACCCCCCCTTCTGGAATGGCCATGACCGTTGTCTTGAAGGAGAAAAACAAGAAAGGTGCGTTTGGTGAAAATGAGACTTGTAAAGGTGAAAATGTGGCTAATTTGACTCCCATGTGTTGTTACTGCTGCTTCACGTCTGGTTTCCTTCTACTCTCAGTGATTTTCCTGAGCAAGAAGCTGAAAGAGAAGGATGTGGACTCTAAGAGCCAGGTGATAGACAGCATCAGCAGACTCATCTGCACCGCTAAACACCAGCACACCATGCTGAAGGGTAAACCACACACACACAAACCGACACAATTCAATGTAGAAACGCCAAGAAGAGCAAGTTCAGAATGAATGTGTAATCTGTTGGTTGTACTCTACTGCCACCCTGTGGTCACTTGTCTATTTGTAATTGCAGAAGCTGACTTTACCAAGTGCGACATCCCAGCTAACAGAATTTTGTCATAAGAACGTTCTCCAAATATTCAGTGTTGGATCTGGGAACATAAAAAATGTCCTGTTTTCTTGGCGTTAAAGGAATATTTGTAAAAGTTATGATGTTCTTCAAACATTCTTTCAACTTAATTTTGATTCAAATTCAACATTCTAGGAACGTTCATTTGTAACATTCCAAAAACATACAGATGTTAGTAGAATGTTGTTTGAAGGTTAGTACGATGTTCCTGAAACGTTCTTTCAATGATTCAATCACCTGCTGTGAACATAAACTGAAAGAAAGAGACATAAGAACACAAACTACAACTTTCTTCAGTCACAACCTTAGATGAACTGAAAATAAAAGACACTAAATCTCTCAAGATCTGATAAAAACTCCACAAACAGCATTTCCAGCTTCAGTGTTTACTAACCACATTGACATTATTTCTGTCAGACATCTACAGCAGTTCTTATTGAAAATTAACAGAGGTTTAGATGTGGATGTCTTATTGAAATTGTTTTGGGTTATGTCACCATCATGGAGATCAGTGTTTGAGTTGGGCTCTTGACCCTTGACTTTTTTTGAGTTGCTTCTTTTGCAGCAATTGTAGGTGTTTTCAGAAAACGGTTGTGTCAGTAAAGCCATTTATAATTTAACAAAAAATTCTGTTTCAAATAAATGCTGTTCATTTGAATGTTCTATTCATCAACGCATACTGAACAAAAAAATCACAGTTTCCACTAAAGTATTAATTACAACTGTTTTCAAAATTGTTAATAATCAGAAATGTTTCTTGAGCAGCAAATCAGTATATTATTCTGATTTCTGAAGATCATGTGACACTGAAGACTGGAAGAATGATGCTGGAAATACAGCTTTGATCTCAGGAATAAATTAGATTTTAAAATATATTCAAATAGAAAAAAGTTATTTTAACTTGTAATATTTTATTTGTATTATTGTATGACTTCTAACAGCAGTCACTAAAACTGTTTTTGTCTCTGCAGTGTCCATCGATGGCGTAGAGTGGCATGACGTGAAGTTTTTCCAGCTGGCCGCGCAGTGGCCGACTCACGTGAAACACTTCCCTGTAGGGATCTTTGGCTACAGCAAACCCATGTGACCTGCTGCTGCCATTTACGGATGGGGGATAAAACAGACAACTGGATTTTCCTGTGGAAATGGACAATATAAAAGCCCGTGTCCTCAACAGAAATGTTGTTAGTGATGTTACTTGTCATTTTTGTTGCTTTGGCAGTGGAAGGATCATTGGTGTGTTTGAAACAAGCACTGTCTTTTATTTCAAGATGAGCAGCACATGTTGTGGTAGGAATTGTACCGGCACGTACAGCAGCTTCAGTTTGCACATTGTTGGGTTAAAGTTTGTTATTATTTCTGTGAAATTTTCTGTGTCGATAATTGTTCTGTGTACAATATTATAGAGTGGGATTTATGAATTGAGCTTGATTGAATTGTTTGTGTGGAAGAGGTTAAAGGAATATTTTGCCCGTCTCATGACAGATTTGTGTGAGGAACAGTTCTCCATAGCTTTTAAATCTCATCTGTGCCAGTTTTGATATCCGTAAATTGATGATGACAGAAAATTAAATTTGGGGTAAACTGTTCCTTTAAATGGAAAATAGGAGGATTCAAGTGCAAGTGGGAGGGGCCACATAACTGGTGGAAGGAGTTTATGTTACTGTTTGTTGAATGATTTTAGTGTTATCTGTGAATTCTAAAGGGCACGTCCTTAAAATTTTAGTAAAGAACACTTTTAGATTAAGTAAAGTGTCTGGTTATTTAATACAGTACTTTATAATTTCATTACTGGATGAATATGAAAGGCGTGTTGAGTGGGATGGGAACACATGTGGACTAGTGATGCTTTGGCAGCTTGTGTGGGTTCAATCTAAAGGGCGATCTCAGTTTGTAAAATGTTAAATGCTTTAAAAAGCCCTTTAAATCGTTTTATTCCCTCTGTGTGGGGCAATGAGCAGATATTTCCACTTTTTACTCTTTTAACATTTCTACATTCCATCTCTGATCAGTCATGGGGACAGTGTTACCAAGTGTTTTCAGAAAGGCCGTGTCTTTGTGTTGAATACAGGGTCCAGTTACTGCCGGCTAATAAGGGCTCATACTACAAGATTGTTAGGACGATAACAGGACGTCCGGCCAACTTTTTGTAACTTCTGTGGTGGATCTATTTTATGTTTTCTCACTTTTCAAAAGTCCCTTTACAATTTGCCTGTTTGTAAATACTGAGAGGGAGTAATAGAGAGAGAAAGAAAGTGGTTTTCAGTATTAATTTCATTGAGTTTGCTGTTACAGCTTATGGCGTTATTTTACAGCCAAGTGCAAACTGCGATATAGTTACAATGCGCATAAAATTGATGTTTTTCGTGTCTTTCATGAACAGAACTGTTATCGTTCTTTTTATTGACTGTTTTAACCAAGTTTTTGTACTGGTTTTGTTTTCTTTTGAGGTGAACTGCTGAGGTTTGTTCAACCATTGTGGGCCTCTGGTTGTTTTTAAGCACTCGTTTTAGGGCAAAATAAGATTTTTTTTTTTCTTTTAATCTTTAAAACTGAGAGAACACTAATATTTAATCTGTCTTTGTCAAAAAGAAATGCAGACATTTGCACAAACCATATTTTTAAGTTAGTATTGATTTTGAATGAACCACTGAGGAAAGCTTCTCTTCTTCTAATTCTCTGTGTGTACATAAACGTACAGTATACTGCCATTTCATATACTTTATACTGATTCGAATTGTCACACAAATACTAAAATTATTTTAACCATGGCTGCATTGTGATTTTTTTAACATTTACTATTCGTTTTTCTATTTCCTTTTTAAAGGAGTTGAACTCTTGTATAGTGTTTTTCTTTTTTGTTTTAAAACATGTAAATGAATATATGAAAGTGAACCAGTGTGTTCTGTTGAGTGTTGAGAATTATTATTTTTTTTCAGTATTTGATATATACGTACAGGAGAATTGTGCAAATAAATTACAAATAATAAAAATATGTCTGTCTTGTTTGTTCTGAAATTGAAGACATTGAATTGTGTAAATGTTAAAGTATGATCCTTTTTAGATTCATGTATTGTCACAATAAGGGGTTTGGTCTTTGTTCTCTCTGGACTCCGTTTCCCATAAACCCCTGCCTAGGAACTCATTATTGAACAACACCTGTTTCCTATCAGTGACACTATAAAGGTTGCACTCATCCACACACACATGGCTGATTATTGTGTAGTCTATACCCTATTCCTAGTCTCCGTGTTTCCTTGCCTTGCCTTGCTTTGCCTTCTTGTTTTTCGACCTTGGACTGTTTATTGGATTACTCTTTTGTCTCGCCCTGGATAGTCCCTGTTTGCTGGTGTTTGACCCTGCCTGTTTTGACCAATATTATGAATAAAAGCTGCATTTGGATCCTCAACTCTGTTGTCACACCTCCTACGTTACAGAATAATGAGCCACACACGGATCCAGCGGCTTTATTCGGCATACCAGCTGAACCATGGATCCAGTAGACCAGCTATTACATCTTCGTCAAGAAGGCCTATCTATTGAGGAGTATGTTCACCGGTTCTGTGAGTTGTCATATCTAGTAGCGCTTTATGATGAAGTTTTGTTTAAGGACATGGTGTCCACTGCAGTCTCTTCTGAGATGGCGGCACTTGCCTCAGTTCCTTGCATGGCGGTGGCGTCCAGTAATAATCTCTGTTCTGCCCGAGGACCCCATTATTGAACAATCTGATTGTCCAGTCATGGCTATGGACACCGTATGCAAACTCTCTGCCTGTCCCGTGATGGCTAAGGAGGCCATCTCAGAACTCTCTGTCTTCTCTATGATGCTGAATAGTCACTATGTTGAACTTGTTGTCCCACCCAACCTCCCTCTCCGTCCTCTTCTACCTCTCATGCTGTTTGTTCTGTCTCTGCTTCGTCTGTCTGTCCATCAGGCCATCCTTTGATGGTGGTGAATGGTCAGGATTTTTCTCAGGACAGCCAGCCTCCAGCTGCACCAAGCTTGGAGGATCCCAGATCTTCGTCTCTGGCCTTCAAGACCTGGACTCCACTTCGGTCCGTCAACCCTTTGGTGTCACCTTGGCTCAAAGCTCTCTCATCTCCATTATGGCCCATCAGTCAACTGGCCCCGCCAGGCTTCCTCGTTCCTCCGGCTCCACCTTGGTCATTCGTCAACCTGCCCTCACCTCGGGACTATAATCCTCCGGCTTTGCCTCGTCTCTCCATCCCTCTGGCTCCATTGGGCTCCTCTTTCCCTCCATCTCCGACTTGGTCCTTGGTCGCTCTGGCTCCACCGTGGCCTTCTGGAACCCCACCTTCTCCTCGGTCACCAGAGTCGTCGGCTCCTCCATGGCCCTCTGATCCCTCAGTGTTACTCTGGCTCTTCGGCTCTCCATCTTCACCTTGGGCCCCCCTGTCCACCTGCTCTGTTTCTGTCAGTCGGACCCCTGAAACCTTCTGTTTCACTCCCCTCATGGGTCCTTCCTCCAACTCCATCATGGACTGTTAGTTCTTCTCGTAATTGGAGCATCTGGAATCGGCTCTTTGGCAGGGGGCTCTGTCACGATAAGGGGTTTGGTCTTTGTTCTCTCGGACTCCATTTCCCATAAACCCCTGCCTAGGAACTCCATTATTGAACCACACCTGTTTCCTATCATTGACACTATAAAGGTTGCACTCATCCATTTTTTACTTGGACTGTTTATGGGAATACTCTTTTGTCTTACCCAGGATAGTACCTGTTTGCTGGTGTTTGACCCTGCCTGTTTTGACCACTCTTATGAATAAAAGCTGCATTTGGATCCTCAACAATGTCACACCTCCTATGTTACAAGTATCTTATTAATTGTAGAAAATCAAATTTATATTACCATTACATTATTTAAACTCCTATGGTAAGTATCATGCTACCTATTGAGAATTTCCTAATAAATATGCATTCAGCGTTAGCATCGCTGTTCTTAGTGTCATGTTATTTTAAGGTGTTAAATGCTGCATTGCCATCTCTCGATGGAAAGCAACAATTTCTTGAGTTTTATGTGAAATACACTGATAATAATTGTATCAGTTTTAAAGACTGGGTGCTCACCAAACATTACTACTAGCGTATCAATAGAGGGAAATTATTTAAAAATTTGTATGGTCATACGCAGCAGTCAAGTCATAACATTTCAAGTCTATTGAAATTTGGAACCCATAGAAATAACATTTTATGTTCGTTAAACAACATACAATGTAATACAATAATAAATTAAATAATTCATTCATGCCCTCATAAAATGCATTATTTCAACAGAAGGTATATATGGTCACATAATAGTTATTACAATTCAAGTTTAATTTCAGGTAAAACCTGAAAACCAAATAAAGGAATAATTGATATTTTAGATAACAGACAATATTACATTTCTTTACCTGCATAGTAATGCGACACACCTTTGTTCGCAATCATAATGACATAAATTAGTACAGCCTGTTGTGGCATTCCCTACTCAGCTTTCTCCTAAAAAATAAAAATGTTACATTTTATCAAGGCAAAATCCACATATAGTTCCATATATATATATATATATATATATTGTTTAGTGTAAAACATGCTGAAGACTAGCAAACTGGATGTAGATTCATTAAATTATAAGCTATTTATAAGCACTTATGAGCTATTATAAGCAAAAGTTGTTTATTCAGCGTATTAACTCCATTGAAAACCTTTTTTTTTTAAACGCCTCTGATAATTTATCATCTTGTATTGCTGCTAAAGCCGAGCTCATCCTCACTGTTAAGACCTGATAGTTTAGTCCTTTATAGATGTCTGTTTCTTTGGAGCTTATGAAAAACCAATTATATTGTGTTACAATTCTAGCTGCATCTTATAAACAATTCCGAATATTTTAATAATTATCTGGAGTTTTATAAATTATTATAAAAATGGCTAATAATAAAAATGTATCACTGAAATTCTATTTCAAAACTGATGCACATTAACTGCCATGTCATCTGTCATATTTGCGTGGTCAGCTTCTAGGTCACGTGCACTTCTGTGTTCTGCCAACAGATGGCAGTAAAACCAAAGTAAACTGTGATCTGACGTCATCCGTCACAATATAACATTATGGTGAGGGTTTTATTCTTTTATGGATTATTTAAATAACTTTCAGTTTATAATTTCAAACCCAGAAAGTAATAATAAAAACAATGTGAAGTAATAATGGCAGGAGCAAGAGACGAATGCAATTAAACATCTGCATTTCACACCCTTAGCATTCTACTGTAAATTAAGTCTAATTCCAGCTTCATGCTGACATGATTTATGAGACAAATTAATCTGTAAATTATCTTTTTTTTCCTCTTAAGGCCTAATCTTATGAATTTTCATTATGTGACGTTTGACTTGGCTTGGTAACCGTCCTGAAATGTCCAGTCACACTAACATATCATTAATATTCATAACCAAATCTGTAGGTTATTTCGCCAGCTTTCTACCGCCTCCATTCGTCGAAGTGCCACCCACTTACTGCTATTCAGCCAATCAGTAAAGGCCGTCACGTAACATACTTAATATTAATGAGCCGTGCCTTCACCATAGTAGGATTGGTTGAGCGCAGCCGCAGAGAGAGCGCAGTGCCGGTGTCCGGTTCGGTTCTCGGTGCTGCTGACCTCTCCCTGTCCGCTTCTGGATCTGGGATGTATATTCTAGTAGTTTAGCATTGATTTAATACGCTGTCGTAGATTAGTGCAGTGGACGCAGAAGTGATCGTAAAAGGTATGTTGTGATATGTAAATGAGCATCAGAGAGTGTCTGTAATGTCGATATGTAACGTTACATAGTGTTCATACTCTCCGGTAATCATTGCGTTTATACAGTAATGTTTAGTAGGTTTACACTTATGTGTGTGCGTGTGTGCTATGTAGTAAGCAATTGCTCTAGGGAATTGTTTTAACCGCGGTTTTACCTGCTTCTGTGGCAGTGTTAGTATATATTGTGTTGTGTGATGAGTGTGCAGAATTGGGTTGTGTTTTTTTTTTTGGACAATGTGTCATAAACTCAGATGATGGTACAGTGATCTATGGACTGTGTCTCACATGCATCATCAGTTATGCATCATTCAGGACATCCTCACACTCCTGTACAGTATAAACACCTGGAATACAGTATCACAGCAGATCTAATGCCTGCTCTGGCTAACAACATCCTTTACATACTATCATAATCATAAACACTCAGTAAAGTCCAGCAGATGTAATGTTTACTGTCTCTGACAACACCCTGATCATGTAATGGCTGTAAAATCATCATGCAAACACATCATTGTCTGCAGCTAATGTTTTGACATGTTCTTCAATTGTGCTTCATGTGGAAACAGCTGGATTAATTTGTTTTATACGAACACATAATAATAACAATAATAATTAAATACACATATAAGGATTATGATTTAACCTGACTCAGTTATACTGTTTTTATTACTAAAAACATTTGCATAAAAATAAATAATAATAATAATAATAATTTCAACAAAACTGCTTATTAATATTTGTGGGAAAACTGTAGTGCGGTGCAACCAACATACAGAAACATACACATAAAACACACACAGATTACAAAATGACATATATCATATTACAAGATGCACAGTATACATTAAATATTCTTACATTTCTATGGATTTAAGATTAGGACTTTAACTGCGATATAAACCTATATTTTGAGTAAATCTCAGGCTGTCATGTATCTCACACCCTCGCTGGCACTTTTATACTTCAGGAGGACGAGGTTTAGAGGGTTTATCTGTAGACACGGCCACTCCTCACCTCAGCAAACACTTCATGTCAATAATGCATCCACCCATCACATCACTATATCACACGCTCACTGCCATTCACAAGAGACAGGGCTGAAGTTCGCTTTGATTGGATGTGCAGTCTAGAGTCTGACTGATCTGATGATGCTCCGTTTGAATTATTCTGAAGAAAAAACTGGTGCTGGTTCTTTTTTATCATAATGAAGAAAAAAGACCTTTTACAAAAATTGTAAAAACTGAAAAAGAAAAGTAGTTTGGTTTAATAATTATTTTCTTAAAAAAAATATATTTCAGCAAAACGGCCTAGTATAATATTTGAAATATGATTGTCTGCCTATGCACGGTAGTGTGAATGAGGTAATGTGGTGCGGCCAGCATGCAGAGACATGTAGAGAAAGCATAAAACAGGAAATGATATCATAGAGACAGACCACCCGCCTGACTTTGTGTCAAGATCAGCAGGTCTCTTAAGAATGGGACCGTTTTATGACAAGGAAAGGTTAGTTCACGTGATAAAATGTCATGTGGTGCAACTCCCCAAAATGTAATGATAATCATGATTTAAAAACTTGATGTGCACACTCACATAGATTCAAGCTGTAGGGAATTTAAATGTAAACTTTGTTGAAAATAGTCAAAATAAAAAGTGTTTTCAAACTGTATAACACCAATATGAATACAACATGGTACATATGTTTTACATTACATTTTTATTTGTCATCAACCCAGATACATTTGAAGCGTTCATGTAAGGGCTTGCATTAGAGGCCATAAATCACATGCAATGTATTTAGTTTAAAGTGCTATATAAATAAAGGTTACTTGACTTGACTTGACATGATAGCTCTATCCCGTTATTGAATTCAGACTTGGACACCTGGAAAGATGCAAAAGAGGAGACTGTATCTGTCAAATGGAGTCCACATGTGTCATTCATTATCTCTGTGAAACACATCCTGGTCATATTTTACCCCAAAATCAAAAGGAAAAAAGGATATAGGTGTCTTATATATTATAAGTAAAGAAAATCTATTTGTTACAGTTTTCACATTATCATTACTGTCATGTATCGGATGCGGATGAAATGTCAGACAGATGATTGTCATTAAATCAGCATTAATGTAGAGCAGTCAATGACATTATGTAATAAACAATAATTATGAGAGGATTATTTTTTGATGACAGTAATGGGATTTTTGTATTATGATAATGAGGACCGTGAAATTAAAAGTGTCACAATGCATCTTAATTTTCTCATTTTTAACCTGCAATGTTTATCATACTGAAAACAAGAGCATTTCTCATAACTGTTGGTCATTATAACATAATACTAAACTGACTCTGTAAAGCACAGCCATGCTGGCATAACTGCACACCCACCTTGTGTTTTTCATCGCTCAGATGTCATCACTGACTCAGTATTTGTGCTCTGTGTCTTTGTTGCCCTGGATGTTAAAGAGGGATGAGCGGTTCATCAGTAGAGGATGTCTGGAATACATTCACTTTGAACCGATTTTAGAACCTGGGCACATGCCAACTGAGAAAACGGTACAGAGAAAAACTCCTCCGACTGGATGAAATCATAGTCTGAAGCTAAATAATTATGGGCTGTGACCATCGTAGACTACTGGATATTTTAACTGTCCAAAATCTACTGACTGACTATGACACGGACCAAAATCTGGGCAAAAGTCATGTTTTGTTTTCCAGGCTTAAGTTTTCAAACTGTTCACCTTTGTAGTTCACACAAAAATTTAAATGTGCAAAAATGAGTTTATTCATCATATTTGGAGAAATTTAGCGTTGCATCACTTGCTCACCAGTGGAGATAAAACATCAAAATAATCCACACGTTATCCACACCACTCCAGTCCATTAGTTAATGTCTTGAGAAACCAAAAGCTGGGTGTTTGTGGATTATTGTGATGTTTTGGACTCTCCTTCTGACGGCACCCATTCACTGCAGAGGATCCACTGGTGAGCAAGTGATGTAATGCTAGATTTCTCCAAGTCTGATGAAGAAACAAACTCATCTATATCTCAGATGACCTGAGAGTGAGAACATTTTCAGCAGATTTTCATTTTTTGGGTGAATGATTCCTTTAATGTTACTTAAAAAGCCTTAACGGAGGAATTTTCATTTCTGACAGCTGTGGCTTGTCTTAGTTGTTCCTTCCTGGTTAATTATTAATAGATGACTAGCAGCAGAGCAACGTTTAACTAGCAAGTAAATGATTTTCATTGTGGGAATTAACAGGTAAAAGGCATAGTCACATTAAACAATGACATGAATGTCATATATTGTGTGTGATTTCATCACACCTTTGTATTAAACCCTGTTGATGCATTATAGAACATTTATTCAAGGTTATATTTTAATAAATGGTCATTATGAGACAGAAAGGACTATTATTCGTCATGTGATTGGCTTTGTTGATTGAGCGGGATCACATGACCTACTGGAGACTGAATGGACGGGTATTACAGCTTAAGACTGATGTTGAAAGCTTTACTCTGAGCAGATTTTAAAACTAAGGCATATAGCTACTGTTGTGAAAACCCTGGTCAGTTAACCTGACCCCCCATTATGGGACTCACAGCAGAAAGTGCTCTACCTAACTTATAATTTTAAAGGGGGGGTGAAATGCTATTTCATGCATACTGAGTTTTTTACACTGTTAAAGAGTTGGATTCCCATGCTAAACATGGACAAAGTTTCAAAAATTAAGTTGTACGTTTGAAGGAGTATTTCTGTTCCAAAAATACTCCTTCCGGTTTGTCACAAGTTTTGGAAAGTTTTTTCGAGTATGGCTCTGTGTAACGTTAGATGGAGTGTAATGTCCTTACATGGGTCCTGAGGCACTTCTGCCGGAAGAGCGCACGCTCCTGTATAGCAGAGCACTGAGAGCACAACAGACTTCACTGATCAGAGCGAGAGCGTCGAGAAATGTCACAAAAGAAGTGTGTTTTTGGTTGCCAGGGCAAGACAACCCTGCACAGATTACCAAAGAAAAAACAGCATTAAGGGACCAGTGGATGGAGTTTATTTTTACAGAGCATCAACGGAGTTGTGCAAGTGTTTTTGTTTGTTCCCTGCATTTAAAAGATGCTTGTTTTACAAACAAGGCCCAGTTTGACGCCGGATTTGCGTATTGTTTATTTCTTAAGGATGATGCAGTCCCAAAGAAAAAGGGTCACGATCGTGTGCTGGAACCGCAGGCGATGAGTAAAACTGCTTAAAATATCTCTGCCTCCTTGTTAGTGCGTCCCCGCTCGGAGCGAGTCGTTGCTGCTGCTGCTCTCGTTCAGTTTCAGCCTTCACAGCTGTCACAGCTTCCAAACGCTCTCAATGCAACTGGCGCTCGTGATTCTTTAGCTCCGCCCACACGTCACTCCTCCAGTCGCTCGTGTTTTTCCGGGAAAAATCGGTACAGACTATCTTTCTCTTATGAATATAATAAAACTAAAGACTTTTTGGAGTTATGAAGGATGCAGTACTACTCTATAGGTACTCAAGATTAACAGGATATTGATTGAAAACGAGCATTTCACCCCCCCTTTAATAGTTTCCCACTTCAGTGTGTTACAAACATAATTTTGGTGTCTTTGGAAATAAGACCCTTTGGGCTTTACTTTTTATCAACCAGATTTGATAATGCTCAAAAATATTAAAAGTTATAAACATGGAAGTGCCTTGAATTTTTTTTTTTTTTACCACACTTAAATTTTTTTTTTATTTGATATAAAAATACATGAAATGAGTCCTGGAGCAATCTAGAAAAGTAATGGGTTGAAAGCCACATGTCTCATGAGTTTCTATTTCAAATCTGAAAAAGATGAGACTCCTGCCAATATTTTTCTGAGACTATATCTAGACCCCCCCCACCCCCCAAATATAAGAAAATATATTTCCCAATAGTAATTATGATCCATATTACAACGTTATTGCTTCGTTGGACTAAACGTGCTTCATGAGATGTCATTCAGTGGACCCTTACCTTCCTAACTAAACCGGGATTTACAGCTGTGGATGTGTTTATGACTCATTATTACGACGGATCTGGTATATGTACAGCGTTTCTAATGTTTTTTATGTGTACTGTTTACACAAATGTAGCAAATACAATCTTTATAAGCTTTCCATTGAAAAACAGCAATCTGTCATCGATGCTTGAGGCTTAGATCTTTATAATGATACATAGTTTGTCAAGATTAAATTTGTCCCATTTCATTTAATCTATTCACAAATACTGACACGTGCAAGTTGAGAGGCTTTCAGGACGAGGGCGTCGGGGATCAGGCTAGAGGTTAAGGGATCCAAATAGGTATTGCCACAATCATGAATTTTTGTTCAAATATAGCATACAAGTAATTGTGATTGATAATTTAATTGTTCCCTTCATACATTTATTTAACATGCTGTTTAAGATTGATTCACAAATGTGCGATATATGCACAATATATTTGTACCATAACAATTTTTACAGATTTTGTCAATTTATTTGGCACCAGCAGTCAGATTTTGTCATTATCTAATGCGGCAACATGTATGCTCTGTTTCTGTTGCATTATGTTTTGTTTCAGTCAGTTGGTCTTTGTTCATGAGTTCATTCCCATTCATTCCAGCCCTCTGGTTTTTCTTAGTCTTTGTCTGTTCTCGTTTGTAGATTGTGGTTTCCTCATAAGTTGTTCCCGTTTCATGAGCACTTGTGATTAAGAGTATATTTCCTTACTGTTCCTCGTTGAGAGAGTTTCTTTATTCTATAGTCTGAAGTCTACTATAGTATAGACCAAAAGTTTGGAAACACCTTCTCATTAAAAGAGTTGTCTTTATTTTCATGACTATGAAAATTGTAGATTCACACTGAAGGCATCAAAACTATGAATTAACACATGTGGAATTATATATGGAATTATATACATAACAAAAAAGCTTGAAACAACTGAAAATATGTCATATTGTAGGTTCTTCAAAGTAGCCACCTTGTGCTTTGATTACTGCTTTGCACACTCTTGGCATTCTCTTGATGAGCTTCAAGAGGTAGTCACCTGAAATGGTCTTCCAACAGTCTTGAAGGAGTTCCCTGAGAGATGCTTAGCACTTGTTGGCCCTTTTGCCTTCTGTCTGCGGTCCAGCTCACCCCTAAACCATCTGGATTGGGTTCAGGTCCGGTGACTGTGGAGGCCAGGTCATCACGCTCCTTCTTGCTCAAATAGCCCTTGATGCCTTCAGTGTGACTCTACAATTTTCATAGTCATGAAAATAAAGAAAACTCTTTGAATGAGAAGGTGTGTCCAAACTTTTGGTCTGTACTGTACATCTCCTGAGTCTCCACTGGTTCCACCCAGCTTCTGTTCTCCAGTGTTCCATCCTGGCCTCCCTCTCCTGCCTCCTCTCCTAAAACCATCCAGTTCCTTGGCCCTGTCTCCGTTGGTTCCTGTCCCTCTGTCAGTGCCATCCAGGCACTCTTAATCGTTTCAGGCCTTCCAGTCTCCATCTTCGCCTTGGCGCTGGGATCCCATGTCTTCATCTCCAGCCACTGAGCCTCAAACTTTACCTCAGCGCTCCGATCAATCGGCTCAGCCTTGGGTCCATGTTTTCATTTCCATCGTAGCCCATCATCCCAATGGTTCTGCTGGGTTCCCTCATTCCTCCAGCTCTGCCTTGGTCATTCGTTGACCTGCCTCTGCCATGTGATTCCACTCCTCAGACTTCACCTCATCCCTTAATCCCTCTGGCTTCATCGGGATTGTCCTTCCCTTCGGCACCGCTGTTGTCTTCCATTGCTCTGGCTCCACTGTTGTCTTCGTATCCCTGCCTCCACCTTGATCTCATGTCTGCTCGGCTTCGCCTGTTTCTCCATCTCCAGCAACTTGTCTCCTTTACTCGTCCCCAAGGTTCCTTCCATCAAGTTGTCTGCACCATGGCTCCTCCTGCCTTTGACTCCACCTTGGGCCCTCATCCTGGCTGGCCTCTGGTTCAACATCTGGCTACTCCTGGCTCCTCCCACCCTCTTCTCCCCCATGAACTTGCTTAATGGACTTGGTTTTGCTTTCCCCTCTCCAGCTCCTCGCCCTCCCTCCTCAATTGTACCATTGTACGGGCAAGGTTACACCTTCTGGGAGGGAGATCTACAGTAACATGTATGCTCTGTTTTCTGTTGCATTATGTTTTGTTTCAATCAGTACCTCTTTGTTCATGATTTCATTCCCTTGTTTAGTCACCTCAATTATCTCATTAGTTACCATTGTTTGGTTCATGTTTATAAGCACTCGGTTCTCCTTTAGTCTCTGTCCATTCTCATTTGTAGACTGTGGTTTCCTCACAGTTGTTCCGGTTTCCTGAGCACTTTCTTTACTATTCCTTGTTGAGAGAATATCTACATTAACCACAATATGTAACAAATATTTTCTCTAAAAACAATAATGTAATAACACTGTTATTGAAGTTTGATCTTTAGCACATCTAAATTTGAATATTAATTTTTCATGATACATATTATAATGTTGTGATGTCTGCATTCCACAGTAGTATTTAAAGTTTATAAACATTTTCTAATTCATATATATTCATATATATTTATATTTATATATTATTCTTGTGAGTTTTAATGTTTTGTTAACTTGACCACATAGTACTGTAGTGTCTGATTAAATGTCTATGAGAATGATATCCTTCACTTTTTGTATACTCTAGATTTTTTCAAATGTAGCCTATGTTTTTCTTGCAATTAATACTGGTTATCAAATTTCTATAAAGAAATGTTAGCACATTGGTTGCCAATTCTAATACTGGATTAACATATTTGCAACACATTGCAATTTAAAGTGTACAACAACAAAAAAGAATGATCAGATATAACTGAAATAATTCTCACATCATTCAAAACCCTCAACCCTGGTGATCCCTTTTCCTTCACAGGTCTCCTGACCTCCATCACAGCATGTCCACCATGGTTTACCCCCATGAGGAGAAACTGACACAGGAGCAGATCATCTCCAGCACAAAATTGGTGATTCAGGGTCTGGAAGCTCTCAAGAGCGAGCACAACTCCATCCTGCAGAGTCTGGTGGAGACCATCCAGTGCTTAAAGAAAGATGAGGAGGCCAGTTTGGTTCATGAGAAGTCCAGCCTGCTGCGCAAGTCTGTGGAGATGATTGAGCTGGGCCTGGGTGAAGCGCAGGTGAGGGTTGGGTGAATGGATATGGTGAATACCACTGAATTTGCAGAAAGTCTGTTGTTAGCATCCATTTCTGAACATATCAGGTGATGATGGCCCTGTCCAACCACCTGAACGCAGTGGAGTCAGAGAAGCAGAAGCTGCGCGCTCAGGTGCGACGGCTCTGTCAGGAGAACCAGTGGCTGAGAGATGAGCTAGCCAACACCCAGCAGAAGCTCCAGAAGAGCGAACAGAGCGTCGCACAGCTGGAGGAGGAGAAGAAACATCTGGAGTTCATGAACCAGCTTAAGAAATATGATGATGGGGTCTCTCCAGAGGTGAGTCCCAGTGGGGTGGAGCATCATACTGGCACAGACACCACAATAACGTCATGTTGCAAATTATATTCCCCTGATTTATTTTATATATATATATATATATATATATATATATATATATATATATATATTTTGTAGGAAATAATATATGTAAAGAATTTATTCTTTATAAATTCTATAAATTCTATATTATTCTATATAAAGTTATTCTGAGTTTTTATTGTTTATTAAACCTAAAACTATTGAAAATAAAATTTCACTTCATAAATTAAATTAAATAAAACATAAACATTAGAAGAAAATCCAAAAATAAGTAATGTTCCCTTTGCAACTAAATGGAATTAATTTTTTGAAATAAAAATAAATTGAAATAAAAATAAATTAAAGCCAAATATAAATAAATAAATAATGAAAAAAAACTCTATAGACAAAAGCACACAACAACATTTCTAAAACTTAAACTGTAATTTTAATGAAAACAAAATATTAAAATGAAAGTTAATTTAAATATTAATAAATATGACAACAGTATATAAATAATACTTAACACTGGTGTCATTATTTGTTATTCATATTGTGTCTGTCCATTCAAACAAAGTTGTTATTTTTTCCTAATATTATTGTTATAACTATTATACCAAATATACAGAACATTTAACTTATATTCTAGAATTTTAGGAAAATATATTTGGAAATTATGCTGAGATGTATATCCCAATAATTTCTTTGAATGATTGATTGATCCATTTATCTATTATTGTCTGTTTTTATATTCAGTTTAGTTTGTTTTTGTAATGTTGTTGTGTTTTTAAGATTTTTGTTTTCTTTTACAATATGTCTATATCATTTTTAATCATTTTTATTTCCGTTTTTTTTAATTACTTTATTTTTGTAACAGTTTATGATTTCAAGTTTATAGTTTTAGTCTTAGATAACTAAAATAACCCCAGCATATCCCTTGATCTGTTTTGATCTTGTATTCATTTTAATACATTTATAAGTCATTTACTAAATTAAAAACTAAATTACAATGTTAATGGTGCTAGAAACCATGACTAACATTATTGTAAATGGATAAAAGGGGAACTTTTCTGTCTTAAATCTCCTCTGCAGCTATAGCCTGATTTCTTTGGGAAATGAGCCATGTCCTTCTTCCTCTGTGTGCAGCCAGCATTGATTTATTGGCCTTGTAGACAGATGACTGGATGGAGAAGTTACAAAAAAATATCTTCATCGTTACTGTGTGATGAATTAGTCAATTGTAATCCCTGGCAAAGTCCTCTTCTTTACTTCAGTCCCATTCCTCTCTTTCTGCAGTGGAAGCATTTGAAGACACTCTTATCTGTTCAAATGGCAGTTGCCTCAAGCTTATCATTTATATTTCATGAGGGGCTGTTTCATGCAGTTACTTCCTGAATTAATGGAGCCATTAAAATCTCTGAACACAGTCAGAGATGCAACTGACTTTAGAAATGATCTGATATGTAAGACTAATAGTAACAGAGCGTCCCCAGCTGTGTTTAAACAAGAATCATGCTAAATGTAATATTTCACATTTAATCTTTTTTTTTTTTTTTTTTTTTTCTTTTGTTTTAGGAAGAGAAAAATAGTGAGACTCCAAGAGATGCCCTGGACGATTTGTTTCCCAATGATGAAGATGACCAGGGTAAGGAAGTACAAAAATTATACTGTAATCATATTATATAAGAATATAATAATATTCTGTTCACTTTAAGAATTATTTGTTTTCCTGCTGACGAACGATTTTTCAATTGGATTCTTCATAACTTAAACCTGTTAACTGCTAGCAGGACACTTGGCAGCTCTACATCGATTACCGGTACCTTTTTCTCTGTCATATATTTTATTTTTAGCATCTTAATTTAGGTATAATTAAAAATCTTCAGTGCACTGAAAAGTTATCCTGGAAAAACGGTATTCAAATTGTACATTGCGTTACCATCTTTTTCTAATCATAATAAACATATATCAGTGGATAGGCCTGAGGCTCAATGCTCCATATTTGAAAACAGATTTGTGATAAATGTGACGTAAAATGTATTAATTTGTGGCAGGAGAAAGCATCAATGCCTAAAAATCTTCATTTTTGTGATATCAACTTAATATTTGGAACACAATTTTGGATTTTGGATTTTAAAGAGCTCAAGCATTAAAAGTACCAGATGGCAATATGCAGTGCCTGCTTATAATAAACAGAGCTTTACCATTGCTAATATAATTATCGTTAGAGTTGTTGTTCTTGGTGTGAACAGCCCTTATTTCTTATCAATCAATCAATCACCTTTATTTATATAGTGCTTTAAACAAAATACATTGCGTCAAAGCACTCAACAACATTCATTTGGAAAACAGTGTCTCAATAATGAAGAATGATAGTTAAAGGCAGTTCATCATTGAATTCAGTGATGTCATCTCTGTTCAGTTTAAATAGTGACTGTGCATTTATTTGCAATCAAGTCAATGATATCGCTGTAGATGAAGTGACCCCAACTAAGCAAGCCAGAGGCGACAGCGGCAAGGAACCGAAACTCCATCGGTGACAGAATGGAGAAAAAAACCTTGGGAGAAACCAGGCTCAGTTGGGGTGCCAGTTCTCCTCTGACCAGACGATCTGGATACAGACTGGATCTGGTGGCTACGGTGACCTCGGAATAAGACAGAAACAGACAAATATTAGCGTAGATGCCATTCTTCTAATGATGTAGAAAGTACGGTGTTATGTGAAGTGTTTCCGGTTCCAGTTTACCTAATTAATGCAGCCTAAAAATCCTTTAACGGTTTTGGATATTAAAAGCATATTAGTATGCTATGTGTATGCCAGGTTAAAGAGATGGGTCTTTAATCTAGATTTAAACTGCAAAAGTGTGTCTGCCTCCCGAACAATGTTAGGTAGGTTATTCCAGAGTTTAGGCGCCAAATAGGAAAAGGATCTGCCGCCCGCAGTTGATTTTGATATTCTAGGTATTATCAAATTGCCTGAGTTTTGAGAACGTAGCGGACGTAGAGGATTATAATGTAAAATGAGCTCATTAAAATACTGAGGTGCTAAACCAGTCAGGGCTTTATAAGTAATAAGCAATATTTTAAAATCTATACGATGTTTGATAGGGAGCCAGTGCAGTGTGGACAGGACCGGGCTAATATGGTGATACTTCCTGGTTCTAGTAAGAACTCTTGCTGCTGCATTTTGGACTAGCTGTAGTTTGTTTACTAAGCGTGCAGAACAACCACCCAATAAAGCATTACAATAATCTAACCTTGAAGTCATAAATGCATGGATTAACATTTCTGCATTTGACATTGAGAGCATAGGCTGTAATTTAGATATATTTTGAGATGGAAAAATGCAGTTTTACAAATGCTAGAAACATGGCTTTCTAAGTAAAGATTGCGATCAAGTAGCACACCTAGGTTCATAACTGATGACGAAGAATTGACAGAGCAAACATCAAGTCTTAGACAGTGTTCTAGGTTATTATAAGCAGAGTTTTTAGGCCCTATGATTAACACCTCTGTTTTTTCTGAATTTAGCAGTAAGAAATTACTGGTCATCCAATTTTTTATATCGACTATGCATTACATTAGTTTTTCAAATTGGTGTGTTTCACCGGGCTGCGAGGAAATATAGAGCTGAGTATCATCAGCATAACAGTGAAAGCTAACACCATGTTTCCTGATGATATCTCCCAAGGGTAACATATAAAGCGTGAAGAGTAGCGGCCCTAGTACTGAGCCTTGAGGTACTCCATACTGCACTTGTGATCGATATGATACATCTTCATTCACTGCTACGAACTGATGGCGGTCATATAAGTATGATTTAAACCATGCTAATGCACTTCCACTGATGCCAACAAAGTGTTCAAATCTATGCAAAAGAATGTTGTGGTCAATTGTGTCAAACGCAGCACTAAAATCCAATAAAACTAATAGAGAGATACACCCACGATCAGATGATAAGGGCAGATCATTTGTAACTCTAAGGAGAGCAGTCTCAGTACTATGATACGGTCTAAATCCTGACTGGAAATCCTCACATATACCATTTTTCTCTAAGAAGGAATATAATTGTGAGGATACCACCTTTTCTAGTATCTTGGACAGAAAAGGGAGATTCGAGATTGGTCTTTAATTAACTAGTTCTCTGGGGTCAAGTTGTGGTTTTTTTATGAGAGGCTTAATACCAGCCAGTTTGAAGGTTTTGGGGACATATCCTAATGACAATGAGGATTTAATAATAGTCAGAAGAGGACCTATGACTTCTGGAAGCACCTCTCTTAGGAGCTTAGATGGTATAGGGTCTAACATACATGATGTTGGTTTAGATGATTTAACAAGTTTATACAATTCTTCCTCTCCTATAGTAGAGAATGAGTGGAACTGTTCCTCAGGGGGTGTATAGTGCACTGTCTGATGTGATACTGTAGCTGACGGCTGAATGGTTGCAATTTTATCTCTAAGTATTGATTTTAGAAGTAAAGTAGTTCATAAAGTCATTACTGTTGTGGTGTTGGGAAATGTCAACACTTGTTGAGGCTTTATTTTTCGTTAATTTAGCCACTGTATTGAATAAATACCTGGGGTTATGTTTGTTTTCTTCTAAAAGAGAAGAAAAGTAATCAGATCTAGCAGTTTTTAATGCTTTTCTGTAGGATATGTTACTTTCCCGCCAAGCAATACGAAATACCTCTAGTTATGTTTTCCTCCAGCTGCGCTCTATTTTTTGGGCTGCTCTCTTTAGGGTGCGAGTATGCTCATTATACCATGGTGTCAAACTGTTTTCCTTAACCTTCCTTAAGCGTAAAGGAGCAACTGTATTTAAAGTGCTAGAAAAGAGAGAGTCCGTAGATTCTGTTACATTATCAAGTTGTTCTGAGGTTTTGGATATGCTAAGGAATTAAGATACATCAGGAAGATAACTTAAAAAGCAGTCTTTTGTGGTAGAAGTGATGGTTCTTCGATACTTGTAACAAGAAGTAGAATTTACAATTTTGGCTTTATGAAGTTTGCACAGCAGATAATGATCTGAGATATCATCACTTGGCTGAATAATTTCAACACTATCAACATCAATTCCATGTGACAGTATTAAATCTAGAGTATGATTTCGACAATGAGTAGGTCCTGAAACATGTTGTCTAACACCAATAGAGTTCAGAATGTCTATAAATGCTGATCCCAATGCATCTTTTTCATTATCAACATGAATATTAAAATCACCAACTATTAAAACTTATTTTAACTTATAAGCATTTTGCCATCTCATGGCCATTGATTTGTACATCCATTTTTGTCTGCTACCCAATAGTCAATGCGGTTGCACTTTATTTTACAGTATGTGTACTTACAGTGTATTTATCTAAGAAAGTTCTGGTAACACAAGGTAACTACATGGAGTAGGGTTAGGTTTAGGGATAGGTTCAAGGTTAGTACCTAGTTATTGCTTAGTTATTGTAATTACTGTAATAAATACATAGTATGTACATGGGGAACAGGACTGTGAAATAAAGTGCTACCATCAATGCAGCGTTACGTTACCAAAGTGTGGATTTGAGGAGAACCAGTAGAATAGCATTTGGGCAGAGCTGGAGAAACCAATCCGTTCATATTTTTGATATCAACAGTGTTACTCTCTGTCGCCCCATTCAGTCTCCCACCAGCACAACAGTGCCGCGCTTGCTGCCGCTCAGCAGGGAGGGTATGAGATCCCAGCCCGCCTCCGGACCCTCCATAACCTGGTGATCCAGTACGCTGCTCAGGGACGCTACGAGGTGGCCGTGCCTCTCTGCAAACAGGCTCTGGAGGACCTGGAGAAAACCTCTGGACATGACCACCCCGATGTGGCCACCATGCTCAACATCCTGGCTCTGGTCTACAGGTGCGTGTTTGCTCGGGTGTAGGTGTGTTTGGAGTCATTACAAACCTGTATGTTCTTAGTTACATGAAACACAAAAGGAGACATTTAAATAACAGTAAATGGGCATATCATAAGGATCATAAAGAACACAGAAGCATCATTAAAATGTTAAAAACTGTTAAAAACTTATTGTAATTTTACAGGAAATTAATGGTAATTAATTGCTGTGAATTTATAGCAAATAATTTACAAGTAATGTGTTGTTTTTTAATACAATAAAGTATTGTGTTTATATAAAAGTGCTACTGTGATTATAGTAGTATTATTTCAATAAAATACTTTACTCAATGGTGACAATCCAAAAATAATAATGCTGCAATGCATGCTGGGAGCCATGAATGTGTTTTGTATGCTGGCAAGAAGCATGTCATGTTTGTGTTTCATATGCCAAATACTCATGTCTGTTTGCATATAAATGACACAAGATATGTTTTAAAAAGCTAATAATGACAGTATGTTTACACAGAGTTATTTAAAATACTTTACTGCAGTTATTTGGATGTTATTAAAGCAAACATGTTGATCTACTTTAGTCGATGCAGAAATGACTTCTGAAAGCAAGAAATAGCTCATATTGTCAGGGTTGGCAAGGGAGGAACTCAGGTGCAGACAGGAAGTAACTAAACACAGGATTTATTTAACAAAAAGGGAAAACAAAAACCCACGAGGGGGAAAACACTGACTAGGGAAAATACAAAATAACTGAACAGGACTGAGTTAATCGAGATAAACAAAGACTCAAAGCACGGGAACACTAACTATAAACAAACACTCTCGGTAATACAAAACACTTCTTCAGGAACAATCACAATCACAAATGTGGAACAATCTCAGACGTGGAACAAACACATAAGTTGAACAATGAACCGACGAAAGACAGAGCACACTGGGAGATCTAAATAGGGGAACTAATCAAGACACGACAGGTGGCACAGATAGGACAATCACAACAAGACTAGGATAACAAGGGGCGCGGGGCAAGGGAATGAGACAACACAAGCACATGGCCCAAAGACAAGGCCATGTGCTTGAACACAAAACACGGGTCTGTCATGATCCTGCCTCAAGACTAGGAAAAATCAAGGACACGAGGGCAGAATCATGACAGAACCCCTCCCTTAAGGAGCGGCTTCCAGACGCTCCTCAAGGGAACATCAAACACGGGACATGACTGACATGACAGACTGGGACACCGACACAAACCAACAAGACATGACAAATAATAACAAAGGTAAACATAAATACACAATGGCAGGGTTGGGGTGACAAATGTAAAAAAAACAAACAGGGAAGGGGAGGAGGCGGGACCACAAAGTTCATGGGGGACAGACCAGGGTGGGTGGGTGGGGCAGGAGTCTTAGGAGGGCGGGCCGAAGGCTGACAACGAGGGGTCCGGGCAGGTCTGGGTGGGAAGGGGTCTCGGGACAACTGACAGAGGACATGACAGGAGGGGTCACAGGACACGGGGCAACCTCTACAGGACGAGGGGCTACATTGACTGGACGAGGGGCGACAACAGCTGGACGAGGAACGACAACAGCTGACGAGGGACGACTATATCAACGGGATGCGAAGGGACAACAGGACACATGACCACATCAGCTGGACACGGGGCGACCACATCTACTGGACACGGGGCGACCACATCTACTGGACACGGGGGGACAACGGCTGGACACTCGGGATTTCTGGGGACAGGGTCAGGGGACAAGACAGGACTGACGGGGACTTCTAAAATTTGAACAAGACGGGACAAATAATCAGACAAAGACTTAGCGGCAATAATAATGGGCATCTCCTTACGAGATGAGACAGACTGTAGAAGAGTTTCTGCTGCAGAGTCGGCCACGGCTCTCTCCTCCGCTCTCACAACTGCAGACTTGAATACAGCTCCCTTCTTTGCCGGCTCGGGCACGCCAGCGCTCACCGCTGCTGGCTCGGGCACGCTCACCGCTGCTGGCTCGGGCACGCTCACCGCTGCTGGCTCGGGGCACGCTCACCGCTGCTGGCTCGGGGCACGCTCACCGCTGCTGGCACGGGGCACGCCAGCGCTCTCCGCTGCTGGCACGGGCACGCCAGCGCTCACCGCTGCTAGCACGGGCACGCCAGCGCTCACCGCTGCTGGCTCAGGAGACCTCGCCGACTCAGGAGGAGACAGGGTCACAGGACCGGCAGGCCCCTTCTTCTTCCTCTTCCTCCTTGGGCGCGGTGCAGAGGCCACAGCTGGGTCAGAGGCGGGTTGGGGGAGTTTGGTCTCGGGCAGGGCAGACTCGGACGCCGAAGACTCTGAAGCTGACTCCCATGAAAACCGTCTCCCTCGCTTGTTGGGGAGACTGAAGGTAGTGGGAGGTGCCTCAGGATTTTGGGAGGGACTTGCCTGATCCCCCAGGGTTGCCACGGCCAGGACACGACCCTCTGGGATCGTTGGCAGCTGGGTAGGTGGAGGGGACCTCTGTGGCTCCTCCTGGGAGACGCTCTCCCACAGCCAGGCATAATTTTGGAGGATCCATTCCCCCTCGGGCGAGTATGGGAGGGTGACCCCCTTCCTGTCGGTGGGGGATGACATCCAACATTGACGACGAAACTCCAACAGGTGTTGGAGCTCGGAGGACCACCTGCCTGCTGAGTTCCTTTTTGGTCGGTTCATTCTGTCAGGGTTTGGCAAGGAGGAACTCAAATGCAGACAGGAATCACAACACAAAGGGTTTATTTATAAAAAGGGGAAAAACAAAACCCACGAGGGGGAAAACACGGAGTAAGGTAAAGACTAAATAACTAAACAGGACTGGGCTGACATGACAAACAAACTCTTAACACTAACTACAAACAAACACTCTCTGTAATACAAAACACTTCTTCAGGAACAATCACAATCACAAATGTGGAACAATCTCAGACGTGGAACAATCACAAATGATGAACAATCTCAGACGTGGAACAAACACATAAGTTGAACAATGAACCGACGAAAGACAGAGCACACTGGGAGATCTAAATAGGGTAACTAATCAAGACACGACAGGTGGCACAGATAGGACAATCACAACAAGACTAGGATAACAAGGGGCGCGGGGCAAGGGAATGAGACAACACAAGCACATGGCCCAAAGACAAGGCCATGTGCTTGAACACAAAACACGGGTCTGCCATGATCCTGCCTCAAGACTAGGAAAAATCAAGGACACGAGGGCAGAATCATGACACTTATAACAAAAAATGTGAGGTTCAAGAGCACAACTGAATTAAACACTGATCCATGATGGTGATCTAAATAATAATAATAATAATAATTAAAAACAACATTTTTCAATAAGACATCAACATCTAAACCTCTGTTAATTCTCAATAAGAACTGCTGTAAACGTGTGACAGAAATAAAGTCAATCTGGTTAGTAATAACTGAAGCTAGAAATGCTGTTTGTGGAGTTGTTTAATAAGATTTTGAGAGATTTAAAGTCTTGTATCTTCAGTTCATCTAAGGCTGTGACTGAAGAAAATTGTAGTTTGTGTTCTTATGTCTCTTTCTTTCAGTGCTTTGTTCACAGCAGGTGTTTGAATGATTGAAATAATGTTTCAGGAACATCATACTAACCTTCAAACAACATTCTACTAACATTAAGGAAACTGGATCTTTTTATGTTCTTGGAATGTTACAAATCACGGTTCCTAGAATGTTGAATTTTAAAAATTCCAAAATAATAACATTTGAGGAATATTTTAGCTTTTAATAATGTTCCCTTTAATGTCAAGAAAACTGGAAAATGGTCATGTTCCCAGAACCAACACTCAATATTTGGAGAACATTCTTATATGGACGCCCCCTAGGGCGGAGCAACAAAATTCTGTTAGCTGGGAAAGCACCAGTCTGAATGCTATCCCACAATGCTATGCAGTGGCAGTAAAATAATGCTTCTATGGTGTATTTACAATAATATTACAGGACTGTCCATCAGTTTCCCATCATGCATTGCATTTACAATAAAAACAAATACAATGCGTTGTTGTAAAATTTATTGTAAAAATTACATCAATTGCTAACAGTGTGCATGGCTATATTTAAAAGTAGGTCAGATTGTTTGTATTTTTATTGAGTAAATAACAAATTAAATTACTCCAGAAATTCAGTGATTTGTAATTTAGTGCACAAGTAATTTGGACTACTATTATGTCACTTTTATAGTGTATTAACTCCGTCTTTGATGCTCCAGTTTCCATTATTCGTAACGGCACTGACAAAACAACTGGTATATTTTTCATCTTTCTTGTTTTGTGTTCCACAAAGAAAAGAAAAAGTAATTTGTAAACTTCCTTAGTCAACCAGCTTTACCAGAAAATGGTTAACCAGCTTGAATAAAGACAAAATAAGTGCAGATTCGGTCTGTGCCTGTTTATGTGTTTTGATGTATATAATCATTTCATCAAATTATGTCATATTTTATATAGCATCCTCTGTACAAACTGGTGATTCTGTTTGCAAATTTGGAATGTTGTCCTGGAAAACAAATACGCCTTTATTTAATTTAGAATAATATTTAAGTGACAGATATGGAGGCCTATTTCTGAATAAAGAATAAAACAATTATTAACAATTAACGATTATTAAATGGAGACATGTAGATGTTGAGAGGTTTATGTCTCACATAATTCTCATAATTATGCCTTTTTTATCTCAATTCTGGCTTATTTTCTCAGAATTGTGAGATATAAACTCACAATTGCTAGTTATAAAGTACAATTCTGATTAAAAAAGAGACTAATTTCCTACAATTGTGAATTTAAATCTCACAATTCTGCCTTTGGTTTTTCTTGCATTTTTGAGAAAGAAGTCATAATTGTGAGTTTATATCACAAAAAGAAGATTGCCCTCTAGACCTACTAAAATAAGCCTCTTGAAACAAGCCTTGGTTGTATTTCTCTTCACTCAGGGACCAGAATAAATACAAGGAAGCTGCTCATCTCCTTAATGATGCCCTGTCGATCAGAGAAAAAACCCTGGGCAATGACCACCCAGCCGTAAGTACAACCAAACACATATTACTCTAGAAACAGGGAGAATATACAGTTGGGCATGGGATAGCTACTATATTTACTCACTGTCTTCCAAGATTCAGTGCCTTGAATGTCTTGCAAACTTCAAATCAAGAAACTAGTTCTTCATGAGAAGTGCTGATTGAGACCTCACTGTTATAAGCTCTGCACTTTTTACATAACTGTGTAAAGACAATCGATTAGATTGGAGCCTGTGATGAGAAGCTTTAGCTGTATTTATGACAAATGGTCCATGAACAGTACACAGGCGTTCTGTCTGGATCCTGTGATCAGTGTCCATATTTGGTGACTAATCCAGGTGGCAGCCACCCTCAACAACCTGGCGGTCCTGTACGGAAAGAGAGGGAAATACAAGGAAGCAGAACCGCTGTGCAAGAGAGCCTTGGAGATCAGAGAGAAGGTACTATCACACAAAGCTGTTCGTCAGGCTGCTGATCAGCATGATATCTGAAGAAACATGTGTGTGTTTCATTGCTCAGGTGTTGGGGCGGGAGCACCCAGACGTGGCCAAGCAGCTCAATAATCTGGCTCTGCTCTGTCAGAATCAGGGGAAGTATGAGGAGGTGGAGTATTATTACTGCAGGGCCCTAGATATCTACGAGAAAAAACTGGGACCTGACGACCCCAATGTGGCCAAGACCAAAAACAACCTGGTGAATATGATCAGCACTCCTCTTGAGTCCCAACAGCCGGGTTCGCACAATAAAACAGCCTCAGTTATTGCCATTCAAAAGAATTAAAACTCAGAAGAGAAAGTTCAGATTATACAGTGTATATATTGTTTTGTGAACATATAAAAGTCATCTTTTGTCACTTTTGATCAAGTTAATTCATTCATGTACAAATTAAATATTCACATTGCATCTCCTTTTTCCTTCCTTGCACGTAATGCACCAATTTTTAAGTGTATGCCATAATTGTAAAGTAGCTCCTTTATTCTCCTTGCAGGCCTCATGCTATCTGAAACAGGGCAAGTACAAGGAAGCTGAGATCCTGTATAAAGAGATCCTGACGCGCGCCCATGAGAAAGAGTTTGGATCTGTAGATGGTACGATCAATGCCTGATTACAGCGCTTCATTATTCATTAGCTGACAGACTGCTTGTTTCCTTCTTACCAAAGGGTTGTTTTTTCCTGTGAGCCGTGGATTTCACAGAAATCCAGGAGCAAACACAAACCAATAAAACATCTTTTTAGTACCATGAAATATAGGATTAATTCACACTAAATGTTACATGTTCTTGCCAGATATGTAAATATATGTTTTGATGTGAAGATGAATTGTCTTTCAAATATGGACGCTGTATTCTCTCTTTTACTTCTTGGAAGTTGCGAAACTTTCAGTTGAAGTTCTGTATTAAGTCGTGTGTGACTTTTCTTTTCAAAATCTCATACTTTTTGTCATTTTATTTTGTTTTCTTTATATCAGTAAATTGATTATCCCTCAAGAATTGGCCAGTTTGTCTGTTGTTTGATTTTGATTATTTTGTTTATCATATTTATGATGATTTTGCCAACATGATTTCAATAAATCCACTTAATTCTTTTTTTTTTTTTTTTCATTTTTCGATATCTTCTGTTTTATGTAAATGCCAAATTAATTTATTTTATATAATTTTTTCTCGAAATGATTTTTTTTTAATAAAAACTGCGTAGTTGCGAGTTATAAAGTCCATTTCTGAGGAAAAAAAGTACTGCCTTTTCTTACAATCAGTTTATTTCTCACAATTCTGACTTTATTACTTGCAACTGTGTGTTTATATCTCGCGATCATTAGTTTATATCTTGCAATTCTGAAAAAAAAAGTCAAATTTGTGTGTTGCAATTGCGAGTTATAAAGTCCAACTCTGAGGGACAAAGGCTGTCTATTTTCTTAAAGTTGTGAGTTCATGACTCGTAATTGCAAGTTTATATCCTGCAATTTTGAGCAAAAAAATCTGAATTGACATTGTTAACTTTCAATTGCAAGAACAATTTTTTTGAATTGTGAGATAAATTGTTGCAATTACCTTCTGCGTTTGAAACGAGCTTCCATACATATGCATAGTGATTTGAACTGGTATTGAATTTAACTATGAAACTCTATAACCTTTGTAACCTAAATTAAAAAGTGAAGGAGGAACTCGGTCATATCTGGAAATATCACAGCCAACCCATTCAGACTGCCTGACAAACAGCATAGCAAAAAAAAGCATGGTTTTACAGTAGTAACTCTAATATTTGGCAGAAACCGTCGTGTTTTTATTATGATGCATTTTTTTAATGGCTGACTACAGCAGTGAACTGTTTCTCTGTGTCTGCAGCTGAAAATAAACCCATCTGGATGCATGCTGAAGAAAGACAAGAGAGCAAAGTAGGTTTCTGACAGCGCATGTGCGTGTGTGTGTGTGTGTGTGTGTGTGTGTGTGTGTGTGTGTGTGTTGAAATGCTGAGATGCTCATGTGGGAAGCTGATACAGTGAGTACAGAAAGTCACCACCCGCTATCAAAATATTCACCTATTGTTGCTCAGAGCCTGAATTGAAAGCATACTGTTCTAGCTTTTTCTGGCTTTTCATACACAGTAACACAATATCCAGAGGAAACGAACCCAAACATCTGTGAATAAGGAGTGCACTGCAGTCGCTCCATAGATTCTCAATGGGATTAAAGCTGAGCCCTGACCAGGCCACTAGAGAACAGACACTTTCCTGTACTTCATGGTTGTTTCGTGCTCTGATTAGGTTACTGTCATATTGAACAGTTGAAACTCCTGGCAGAGGGATGCAGGTTCTCCTCGGTCTTTCAGTATTTAGTATTTAGCTTTCTGCACCCACTCTTTGTGTATTTACAGCAAACTTTACTGGAAACCCGTCTGGATGATTGACAGCTGGGAAGATTTTGAGCCTTCACTGTCTCTCTCTCTCTCTCCCTCTATTTGTGTTTTCTTCCTCTTCATTCTCTCAGGGAAAGTTGGCCGATGGGAATCATTATGGGGAATACGGCGGCTGGTACAAAGCCTGCAAGGTGAACAGGTGAGAAACAGCAGCTACGGTTACCCAAACGTACCTGCCCCACAGCCAAACCTGCTGTCTGTAATCAATCCAGATGAAACCTCAGCTTGAAGGAGTGTTCTGGAAAGTTGAATATCAGTTAAAAGTTAAAAGTCTGATTAAATTCTAAACCTTTTTTAAGCTTTCTTCAGGAAATGCAAGCCGAGTCTGATATGTTAGATATGTTGTGAATTAAATGCGACTGTGTTTTCTCTCATACAGCCCCACGGTGAACACCACGCTGAGGAACCTGGGCGCTCTGTACCGTAAGCAGGGGAAAATAGAGGCGGCTGAGACCCTGGAGGAGTGTGCCATGAGGTCCCGCAGACAGGTGCAACATCTGAATCATACAGGTGTATGCTGGGTCACATGATGTCTTTGTAACGTGTGTGTGTGTGTGTGTGTGTCAGGGAGCGGCAGTGGATCCTCAGAGAGATGGAGAGAGGCGCAGGAGCACCGCATCAGTCTCCAGTGTGAAGTACGACTGCAGTGATGCTGGAGAAGAGGGCGGTGTGGAGTGGAACGGGGTGAGTGAGTAACACCCCTCTCAGGGCACACAGCGAGTTCAAAGATAGGAGATGCGCGAGTATGATATAGCATTTTATTGTGTTGCGTTCACCTGAGAAACTTTCTGATTTCTCGAAAGATATCTATGTACTTTTGCAAAAGTGATGCATTCCCATGAGAAACAATGCAGTCTTTCACAAAACGTTTCTTGAGAGAATACAAATATTTTGTGAGCAAATTTAAAGATTTCTTAAGTGAACGCAAACATTTTACCAGAGGACAGAATAGCATTTAAATATTGTTTTACCTTCCATCTCACTTATTTTTACCATCACCATGTCCATTTAGTGACTCCATAGTGGATTTTATAGGAAAAACACTCATAAATTGTCCCTGCAATCTGACAGATTAACACTTATTAGCCAATCAGAAATACTTTGCATACATAAGAGCACAGACATTTTGCATACATAAATCAGGTTTGCTAAAAAGTTTTTTTTGTTGTTGTTGTTTTTTGAAGAGTGGCCTATGGCAAAAGATAGCAAAGTAATGAAAGTTAGCAAAATGGCTAAATTGCTAAGAGCACCTTTAAATTACACCATACATGCATTAAAAATGCATTATCAATCCGCATTTAATCAAATTTTACCATATTTATTTCTTAATTGATGTTCCTTGTCCTATTGTAAATTATTCATTAGTATTTTAAGAATTTGAGGCCAGGTTTTATTATGTCTTTCCCTCATTTTAGTTAAACTGTGCCCACACCGTATTTATTCGTTCCCTCGCTTTAGGGGGTGATATCTTGTTTTTGTCATATGCAGAGCTCCATACATGAGTGCATGTTTTTCTCACGTGTGTTATTCTGTATATATTATTAGATTAAATATTAATGGTAGTCCAGTATCTTAATTAAACACACATATTAAAGCTTGAATTGAGAAACAAAATGATTAGCTGCATGTAGAGCGCAGACACTGTACAATAATGAAGCTGTGTTTTCTGGTTGTGCTGAGATAGAGTCCCCTGCTGATGTCATATCCTGTGTGACATCAGTGACATGTGACTCAGCAGTAGCAGTCCTTACCCACAAACCCTCATCACTGACCCTATCATTACATCGCTACTGTTATAATTAACAATTACTGCACAGCTATTTTTAATGTGACCTATAATGCCTTCTGAACTGTATAATTAAACAGCTGTTATTATAAAGCAACAGAGTCGTGTTCCAGAAGGAAAATACCATTCCCTTTCACATTTTAAAAGATGACATATAAAGTTTTTAAGGCATATGCACCATGAACTGAGGATAAACACGTTCAGTTCAGTGAGCATCAGGTTTTACAGAAACAACTGTGACCTGAAATTCATATTTAAAGCATGTTTAAGTATTCACTACCCACACTTTATAACACACACAAACACACACACACACATATATACACTTCAAAAGATTGTATTAATGTTATTGTTAACAATTTTGTGATTTCTAGTAAATTATTAAAATAAAATCAAGAGTTTTGTCTATTATTATTATTATTTAATGTTCTTGAGCTAACAATGAATAGCTGTATTTTAATTAACTAATATTAACAAAGATAAATTTAATATTGATGTTCTAGTTGCTACATTGCTTGGAAACAGTAAAAGCCTGCCGTTAAACTGGAACAACAGTTATTCGACTGAGAATGATTGTTATTTTTATTAATAACTGTAACTGCTTAGTATCGTGTAATATGTCGCTTCTCCCTATGTTTTATTAAAAGCATCTGAAACATTTTTTGCACTGAAGAATCTAAACGAACTGGAATATTACTGGTCATCACCAGATCAAGCTAAATACATGGGGTTAAATACTGCGCTCCTCTCAGAAGTGAATGTGTTTATGTGCTCTGCTGGACAGACTCACTGCCTGTGCTTGTGTCTGATTGAGCTGCTCTCTCTCTCTCTCTCTCTCTGCTGTAGGCCTAAGCTCTCCTCGTCTTCCTCTGTCTGCTCTTACATCAGATCTGATCTAGATGGATGTGTGGTTTGCTCTCTGCCGGGGAGTGTGTGTGGAGAGGAGCCCAGCACAGCTTTATCTCTCGGCTATCGTCTTACATTGGCTGTGTGTTCTCTCTCTCTCTCTCTCTTCCTCTGTTTCTTACACACACTGAGTGATTTAGCTCATTTGCTCATTCCTCCTTGTTCTCTGTGATGTCTGTTTTTGTGTCTGCATTGTTAATTGTGTAACACTAATTATCTGTAATAAACACCCTCAGTGAGACACGTGTCGAACTAGCAGAGTCAATCTCATGAACAAGCCAAATCTAAAGAAATAAATAAGACATATTTTAATGACAGTTAAACACAGTTCTACTCGTAATTTCAAGAAAATTCCCAAGATCATTACAGTAATGTAATAAAAACTATACGTTATTTAGATGGTGAACTATTACTGTTCAGAGGTTTGGGATTTTTTTTAATTTTTGTAAGATTTCTCTTCTGCTCACCAAGCATATTGTGAAATATTACTATTTGAAACAGCTGTTTTCTATCTGAATATGTTCAAATCAAATTTATTAATCATTCCTCCAGTCTTCAGTGTCACGTGATTTTCAGAAATCATTCAGATTTACTGCTCAAGAAACGTTTCTGATTATTAGCAATGTTGAAAACAGTTTCAGGATCCCTTAAAGAACACAAAGTTCAGAAGAATAGCATTTATTTGAAATATAATGTTTCTGCTTTGATCAGTGTTTCCTTGCTCAATAAAAACATGAATTACTGACCCTAAACCTTTGACCTGTAGTGTAACCGCAAAACAAATAATATAAATACTTCAATATACTGTTATATTAACTTCTGTTATATGTAGTTACCTTTATTTTCTTTCATTTCTATTTCCTTGCGGTTATTTGGCAGTTATTCTTTGTTAATAAGTACAGTACAGGCCAGCTCACATATCACATATTAACATGTAACCTGCACTACAGAGGACAGAACAGAGTCCAGACAGTTTAGCTTTCTTTACCAAATTAATAGATTTCTTTTATTTACAAAGTATATAAAGGTCATAACAATTTAAAGGTTCAGCTGGAAAATTAACAAACATTTCCAAGTCAAAGAAACTCGTAACGTTTTGAAACAACATGAGGGTAAGTAATGACGTGCCACTGACCTTAAAGTACTGCAGCATTTTAAACATTTCTTTTTGTTTACTATTTTTGTTTTCATCTGCAGAATTTATGGTCTCAAACTTTTAGATCATGTAGCTTTACTTATGTTACAACAATTACTCTTTAGTTTATTTATGTTTATTATAGCTGTTTTTATTTTTATAGCTTTTTTATTTATTTTATAAATCTTTAAGACAGAATCGCGCTTGAAATAATCCTATTTGCTACTCAGGCTAAACTCATTCTTCTTTGTCTTTCGTGGTGCCGAAGACATTTGTGACATTAGTGCGGCTGTAGCAGATATTTCACCGTAGACTGATGGGATGCTTGGACTGTGTGTGTGTGTGTAAATATAAATGTGACTCTTTCTGTACGCTGATGAATGTCTTCATTAAGCTCATATGACATCTAACCCAATAAAGGCTTGGAAGTCGTGCGCTGGCCTCTGTCTGTGTGCATGAATCTGAATTATGAGTGACCTAGTTTCTGGCCTTTGCCTCCGTTTTCTCTACCACGACAGCACAGAGCATACTTCAGGTCTCCAGAGCATCTGTGCTGTTATACATCTAAAAGCTTTCCATTTCATCATGATGTTGGATTTAGCATATCATTAAGGACTGCTTCCTTGGCTAATTCCTGCTCCTAGCTCAGATCAGAGTCAATGCTAACTCAGATGTAATGGATGCAGTGTATTGGGTTTCCACATCAACACTGGAGCAGTAATGCTATAGTTACCCTAGTAAAGCTTAGCTTCATAACCTGAGAGCATGACGCGGTGTGTCCTGCCATCTGTTGGGTTCAGAGATGCACTGCAATGCTCCACAAGGTATTTATAACACGTTTACCTCCATACACTGGCTATCATTGCTAATAAGAGAGCTAATATATTGGATCTGGAGATGATTAGCTTTCTAATAACCTAAGCCTATTGACCGATTAACAGAAGTATGAATTCTCCTTGGTCTCAGCTCCAAAATCCACCGATCAATCAATGGCATGAGATGGGTGGCCAACAGTCACGAGTGTGTTTGTGTTCAGGACGGGTCTCTCAGGAGAAGCGGCTCTTTCGGGAAGCTCAGGGAAGTCCTGCGCAGAAGCAGCGAGATGCTGGTGAAGAAGATCCAAGGAACCATGCCACCAGAGCCTCGCAACACAAAGTGAGACACAAACACAGCGACTGATGAATCTTACACTGTACTGAACGTTAAAGTCAGCTGTAACGCCTCTTGTTCTTTCTGTTGTTCATCCCACACAGCTTGAAGAGAGCGGCGTCCCTCGGTTACCTGAACAGTAACGCAGATGACCACGACTCTTTTCAGGTGAGATGATTTGGGGAGGTTTCATTTGATTCGTTTTGAAGGAGGTTAATGGAGTGAAAGCGATGTGTTTCTGTCTCATGACAGGGTTCAGGAGCAGCGAGGACGTTGAGAAACAGCAGGCCTCTGAGCTCAAGCACAGTGGAGCTGTACCAAAGCACAGACCAATGAAAAACACATACAGCACATGTTCGGACTCATTTCTCACGCCGTTTGCAAGAGGATTTGGTTCATGTGCTTTCAATCATGAACGCTTTTGGCTTTACATTCTCTCACACTCATATAAATCATGCCTGTTTCTTTTTCTTCAAGGTATAGTCAGTCCATCCAGAAATGAAAACTCATCATTTACTCATTCTCATGTGGACCACAAAAACTAATTTAACTAACAGCTCTTTTTCCATATAATAAAAGTGAATGGAGGATGGGTTTGACAAACTCCAAAAACAACAAAAAGCTCCATAGAAGAACCTACTTGTACACTAAATTCTTCCCAAGTCACAGTATATGGAAGCATGTTTCCGCCAGGGGATAAAAAAAAAAAAGTAATTGCAACTTTTTTTTTACTGCAAATCAGAGTTTATATCTCACGATTCTTAGAAAAAAGCTCAGAACTGTGCAGCTTTCGCAACGTATATTCTCGCAAAGTTATAGCTCACAATTATGTGGAAAAAGGTCTGATTTGCATTATGTAAATTCATAATTTGGCAGATAAAAGGTCACAATTAACTTTGGAGAAAAAAAAAAAACAAGTAGAACTGCAAGAATTAAAAAAAAAAAGTCAGAATTACGAGATTTAAACGAATTACGAGACAAAAACTTACTTCTGCTATAACTACTATTACTACTACTATACTGCCCTACAAAGCAAAAAGGCAGTAACTACACAGAGTGCAGAACTGAGAAAAATGACTTAAAAGTTATCCTATCATCTGTTTATCATCTGTTTACTGTACAAACAACTACCATTTTTCTCCAAAACGACACACATTTCCGATAAGATGTTTTGTCACATAACAAAGGATTCCTTGAATGTCATGAAAATGACAATAACTAATTTTTGACCAACAATGCAGTTACTGCCTTTTTGCTTTGTAGGGCAGTATACTATACTAATACTACTACTACTAACTTGCAAATCTGAGAAAAAAATCCGAATTGTGAGATATAAACTTGCAATGTCGCAGTTACCTTCTTTTTTTGGTGACAGACACAAGCTTACATCCGAAAATGTATGTTTTGAATGAGGGTGAAGAAATGAATTGCTAATCATTCCCTCTGCCGCAGATCCAACAGCTCCTGAATATGTGGTAGAGTCTGTGTGGAAGAAGACTGTTATAGTGCCTTTTAGTCATGATATCCTTTCATTGTATGTAAAAGAGCAGCTTGGACATTTTGCTAAACATCTGCATTTGCAAATAAAGAAAGTTATACTAGTTTAGAAAAACGGATTTGGGGTGGGTGATGTGAAGTCTTTTAACTTCAAAATAACTAAACATTAAAAAACAGTTTTAACCATTCTTAAAACCTATAAACGCTGCCTCAAGAGTACGTTTTGTCAGGGAATAACAACAGTATGTTATATGCTGAAAACACAGGAATGTGATGGCTTTGTGTGTACGGATCTGAATTATGTAATGAGTGATGTTAACCCCAGTGGGGAAGACCAGAAATCCACCTGGCTCTTTCTCTCAGGTATTAAATATCCTTTTGACACATATTTAGCAGTGAAATCTGACCTTCGGTGACAAAACCCACAAGAAACCCGGTGCACGAGCATTGTTCCCTCAGAGCTCACGAGAGGTGTTGTGTTGCTCCTGACCCGATTCATCAGCTGTGCACAGCGGTCCATTATTTCAGTCGCTCAATTATAAGTAGAGCCCCTGTGTGTGAGGAAGGGTTTCTTTACTCTGGAATCTGTATATATGGGATTTGCTTTTATTGGTTTAGTATTTGTACTACAGTTTTACAGTCGTCATGTCTGTTTCACTGGTAAAGAGGAGTCGGTTTATATTGAAAAGGCTAGTTATTCCAAGGTTCAGGGACTTCTCAGGGTTCTGCTGCTTATACTTATTAGTCTAAGCGTCTAAGTATGGCGAGAGTCATTTGCTGGGCAAACACTAGATGCTTGTATGATTTGGCTAGATTGAAATAAAAAGTTTTAGTGAAATCTTGCAATATCCATTTCATTTTTTTTCTCTGTAATTTCTTAATTTGCTCATGTTCTGGTCAGGACAAGGGTGGAGGTAATCTCAAGTGTAAGTCATATTTAATGCTAAAGATTACAAAAGGCTCAAGAAATAAACATGGAAATATGGGAATATCCAATGCTATCTCACGGCCAATTCGTACGTATTTTACGAGGTGGCTTATTCGTACGAATTTGTACGACCTCACTCGTACGATTTTATACGACCCCAGTGACGGTTAGGTTTAGGGGCGGGGTTAGGTGTAGGTCATTCGTACAAATTCATATGAATTGTGCAAATCGTAAAATACGTACAATTTGGCAACAATCGTATGAATTTGTACGAGTGTGGTCGTAGAAATTAGTACGAATAAGCCACCTTGTGGAATTCCCGTGAGACCGGGTTGGAATATCGCGAAAAAGTTTGCTCTATAGTATCCTTATGAAAAAGAAGTTTATTCAAGTGCGCTATTAGTTTACTTCTTTTAAAGGAAAGTATGCTTTTACTTAACTTTTTATGCACTTCTCAAAATGATGTACGCTTTATGTACTCCTCAGAAATATACTTAAAATTACATTTAAGTATGCTTGACTTATACTTACTAAAAAGTCTAAATATATTTGAGCTATACTTGTGCTCCTAGAATCCGTGATTTCATTATTATACAGTAGAGGGCGCTAGCACACATCTTCTGTACAGGATTTCCAAAAAAACACAAGTGAAGGAGAAAAAGAAACAAAAGATACTAACACATGTAATCTAACACGATCATCTGACATGGAACAGCATCAAAATCGTAATGTTATGGAATAAAACATCGACCGATGAAGAGGTAATAATTACAGTCAAGCTTTGGGGTGTTGATCGACTCCATCTATGCTTTGATTATCATTCTGAATCCAATTCAGTTTTTTTTTTAAGCTTTTTGATCAAAATGTTATTTTTTATGAAACTTACCCACATGAAAGTGTTTTTAAAAAGAATGCATGAAACTTATATATAATGTTTTTGTTTACAAGCAGATTTCTATGTTCTTTTTACAAAATGTAGTTTCATAACAAGGTTCGGGAGGAGCACGTCAGATACTTAGCCTAATTAGCACAGGTGGTGCCACTTAAGATAATCAACCTTAGGGTATAAATACAGCTGAATTAGCCTACATGTCTCCATTAACGGTTTATCAGCTTCCCCGTTCACTCTGTAAGCCATCTTATCACAGACCCAATATTCCTTCCACCGAGGAGATCCATACCGGGGATTTTTCAGATCTGCTACTTTTGCTGATACCCATGATCATTAAACACTGCCGCTGAGCAACATCAAACGTCATCGTGACAGCTGCTCTTCTCGCCAAGCCACACGTCTTGGCCAATAGTACGTGCAAAGCCCGAGCTCGCCTCGCTTGACACCACGATTGATCCGATCAAGACCGGGCTCTCCTCGAGCGCTGGAATCACACCTCAGTTCTTACCCGCTGCAGCTCAGTCTGTCACCGCGGCTTTTCCGGCCGAGGCACAGTTTGAGGCTGCCTCCTCTAGCGGCGCAGACCGTGCATCGTATTCAATACATTTTCAGGTTAAGACGCTAAATACAGGTTCGTGGCTAGAAAGTAGTGCGGGAGCGGCGTGGAGTTCCGATCACATTCGTATGTGAAATTTCAGATCCAAATTGAGCCTCGGATGCGTTCAAATATTTGAACTTCTGCGACTAGACCGTGTGCGAACGCCCAACCGGATGTGATGTATTATAATCAGATCTATCGGTGCGAGGTCAGAATTACCAATATTTTGTTAACTTCAACATTATTCTTCAAACACAATTTATGTAAAATGGTGGTTTATAATAATTATGGGAGAAATAATTATTAAACCATTATTTACGTGATTAGCCCCATAAAGCCTACTGTTTTTATTTTGGGGGTCATCTGATTTGTGACGATGTATTCATATATTATATACATTATATTCATTAAAATTATTAATTTTACCATGGTGAACATGCCAAGGTAACAGTTGCTGCACGACCAGTTTGAAAGTTCTGCACGACTGCCTAGAGGGAGAAATGTGACAATCGTGTCCAAATGTAGTGTGCCATGGAAGGTGGCTTAAAGTTTGTTAAATGAGGTTATGATGTAGTTCTGTTGGATGACGATGCCATTTTTTACCACAAAGCCAAGGCATTTTTTCCAGAGTCGTCATCCACACTGAAATGTCCAAAGATATTATCTGCCTTACCGTGCATGTTTAAACCTCACTGAGGTTATACAGACATAAGTTTCATGCAATTATTCTGGCAGGACCAATTTATTTAGGGACATATTTCACCATTTACTGGTGTGATCGCTTAGAATTTTTAGAATTAAAAATTAGAATCGTTTTGCCGCAGGACAGCAAGCGTGAATAAAATTCTGTTGTCTTTCTAGGACTATAATATGAAAAGCATGCAAGTAAATATCTTTAAAAACTGCTTGGAAGTGAGTAGCACATAACTGCAATTAATGTTATTGCCATAATCATGTCTATTGGTATGTTTTACAAGACTAAATGATATTCATTGTTTTCAGAAGCCTCTGTTTCCACAGTCTATACTACAATGTGAAACCAGTGTTCCAGATGTATCCGTTTTGGAGGCTGCTTAAAAATGCCGGAAGGCCAAAACAAGAGGAATGATGCTTTTCCAACAGGAACGTACTAATGTGGATAAAGGCTTAAGGAATTGTCAAATTAGGCAACCAATTGCTAAGCTGGCAACACAGTAGGCTACGCATTCATTTTTTAGGTTGCCCCATCAAATGTTACTAACCTGTCTACTCTTCCCACAGCCAAGAAGGGGGAAGATGGGCCTAGTGGTCTGTTCCCAGAGCTACGAGAAACACACTGAGAGGAGAGGAAATGACACTGGCCCATCTCGTTCAGTTTCCTTTAGTCAAATCATAAGAGAATCAATAGTAATCCTTATAGAGCAAGCTGGTGAACTGACTCTAGTTTTAATGTAGAGATGAGGGGACCCATCGAGGAGATGACGGGAACCAGACCTCACAACGAGAGCAAGTGCCTTTCATCACCGTCTCCAGACACGAGAAGGTCAAATCAGCCAGTGTTAGTTTGTATACCGCTGGTTCTTGAAACGTGGGGCAAAATATCTCTACAATGAGGAAAGCAGCAACACTTCAAGTTTGAAATGAATTGGAGATGGTCACGATTGCTTCACTAGAACAACTGTAGACTTTTAATTTGATTGTTTCTGTATTTTATCATAATTATGACACTATTGGCCACTACCTCTAAAACCTTGTTAAAAACAGAAATATTAATATCATTAAAAAGAAAAAACGTGTGTTATGCTAAATATGGTTATTTTGTCAACACCATCAGCAGTCAGCCCTCAAACCATTCTGGATTCTTAATTCTTTCTCAAAACAAATGCCAGTTTTTTTTATTATTATTATTGTAATGGTGCACTTTATTTTTGTATCTATTGCGCTTTGCCTAGTACTCAAGAAACATATTTAGAGACATAATCAATAGCCATATTTCCTAAAAAGATTGAATTGTGTTGATGAGCTTGTGTGTGTTTGTGCAGCTTGGTGGGGTCTTATATGAGGAGAGAGTGTATCCTCCAGGAAAATGGGCATGTGTCAATAAAGCAGACACGCTGTATGAGCAAAGCATCTCCAACGCATCTGCAAGGAGAATTCAACAGGTGAACACACACACACACACACACACACACACACATGCATGCATTTCCAGCTCAGCGCTCTACTGGAGGCCAAGCCAAAATACAGAAAATGAAAATGAATTCCCATTTAAAGAGAGCCTTTTAGCCTCCAAAATATATTTCAGGTCAGTGCTTTGAGACCCCTGCCTTTTAATGTTTGACCAGTTGCTTACACAGTTTTTTGGTTAAAACTGGTGATAACTTTAAAGCAGCTGAATGTAGTTTTGTGTATGTTACAGTTAAGTGAATTCCCTCTCGTAAATATGTCACTGTTATAATTGCAATGATAGCTGTACACATGCATTTGTTGCTGCCGTAAATCCGTAATCCTCCTTTTCAATTCAATTAAAGTTTATTTGTACTGCGCTTTTTACAATACGAATCGTTACAAAGCAACTTACAGAAAATTATGTTTCTACAATATTTAGTAGTAGCTTATGGTGGTGACTGTCAGTTTGGGCGCCTATGACAGGATTTTTAGAAACATCAATACAAGACGTAGTCAGCCAGACGATGACCATTATTATTATTATTATTAATAATGAATAATTATTATATGATTCAGTCACACATTTAGCAATATTTGTTAGTTCTGTTTGTTGATTCAGGGTTAGCATCATCTGGGGTCCTCTGAGGGTCAGCATCATCTCTTCTCAGGTGTTTTGGATCCAGACTGGAGCTTGTGTAAATCCTAGTTTTTAATCTAGATTTAAACAGAGAGAGTGTGTCTGAACCCCGAACATTATCAGGAAGGCTATTCCAGAGTTTGGAAGCCAAATGTGAGAAAGCTCTACCTCCTTTAGTGGACTTTGCTATCCTAGGAACTACCAAAAGTCCAGCGTTTTGTGACCTTAGGGTGCGTGATGGGTTGTAGCGTGGTAGAAGCCTAGTTAGGTACGCAGGAGCTAAACCATTTAGGGCCTTATAGGTAAGTAATGATCATTTGTAACTGATAAGGAACTTAATAGGTAGCCAGTGCAGAGACTGTAAAATTGGGGTAATATGATCATATTTTCTTGACCTTGTAAGGACTCTAGCTGCTGCATTTTGGACGACCTGTAGCTTGTTTATTGAAGAAGCAGGACAACCACCTAGAAGTGCATTACAATAGTCCAGTCTAGAGGTCATAAATGCATGAACTAGCTTTTCTGCATCAGAAACAGATAACATGTTTCGTAGCTTGGCAATGTTTCTAAGATGGAAGAATGCAGTTTGTGTAACATTGGAAATATGATTTTCAAAAGACAAATTGCTATCTAATATAACACCCAGATTTCTGACTGTAGAGGAAGTAACAGTACATCCGTCTAGTTGCAGATTGTAATCTACAAGATTCTGTGTAGTGTTTTTTGGTCCAATAATTAGTATCTCTGTCTTATCTGAATTTAATTGGAGAAAATTATTGATCATCCAATCTTTTACATTTTTAACACATTTCAGACATTTTCCTAATATCACCACACCTTAAGCTCTACACCATAAAATGTCAATTAAAATAAGAGGGCTAAAAAGATAAAAGAGTGAGTCCAGTTTCAGTGTGAATGCAAAAAAGGGCTTCTTTTCAGTTCAGTTCTTTTGGGTATGAGTTTTGTTTAATTAACTCATGTGTGATAACTCTTATAGAAAATGCAGATTCTATTGCCATATCTGTTGTAATAATCACAATGATTGTTTTGTTAGTAACATGCAGTTTCCCAGTTTGCTCAGTGAAAGCCCTGTGTCTCCAGGACGGTTCCTTGGCATGTCAGTACCTGTAGTGAATGAGATTATGATGGCAGATGATGGCACTAGCTTCATATTATCTGTCTGCTGAGCTCCAGGCCAGACCACCTGAACCATCGGATCCCGATATCAGAATCGTTCACAGAGACGCGATCCACGTCATAGCCAGGTACACGACCATCCTTTCCAATGGAGCCCAGTCTTTTTCATTAGCACTGCCTGCTCCAGAATGATTTTAGTTGACCCTTTCTTCCATTCTAGGGTGTTTCATGGCACCACAACGGAGGAGACCATCTCTCGTCAGATCAGCATCCTTTGGGATCTTCTGGGCAGCTCCGAGGATGTTCTCCGAGACCGTTATATGGTGGCCGTGTACGTGAATCCCGGCGTATCCCAGCGCAGAAATGAGATCTGGTTCGTTCTCCATGGCTCGTGAACGTTTCACAGCTCGCCTGTCATGCCAGACGTTTGAGTAGCTACATGTCTCAAAAGAAAGGGGCGGAGCTTGTCACAATCAAAACCCATTTATCCTTTTGTATTAATTACAATAAAACATTAGTTTTTAATCTGTGAGTAAAGAAACTGCAGTTTATTACTCAATAGATATAGATCTCACACCCTGGCATTAATTTTTTACCTGTAATAGTGTGAAGATGATTCATTATGCTTCCTACTTGAATTCACTTTCATTGTTCAGTTTGTTTTAGAGCAGAAAATAGTTTTTTAGTTTTCCCATAGTGCCCCAATATGTTGTCAGCAATGACCCAGATATTATGAGATTCAACTAAACTGAACTGTAAACAGCATCTAAAGCTTGTTAGTTGCTTTAAATGTTGATTAACAAACAGGTTCAGGTTTAAGAAAATGTATTTACAGCTGGGTATTAAGATTTAATACTAATATATACAATTATTGTTATTTTAAGTAGTCATTAAAATGTTGTGTTGGAAAACTCTTGCAAATTAAAATATTTTTTTGTACTTTGTGTAACAGACTATTAAACCGTTTATCAGACAATCATTGGTCTGAGCTTTTGAAGTTCAGAATCTTCTACATTTTTATCTTATGAGCCAATCAAATTATTACCTGTTAGATGTTAGTAGTGTATTCAAGATTAAACCAGCCATTTGCCCCGAGTTTAGTGCTAGTATCTGAACACTATTTGGTCTCAAGGATGTAACTGTATATACTTATTAGTGTATTTTGTTGTTATGTTTTATGTTATACTGTACAAATGTATGTAAAACATTGGTGTCAACTTTTTAAAGCACATTCTTTAGCATGATTCCTCGCCTGGGTTGTACTTTTAATTGAAGTTTGCCTTGTCAAAGTATTTTAAATCCTGCACACTCCCGCTCAAGTCTGTAATAATACTAATACAATAATACTTTATTTAGAAAACACTTGCTATAACGTGCTTTACAAAGATTTTAAAAAGTTGATTAAATGTATTGAAATGCAAAACTGATGGTGTTTAATTGCTGTTGTGGATAAATAATCCCAAACTTGTGATGAATACGTTTAAAATAAGTTTATACTTTGTGCAATTCCGTTTTTCGCCACAGATTGGCACCATAGATTCGCACTGGACAAAAGAGGGGCGCTGTTGAGCTCGAGAGGACAGCACTAGCGTTACACATCCAACCTGAAGACATGTGCTACATTAGATTATGTACTGTACAACTCCCCTTTTGACTTAAAATAGTATAAAAACAACGAAAAATGATCTGTTGCAGAAACTAAATTCATAAGCCGCGGATTCTTTTGTGCCACCACAGGATATTTGTTAAGAAGAGCAAAATACAAATGTGAAAAATTTTCATCCACTCGTAATGGGTTAGTTTTAAAATGTATGTTAGTTTAATAACTAGACAATATTTATGAATATATAATATGAATATATTATTATAATAACTCACTCTGTAAGCCATCATAATCAGCTAATGGATAAAATTACACACACACACACACACACATATAGGCTACATCTGAATGCTTAGTTCCTACATAAACAGTAGCTGTGTGAAAAGTGTGGTTACAAATTTCATAAACCGGTAGGCAAAAAGTGAGTTTCTGAGGTGACTGACACTTACTATCCCATGAGGCCATGGGAGAAGAAGATATGTGAATGACAGCGAAGCAAGTCACCGCCGCAGGTCACATGATGAATGTAGTACATCCGGATTACATTCATAATATAACATGCTATTTTATGGTCACTAAGTAGTTAAAAGCATTATCTCTGAAAGTATGCTGTAATCACATCACATGGTTTTGGATCACATGCCATTTTTGTAAAATGTAAAACTGTGTAGGTTTTGTCTGACAAAAGTGTATTTGTATTTAATTTATTTTAAAGAACAGTATGCTCCATTGAACACACTTGTGATGCTGCTGTGACAAAGGTTTCTTACTGGACTAGAGGACACTTGGTGTGTCTATAATATCCAGTTATCCTTATCCCTGATGCCAACAGGCCTGAGGAGTGAATGAAATAAATCCAGATCTTATATATTCAACACTTAACCCTATTCAACATGATGTATGGCACGGGTGTAAAAGGGTTTAAGGGAATATCTGTTTTAATCTGGTTAGTACTGATTTGGTACCAGTATAGTCATGATGCAAAAACCTGGCACGTCCCAATCCAGTGTTCGTGTCACAACCTGTCTACTGAGATCTCGTCCATTTCTGAAAACAGCATAGATGTATCCTTTGTGTGTTCCTTTCCGTGAAGGTTGAGCTAAAAAATAAAGATGTGTCTGAAAGTTGGGGTTGATGGTCAGTTTGTGTGTAAATGTACATTTCTGTCAACATTTTCCACTCTAGATGTCATGTCTCATGTGAAGTCAGTACTGTAGCAATTAAATATTGACTAGTCATTAAAGAAGCTCTATTTTCTGGAAGATCATTCAACTATTACGCTGCCGCAGAAACCCACCCTGAATCAGTTTTGGGAGGTACCTTCCTGAGTCTTTGTCAACAAGTCAACATTCATGTAAACATGTGGTTTTGTGGACTTACAATGGCCACCGAAAACTCTGTCAATAGTCAAAGTGCCATTACGTCACAAAAGTGTGGACTCTGACGAAGACCACAAGGGCTTGGTGTGCTATTTGGGAAAGGGTCATTTAGTCCACTTAAATCTGCAAGCTTGCATTCATCTGCATCCACTTTTGCGTGCAACGCTCATCTCAAAACCCAATCAACAACACAGAACACACCCTGCATTTTTCTTTGTCTGTAATCTGTTCCACTTGGATGTACGTCACAGTATGGAAGACAAGATCCCATTGCAACTTTAAACAGTTGCACTTGTCTTGTGCACAAAAGTTTCAAGACAAAAATGTGGCTCAGTGAAAGAAAGGTTTTTGGTAACACTTTAGAATAAGGTTCCATTAGTAAATGCTAGTTAACTACTTTCGTTAACATGAACTAAGCAAGAACAATCCTTCTACAGCATTTATAAATCTTAGTTGATGTTAATTTCAACATTTACTAATGCATTATTTAAATCAAAAGTTGTGCTTGTTAACATTAGTTAATGCACTGTGAATTACCATGAACTAACAATGAATAACTGTATTTTCATTAACTAACATTAACGAAGATGAATAAATACAGTAATAAATGTATTATTCATTGTTTGTTCATGTTAATTAATACATTAACTAACATTAACTAATGGAACTTTATTCTAAAGTGTTACCAGGTTTTTTATTATGTTCCCATAACTTGGAAATCGCAGGAACCCTGAGCGTACACATTGCAAGTGCTTGAAAATAAACACTTAAAGAAACACTTGAAGGGATAGTTCACCTAAAAATGGGAAACAAACAGTTGCCAGAAGCCATTGACTTTCATAGTATGGAGATAATACTGTGGAAGCCAGTGGCTAGCATCCACTGTTTGGTTTCTAGCATTCATCTTTTGAATACATCCATAATTTTTTCTTGTGATGTCACATATAAAATGTTTTACAACAAGAATAATACAGTTTTATCATTATTATTAAATCTCTCAGTAACCACGTAATATATAAAGATGGCAATAAAAAGCAAGAAAAAATACACAAAATAGTATTTGTAATGCAATTTATGTTTTTATTAATATTATTATTATTATTATTATTATTAAACAACTTACTGAACATTACAATCAATTTTAACAATTAAGTCCACATACACAAGAAAGACAAACAGCATTTAAGAGAGAAGGAAAGATAATAATAATAAATAATAATAATAATAATAATAATACTTCAAATCTTCCTTCTTCTAAAAATTCCTCATTTTTGTTTATGAATGTAATTTTACCTTGCAAAATGTAAAAGTTAACGACACACAATCATTTTGGCTTTTGTGTGAATGAGTGCTAATAGCATCTTTTAAAGAGAGCATGTAATTAACATTTATTTGAACAATTAAAAAGACACTAACATCAGACCAAAATCTAAAAGACAAATCACAATAATGAGACAAATCTTCCTCATGTGCGTGACAGAAAACACAACTATTGTGAAAGTCCATGAGAGAGAGAGCTACTTCACATGGGCACATTGTGTAATGTGTTTTCAAATAGACCTCTTTAACTTTGTTCAAAATACAACATTTGTAAGGATTTGACCAGGCCGCTTTCCAAAAGATTTTATGTTTTGATTGTAAATTTTGTTTATGTCATCATAACAAGAAGTAGTAAATATTTAAATGCAATCGACTATTAACTATTACATTATTAATGTAACGAGTGCATCAACAGCTTGCTGATAGGGAACGGGAAAGTTGTAAAACCGCATCAAGCCTTCATAAGACACAATGACACACTTTACAAGTTTGCACTGAACAGATCCATTATAACACAATACCTACAGTTCATTCGGAGCGCGCACGTGACGTCACAGAGCGCGAGGCCGTGGATCTGGTCAGTAGAGGGCGGTCATGATGAAGAAGAACAATGTTATTTATTTGAGACTAGAGACTAGTTGTTGTTATTCTTTAGTATGCTTACTTATGCGGCTGTTTTAAATAAAGTTGGTTATAATGCATTCGCTGATTTGAAGAGAGTGAAAGTACCCTGTGAGGGACCTCTCCACACACCTTCCTGAGCCCCACAGAGCCCACCCTCCCAAACACTCCCACCGGAGCCAGAAACACGACTCCTGCCCAGCGCTGCTCAAACACACGCTCAGAGACACTCTTTGTCTCCATTTCGAGGAGATTTCTGCTAAATTCAGCATGGAGCTCCTGACACATCCGACCAAACCGGTTCCGCTCTAACAAGTGTGAACTCCTGCGAGACAGACTCGCTTCGAGGAAACTGGATCTTAGCGTTTATACAGCCTACGATTGCAGTGTTTGTACACACGTGAACTTTTGAGCCTTTCATTTATACAAGTCGCCTTTATCGACTTCAACCATGGCTTTGTGGAGGAGAGGACGCGAGCGCAGACTTCCCAACGCCGAGCGTGTTTTCCTAGCGTTGACGCTGATCGCCGAAGGTAAGAACGCGACGCATCGCTCCTCCGCGAGCGTGCACATCTGCTACAAACTACAACACGTCTGTAGTTCTTGCGTGGGTCAGGAACTTTTTATTTGCACAAATAGTTTAGACGTAGATGTGCATGAAACCATAAACCAACGCGAGGTTTAGTTGCGCGAGACTCGTATCTGGATCGAATCCCGATTTAGAGGAGTTTGATGTGAGTTTGCACACACTTTCCAGTCATTGTGTAGCAAATGGTAGACTTAAGTGCTTATATATATATATATGTATATGTATATATATATATATATATATATATATATATATATATATATATATATATATATATATATATATATATATATATATATATTCCAATGTGTTACCTCTGAACTAAAAGATACTCATGTTTGTATATGAATGAATCGATCCACGCTCTTTTTCCTGAAATTCGAGTAGGTACAGTAAGGAGGCCTGCAAATAACATTTGCATAATAGTCTGTAAAAGGAGACCAAGAAATGAGAAATGGGTCTGTCTTTTTAGCTATACTAGATAGGGTGCATGCAGTGCATGTTTGTAGGCGCCTAAGTGAACTTCATGAGGTAAAACACGAGCTGAATATCAATTGCATCTACTTAGACTCCTTGAATAATAATTCGACTTCGCTTTGGTCAAGTCAAGTACAAGTTTATTTGTTTAAAAATTCCAGAGGAAAAAAGATATGCTAAGTAAATTTAAAAGCCAAGGTATGATATATATATATAAAGTCCTCTGTGTGAGTCTGGACTCCACAAAGGTTCCTCTGCAGCCTCCTCCAGGAGTGAACAATCACATCTGTGTGGCCTTTAATGAAATATGCATGTCCTGAGCTGGAGGTTTGGGGAGGTGTAACATCTTCTTTTTTTGGAGGACCATTAAAAGTGGTGCTTGCTGTTTCTGAGGAGTGACCCATAGCTGAAAGAGTTTTCTGTTTGGATCTCGTGACTAACTGAACCCAGGAGACGTGGCCACAGGAGTGTCCGTGTGTGTCTTTCCTGAAAAAACTAAACAAGAGGATATGCTTACATGTTTACAGCGTAATTTGGAACCAGTCTAAGGGAAAGTCATGGCCTAATGGTTAGAGATTCAGACTCGTAATCTAAAGGTTGTGAGTTCGAGTCTCGATCTGATAGGGATTGTAGGTTGGAGGAGTGAATGTACAGCGCTCTCTCCATCCACAATACCACGACACGTCACTTTCATCCAGATTCGTTTTTAATTTTTAAATCTTGCATATAGAAGTCTTGCTACTTGGTCAGAACTCCAGTTTTAAAATCCTGAGGGATTTCTGAAGTCTTTTTGATGTCCCACAGGGACCAACTTTATTGGTTTGACTCCAACTATGCTTTCTAAAAAGGTCTACTGTTAATTTTGTGCTATATTGGAACACAGCCAAAGTTCCCATTAGGATTCTTTGATTATACTCTTAAAATGAATAGTGTTGAATACGGGTTCTGCACAGTGAAGAACCATTTTTGGTTCCCACATAACCTTTCAGTGATAATTTCCTAAATATTTTTTTTTAATAATCTTAATTTTAATAATCAACAAAAAACGTTCTACTATAAAGAACCTTTTGTGGTTTCATGAATGTTTAAGGTTCTTCATGGAACCATTGACAACAAAAAAGAACGTTTTTAGGAGTGTAGCAGAAATTCTGTGTTTGACTGTTAGAGATCGCTTTGTTGTTGTGGGAGTGCGGGACGGCCCCGGGCCCATGGAAGAACTGCATTTGCATGAAGACTTTAAAGATAAAAGGTGGAGGGTAGAGAGGTTTCACAGGTACTCGAGGGCACATCTCCTGTCTTTAATATGCTAATCACAGACAGTCTGGGAAGAGATCCCCCCCGCTGTGACCCTGTGACTATCAGAGTATTCGGTTATGTTTTAGGTATATCATCACAGATACTGTGTTTCACTGGATTAGATGATTTTACATAACATATCTGAGATTCTCGTTTGTTTTGTTGTTGTTGTTGTCATATTATCATAATCATTCACTTCATGGTCTTTTTAAATGTTAGTCTGACAGGACAAAAAGGGAAAACAATGTCTCATTAATTATAAATGAGAAGACTTGAGACCTTGTATTGTAATTTTGTCTGACCGTCCATTCGTTTTATGTTTTTGTGTGTTTTTGTCAGAATCGACTTGAAGGATTTAACCAAACACAGCTCTTTAAACGAATTGATCTTTGTTCAGAAATATTCACAAGACTTCTGTTGTTGCTCTGTAGTTTAGAGTAGTTTGGCTCTGGCTGCTGGACTTTTGGCCATAATTACATTTATATTTTTGGCGTTTCGTAGTCTCTCATGCAGAGAAGGACTGTATAATGCATTTTTTTTTTAAAAGTTAAACTACTAAAATGAACACACAATGAACATATCCTAGTCAAACTTCAACTTCAAAATGTGTTGGACAATTAGATTTTTTACTTTTCAATTAAGAATATTTTCTTGGCAATATTCCCTTGAGTTCTTGTTGTAATGCAAAAAAAATCACCCAGTTTAGATGCAATGTTTATTTAAATCAGACTAGATTAGGGTGAATTCAGTACTTATAATTATAAACTAATTGTATGCATACTTAACACATTTACAGTTTAAGTAGTAGCCTGTTCAGCTGTTGATATTGTTGTTTTGATTACATTTGTGTTATTGAGAAGGTTTAATTCAAAATGTCCTTAATGTCTTTAAAGTGGGCTTTGTTCTCTTTCCGCCAAATGTCTTGTTTTGTGGAGGTGGAGATTGTTTTCAAGGGACCTTTTGTTTTTAAATGAATGATTGATGATGTTTTCTTGTTAAAGCATGTCTGCATACTTAAAGTACACGTCAGGTCAAGATGGCATTGCCACCTGTTGCCAATTATCGAATCAGTTTTTGTTTTTGAGAGCTGTTTTGTTTTATCAAGTGGTAGAGAAGAGCTGAACTCCACACTTTTGGCTCTGTAACATTCGACTGATGACACTCTGAGAAGACACTCTTCACAGTTCAGCGTCTGAGGCTGGTTTTGATGGAAAACGCCACTATTGTTGAGATCACACAGGTCTTCAAGGAAGTTCACACTTGCTGAGGAGGTGAAGACTTTTGTGATGTCACTCATTGCCATTTGTTTGCAAGGTGAAAAAGATCTTACCAGTTTATAGAATCCTAGTAAAACCACAAACACTATGATATAACACCGTTTTTGATGAGAAGTGCTCCTGCATCACCTTGAATAAACTCGGTGGAGGCCATGTCAAGCATGTCTCGACTGGTGTGATTCTGATTAAACTTCTCCGTATCCCCAGTGTTTGGCGTCCGGCCACAGTGAATCAGATGGGGGCAGCTGACAGCGTGCCTGTTTGATCTCTTTCTTAATTAACTTCTGGAACAGCAGCCTCTGAGATGCCTTAAAGCCGCTCTGAACGGCTCTGATCAAATGCTGAGGTCTTGGCCTAAAAAGCAGGGACGCGTTTATCTTTGAGCCGGTTTCAGAAACGTGAGCCCGGCTGGCTTTTATCATAATCTTGCGCTTGTGTTCCCATGAGATTAGATAGCTCTGTTTAAAATGTAAAAATTCTGAAAATGATCGAATGTTTGGTAATTATTATTAGAATTGACACTGGTAAAAAATAAATAATGAAAAAAGTCAGTAAAAAATGATAAATGGATAAATTGAATGTAAAGCTTGTTTTATTCGAGCTGTTGATGAGGTAAGTTTTTTTTAGTGAAGCTTGGAATTCAAGTTTTTGGATTTTTCTTGGTATTGTTGCACATTTTATTAAATTTTACTCTGTTTACTGTATAGAGGTGTTTAAAATGGTAATTCATCTCAAGTAGTGTAAATGAGAATGAATTAGTCTTTACCTGCCGTCTCCATCCGTCCGCCCAGCACCCAATCACAGAAGCAGCCGTCTCCTCTGCTGTAAAGCATTCGAGTCGAGGGTTTTGCCAAGGCTTAGCCAGGTTTCTCCAGTGGTCCGCTAAAGGTTTTCACAAGCTGTTCTTCAAAACCATAATTCCATCATCGGGGAACTTTGTTTGACCAGATGCAATTATCTGCTTGTGATGCATATGTGAAAGTTTCCATAAACCATATACGTAATAAGTTATAAAAATAAAACTGGTTTTCTTGATCCGCAGAATATTCATAGCTAATGTTCTGGATTTTGGATGAAAACAGTCATATTCCATACCAAAGTGTAAAAATAAAATACGGGAAAGAAATTACTGCATGTGTTTGCAGCCATTACAATTTCATGCAATTCTACAGAGTTTAATACAATATGACCGTTATTTTATTACAATTAAGCCAGTTTTCATGCATTAATGCAATGACATGGTAACACTTTACATTAATGTTTTATATTAGTGAACTTTAATATGTTATCTAACATTAGCAATGAGCAAGACATTTGTTACTGTATTAATCTTTGTTAGCGTTAGTTGGAAAAACATAAAACATAATCAGATTACTCTTTCAAGGAACTAATAAAGTAATGTATTAATCTTACATTTTTAATGCAATTTTTAAAGTGACTTTTTCAGATAAGTAATGCACATTACTTTTTCCCATTTATTTATTGTGAAAGGGTCTTTACAGCTGCCAAAAATATAACTTGTGGTTTCTTTGTGATTAAAAACCAAATAAGCAAGCTCAGCCCAGGTGACAAAAAGTACAGCAAAAGTAACGTAACTCACTTTCCATAAAAAGTCACGAAATAAAGCAGTTACTTTTTCATGAATAATGTAATGCATTACTTGTTAAAGTAATTTCCCCAGTACTGTGTGTGTGTGTGTGTGTGTGTGTATATGTTATTTTTTATTTATTTAGTGCTTACATTAGGTTTTAGGCTAGAAGATGAATGGAGGGGTTTGAGTGTGTGAAGTGGACTGGTGAATTCTGGCGAGCTCTTGGGAGCGCGAGTAGTTCTTGTTAGCTTTGATAGGAGAATGAGAGCGATTACAAGAAGTGCATGTGCTTTACGTTACATTGGCTGGCCCTTCCCCCATCCTGTATTTAGCTGCATTCCCCTCCTTCCCCACAATGCCGCCCAGATGATATTTAATGAGGAAAATGTGTGTGTATTCCTCAGATGGTGCCGTGTGCTGCTTTCTCCCCTCTTATGCACAGGAGCAAATCTTCAGATCAATAATGAACGGGACTTCAGGATCATTTAGGTCATGTTTAATCCAGAAGTTTGTTTAGTTTGACATTCAGAACAGAAAAAACATTTTCTTTCATCCTCTAGCTCTGGAGTTTTGGTTTATTTTAGCGTTTGGCTGTTTGTTGTAGTGTGTCTCGTGTGATAAACCAGATCTGTTAGTATTAGGGCTCCATGGCGTCTCCTGAATCACTCGTCACACGCTCCTGTTGTTTAGAGTTTGAGTGTGTGAATGTCTCCTCGTGCTCCTGTAATGTCAGAGAATGGCTAATGGCGTCATGTTCACGGTCTCATACGGCAAACATGTGGAGGTCACAGGAGGCTGCGGGACGTCCTGTAGTATCTGACCCCCAGGACGGGACCACATCCCCTGAACAAGTGCTTAGTCATGAACTTGGACTCAAATTAAACACACATGTTCTTCCTTCTTATCTTGGTGCATTAGATTATTGATGTGGACTGACTTCTGTTTTAGTGCTAGGATTTGTGCAACAAAAACAGAGTCTGATTTTTCAGGATAATTTTCCAGCCTAACAGTTTAACAGGCTGCTTCTGCACCTTTAAGACTTCTTAATGTAAATGGCCTACATCCTATTGGTTAAAACCTCTTGGCAGACTTACTAACAGACTTGTTGGGTCTGATATAGCCCCATCATTTCGTCTGTATCTATCTATCTATCTATCTATCTATCTATCTATCTATCTATCTATCTATCTATCTATCTATATCTATACATATCTATATCTATATCCTCCTGTTGTTAACGTTGTTCTTCTTTGTTTATGTTGTTGAACGCCGCGCACAAATGACATCTCTGTCGACCAGTTTACATCACGTCCCAGTACACACTGTCGGTGCGAATGCAACACTTTAAATGGTACTGGGAAATAGTTCACGCAAAATCATCCCTCCGTCCGTCTGTCTAAAGGTATAAAAGAAAAATATTATTGGTTTTTACGTGATGCACCTTCAGAATACAGGCTGCTCCACGAGTTGTCTACACAATGCCTATAAACGCGGTGTTTGTTATTTCCAGGGCTCTGCTGGTTTGAACCCTGGCGATCCCCCCCCCCAAGCTCACCACCCATCATCACTCATGTAAACACAGAGGAGCCTGAGCTTTTCTTCTGGCCCTGCTAATGACGGAAGGTGTTGGGTTTCCACAAGTGTGGAGGCTCACTTTGACCCTTCAGACCTCCCTGTGAATAGCAGTGAACAGTGAATGGAGCACAATACAAACTGTGTCACGGGTTTCACGCTCCAAACGCTGTCACTGTCCTCGAATCAGAATGAAAAAGAAAGACCTCATTAAAAGAATTAAAATTCGGACCGTTCTTGACCATTAGTTGCAGTTTGGCCCAATATTTTAAGTGTTTTAACAATTCATTCAATGCTAATGAATATTGAAATAAATTGTCCACCAAAAGTCCTTTTTTTTTTTTATTAAGATTTGAATTTAAAAGATTTGAATATTTGCATGTAAGATGTAAGGAAAGATTTCCATCATTGATCTGTTTTGAGAAAATTTGTCTCATTGTCTCGACTTGAAATCCCGTTTAAACTCTTTTAATATGCACTCTCGATATAGTTTGTCCAGTAAATAATTGCACATAAGCAAATTCCTGTTGTGGCACTCCCTCAATACCAAATGGGCATAATGTGTGCTAATGCTCTGAAATCGAATTCCTCTGTGGTCCCTTCCGGCTGTTTGGTGGACCCCACCCCGTCCTTCAGCCGGCACTGCTCCTCCATCTGGTTGCATGTTATGATCCTAACAGTGGCAGCTGTTGAGCCGCGTCAGGGGACGATATGACGACTGTGATGCGAGAACAGCTGCACAAACAGCTTCCTTCCTGCATGAAAGGAGTCTTCCACCTATTCAACTGATGATGGAGCGTCTTGCAGATCTCCCTGCTTTGGGGTCAAAGGCGGGACGTTTTAGGGCTAACAGGCATTGGCGTCTAGTTTCCCTCATGGAGAGAAACCACTAAACGCCAAATACTAGTTATGCCTGAAGCTAGATCTTGTGGTTAGATGTTTGTGATCACTGCTAAAATGTTCCTTTTCATCAATTCTGTGACTATTGATAGGAAAATATGTACATATTAAAAACATAATTCATTTATTTTACTGATAGACCATTGTTTATTTGTTTATTAGATGTTATTTGGCCATTATTTGAGGTATAACTATCAGCCAGTGGCAGTTTCTAGATCTTCTGACCACATAACAGATGCACGATTATTCATTAAAAGATAAAACCTTTTGAAAGTAATTGGCGCTTCAAATTCGGTTTGTGTTGATTGCATTGTTTAACAAGTTTGTTTTCATAGGTGGCGACAAGTGACTATTAAAAAGTGTTTTAGTCATTGAATCATTCATTCAAGGGATTTGTCGAAAGCACTGCTTCATTCAGTAATGAGACAAGTGAAGTATTTGAGAACGAGACATTGAATCATACTGTATATAGAGGTCAGAATGGCAGGAGAATCGTGATCTCTATTTGAAACAAAAATCCTGATTCTCAATTTATCCAGAATGACAGTATTCTATGTTTTGGTAAATTGGTTGCGAATTTGTCGATTGTCATATGTTTATGGCTTACAGAGGGTTAAGTTTAGGGGTGAGGTGCACCTTTATTATTAGCTCTATCAAATCATATAAATTCATATGAAGTCACCAACTTGTTAAATAGGGTGTTTTCTCTTGGGATTTGGATAGGGCACAATTCATGCTGTTATCAGATATTAACTAACTTATTGCTCAATTACATGTCATTTTATTTTACGTCTAAAGGGGTGTTGACATTTCACCAAACTTTGACAATCAAAGTCACGTCACATTTCAGGTCATTTCAGTCAGTAGTTTAGCAGATTTCCTGAAGAGTTCAAGCTGCTCGTGCAAACTGCTTTGTTTTCTGTTTATGTGGCTACAATGAAACCTTTTTGGTACAAAATCCTGCTTCACGCGATGCAACTGTATATAATATGTGAATTATATGAGTATGTGACCACTGCACCTCGCAACATTTTTGCTTCAGTGTCAGCGAAAAAGTCTAAAACATTATCTCATGAATTTTAAGTGTCCGTTTCTTTCCCCTGTTATTTTTCGTGGGCTGACCCTCAGCGCTCACGTTTCCAAACGGGCCGTTCTCATGCTTTCAGCTCAGATTAACAACCCAATTAAAGGGCTTGTGTTTTAAGAGGACAGGTGGAGTTCATCAGGTGGCTCTCTTCATGTGTCGCTCCTCTACTTTACTGTCTCAACATCTGTGGGTGGCGTGTCTAAAATTACCGTACGGTCTCAGTCCACCACCCTAATGGGCTTTGTTTCATATGTAGTACTCATAAATCAACGGCTCTTTCAAACTCACCCTCCCTAGCATACCGGCTGTGCTTTTAGTTGCGCCTTACGTAATCAGACTCAAGTCAAGTACTCGTTATTAGATTATATTACATTTATAATGTTTAGAATCAAATTAAAGTTCATTTTTATGGATTACATGGTTACATATTTTTTCCTTGCTTTTTTATATTATTAATGTACTTTTATTAGTAAGTTTAATCAAAAAATAGTCAGAATGCATGACCTAAATTGAATAACCCGGACTGCATTACTAACTACAGTTTTCATCATGTAATCTGTAATCAGTAATGGATTTCCGTTTGTAAGGAATCTACCCAGCGTTGAGACAGAATTGGTGTCTAGAATGGAAATTCGACTCCCTCGGGTCTCTCTGGAGTACTTTATTGTGATCCGAAAATGGCGCGTTCGGCTGAACTGTGGGACAGTGTTTATTTAGTGTTGATGACTGTACATTATCCCTCACTTGTTTAATTGGAAAAGCCGTCATGACTCTGATACTGGCTGATTAGTGGTTTTCTGATTTTCCAGCATAGCTACTGGAGTTCGACCGCAGAAGCAACTTATAAAGTTCAGCTCTGAGACGATCGCCGCATTAAAGGCCCATTGTGAAGGTGGTACAAAAATGAACCGTGGTTTTAATATAGTAAAAGTGTAGTTTTACTACAGACACCATGGTTACACTGTGGTTAGTTTGCAAAACCATGGTCCATTTGTGGCTGCCATGGTTTAACTACAGTTACCATTTTGGGGTTTTTATTTATGCTTGCGAGGTTGACTGACATTTGCTGAGATTTTGGTTCTTAAGGTAGGCTAGTGTATGTTTTATGTCTACAAAGTTGTCCGAAACTGACTGTTGCTGCCGAATGTCTAGGTCCATCCAGTATCTTGAGGTTTGTGTGTTGAAGGAAGCCAGTTTGAACAGAGTTTGATAGTGTTGGAGCACAACCCGTGCTCTTTGGAGAGGTTTTGTGAGCAAGCCTAATATGTGCATAAGTTTATATGTTCTTCAACCAATCAGGTTCCTCTCCTGGTTCTCTCCTGGCTTGTTAGTTGTAGAGATGGCATGAATGGAATCTTTGTCCCCAAAAAATTCAAATTCCTCCACAGGAATCCAGGAAGTGGAGAGTAGCTTCAGCCAGGCTAGCGCTCCTGCCCCAAAACATCCTGTTCTCATCAGGGCCAATGAAAGTCATGTGGGTATTGGTGTTTTGGCTTTTGAGAACTTAAATAATTGTCAGCAAATAAACACAACATGGATAAATGGTTTCATTTAAAACCCTGGACACCCTTATTTAGACATGAATTGATGCTTATTACAAATAAAAATGTATTTTGATGAGAGTTCTGCTTTTAAAATAAATGGTCAGTTTTTGGCATGTAACCTCTCTCATCGAGTGTCTTCTGTCCCATTTTTGTTTGGCTGATTTGATTATTAGCGCTTACCTGAACAGTGTAGTGCTCTAGGTTTCATTTGCCGTCTTTTACCAGAGAATGTCAGAATTGTGCACAGATCCTGTTTGTGAGTTAAACCTCTCTGCAATCGCTGTAAAATCATTGTGCTTTCGGTTTGGTCACTGTCTGCACTCCCATTGGATAATTTATGCCTCATATCAATGCTCATTTGCATAAATTTGAGCTAAAGTTTAAGCTTAAGTAACATTAAAAAATAAAATATATTTTACTAATTGTCAGAATGATTTTATGAGTCAAGTATGGCTGCATGATTTGGCCAAAAAATTATATATCAGGTATTGTGTCATAAATATGATTCTTTTGTTGTTGTTTTTTTATCACAAACTAACAAGTGGTCCCTTTTGTCTCCTAATTAATTACTGTTGTTTTTGGACCCTAATCAACCTTGATATTATATAATAATAATAATAATAAAATAAAAGTATCGTATCCGGTACACTAGTAATCATAACCTGACTTTGATTAAAAGTTTAGAAATGTAAATTTGTTGAAATTTTTTTAATTTTGTTATGCATTTGTCATTAGTGTCAGTTTTAGTTTCAACTAAATAAAATAAAACAATAATAATTATTACTTTTTTTTTCTTTTTTGATATTTTAATATACTTCAGTTAACTATAATAATCCAGCGTAGACACAGTGTGAGTCTCTTGTGGTTTGAACTGTAGATATCTTCCCATCGTTTTAACCATGCACTTGTACTGTAATCTACATTTGGAGTTTCTTTATCCTGTGTTATTTAAAGCGTTTGATTGTGGCCGGTCACGGTCAGTGGGATTGTGTAGTGATGGTCAGCGCAGCTGTGTGGCTGGTGTTGAGTGGTGACTTAATTCTGCCTTATGGTCATACAAGAGCGAACGGACAAGGTCTTCTGGTCACGCAGAGCCGCAGATAGACTGTTTCTCTGACCAGGCCTGAGATGGGAGAATGTGCATAAGGAGGGATATATGTGTTTATTTGTGTTAGTGGTTTGTTTTCCTGTGTATTGGTGAGGCTTTGTGGCAGGACTGAGCTGCTACAGATGGAGGAACACATCAGTGCCTGGCTCTAGGCTACTTTGCTGTGGCCTTCAGTTTGTAAAAGCAAACAACAGTTTATTTAAAAAAAAAAGTATTGGAGTGGATGGAATGAGAGCTTGCGTAGGAATGAATTTTAAAACGCAGTTCATTAGAAAAAAAGCATCTAAACAAAAGTCTTCTCCAGTGAATGCTTTGAACCCTTCAAGTACCCTTACCCCAAAGGCTTCGACTGTAACTGAGGGACAAGATGAAATCTATCGTAATGAATGTCTTGAATGTTGTCCATAGAGATGAACTTGCATTGAGTTCAGGATATTTCTGTAATGCTGTAGTAGTAAGGTAGTTCTCCACAAAGCTAGTAAACGTCAGCTGTTATGTATAATGTCTGGAGAAGCTGAACGATTTAGCTGTTTAAGGACAATAGAGATCTCATAGTGTCAGGCTCATGGAGAAAGTAAGAAGATCTTGTATCCTGGAGACTTGCTTGTACCGACATGCTTCTGACCTCAGAATACAGACGTAATGACTGCTGTCTGCATGAGGGGAAACAATGAGACCGTTTACATGTAGTTTTTGGTGATTAGCTTTTGTCAAGAGTTCTGTGGGTGTGCATGCTTTGCTGGCGTAATCATAACCACATAAATAAAAAACACAAAAGATTTCTTAGCCATTGGTAAAGACTACAAATATTTGTCTTATATTGTTTGGTGTCTGTCAATCATTACAAATTAAATGACTACTTTTTAAATAGTTTTGACAAAACTCAATCACACTTAGTCACACTGATTGAAATATGATAATCTTGTACGAAAGTGATATAGAAATACAAAGAGCAAGAAAATGCATTCGCTGTTATTAACACCATAAAGTCCATTAAAAACTCGGGTTCATTGAGAAATTGCAGTGGGTTTGTAAGTTTAATGAAACTCTAACAATTAAAACATAAAAATATCAAATGAAAGTAAATCATTTAAGAAACAACAATCAAAATAAAACACTTAGTAAAAAAGCTGAACTATTTGTTTAGCTGCATGTCATGTGTTACTTAATTATTAACTTCTTACCTTAAAATCTCAGGGGTGCTTAATTTGACGTAACCTCTTACCTTAAAATCTCAGATCTTAATTTGACGTAATCCATGTAATCAGTCACTACCCAGCTCTGCTGATGGGAGAGGAACCCAAGACACAGAGTATGCTGACCATATAAAACTGTGCAACATTTTGAACATCACTAATGAAATTGAGTAGGCTACACCTGGACCTAAAGATCAATGCATGACCAGGTCTCAAGCTTAATCTACTGACACAGGTGCAGGTGGAGATGACAGCAGCAGATGGATGTGAAAAACTGGGTTTAATAGGCTGATGTGACATTGACATCATGCCAAAGTGAATTAAAGACAAGTTATCTTGGTCCCGACAGGTGCGACCTTTCTTTACCTCCTCAAACGTTCAGCTACACTCATGAAACAGCTCTTTATGGGTCAAACTCAGTCACTGATATCAGCTGTCTATTGAGCGTGTTTTACTCTGCTCGGTGGGGAATCTGGGCTTCATTTCCCATTCCCAGTGCATGCTGGTCCTCTCCCAGCACGAGCTGTGCTCGCTGGAGCGGGACTGACTACTGTCTGTCTGTCTGCCTGAATGGACAGTCTTCAGAGCCTCGCTCAGTGGGGTAGAGAAAGGGCAGAGGCGCCAAAGATTAGACCCTGTAGATGCCTGTCATTCACAAGGCCGCCTCTTTCATGTTTAGATGTAAAAGTTGGCACGCTGGAATGCTGTTTTTACAGCAGTGATATAAAACGATCATTTGCGTTTGAAGATCTTTTCTGGTGTTTTTGTCAGCAAGCAAGCATGAACCTTAGTATTGTTCACAAGTGTCTCCCTGACTAAACCAATCAGTTGCATCTGATTTTATATAACCCAGGAACTGGGTACTCTTTATGTTAAATAAGCTATGTGCTCAATGTACTTCTGAACAGCCTTTGTTGATTGATTCTGTAGTAAGTTTTTTGGCTATGAAAGGTTTCATTCAATTATATTGCTACTAGTGTTCCTGTAGCTCAATTGGTAAAGCACCGCGCCATCAAGTGCTAGGTTGGGGGTTCGATTCCCTGGGAACACATGATAAGTAAAAATTGATAGCTTGAATGCACTGTAAGTCGCTTTGGATAAAAGCGTCTGTTAAATGCATTAATTTAATTTAATTTAATTTAGTCCTGCAACTGATCAGCCTCAATATAGCCAACTATTTGTTTGTGATAGACCTGGGCAACATTTTTATAAATAAATACCATAATATCTGACTACATCATCCAAAAACTGCATTCCCCCTCTAAAAACACATTATCAACCTAATAGCAACATCCTGGCAACCTTCAACATCATCATGCAAGCACATAGGAACTTCCAACACAAGCTCTCATTAGCAACTCATTATAACATCCTAGCAATCCACACTATGAAATAATGTTGTCCAAATGAATTAAGGTAATGTTAATTACCACTTTTTGCACTCTTGGTCCATGATGTATCATACAGGTATTCATGTACTCATCTTGCATGCTTAACTTCAGTAAACTGTATTTCAGTAGAATACAATTCAGGTCTTTTTTCATGCTATAGCCACACTTTAATCTAAAGAAGCCAGTGCCAATAGTTTTACTCAAATACATAATGGTTAAGTTTATTGTTTGAGTCTGAGAGACTGGTCAGCGATAAAAGTTTTCTCGTCTCGTCTAGTGGGGCTGGGTCTGTCTGTCTGAAGCACACCTGGGCACCTGGCCTTGGTTCCAGCTGGATGAAAACAAAGAACGAACTGAGAGTCTGAGGGAGGCGTGAGGGGGTGTTCTGCTTTTTCTCAAAGCTACATTCCTTCACCTGCATTTCAGCATTTTACTAATCAAGATCACAAGTTGTCCGTCTGGACCTGTAAGCACTGGCACTAATCTGCTAGATTAGATCTTTAGGGTATCTTTCCTCATGCCTGTGCTTTTGTTTCTTCTCCTAACAGTGATCCTGGTGCAAGCCGCCTCATTCTCTTTCACCAAAGAGCCAAAATCCCAGGATGCCTTGCATGGGCGCAGTGCCATTCTGCGGTGTGAAGTAAATGACCCTCAAGGTGTCATCTACTCCTGGAAACACAACGGTGAGAAGGTCACTAATTCAGAGAGACGATTCCTGGAAGGAGGCAACCTGAAATTCACCGCCATAGACCGAACGCTTGACTCGGGACACTTCCAGTGCTTTGCTTCAAAGAACAGCACTGGTGAAGAATACCAAACTGGGGAAGCCTCATTCAACATCAAATGTGAGTGTAGGCTCAAAATATCCCCTCTCTTTGAGTCTGAACAAGTCAAACTCCTGGTGTTTGCTAGAGGTTGATCAATATGGGTTTTTCACTGGCCGATTCTGATGCCGATATTTAGAAATCAGGGCAAAACAATATAAAACTGCATTTAATTTTGAAGCGTGAAGCACTCATTTTATTCAACAAAATACAATCCTTTTGGAAAACCTATTTGTGGCAGTCAGTTTTGATATAGTGATGAGCCGTCACAAATAACTTGATTTATAGGAAACACCGGACACTGCTATAAGTCAAATGGCTATAGTGATAACAAAAATAAAAGATTTCACACATATTACTCAGCCTGCTGCTCCTAACTGCTTAAGTGAAAACGTCGTGGAGGATATTGTCAGACCTACACACACATTTCATAAGGAAAGTTAACGTGCATGTTATAATCGGCCCAGAAGTTTTGTCTGAATTGAACGTGTTTTTACTTTCACTTGCGAATGACTTGTTGCACCTATGAATATGATAACTTTCCGGCATCAATTGTAATAGGGTAAATGCAATTCCACTTTCGAGATGGGCTGTGTTGCCTTTGCCATTAGCTGAAGCTGTGTGTGAACAAGGCTCTGCTGCAGAGTGTGAGAACTCCTCAGAGGGAGGACCACAACAACGCTTAGCTGCCAGTGCACCTGCCTATAAATCAGCCTAATTTGCAGCACAATCGACCAATGCAGATTTATTTAAAAATGCCAAAAATTGTCTGATTAATTGGCTGGCCGATCAATCAGTCAACCTCTAGCCCATTGGCTCTTCCTAACCAACTTTACCCCCATTGCGACTACAGCAAGCTAAACAACGCCCGCGTGAGAGAAGGTTATTTTGAGCCAGCAGTGGAAGCCAGACAAAGCACTCCTTTCTGCCCAATGCCAAGATTAATAGGTTGAAATGCAGTGTCCGGCTGCTTGTGTCAGATAAAAGTTAAGGTCAGCTGAACCGAGTGGCCTATTTTTGCGGTGGGCACAAAGCATGACCAGATTGTGAATGGGGGAGTTTGTTTTTGACAATGAGCGCAGAGGGTTTCAACAAGGGGGTTCAACAAGCCATCTCCTGATCATCAAACTGTTAGTCTTTAACATGTCTGTCTTACAGGGTTGGAAAGTGGCATGGTGAGTCTGAAGAGTCCAGAATCAGAGGCAGAGATTCAGAGCTCCTCTCAAGTGGTACTACGGTGCAACATAGACGGACACCCACGGTGAGGAATCGCATGTCTGATTCCTAGCCTTCGATAAGAAGCATGCTATGGATTGGGTGCATTTAGCTACACCAGCTCATTTTCACCTCATTGAGTATTGCAGTTCATAATGCAAAGCACCTTGTGTTCTTGTCATGAAGGTCAAGGTACAGTCTTGTTCAAAATAATAGCAGTACAATGTGACTAACCAGAATAATCAAGGTTTTTCGTATATTTTTTTATTGCTACGTGGCAAACAAGTTACCAGTAGGTTCAGTAGATTCTCAGAAAACAAATGAGACCCAGCATTCATGATATGCACGCTCTTAAGGCTGTGCAATTGGGCAATTAGTTGAATTAGTTGAAAGGGGTGTGTTCAAAAAAATAGCAGTGTGGCATTCAATCACTGAGGTCATCAATTTTGTGAAGAAACAGGTGTGAATCAGGTGGCCCCTATTTAAGGATGAAGCCAACACTTGTTGAACATGCATTTGAAAGCTGAGGAAAATGGGTCGTTCAAGACATTGTTCAGAAGAACAGCGTACTTTGATTAAAAAGTTGATTTGAGAGGGGAAAACCTATAAAGAGGTGCAAAAAATGATAGGCTGTTCAGCTAAAATGATCTCCAATGCCTTAAAATGGAGAGCAAAACCAGAGAGACGTGGAAGAAAACGGAAGACAACCATCAAAATGGATAGAAGAATAACCAGAATGGCAAAGGCTCAGCCAATGATCACCTCCAGGATGATCAAAGACAGTCTGGAGTTACCTGTAAGTACTGTGACAGTTAGAAGACGTCTGTGTGAAGCTAATCTATTTTCAAGAATCCCCCGCAAAGTCCCTCTGTTAAAAAAAAGGCATGTGCAGAAGAGGTTACAATTTGCCAAAGAACACATCAACTGGCCTAAAGAGAAATGGAGGAACATTTTGTGGACTGATGAGAGTAAAGTTGTTCTTTTTGGGTCCAAGGGCCACAGGCAGTTTGTGAGACGACCCCCAAACTCTGAATTCAAGCCACAGTACACAGTGAAGACAGTGAAGCATGGAGGTGCAAGCATCATGATATGGGCATGTTTCTCCTACTATGGTGTTGGGCCTATTTATCGCATACCAGGGATCATGGATCAGTTTGCATATGTTAAAATACTTGAAGAGGTCATGTTGCCCTATGCTGAAGAGGACATGCCCTTGAAATGGTTGTTTCAACAAGACAATGACCCAAAACACACTAGTAAACGGGCAAAGTCTTGGTTCCAAACCAACAAAATTAATGTTATGGAGTGGCCAGCCCAATCTCCAGACCTTAATCCAATTGAGAACTTGTGGGGTGATATCAAAAATGCTGTTTCTGAAGCAAAACCAAGAAATGTGAATGAATTGTGGAATGTTGTTAAAGAATCATGGAGTGGAATAACAGCTGAGAGGTGCCACAAGCTGGTTGACTCCATGCCACACAGATGTCAAGCAGTTTTAAAAAACTGTGGTCATACAACTAAATATTAGTTTAGTGATTCACAGGATTGCTAAATCCCAGAAAAAAAAAAATGTTTGTACAAAATAGTTTTGAGTTTGTACAGTCAAAGGTAGACACTGCTATTTTTTTGAACACACCCCTTTCAACTAATTGCCCAATTGCACAGCCTTAAGAGCGTGCATATCATGAATGCTGGGTCTTGTTTGTTTTCTGACAAACTACTGAACCTACTGGTAACTTGTTTGCCACGTAGCAATAAAAAATATACTAAAAACCTTGATTATTCTGGTTAGTCACATTGTACTGCTATTATTTTGAACAAGACTGTATACTTCACATTCCAGATTTTGCTCTGTCTGTCACAAAATAGTATACTCTAGATCAGTGGTGTCCAATCCTTCTCCCCGGAGACCCACGTGCTGCAGATTTTAGCTCCAGCCAGCTTCAACACACTAGTCTGGAAGTTCCTAGTGAGCCTGAAGACTTTAATTAGCTGGTTCAGGACAGTGGTCCTCCAGAAACAGGTTTGGACACCCAAGCTCTAGATGGATACGTAATGGACCTTTTTGCTTTTGTCTGTGGACAAGTATGGGGTAATTTTGGACTATGGACTAGGAAAGCATTGGACTATGCTGATGTCTGTGCCAGAGTGAAATGTAAATAATGGACTTACACTTTCTGTTTAAGGCATGGGTGCCCAACTCTGCTCCTGAATGGTCACTATACTGCAAAGTTCAGATCCAGTCCTAATTAATCATATATGAATGAGCTAATCAAGTCATTCCAGATTACTAGAAACTTCCAGGCTGGTGTGTTGGGGACAGGTTGCAGATAAATTCTGCAGGACAGTGGCTCTCCACAAGCAGGTTTTGACATCTTTTGCTTAAGGGCTATGTAATTTTTATCTAGCTACCCGAATAACAACACATACACTTGCAATGCGTTGAACAAACACTCACATCTCCCGAATAACTCTAATATTCCCAAATTCTGTGCTTACATACTTATTCATATAGCAACGATTTTTGACAACGTACCAACAAATTGTATGGAGAAAGGGATTGTGATCATCTTTGCACTGATTTGCAATCCACTTGTGGCTTTTTGCCCCCTCACTGATTCATTGGTTGTTGGTCATTGTTGCTGTACCTTTCTTGATGGAGACTGCAAGTTAGAAATTAATCAGAGCATCTTTGACTAATTGGAGCACACTATAATCTAGAGATTTATGTAATCTTAAGTAGCCAACCCTACTTTCCTGAAGACTTCAGGTCCAACTCTGCTCCAACACACCTTCCTGTTATTTTCAAGTAACCCTTAGCACCTTGATTAGCTAGTTCAGGTTTGTTTGATTAGGATAAAACAGCGGTGGGCAACTCTGGCCCCTTCGAGATCAGAGGTGTTTCTCAATGTCAAGGAAGGATCCAATGAAGCTAGTATTTCGAGGATGCTACGTCATCGACATCCCTCGAAGGACTGTTCCAATGTCGAGGATCCTCTGAATTTAAACCAAGGACTGAGTCCTTCGTTCAAAGAATATGCCATACACAGGAAAGGATGCATATGTGTATCCTTCGCGCTCTCAAATCACCCACAATCCTATGCGCACAGCTTTGCTATCTAACGTTAGTTAAAAAATGTTGAACGTTAATGTAGTCGGAGCGTTAACAGTTTTTATTTACGTTACCAAACATTTGTTATAACTGTAGTAAATATAAGTAAAGTTTGACGTTTAAATGCCAGTACAAATTACTACCATATTGATATTGTAAATTATACAAATACAAATGGTTAACTGAACCGGACCTGTCATTTAACAATTGGTTGCGTCATCGGCATTTCTTTTATAAATAACTAGTTAAGTTGTCCAAGTAATTTAATGATAAAATTCACAGCGTTATTCAAACGGACTTTTTCACTGACGTAATGACGCAATTACGTGCACTTGCTAGCCTGTATCATTTACGTGTTCTCCGAATGCTAAAGAGGAGTCTCGCCTAGCCTCTAAAGAAAGTGACTTGGAAGGATCAGTCCTGCCAAGGAAGTATCCTTGACATTGAGAAACGCCTACTTTCCTGCAGAGTTCAGCTCCAACCCTAATCAAACACTCCTGATCCAGCTAATCAAGGTCTTCAGGATCACTAGAAAGTTACAGGTAGGTGAGTTTGATCAGAGTTGGAGGAAAACTGGACCTTGAGGGCCCTGAGCTAAACTCTGCAGGCCCCTGATCTAAAGAAAGCTTTCATACAGTTTTCTCTGCTATAGTAACCCTGCTCTTGACTCTACAGGCCAACCAGTCGCTGGCACAAAGATGGAACACCACTATCAGAGAAGAACTACAAAATCAACAACAAAAACAGAACGCTTACACTGCCAAATGTCAGTCCTGACGACAACGGGGCCTACTACTGCTGTGCCAAAAATACAGTGGGCAGTGTCTGCAGCAGTGACAACTTCACCCTCAACATCATAGGTTTGTGTGTTTGTACTATTGTGTTTCTTTGGTAATCAAGTCTTATGTTCCTGTTACGTAATAAATGGTCTCGGTCTCTCTGTAGATAAGAGTTTCCCTCAACCGGTGGTGAAGCCAGAAGATTTGGTTGTAATGAGGAACGAAGAAGCACTTTTCCACTGTCAGTTCACGGCTGAACCACAGCCTACCGTTGAGTGGTACTATGAGAACGAGCTGGTGCTCAACAAGAGCCGGTACTAACCTTTAATTCAGTTCGAGTGTAATTACAAGAAATGAGTGCACTTCTTTATAAAGTTCGAAAGAGTTTCATTTGTGCGATTTGAATATTGCAACGTTAGCATCATGTGACTTAACTGAGGACCGAACAGTTGGATTTTGGAAGTTAAAATCTCTTTCATTTGCTCTATCAGAAATGTATCTTTTAGTGACAAATTCATTTAAAGTTATCTTTAACCTGCGAATTAGCACACATTTTACCATTGACCTCTATCTTTTCTACAGCATCTTCATCCTGAGCAATGGATCCCTGTACATCACTCAGGTGAAGCAGAGAAACACCGGCCTGTATAAATGTATGGCTAAAGGGCCCCGTGGCCCCCCCGTGTCTCTCGAGGCCTCACTGCGAATTGCAGGTAACAATCTCAGACCTGTTCATGTGCAGTTAGACATGCAGTGATGTAGGAGCTACTTTTACTTTGTTTTCTTTAACCTAGTCTTGAAAGGTTTTTCAAAATGTAATGAAACCAGTATGAATACAAAGAGTACATTTCATCACAAAGTATTTTGTCAATCTTTAGTACGCTACCTGCATATAAATCAACTTAAACCTTAAAGATATGAATTAAAATCCACAAAGCTCCTGTTCATGGAGTCTTAAATGGATTCATTGAGGTATAAAATCATTAAGTGAATATGGAAGCAGACTAAGAATTGTTAAATTCCCTTCTGTTCAACCCTAACAAAGATTGCACTGCATCTCACTCTTACTGTCTGAATCGAGGTCTGGTGTGGGTATCACTGACGGGTGAACTCTGGGCTCCTGATGAAGTCGATTTACTGAGTGATTATCTGCGGTGAAGCTCATCTAATCACTTTCTGTTTACAGCATCTGCTTGGGTGCTTTTACAGGACAGAGCAGCTTACACAGCTCAAGTGTCATTGTTTAGAGTGAAGAATGGACTGTTTGGAGCCCTTCTCAGATACCTCACATTCCACGCTTCCACGCTTCACTCTCAAACCTGTTTCTTGTCACCTTTTCTCCTCAGAAATCGAGGACATGATGCCTAAACAGTCCCGAGTGTTCCCTGCAGACTCTCTGGAGCAGGTGACATGTCGGGCGCCCCACGGACACCCCAAGCCAGAGGTTTGGTGGGAACATGCGGGACAGCGAGTTCCAGCCGAGGGCCGAGTGTACCAGGACGGACTAAACCTGATTTTCAGCCCTACTCGTGGTGAAGATTCAGGAACCTACACCTGTTTTGCACAAAACAAGGCTGGACAGAGGACACAAGAGTTAGCTGTCACTGTCGCAAGTAAGTCTTCGGCCAGAAATGTGTGAATGCAAGTGCATGTCCTGTGGTGCATAACGTGTGCTCAAGGCAGTGACAGAGATTCCTCCAAATATCTATGAAGTAACTTATTTGCTTAGTTGTTCAGTCTTCTGCTATGACTGAAAGGCTTTTCTGTCTGGAGTTTATGCTAATACTTAGAATGCAACACGGATGTAACACATTTCAGAACAATGCAAAAAAAAAAGCTTGTGTTCCCAGAAGCATTTAATTTGCACACTCCTCCAGTAGCATGTGTTTCGGCCTTATTGTCCTCTAATGAAATGTCTCTCATTCCATTTCCCTTCATTATGACTAGAGCCCGACCCAGATATCATTTTGCTGATATTATTGGCCAATATGAGCATGTTGCCGATATATCGGTATTGGCGATAATACTGCCTATACTAAAAAAAATTAAAATATTTTTTTTTTACAGAACATGTAACACAGATAAAATGATTGAAATGGTGTAACTACTTAGTTTGTCCAGCAGAACACATGCCATTGTTTTTTACTTTGATTAAACCCTTTAAAGCTTAAGTCTATGGAAAACCTTTGAAACTTTGAACGACTGGGATGATTCCCCGATTCGCTCGGTGCATTGGCATAAAAAGTTAATGATGCAATGCTTCTGTTTAAAAAGTGTTGCATTTGTATCGCAATGCATTGTTTCTGATGCATTTGCATTGGTAAAAAACTATATTAATATATAATTATTAGTGGATGCACTATATTTTTATTTTTTAGAAAGTGACCAATTATCTGTGACATATTTTACACTGAACAAAATTATAAACACAACACTTTTGTTTTTGCCCCCATTTTTCATGAGCTGAACTCTAAGATCTAAGACTTTTTCTATGTACACAAAAGTCCTATTACTCTCAAATATTGTTCACAAATCTGTCTAAATCTGTGTTAGTGAGCAATTCTCCTTTGTCAAGGCATTTGCTGTCAGGAGTGGGCGAGGTACGCGAGAGCAACGAGCACTGCTGTGCGTGTTTGCACTAAACCGACTGAACGCAATCGAATAGTTGAGTAATAATTCTGAATAAAATATACATATTGCTAAAATATTTGTTGTTGGACATTAAATGTGCCTTTTGCAGAAATTTTAAACCTACATATGTGTATTTTTATGATAACAGTACCTATTGTAATGGGTAAATCAAATGTAAGCTAGTACAGTACTAAATACTAAGCTCATATGAGTTAATGTGTGTTTCTTATACCAGTTAAAATAGTCATTTTCTTTATCTATTTTTCTTTTTAATTCAGTGATTTTAACTTTTAATTTAGTTATTTTAATACTTTAAACAATTTTAGATTATGTTCTGCTATCTGTTCTTCAAACTGTCAAAGGTACAGCTGTCATAAAGTCGGAGAGAAAGGAAGGATGGCTACTAACTGTAAAAAAATTAATTTAAAAAAGTCAGATATTAGTATGTGAGAGAGTGGCAATATCATTACATTCCTATTGGTCAGTGTTTGCTTTATGGAACCAAATCATTTGACAATAAGTTAGACTATTTAAATTTCAATGGAATAAAGTTTAATGGAATTAAATTTAACAAAAAAAAATAATAAACTTCAACATTACTCTTGTGTGCACTGATGTCAGACTCATTTTGGATAGTAAAGTTTATTGTTAAATGCCCTGCCTCCATATCTCTGTCACGTCATTAAAAATGTTTGATCTCCACATCTGAGTGATCACAGCAAAAATATTTTATTTATATACTGTATTCTATATATAGTCCAGTCAAATGCTTGTGTACATGAATGAGAAAGTTTCCAAACCTTTGACTGGTACTTTACTATAATATACTAAAGGTTAATTAAATGGATCATAGTTGATCCGTGATCTGTACGGACCAAGCCCCATGGTTTGGCATGCATGTGATCTGCAGATTTATTGCAAAATTTAACCATAATAGAGTATAAGTTTATAATTTGTTCATAATTACACACGCAATTGAATTTCAAACATTTTCAGTGAAAAAAGGCTAACTTGATTCATTACTCGCGCTCTGTCCTCTAGGCACACAGCCGCACACTCATTCCTCTTCTGAATCCTCTGAACACACACATACAGGTGCTGGTCATATAATTAGAATATCATCAAAAAGTTGTTTTATTTTACTAATTCCATTCAAAAAGTGAAACTTGTATATTATATGCATTCATTACACACAGACTGATATATTTCAAATTGTGAATATTGTGAAAAGGTTCAATATTGAAGACACCTGGTGCCACACTCTAATCAGCTAATTAACTCAAAAAACCTGCAAAGCCTTTAAATGATCTCTCAGTCTAGTTCTGTAGGCTACACAATCATGGGGAAGACTGCTGACTTGACAGTTGTCCAAAAGACGACCATTGACACCTGTAGGGTAAGACCCAAAAGGTCATTGCTAAAGAGGCTGGCTGTTCACAGAGCTCTGTGTCCAAGCACATTAATAGAGAGGAGAAGGGAAGGAAAAGATGTGGTAGAAAAAAATAGTACAAGCAATAGGGATAACCGCACCCTGGAGAGGATTGAGAAACAAAACCCATTCAAAAATGTGGGGGAGATTCACAAAGAGTGGACTGCAGCTGGAGTCAGTGTTTCAAGAACCACTACACATAGACGTATGCAAGACATGGGTTTCAGCTTCACATTCCTTGTGTCAAGCCACTCTTGAACAACAGACAGTGTCAGAAGCGTCTCGCTTCAGAAAGGACTGGACTGCTGCTGAGTGCTCCACAGTTATGTTCTCTGATTAAAGTAAATTGAGCATTTCCTTTGGAAATCAGGGTCCCAGAGTCTGGAGAAAGAGAGGAGAGGTGCACAATCCACGTTTCTTGAGGTCCAGTGTAAAGTTTCCACAGTCAGTGTGATGTTTTGGGGTGTCATGTTATCTGCTGGTGTTGGTCCACTGTGTTTTCTGAGGTCCAAGGTCAACGCAGCTATATACCAGGAAGTTTTAGAGCACTTCATACTTCCTGCTGCTGACCAACTTTATGGAGATGCAGATTTCATTTTCCAAAAGGACTTGGCACCTGCACACAGTGCCAAATCTACCAGCACCTGGTTTAAGGAGCATGGTATCCCTGTTCTTAATCGGCCAGCAAACTCACCTGACCTTAACTCCATAGACAGATTTTGAAGAGGAAGATGTGATATGCCAGACCCAACAATGCAGAAGAGCTGAAGGCCGCTATCAGAGCAACCTGGGCTCTGTTATGCTGTTATGTTGTATTTCTTCCTCAATTCCCTGTCTTCCTGTTCTGTCTACCCCATTGTATGTATGTTATGTATGTATGGACAGGTTGATGGCTAATTTCGCTGGTACTTGTGACTAGTGACAATAAAGGGCTACTACTACTACTACTACTACTCTGATAACACCTGAGCAGTGCCACAGACTGATCGACCCCATACCACGCAGCATTACTGCAGTAATTCAGGCAAAAGGAGCCCAACTAAGTATTGAGTGCTGTACATGCTCATACTTTTCATGTTCATACTTTTCAGTCGGCCAAAATTTCTAAAAATCCTTTCTTTGTATTGGTATTAAGTTATTTTCACATTTTCTGAGATACTGAATTTGGGATTATCCTTAGTTGTCAGTTATAATCATCAAAATTAAAATAAACATTTGAAATATATCAGTCTGTGTGTAATGAATGAATATAATATACAAGTTTCACTTTTTGAATGGAATTAATGAAATAAACCAACTTTTTGATGATATTCTAATTATATGACCAGCACCTATAGAAATAAAATTATGACAAAATACTCATCTCGACAATCATTCATGTATATGCAGTCAGTTATGTCACAACGGAATGAAAACAGCTGAGAAAGAAATGGAATGTGAAGTTTATCATCAGATCCGTGCATCAGTTCTTAAAGAGACGGCAGCATATAAATACTGCTGTTATCATTAATGATCATTAGAGAACAAAACAGCTGTGATAAAGATCTATATTTAATTTATACAGTAAACACTATGCAGTGTTATTTTCCCTAATTATTGGGTTTTTGTATTTGAATACTACCAACCTTATTTTATTTGTAACATATTGTGTTGCCACTTTCATATTGCTGTTCACTCAGCGGTTGATGTGGTTTATACACAGGAAATGCTCCAGCTCAGCCACTGCATGTAACTTTTAAAGATTCACTTGTGTAAAACACCCTAAATTGTATTAATTTAATTTATTACCATTATTTTGCTAATAAACATCTAAATAAATACAACTTTTTGAAAATTCATTATTAATTATCGCCGCAAGCGATTGCAATTGGAGTATAGTTCTGTGCATAAATACTAACTGCATAGATAAACAGCACTGTCAGTAGGAATTTCATAATCTAGAAGGACAAAAACATTATTAATAATTTTGATATAACATTCCAGTTGAGAAAATGCAATAAAATACGATGTTTTGTTTGTTATATTCCAGAGAATATTATTCAGTGAATTAACATTATCCAGTTAATTATTCTTGACTCTGTAGCTATTGAACAGCTTATAAGCCTACTAAAACTGTAGTTTAAAATGAAGTTGATATGACTCCTGTCCTTTATTTTCTCCATTTGAAAACATTAGACATTCTACAATTATTTTGCATTTTGCTAATATTAGTGTTGTTTCTGTTGATGTTTTTTTTTTACTTTTAAAAAACATGACTGAAAGAGGAAAAACCAAAGTGAAGTATGTTCTTACTTCACACAGTCATTTATTTACTTTATAACTGTTATAATTGGTTCCGCATATCGGCCATCAGGCACATAAGCATGCAGATAATTGGTATCGGTATCGGTTATACAAAATATATATCGGTCAATCACTACTAATTATGACCCATACTGTATGAATTAAAGTCCTGTAGGTGATCTATAACAGTAAGAAAGTCAGGGTTTTAAATACGTTACTATTCTCAGTCTAACAACTTCCCTTAGAGACTTGTCAGCTGAAGTAACCATTTTTTTTTTTTTTTTTAGCTGTGATTTTTAGTGTGATGCAACAGGGTTTCAGAGCAGTAGCCTTGGTGTCAAAATGTTTAATGGAAAAATTAAAGGAGAGAAACAGCAGTAGTATTAATGTTATTATTAATATATTGCACTTTTGACCTACTTTTGAAATTAATCTGGCCTATTTTATTGAGATCAGTCTGCACCGCACTGTCCTGTTGTACCGTAACCAGTCATTCTTAATTTGTCCTTCCTGTCCAATTCAGTACTGTACTGTATGGCTGCAGCATACTTTGAAATTATTGAAATATCACAGATGTAAATATCACAATATCCATATCACAATGGCATGCAATATCTAAATCATTTTAATGAGCTACATGCTAGCAGAGTCTAAAATCATGCTAGCAATGTGGTAAAACTTGCCAGCAATGTCCTGAAGCATGCTAGCATTATATATCAATCTAAGTTAGATTTACCTGCAAAAATAATAGGAGCTGGGTATTGCTAAGTGAACTGACTTCCCTCAAAAGCCCTTTTCACACTGCACGTTGATCCCGGAAAATTGCCGGATTCCCTTCTGTGTGAACATAAAGACATCCCGGGATTGAATCCAGGTTCATTTCCGGTTACATTGCAGGGTTCAGTCCCGGAACGAGTTCTGTGTGAACAAAAGCTGGAACCAATGCCGTAAAGGGTGTGTCTTAGTGATGACACACGTTATTGGGTGACTCTTTTACCAGGTGTTTTGAAGGCAGATCAACGTTCGCGACGTTCGTTCCTCACTATCTGCGCTGAAACTGAGATTGTTCGCAGTTCAAGTTAGTGTTAATGTGCCTAACGTTTAACGTTTTCGACTTTCGATGCTGATGTCATGTGTCATTACGGGACCTTTACGGGTTGTGTGTGAATGCACGCACAGATCCGGGAAATCACTGGGAGTGTGAATGAACCAAAATCGAATGATCCGGGAACCACTGCCGGGATACATTACCAGTGTATTATCCAGAATTTTGTGTGAAAGTGGCTAAAGAAACAAGTAACAATTTCTGCTGTGAAACTGTAATGTCTTTTACACTCTTGTCCATTATTGCTGTTGTGATCCTAAACATCCAGCCAAACCGGAGTGGATCCAGAAACCTGTGGACAGTAATCTGGAGGAGGGGCGCGCTGGATACCTGCACTGCCACGCACGCGCCACACCTGAACCCGAGGTCACATGGTACCGCAACATGCAGCCAATCAGCGGCGAGGTGAGTGGGACAGTGATGTCATGCTGATATCATATTCGCAACACAATCTCTAACTGCGTCCTGAGGCGAGAGGAACCTTTTGAGGTCTCTGAAAACGAAGATGTGGTGATTTTTCTACCGGGGAAAGATGATCCTCTGCTGCACAGTAGATCCTGAAGTTATCATTAATGGAGTAATCATGTTGTCACACGCTCTCTCTTTTCCATAAAGGACGTTCGCTTCAAGCTCTTCTCTAACGGAACGCTGCGTATAAATAACGTGGAGGTGTACGACGGCCACATTTACAGCTGTGAGAGCAAAACACAGGCGGGAAAACTTCATGCCCAGGCGCGGGTATATGTGCTCGGTGAGGAACATTTGTTGTGTGCTGTTTTATTTCTAAATTTAACTGCTGCTTCATAGTGGGTTTTCAAATGGCTGATGCCATTGTCTGGATGTCAAGGTGCCTGAGATAATGCCTATATATAAAAGCCACTCGAGGCTGTGTGTTGCAGAGCACTTCTCACCAAGCATTCACTGTTGTGGTATCTGTTTCAGAGCGTCTGAAGTTCACACCGACGCCGCAGGCCTACCAGTGCCTGGAGCTCAACAAGGACGGACTTCTGCAGTGTTCGGCCAAGGGCAGACAGCCCCCGACCGTCCGCTGGATCAGGGCAGGTCTGCCACAGACCTACTGACTACCATTTGGGAATTTGAGCCCAACAGATGTTACATGCATTGAATGTGGTTTCCAAATTCCTGTAGCATTCTTTGGCTATTCCTCAAATTTTGGTCACATGACACTTGAGACTATTCCTGTCAAACGTTATTAAAGCTTTGTATTTTATCAGTCAGAAATCACAAGATCTTAAATGCTTGCTATGCTGAATAATTAAACTCTTAACTCAATTAAATGATCCTGAAAGCCAACTTTCAAGATCAGCCATATTGTCAAGTTTACTTTTTGGAACTTGTGCAAACTTTGATATTCCAAAAACTCAAGAGTTTGGATTTGATAAAAAAAAAAATAATAATAACATTTTATAAAAGACTCTATAAACAGGCTTTTAGTAGAGTGTTAAAAGTTTTGTTCATGAAAATAATCTCCACAATTGAGCAAAACGTTTATGAATTTTGTAGCCTAAATATAATCGCCAGAAGTGAAAAGCTGAATTTACTAAGCTTCACTATCAACTTTTACAAACTTCCTGATGGGTTTCTACTGTGCTTAGAGAAAAGCAGCGGTAAAGCCAGACTAGTGATTTGCTCAATGCTCGATAATTTTACCCTATCCATTTCCTAAATACATGTTCTTTTATGCATTACTTTTTTTTTTACTTTATCAGAATATCATAATTCAATTCAAGTTTATTTGTATATCGCTTTTTACATTACAAATCATTGCAAAGCAGCTTTACAGAAAGTTAAGTTGATTTGGTGAATGTGTGTGTGTCTCTTTGCACGCATGCAGACGGCAGCGATGTCCCTGTGTGGGTGGAGCAGAAGGGGGGCACACTGTCCTTCAGCACAGTGACGCGGGCAGATGCTGGGAACTACACCTGCGTCGCCTCCAACAGCCAGCAGGGAGAGATCAGAGCCGTGGTCCAGCTCACTGTCGCAGGTACTGGGGAGAAAAACATTGGTTTCTGATGGCTTTGCTTGATCCATATGCACAAGACTCTTCAAGACAGAGTTGAATTAGTGTTGGACCTTGACATTCTGTATCTGTATTTCTTTTCTTTCTACTCCCATTCTTTAGTTTATGTGGTGTTTAAGCTTAAGCCGGAGAATACGACAGTATATCAGGGACACACCGCAGTGCTTCACTGTCAGGCCACTGGAGACCCTCCTCCCTTCATCCAATGGAAGAAAAAAGACAAATTTCTGGAGGCAGACAAGAGCAGGTAAAACCAAATGGTCACATACATCACAATTTTGAGTCCAAACTGAAGCGGGTTCATTGGAAGATTTGAGAGAAAAACTCTGGTTTATTTGTAATTCAGGTTCCAGAAGATGCCCAACGGTTCTCTGGTGGTTCATGACGTCAGCATGGAGGACACGGGAAGCTACACCTGCATCGCAGGAAACAGCTGTAACATAGCACACACTTCGGCAGAGCTCTATGTTGTTGGTGCGTCATTTTTTAAGTACCGAATCCATTAGTTTTCTTTTCTGGATGAGTGTCTTTTTGCAGCCCCTAAACCTGGATTGTTGTAATATTTGGTCCACTGATTAAGGAGGTTCTCAACCGGGGCGTTTCCTCCGAGGAGGCAAGGGAGGCAGTGTGTCCTCAAAATATTGGATGAGGGAAAAAAAATTGTATTACAAAAATAAAACCGCCCATATTACAAAGTATAACATTAAAAAGTGTATAAATCACTTGTTTTTCTAAAGTAACGCTGTCCACAGCAACACCCTCAGGTAACGTTACAAGCCCATTGACTATTAACAGAGACCCCAATGCGTGACTTTGAGGGAACGGAGGAACGTCACATGAGAGGAGGCAGTGCCTCCATTGTGATATGATTGGATCTGATGGGTTATGTCTTGGTGTGATTGTTTCATGTGACAGCTCAATTAAATTATCTTGAATGCCAACTTTCAAGGTCAGCCCTATTGCCTGTCTGCAGTTTTTAATTTAGACAAAACTTTTCTTTTTTGAACTTCTGCAGTGAACAAGTATGCAAATATAACAAAACTAAAGTTAACACGTGGAAACTCTTTGATATTCCAAACAGTTTTTCCGCAACACAGCAAATTTATCTGTGAAGACATCAAACAGGAAGTAAAGTTGCAAAGTAAAGTTACAAAGTGTAGTGAAAGCGACTGTGTGGATAAATATAGTGTCCCATACTTGGAATTTGTGCATTTCACCCATCCAAGCTGACACGCACAGCAATATAAAGGTCACATTAACAATATTGTTGCAGACAAACAAGGCTAATCTGTCTGTGGTCAATAGTGTAGTGATGTATGAAGCACAGCTCACATAGAAGTCACTTTCAAACCCAGCAGTGACAAATCCGCATGACCAACTTCTCTTTCGTCTCTGAAGTCAGTGGTGGTTTTAAAATATATGTTTTTGGTTAATTGCCTGAACATAAGGTCCGTGGTTAACACAAGATCAAGATATTTAATATATTTGTTATATTAAGTCTTAAGAATTTTGTCGTTAACCAATCTTATTTTCTGCGCTTTATTTCAAAAGCAAATGGCAAAATAAGGCAACCAGAGTAATGCTAACTTCTAGGTTTACAAAACACATCATCCCTGCAGCACTCAAAGGGACCATTTCCTGCTAGTTAAAAATAGCGAATGATTAAATCTTCTCTTAGTCTTATCCTTTGAACCAATTATAATTCTTTCTCTTTGGGTTTATGTTACACTGTGTCTGAAGCCGTGTACTCCTCGTAGCCATGTTTAACCAATTTTTCTACTGGATGGCTCTTTGAAACATGATATAAGCGGCAATACAGTTTCAAAGTTCACCCTAAACCAATTCTGGTCCAACTTGGACTACCAACTTAATTTACACATTAAGATTAACTTGTTGACTTCAGAGAAAGGAGAGGCACATCAAATTGTGTTGCGGTGCGAGTTCAGGACTGTTAGATCCTAATTGAATCTTCATGCCAGCTTGTCACTTGATTCCTATAAGGAGCCTATTTAAGCTGGGATCAAAAGCAACGCTCTTTCTAAAAACCCTGGGGTTTAACGTGCATTTTGTGTTGGTGGTCATCTACAGAAAAACCATTTCAGCACTCGCTAGGAGATGATGAAAAGGCCCCTTACAAAATGATCCAGACTATTGGCCTGTCGGTGGGGGCGGCCGTGGCCTACATCATCATCGTGCTGGGCCTCATGTTTTACTGCAAGCAGAGGCGCAATGCCAAGAGACTCCAGAAGGGGGAGGACGGAGACGAGGGAGAGGTGGAATGTCTCAACGGTGTGTGGTGGTAACTTCTGCTATAGCATGTAACTGTGAAGAAATAATCGGTTCTCTGATCCAGTTCTCTGATCGACCCATAGGAGACGTCCAACAGAATGGCCACACCACAGCAGAGATTCAGGAGGAGGTGGCACTCACCAACATGGCTGCCAGCGGGATCAACAAACGCCACAGCAGTCACGACAAGCTCCACTTCCCCCGAAACAACCTGCACACCATCACCACACTGGGTACGACAATAAACAAAGAACGACTGACTAGTTTACAACTAGCATCAACATCTTGAAGGGTTTTCACAGAAACAAATGGATCATCTCTATTTCTCCTCATGTAGGTAAAGGAGAGTTTGGTGAAGTGCTGCTGGCCAAAGCGAAGGGCGGTGAGGATGAGGAGGAGACGGTGGTGCTGGTGAAGAGTCTGCAGGCACGCGATGAGCAGATGCAGTTGGATTTCCGTCGCGAGTGTGACATGTTTGCTAAGCTCAGTCATGCTAACGTCGCTCGTCTGCTGGGCATCTGTAGAGAAGTGGAGCCGCACTACATGATAATGGAGTACACTGATATGGTAACATCAGCTCACTGCGGCATATCTATATGTCTGTCCGTCTATCTATCTATATGTCTGCCTATCTATGTATCAATATATCTGTCTGTCTGTGTGTGTGTCTGTCTGTCTATCATCTGTATGTATGTCTTTGTCTGTATATCATTTATCTCTATCTGTCTGTCTGTCTGTCAGTCTATCATCTATCTGTTTGTATGTCTGTCTATCTATCATCTATCTGTCTTTCTATCTATCATCTCTGTTTGATTGTCTATCTGTCTATCATCTATCTGTCTGTATGTCTATCTGTCTATCATCTATCTGTCAATGTCTGTCTGTCTATCTATCATCTATCTGTCTTTCTATCTATCATCTCTGTTTGATTGTCTATCTGTCTATCATCTATCTGTCTGTATGTCTATCTGTCTATCATCTATCTGTCTGTATGTCTATCTGTCTATCATCTATCTGTCTGTATGTCTATCTGTCTATCATCTATCTGTCTATGTCTGTCTGTCTATCTATCATCTATCTGTCTTTCCATCTATCATCTCTGTTTGATTGTCTGTCTGTCTATCATTATCTGTCTTTCTGTCTATCATCTATCTGTCTGTATGTCTGTTTGTCTGTCTATCATCTATCTGTCTTTTTGTCTATCATCTCTATTTGTATGTCTGTCTGTCTTTCTGTCTATCATCTATCTGTTTGTATGTCTGTCTATCATCTGTCTGTCTATCTGTCTGTCTACCATCTATCTGTTTGTATGTCTGTCTATCATCTGTCTGTCTGTCTGTCTATCATCTATCTATCTGTCTGTGTCATCTGTCTGTATGTTTGTCTATCATCTGTCTGTCTGTCTATCATTTATCTGTCTGTATGTCTGTCTATCATCTATCTGTCTGTCTGTCTGTCTATTAAGCCTGGGAGAAAAATCGATTTAATGAATTAATTTGATTTTTTTGTTACAGGCGATTTAAAAAATAAGTAAATCTAGTTTTTGTGTAATGGCGCATTTTTGGCTCCCCGGAGCTTCCGTAGCATTAGTTTCACATGGCAGTATGGCAAGCGCCAACAACAACATCATAGCACACACGAAACAGCAAGCGACCACATGGCTAACGGTGAGAGTTGGAAGTTTGTTCCCAAGAAAGGAATAAAATCATCTGTTGTTTGGAAATGGTATGGGTTTGCTGCGACAGACGTGGAGCAAGAGACCCCACGCTGCTTAAAGCCCACTGCAGTCAAAAGCAGCAGCACCAGCCGAATATGAAAATGGGGGTTACATTTGTCTTGCTTTTGATTAGGGCTGCTCCGATCACGATCGGCCGATCGTTAATGCGCATCTCGTCAGTAAAGCCGGTTTTCTAATCAGTGTTAAATTCCCTCTAATAAATTGTTACTACAAGGAGCCATTGTTAACTGAGAAGATGCGCAAATCCACTTCATTTTCAGCGTTTATTTGCGCATCTTCTCAGTTAACAAATGGCTCTTTGTAGTAACAGCTGTCTATCATCTGTCTGTTTGTCTGTCTATCGTCTGTCTGTATGTCTGTCTATCATCTATCTATCTCTCTGTATCATCTGTCTGTATGTCTGTCTATCATCTATCTGTCTGTCTATTATCTGTCTATCATATATCTGTCTATCATCTGTCTGTCTGTCTGTCTGTCTATCGTCTGTCTGTCTCTATGTCTGTCTGTTTATCATCTATCTGTCTGCATGTCTGTCTATCATCTGTCTGTCTGTCTGTATGTCTGTCTATCATCTATCTATCATCTGTCTGTCTGCCTATCATATATCTGTCTGTCTATCATCTGTCTGTTTGTCTATCGTCTGTCTGTATGTCTGTCTATCATCTATCTATCTCTCTGTATCATCTGTCTGTATGTCTGTCTATCATCTGTCTGTCTATCGTCTGTCTGTCTCTATGTCTGTCTGTCTATCATCTATCTGTCTGCATGTCTGTCTATCATCTATCTGTCTGTCTGTCTGTATGTCTGTCTATCATCTGTCTGTCTATCGTCTGTCTGTCTCTATGTCTGTCTGTCTATCATCTATCTGTCTGCATGTCTGTCTATCATCTATCTGTCTGTCTGTCATCTGTCTGTCTGTCTGTATGTCTGTCTATCATCTGTCTGTCTAAGATTTATCTGTATGTATGTCTGTATATCATCTGTCTGTCTGTCTATCATCTTTCAATTCAATTCAAATGAGCTTTATTGGCATGACTTGTACAGTATTGCCAAAGCATTGGCCATTACATAGGCAATGAACAAATAATCAATACAATTTTTCAGTAAACAAAAGCAAGAATACATGTATATATCAATAATAAATAAAATAAAAACACACTTTTGTATATTTGTATCAACATTCAGACTTTAGTTTTGTCCACTGGCTGACTCTCATAGTTTGTGGCAGGCTGTTACATACTTTGCTGCTGCTGTGATTGAAATTGAGTTTTCTCCCAGAATATGATTTAATTTATCAGAATTTGGTAATGCCATAAAATGTGGTTCTAGTTGTTGGAATCTGGTGGAATAACGTGCTCTAATGCTGTGATAGAAATCACAGTGAATGAGGAAGTGTTCCTCTGTCTCCAGCTCTTTCTGAACACAGACTCTGTCTGTCTGTCTGTCTGTATTCTGTCTGTCTATCATCTATCTATCTCTCTGTATCATCTGTCTGTATGTCTGTCTATCATCTGTCTGTCTGTCTATAATCTATTTGTCTGTCTTATCATCTGTCTGTCTGTCTGTCTATCATCTGTCTGTCTGTCTGTCTTTCTATCATATATCGGTCTGTCTGTCTATCATCTGTCTGTATGTCTGTCTATCATCTATCTATCTGTCTATCATCTGTCTGTCTGTCTGTCTATCATCTATCTGTCTGTCTTATCATCTGTCTGTCTGTCTGTCTATCATCTGTCTGTCTGTCTATCTGTCTGTCTATCATTTATCACTCTGTATGTTTGTCTGTCTATCTGTATGTCTGTCTATCATTTATCTCCCTATCTGTTTGTCTGTCATCTATCTGTCTGTCTATCATCTATCTATCTGTCTGTCTGTATGTCTGTCTGTCTGTCTGTCTGTCTATCATTTATCTGTCTGTCTGTCTGTCTGTCTGTCTATCATTTATTTGTTTGTCTGTCTGTATGTCTGTCTCTCTATCATCTATCTGTCTGTCTGTCTATCATCTATCATGAGCAAGTGTCCCTCTGTCTCCAGCTCTCTCTGAACACAGACTCTGCTCTCTCGGCTGCCATCTTTGTCTGTGTCGTCAATCTATCTGTCTTTCTGTCTATCATCTGTCTGTCTGTCTATCATCTGTCTGTCTGTCTATCATCTATCTGTCTGTCTATCATCTATCTGTCTGTCTATCTATCATCTGTCTGTCTGTCTGTCTCTCTTTCTATCTATCGGTCTGTCTGTCTGTCATCTGTCTGTATGTCTGTCTATCATCTATCTATCTGTCTGGCTATCATCTGTCTGTCTGTCTGTCTATAATCTATCAGTCTGTCTTATCTGTCTGTCTGTCTATCATCTGTCTGTATGTCTGTTTGTCTGTCTATCATCTGTCTGTTTATCATCTATCTATCTGTATGTCTGTCTGTCTGTTTGTCTGTCTGTCTGTCTGTCTGTCTATCATTTATCACTCTGTATGTTTGTCTGTTTATCTGTATGTCTGTCTATCATTTATCTCCCTGTATGTCTGTCTCTGTCATCTATCTGTCTGTCTGTCTGTCATCTATCTGTCTGTCTATCATCTATCTATCTATCTGTCTGTCTGTCTATCATATATCTGTCTGTATGTCTGTCTATTATCTGTCTGTCTGTCTATCATCTATCTGTCTGTCTTTCTGTCTGTCTATCATCTGTCTGTCTTTCTATCATCTGTCTGTCTATCAACTATCTGTTTGTCTCTCTGGCTGTCTGTCTATCATCTATCTGTCCGTCTATCTATCTTTATGTTTGTCTATCTGTCTGTCTGTCTGTCTGTCTGTCTTTCTATCATCTGTCTTATTGTCTCTCTGTCTGTTTGTCTAGCTATCGTCTGTCTGTCTATCATCTGTCTATCTCTGTATCATCTGTCTGTATGTCTGTCTATCATCTGTCTGTCTGTCTATCATCTATCTGTCTGTCTTATCATCTGTCTGTCTGTCTATCATCTGTCTGTCTGTCTGTCTGTCTGTCTGTCTGTGTTTCTATCATCTATCGGTCTGTCTGTCTATCATCTGTCTGTCTGTCTATCATCTATCTGTCTGTCTTATCATCTGTCTGTCTGTCTGTCTGTCTGTCTATCATTTATCACTCTGTATGTTTGTCTGTCTATCTGTATGTCTGTCTATCATTTATCTCCCTATCTGTTTGTCTGTCATCTATCTGTCTGTCTATCATCTATCTGTCTGTCTTTCTGTCTGTCTATCATCTGTCTATCTGTCTATCATCTGTTTGTCTATCATCTATCTGTCTATCTGTCTGTCAGTCTGTCCATCATTTATCTGTCTGTCAGTCACCTAATGTTCTCTCTATCATCTATCTGTCTGTCTGTCTATCATCTATCTGTCTGTATGTCTATCATCTATCTGTCTGTCTGTCTATCTGTCTATCATCTATCTGTATGTCTATCATCTATCTGTCTGTCTGTCTGTCTGTCTATCATCTATCTGTCTGTCTGTCTGTCTGTCTGTCTATCATCTATCTGTCTATCTGTCTGTCTGTCTGTCCATCATTTATCTGTCTGTCTGTCACCTAATGTTCTCTCTATCATCTATCTGTCTGTCTGTCAATCATCTGTCTGTCTGTCTGTCATCTGTCTGTCTTTATGTCTATCTGTCTATCTATCATCTATCTGTATGTCTGTCTATCATGTATCTGTCTGTCTGTCTATCATCTGTCTGTCTTTATGTGTGTCTGTATATCATTTATCTGTCTGTCTGTCCATCATCTATCTGTATGTCTGTCTATCATCTGTCTGTCTATCATCTATCTATCTATCTGTCTATCTGTCTGTCTGTCTATCATCTATCTGTCTGTATGTCTGTCTGTCTATCATCTGTCTCTCTTTATGTCTCTCTGTCTGTCTATCATCTATCTGTATGTCTGTCTATCATGTATCTGTCTGTCTGTCTATCATCTGTCTGTCTTTATGTCTGTCTGTCTGTCTATCATCTGTCTCTCTTTATGTCTCTCTGTCTGTCTATCATCTATCTGTCTGTCTGTCTATCATGTATCTGTCTGTCTGTCTATCATCTGTCTGTCTTTATGTGTGTCTGTATATCATTTATCTGTCTGTCTGTCTGTCCATCATCTATCTGTCTGTCTGTTATCTAATTTTCTCTCTATCATCTATCTGTCTGTCTGTCCATCATCTATCTGTCTGTCTAACATCTATCTGTCTGTCTGTATGTCTGTCTATCATCTATTCAATTCAATTCAATATTGCTTTATTGGTATGAATGTAAATTATACAATATTGCCAAAGCTTAGTGTACATATATAGAAGAAATAAAATAAATTATAACAAAAAAAATGAACATCACAGTAATGGAACTGATTATAATAACATCTTATAATATTAAACTAACAAATTATAACATTTGTGTGAACGTTTTATTCCACAGTCTTAAACTTACATAGAAATACACAAACATACTAAGGTTCACTGTGGTGCACAATAGGGTCAGACAAACTGAGGTCACACTCACACACACACACAAACTGTGGGCTGTGGCACGTCCACACGTATCTCGCAGCCAGTGCTGCTGTGTGTCCCTTTCCTAATAATATCTTTAATTGTTCTGTTTCACTAATGGCTGTAAAGTTCTTTATTAAATTTGTGAATTTGCTGAAGTATAGTTCTCTTATGGAGGTGTATTTCTGACAGTGCAGGAGGAAGTGCGTCTCAGTCTCGATCTCTCCTGTCTTTCTATCATCTATCTGTCTGTCTGTATGTCTGTCTATCATCTATCTGTATGTATGTCTATCATCTATCTGTCTGTCTGTCTATCATCTGTCTGTCTTTATGTCTGTCTGTATATCATTTATCTGTCTGTCTGTCTGTCTGTCTGTCTGTCTATCATCTGTCTGTCTGTCTGTCTGTCTGTCTATCATCTGTCTGTCTGTCTGTCTGTCTGTCTATCATCTGTCTGTCTGTCTATCAATCATATATCTGTCTATCTATCTATCTATCTATCTATCTATCTATCTATCTATCTATCTATCTATCTGTCCTCTGTCTGTCTGTCCATCATCTATCAGTCTGTCATCTATCTGTCTGTCTATCTGTCTGTCTGTTACACTTCATCCCTTCATCTCTGCCATTTCCGCTTCTTCACACTAAAAAAATATCTCAAAGCTGTGCAGTTTCACCACTATCGAAGTAGTTTTAAAAACAACAAAAACAATACCCTCCTTGTAGACCAGTAACCTCTTGAGGCAATTGTCTTAGTTCTAGATGTATTATGAAGTACTGATTTAAATATTGTGTCCTGAGAAGTGTTTTCTCCCCCCAGCCTTGTTTCATTTTGCTATGTGTTATTACAGGGTGATCTGAAGCAATACCTGCGAGTGTCCAAAAGCAAAGATGAGAAAGTCAAAGTCCAGCCTCTCAGCACCAAGCAGAAGGTAATTAATAAAGGTCTTCAGTCTTTCTGATATTCTGTATATTTACATAAACACACATCTGTCAAAGTGCACTCACTCTGTGCCGTCTGCCACAGGTGTCGGTGTGTCTGCAGGTGGCTCGAGGCATGGAGCACCTGTCCAACCAGCGCTTCGTCCACAAAGACCTGGCTGCACGCAACTGCCTGATCTCCTCCAAACGACAGATCAAAGTGTCTGCTCTGGGCCTCAGCAAAGACGTCTACAACAGGTACATTCTACAACGTTTGCCTTTTATTAATTTCACTAGCACGTCCTATTCCACGTTTAGAGCCTTTGATTTCTAAAATTAGGAATCTTTTCCAATGCAAAAACTTCCTGTATCAATTGTTCCCAGGCTTGTGAATGCACTCCGTGTATTATCACACACACTGCTTCCCCCTTGTGGTGATGAAGTCGTCATGATTTCTTTTCTGTTTGTGTGTGTTTCCACACAGCGAGTACTACCAGTATCACCAGTCCTGGATTCCTCTGCGTTGGCTCCCATCTGAAGCCGTCTTTGAGGACGATTTCTCCACCAAGACGGACGTGTGGTCGTTTGCAGTGCTTATGTGGGAGGTGTTCAGCTTTGGGGAGCTGCCATACGCCGAGCTCACGGATGACAAAGTTCTAGAAGGTACATCCTCACAAAAAATGTCAAGTGGGCTGCATATTGACTGACAGTTGTGATTTATTTCTAACTCTCTTTGTTTGTGTCTCTACAGCTCTGCAGGAAGGGAAGCTGAAGTTGTCTCCTCCTCAGGGGTGTCCGTCTCGGGTCTTCAAGCTGATGGTGCGCTGCTGGGCTGCCAGCCCCAAAGACAGACTGTCTTTCTGCGACCTCTGCTCCGCCCTCAGCGACCTGCCCTCCGAAAGTAAAGTGTGAGAGAACCGGAGCGTCCTGCAAGCCATGTTTAGAAGTTTCCTCAAACATTTGGTTCTTAATGGGGTTTGTACAAAAGCTGCCCTATCGTTTCTCACTTTGAGTCTTCCCACTCAAAAAGATGAAATATAGTAAAATATAGTGCGTTTGTGATACCAAACCATGCACTGATCAATTTTATATTTTAGAAGGACTGTCTTGGGAGCCTCTTAATTTATTTAAAAGGTCCTGTTTGTTCAATGTACAGAAAGGTACTGTTTATATGACTTTTTTATGTTTATGACCTTTTTATATAATTCAGAAGTACTCATAGAAACAGACTGTTGAGAAAACTATGTTTAAAGGACGACTTTTTCATTGAGTTCAAATTTCAAGTGCCTGTAAAATGAAGGATGTCTTGATTTTAGTATGCTGTATGTTACGACTTGGAAAGCCTTGAATGTTTATATATATATATATATATATATATATATATACACACACACACACACATTTATAGTGTTTTATGGCTTAGTAAAGAGGTCAGTGTTTTATCTTGTAGTTGCTACACACACACACGTTACATATTCTTGACTCTGGACAAAAAAATAAATCGTGAACAAATGCTATGCTAGCCACATACTCTGCTGTTGCAATAAAATGTCACTTTTTAACAAAGCTTGTTTGATTTCATGTTCTGAAAATAAGCTAATGTAGCACAGTGCGTTGCTTTATAAAGCTCATTGGCCATGGCTGCATCTGACATTTTCATTCAGGACAGAAGATGTCTTCTGGTCTCAGCACACACTCCCTCTGATGGTTGTAGAGTTTGCAGTTATCATTTCCACTGAAGAAAAGCTGGTTCTGGACCTTCAGCTTTGGTGGAAGGCTTGAGGAGCAGTCTTTTAGTTGGTGATGGCCATTTTTGGGTGAATTAACCTTTTAAAGCTTTCTTTACATGCTTGATCTCCTTATATGACTTGATTCACTCTATAAAAACCTACAGAGGTTGGACAATTAATGTGAACGCCCTGGGAAACCGTCTACCTTTGCCTTTAACCCATTTGTGCCCAAATCTTTCTGAATGGTTTCATGCATATAATCATGTTAATAGTGTCCTATGTGAGCATGTTCTGCATTTATTTTTCCCAGGTTTTTGTTTTTGTTTTTTTGAAAATTGGAGGAGAGCATTTGGCCTCTAACTCAAAATAACTCCTTTCAACAGATCAATCTTTATTAATAAACAAATGTATCATGTTTAAATGCAAAAGAACATTTGATGCAAACCCCAAAAGGCTGCAAGCTTATAATGTCTTGAATATGATAGCACAACACATCCATTTGTCTTAAAATGGTGTAGCATAGTGCAGAACAAAGAGCAGCCATTAAGGTGACCCAACAGGGTACTGTGTAACAGTAAGTAAATGAAAATAAATAAATAGAATTAAGAAAATATTACATCTGTATAATAAAAAAGGGTATACCTGAATAATAATTACGCATTAAACTGTTTGGTTACCAACATTCTGCAAAATATCTTCTTTTGTGTTCAACAGAAGAAAGAATCTCATTTGGATTAACTTGAAGATGACACAATGATGACACAATTTCTGTTTTGGGTGAACCTTCCCTTATATAAGCAGTTTTTGTAGTACTGCAGTGAAGGTACAAGGAGATGTATTCATTTACACATATTTAATGAATAGGCACATACTGATTAGGTCAAACGGATTAACCCTGACAAAAGTCCTTGATATTCATGAAATTAATGATTTTCTTTTTAAATATATGATTATTTAAATAAGTATCATTTGTAGGCTACACCCATGATTGTTTATTTACTTACTTATTATTGATCATGCAGGTATTTTCATTCTAAGAAGTGTGTTAAATGAAAATAAATAAATAGAATAAAGAAAGTATTACATCTACTGTATATAATAAAAAAGGTATATCTAAAAGAAAATTACACATTTTTTAGGCCCATAGTAACAGTGACTGACTGTAATAGGTGATTTCATATTATAATGCAAATAAAAACTCATTTTGTCTGAATTTCAGCATTATAATGGAATTATAAGCCACTAGTCATAAAATGTATTAGGGTTCTTGACGAATTAGAATAAAACGTGTCCAAATTGGATAAAGGGGCCTCAATATTTTGCCCCTTATGAGACATAATGTCATAAAAGTGTGAAAAACATGATCTACATCAATGAATCCCATGTGTTAGCTCTATGTTTCCATGTAGGAAGTTGACAGTCTATTGTGAAAGGAAAGAAGTAAACAATCCTTTATTTGGTTGTTTGCTTGCATGCCCTTGAGAAATAAAACATGGATAACATCTAGAAAAATATTTACAAAAGGAAAACAGCAACTATAAACTACCGCAACTGTAGTTGCTGGTGGGCTTACAGCTTCCTAGACTAGGTTCATCATCTTTTGAATAGTGTCCAGCTGAATGGAGGAGGGGATCTCTCCAAACCTGTCCTCAGTGGTCTGAAGACACTCAGCTCAGCAGACTGAGCCTCCAGGTCAGATGTGCTGCTCCAACTGTCTAGGTTTTATGAGCATGACTCCATCCTTTTCACATTTTAGCATTGGTTTCTGTGATTAAAGTTTCAGCATGTGCAGCTTATTCATGTATGTTGGTTTTGTGAAGTTCCCCGTTGGAGACGGGTCTTCATGCATGCTGCAGTAGTTCTGTGTTAGGACACGACATGTAGTGCTTGATGAAGCCTTGCATGCAATCGTATGCAGTCATAATCATAAAGACTGTTGTTCTTCAAACACTAGACAATTAGACTTTGAAGGTTACAGACGCTCCTGCTAAATGGGCTCCAATTATTTGCTCTTTTTGGAAGTCACTCATTTCACAGAGCACTTGTACTAATCACTTAATTACAAACTATTTGTACTTCACTGATATAGAATACAGATAATGAAAAAATAAAGAATTGCATTGTAGTCTACACAAATATATCAAGCGCTATAATAGAGGGTGTTCAAATGATTTTGTCCAACTCCTGTATTTCTGCAGTGCATGGTGTGTACATAAAATTGTTAACAGTATAGTAGATGTTTTGCCTTTTCGTTGTTGTTACGTCTGTTTTTATTATTATTATTATTATTTTAATGTGTTATAAGGCACAAAGAGTAGATACTTTCAGTTCAGCACACATTTCTCCTAGAACTGCTGCACACAGATGCTGGCTCCCTCTAGCGGTGTGGAGGATGATTATGGGGACTGTTGTGACAGATTATTAGCTATCAACTGTATTCCCGACATACACATTAAATGGGACATTTAGGTAAAGACATAGGCTTTAATTTGTGTGCTATATATATATAAATATTATTATTATTATTATTAAAATAAAATCACCCTGACGCTTCTAATAAGATGGAGTCCGAAACGCAGTAGTGTTTTATATCCGTTAGATGGTGATATAGATCAGATGTGGAGAGGCATATTATTTTAAGAGCCAGTGGTAAACATTTGAAGAGTGTAGATTCGTGCACTTTCCCCAAACATTGCATTTGAGCACTGATTGAGCTTATCGTGACAAAGCATCTGCAACTGATATTATAAAGCGAAATCATTTTTGGCATATGCACGGGTTAAAGCAAACGGACTGATTATTTTGCGACAGAAGCACTGAGTTCTATCGTCGTCCTACCCCCCTCTGTGTGTGTTTCTATCAGGGTGGATCAATGCAGGAGCCTGGGCTCCACGCACACGCACGCACGCACACACACGCACGCACGCGCTCGTCCTGTCCGCGCATCCGCAGCGTCGCGTCGCGTCCGCTGTGTGTCTATCTCCCCCGCGGCTGAAGCGGGCCGCTCCTGGATGTGTGCATGTTATAGTCCGGAAAGCCTCCGCTGCGTCGTAGGTTGAAGGCCCGGAGACATGCCGGTGTGACGGTCATCGGATATCCGTGTCCTCTCTCTCGGCTGTGCTGTACCGAGCGCCGGGGCTGAAGCGGGCGCGAGCGGCCTGTGAACACAAGATGTCGACCCGAACACCGTTGCCCACCGTCAACGAGCGCGACGCCGAGAATGTAAGTCAATGAAACACTGTATCTGCGCGCGTGAACATTCATGATTATAATGCGTTTCTTCTCGCTCGCGTCCTTGTGCTTTCGTTTAATGAGCCGGACTGGTTGAGCACATACTCGGTTCTGTCCTCTGGAGGCTTGGTAAAGGTCTCCAGGGTTGAGTTTAAGTCATTACAGCTCTATTTGTTAGTATAAGTAGATTCCTGTCCCGTTAAGCAATCCAACACACTGCTGATTGAAGATGTCCCACCGCATGCTTCAGCGTCCCGGCACCAATTCTCACTGTTTACATCGACTGCATTGTAATGAATGTCTAATAAGCTCAGGAGGCCTTGTTTAGAGTTCACTAAACGGGCTTTTCAGTGACAGATGGCTGATATTGCTAATACAAATGAATGACAGCAAATACTGGGATTTTAGTTACTCAGTATTTACAACTAGTGTGAATTTGGACCAATCAGATTTGGCTGTGAGAAATGGATAATGGAGCTGAAAAGGAAGTAATCAAGGTTTGATTGCAGTATCACTTCTGGTTTGGACTGAATATGCTTCTTTTTTCTTTTTTTTTCTTTTTTTTTTTGTGAAACACATGCAGGTGCAGTGAAAATGTATGCATGGCTGTATTTTTGCTTTTTCTAAGCGCCACCTACTGTCACAGAATGAGTTTGCATTTTCTTTCATCCTGTCTGCCACATTTCTGCATTGGTTAGGACATGGAGTTATGATTTTCTTTTATTCTGTGAAACACAAGATGAGGATCTTTGCGCAGCTCTTTTCCATAGTTCTTGCTCTGGCATGCTCCAAAAGGACAAAGCAGTCACCATAAAAGTGCGCTTTATCTCCAGTCGTCAAAAGCCATACCAAAATTTAAGTTGTAATCCACTGAAAATGTTCCACTATTTCAAAACGAGGTATTTCATGCTTGCGTTCAGATATAAAAGATGCTATTGGACATGAATCGGCCTTCGAAAAAAAATCACAAATGTGACCCTGCACCACAAAATTAGTCATAGGGGTCAGTTTTTTCGAAACTGAGTTTTATACACCATCTGAAAGCTGACTAGATAAGCTTTCCATTGATGTATGGTTTGTTAGGATGGGATAATATTTGTTCAAGAAGATACAGCCGTTTGAAAATCAATCATTTTGACCCATTCAGTGTAATTGTTGGCTATTGCTACCAATAAACCTGTGCTACCTATGACCGCTTTTGTGCTCCAGGGACACAAATAAGGTATGAGGAAACGCAGTGAGATTTTGGGATCTTTGCATCTTGTAGATTCACTAAAAGGCTTGATTCATCGAGGAAATGTACACTAGTGTCAACACAATGGGGAAGGATCTTGATCTCGGTGAGTTTCTGGAGAAAAGAAGCCGTGTCTCATGCTCCTGTGGGTTTAAAGTCGTCTCAGGTTAGCGGCCTGCAGAGCTCTGATTATATAAAGGATTCCTGTACTTGTATTGTGTTGAAATCCTCCAGTGATCAGGTCTGCGGCCTGTGGGAGGATCTTCAGGGCTTGCTGATAGTGGTTGCACAGGGGCTGTTGACTCAATCATTACAGGCTGTGATTAATGAAAAGCACAGAAATGCTCCGAGGTCGTCTGGGGGTGTGGCCGGGTCATTAATGTAAGTCATTCATGCTGAATCAGTGGAGGAAACTTCTAGAGATGCGGCTCTGTACATCTCACCCGGTCAGGCCTGGTATCACCATTAAATGAAAAGTGTTTATATCTAATCACTGGTCACTGTTTTTAGTGACCAATTCTTAGGCATTTTAAATTTTTCCCTTCTCAGTTTTGAATATTTAAATGAAATATGTTTTGCATAGTCACTAAACGTGGTCTTACACTGTAACTTTCTGTTGCATATGAACACATTTGGGAATTTTAAATTGTGATTTCCCATCCGTAAATAATCATGCAAGTTAATAAAATCATAATAAAGTCAAGGAACTTGATTCGAAATGTAAAATATATATAATGCTTGGTTTGCATGCACTCTTGTCTGTTGTCTTTGGGCTGATTTGTGGATAAGAGGAAGGAGTGTTGTGAAGCGCTGTTTGCTGCAGTGTGTCCTGGAAGAGGTTAAAAGGGTTTCAGATATCAGTGTGTTATAATCAATGCAGCTGTCAAACTATAAGATGCTCTCAATCGCAGCTGCTGTACTATCTGTGCTTGAATGTGAAAGGTGACACAGAAAGTCCAAGTGGTCAAAACATTTCCGTTTTCCCAGTTATTTTGGTAATTGACCAGTATTATTTGATTTGCTTGAACAATTGTTTTACTTATCTGGTTAATTAATGCAATATTAATAATCAGCTATTCTTAACTCTGGCCCTCGAGGTCCACTCTCCTTAAGAGTTGACCTCCAACCACAGATAAGTCAGTGCCGATAATCTATTGACTTTAATTGTTTAAGAACAAACCAAAAGCCAGCTGTGTGTCCTTAGCTTTTAGGTTGCAGGTAGTTTCGCGTAGCTAGATCTACAGACTGACGGCTAAAGGTCTGGAATCCATGGCAGCTTTCTTTAGCCAAGCCCCGCCCACCAGGCGGTTTGACTGACATGTCAAACAACCAATCACAGTTCGTTTCAGTCTCCAGGACGTTTCGAGGCGTGAAATGTCGCCACAATAACGGTGTTAACACGTGTATGTAAAACTCTGACATATTTTAAAGAGTCTGTGCCGCGAACTTAAAATATTTCACATACTTTTGAGAGTCTAGTGTTTTGATAAGCGCTCTTCGTCACAGTTGGAAACACGACGGCTTTCTTCTTTCATGAGGGGGTTTGGTGGATCCAGGTGGATCGTTAAAGAACGTGACACACACGTCTCCCTGAAATCCTGTATATTTCAACCAATCAAATTCCTGAAGTGTTTCCACTTTTGTGTGTCATATGCATCAGACGTTCAGACAACGGCCTGTGGACATCACTTCTGAGATTGAGACTAAGTTTCAGGCCAACTATTCTGTGGCTATTCCTGTATCTTAACTAGCTATGCGCTCCTTGATTGATGAGTCAGTCGGGACATGGACCCTGAAGTCAGACTCAGAAGCATACTCTACACAAACACATTGTTTAATGTAATCAGTGCATTGTGAGTGAATGTTGCTGTTGACCACAAATAATGTGCATTCTCGAGTTATTTTAGTGGCACTCAGGGGTGTGAAAACATTACCTTCTTGTCACAAGTGGATGAATTCAGAGATGCAAGTTGTGCTTTATCAGGCAGTACTTTACACTTGTGTGGATCGATCCAAGAACTTATGGATTTCTTAGGATCAGAGGCATCATGCCCATTCAAAGTGAGGCACGTGCCCCCTCACATTTCAACTTTTCATCCGTTTTAGGCGTCCATGCAGCAGAAGTCGCCCCTCTTAGGTACAAGCTCCTCGGTTTGGGTTGGCTGGTCATCTTGTTGAGAATTACCCTGGTCTAAACCGCGTCTACTACCGTCTTCCTCCATGTTTGTTTATGTATTGCAGCGTGCATGCGCATGCCGTTGCGTGAGGTGCATCTTGACGTAAAACGCCTTATCGTAGTGTAAACGATAGAGGCTTATATAAAACGATAGACATTTTCTATCGTCCAGACGATATATGTCGTCATATCGCCCAGCCCTAGCATCAGCTGCTAAATTCAAATCTGCGTTCGCTGGCTGGCGCTGAGCCAGACACAGACGTGTTTGTACAACGCTTCATGATAACCAATCAGAAATGATTCTGTAGCACTAAGGAATGCAATGGCCAATCAGAGACGTGCAGAAGAGTCATCAATGAAATTACTGAAATGCGGTGTTTTGTTTTCTTGCTCACTGACTGAATTAGCATATTCTCTCATCAGAAACAACAAAAAGTGCAGATGTGCGTACGAATGCAAGATATTCGTTTCATAATGTAAAGTGCTTCAGTGATATTAATGGTAGTTTTTGAACTCTGGCTAGACTGAATGAAAATGTTCTTTGATAATGTTCTTTACTCTCTGTAAAATGAAAGTGTTAATATAAGTAACGTACAATATTGTTATTAAAATTTACAGTAAATGCAAATTCATTCGTATTAAAAATATTTTATGGCATGGCACCCATATATGGCACTTAAGTAAAAAGTTGGGTTTTTATGTGTAGTTAACAGATTACACTACTTTGCCCATCACCATTTATTGATCAAATAACAATCTATAAAGGTGCAAAACGCGTTCACTTACACATTTCAGAATCGAGATATTTCCTGATATATTAAGCATGTTTGGAATTGTTTTGAATAAAAATGAAAAATAAATAAATAAAACATAAGCCTATATCAGTTATACAGTGCTATCGTAGCTGCTGTGTCACATGACAACCATGATTAATATCACCCCCCCCCCCCCCCCCCCAATGTGCCACCTCAAAAATCATGAATGCATGATGCCCCTGCTTATATATTGCAAATACAAAATTGGGTCAATATAATTGGATAAAATATTATTGGAGGTATCTGTAACAATGTTTATATTTATAAGTGTCCATTATCTTTTTTAAAGCATGTTATGAAGTGAACAATTAATGCACAATTAATAGAAATTTAATCGCAAAGGGAATGAATCGCGATTAGGCAGAAGCTGTGATATTCATGCGTATCTTTCAGCGCAGTACAGTTCTGTGATCAGCAGTAAATCTGCATCCGAAGACCAGAGGGCGCTCTCACGCTGAAAACCCAATAGTCCCTTATAAAGAAAACAGATTTAACTGCTTTCATTGATTCAGTGTGACTAATAAACACACGACTACGGAGTTCTTATTATAATTTTCATCATAATTAAGTATATCTATAATAAAATGCTAATCGACATTATCACTGCTAAGAATAGAATGGAATATTGTGTGCCTTAATTATTCTAAGAAGCCACATCATCTCACAGAAGTGTTTATTTTAAACATTCGGCTGACGTTATGAGTTGAGTTTGGAGTAAAAACATGTTATTATATGTGCTATTTTCACATGCTCTCAGATGGAGCAGCATTTACTACACAGAGCCGTAGTTCATTGAGAAGATACACATACAGCTGTCATTAGCGCGTAATACTACGATTATATCGTCTGTGGTCATGAATGCGATTTTTCATAGCTTGTTAGAGAGCTACAGCTCTGTGTAGTAAATGCCGCTCCACCTGAAACCAGGTGATGGAGATTTACTGCTAATCACAGAACCGGCTTTACTGATAAAATGTGCATCACAATCACGATTAATTGCGTTTAATTAATCATGCCCTAAAGAAGATTTCAAATTTTCCTTACTATTAAGCCAAAAATTATAATTTTCCTTACAACCTTAAATTTGCAAAAAGAAAAAAAAAAAATTTTTAAGGTAAAAACATATTGTGAGTTGTTGCCTTGCGATATATATATATATATATATATATATATACGTACTAATGCACTATTGAAACAAATGTGTATATATACTAATAATTCAGATCAGTATTTTACAAATGTACTCTGTTCTGTCTGTATATTAGCCTCCTGAAAAGTGTAAAATCTGTTCCTGGGCAGTATTGGGTGTCATGTGTCTGGATCATTCGATACCTCGCTGAGTCACCAGTTACACTGAATGCTGATTGTCATGGCCTGGATTGGGCTTTCTGCCATTGTGCTCAAAACGCAAGATAATGTGGATGCTAGTTTCATTTCTTGAGGCTTTAGGGGTGGCTTCTACTCTGGTGTGCAGTCCTGGTTTAAGAGTGCAGACAGATTTGGCTAAAGTGTTAAGGTTTTCTCAGGAAGAGCACAGGGTTGAGACCAGCGCTGGTGACTGAAAATTGTCATTGCAGTTATTTTGGTTTGTGACTGAGCGGCCAAATTCCTCCCTGTTATGAGGTTGTGTTTCTTCAAAGCTCTGCATGCATGTTCTAATAGCTTCCTTGTTTAGAATTTTTTTAATTTAATTTAAATTTAAATTTAGAATAAATGCTTTTCAGGTTTTTGTAATACTGAATTCTGCTTGCATTGATGTCAGAAACAGTTCTCCATCCGAGGCAAGGCATCACTAAGACAGAACCCGCCAGCTATCTTTATTTACATGAGCTGTGACCTTATTTGACTGCTGATCTAGAAAATAAACCTCTACAAAAAAAAGTTATGTCTTTACACCCAGGAATGTCATGTGGTGGCAGCCAACATGCATGAAAAAAACAGGAAATGATATCATAGAGAGGACCCAGAAGACCCACAAGATTGTGTGTCAAGATCAATGAGTCTTAAAGATAATTTGATCTTTCATGAAAAGGAAGGATATACGTATGTGTCATGTGGTGCAATTCCCTGAAAGCTTAATGATATTTACGAATTAAGAATATCTGTTGTTTAAAAAATGTTTATTTAATATATTAAAATATATTGAAAACATATTCAACCTTTTAACTGCCTCCCCCTCTTTCTGAGCATAGACATGAAAATGCACTGTCCAGATGTAAATGGTTGTAATTCATGAACGCTTTGGAATATAGTCCTCAGGGTGGTCTCATTTTAAAGCAAAAAATCACCAGATTATTACACAAGTGAAAGTGTTTCAAATGCAAATAAAATTAAAGTGTAAGAAAATGATGTTTTTTTGTTTACTGTAAAGAAAATGTTGTCTGAAATATTGATGACTTAAGTGTTAATATTTTAATCATAGGCCTATATTTCATTGTGTAGACCTGTGTTAAAATACGCTTTTTATTTTATTTTAATTGAGAAGTAAATTTATAAAAAATATAATATATAAAACACCTATAACATTGTATGTTTTAGGTAAAGAAAATATACTCTAATAATATTTTATTTTATATAAAATAAATATGTACCATAACAAAATATTTTGGGATCTAAAACAGTTATAAAATCAAAGCCATATGTCTAAGTTATGTCCCAAATTTGAAGTTGATGTTGCAAAAATGCAAACTCCGTTGATTTTTTTTTTTACATTAATTTTTCTGTCACAAATTGTTAAATGTCTGTCATAATATAACGTGTAGCATAAAATATGGAATCTTGAGACTCAGACTGTCCCAAATAATGTTTTTATGTCAAATTTAGACACAATTATTATTATAAAATAGTACGTTTTGTAATATGACACCGGACCCTGCCCACTGGGGGAGGAGCCCTCTAAAAGTATTTAAAGTACCTTTTCCATTGTATCGCATTGTTTGATTTCAGAACTGTTTTAACGAGATTAAGTTTGAGTGTTAAAGCTTTTGAACAATATCTAATAAAGGATGATTACTGAGATATTTAATAAGGAAAAAGGCATTAGTGTGACTCTGACAGAAAATATTAGTACTTTTTTTTTTTTTTTTTTTTTTTTTTTTTTTTACTTTTCTTTAAAATGGCCTAAAGTTATTAAACCACATGAAACCTTAAACCTTATTTTGACAGCATTTTTAAGTAATTTTGGAAATCATATAAATATATATTTTTGACCTCTCAGTTAAGAATAAAAAATGCCTAAAAATGAAGCCATTGTAAAAGGATGTTTTGGACAACTTTACAGCTTCAATAATAAATGCTTTTTACTCAGCAATTCTGCAAAATTCATCAACATGGACCCCTCATAATGCCCTCATTACTGTAAACAGGGATAAATTGAAATTAACATTATGCGTCAAATGCTGCTGATGAAGCTTAACTTGTATTGAACACGTTGCATTCATTCCCTTAACCTGACCTTCATCGTGAGGCAGTAAAGACGCAGTATTGACCAGGGTGAATGGATGAGATCTTTATTGGGTTATATTAATGTGCTTGTGTGCCGTGAGGAACAGTAGAGGAGTAAGACCACAAGAGAGGGTCTTTTCTCTGACAGACATTGTTCTGCTTGTGTTTTATTGTGTCATACAGCTCAGGTCATCCTCAGTTCACCAGAGTCACAGGACTGTACTCTACAACCTCAGTTCAGTCACTTTATCTCTAAAGTCCTACTACCGTGTTTCTTGTCAGGGAGGAGATGGGTGAGGATGATCAGCTAGTCATCTGGGTGGGTCGGGTGGGCTGTAGAAGGTTTTAAAGCTGGTTGAAAGTCGGCAGGAAATTACAGTTCACCCTGTTCAGTTTGGGAATGCATGTTAGAGATCTTACTGTAATCAATTCATTACTGGATCTTCTTTTCATGCTATTCACACAAAGTTAACTACAGGATGGTATCACAAAAGTATTCTTTGTCCTAAATCAGTGTTTATAATAGGAACGTCCAGTTATGTAAGTGTACGTTGACTAGCTTAACTCATGCCATATGAAACACTAGTATTCACCATTTTTTCAAAAGTTTTGTATACATACTCCACAAACATGGAAAACGGCACCAATGTCCAGACACGTCTCTGTCCTCCGGTGATTAAATGGCTGCTATTATGTCCCTTTCTACAAGATATAATATAAGTGTCAGGTGTCTCCAGAATGAATCTCAGGGGAACTGTCCTGGTGGCTAGTTCCTCTAACTACACACTGCCAAAGCCCCTACACTGTGATGTCATTCTGTTAGTTAAATAGCATCACTTTCATTTGGTCTTGGTTAAAGTTCCTCAACGGGTTAAACTTCCCATTATGTGGCTGTTTTGGAACTGTGGATGTTGGTTACTCTCAGGTTAATCCATTATAATTCATTGTTGGTTGCATAGCACCCCGTTCTCACAGATTTTTTTTTTAAACTATTTTATTTTGTGTAAATATGTATGACGTGACAATAGACGCCTTTAATAGTGACCCAGAGTAGAGACCCTTATTAGCCAGCTGTACATACTGTAACTGCGTTGTTATATCTTACTTTCACTGAATATGATGAAATATCTGTAGGTTATCTGTGGGTCTTTAAAGAGTCTTAAAATGTCCTAAATTCAGATTCGATGGGTCTTAAATATTTTTGGTCACATTACCGCTAAAATGTGTGCAGTCTGACGAACCCAGTGACTGTTTACAATCATTAGACAAACTGAAGAACAATGTGCTTTAAACATTAATCTCATAACCATGTTTATTTTCAGTTGTAATTTTGCAGTGTAAATTCTCATTTGTAGTCCAGGCCTATATTGAGTTTTCACTTTCATTGTAACCCTAACATGAACAAAAAAATTAAAATAAAAAATAAAAACAGTTAAAAAATAGGCTTTTATAAAGGTAAATAAAAAAAAAATGCAGATTTAAAAAGCTGATAAAACACTGCTGAAAATATTGCTTCTGAATACATTTACACCACTGAATTCTCAGTCATGCGATGCATTTGTGGAGATATTTTGTATGCAATATTGTCTGCCGTTCACTGTATATCATAATAATAAATAACATTTATGACAGCAGTGATCATGAATAGTCATTTAATATTATGTTTTGTAAAATGACCATTGAACTCTAAATGCCTTTTTGTTACAATAAGAGTCTCTATGATCCATAATACAGTCCCATAAATAGTTTTTTGTAATAAACAAGTTCACAGTCAAATAATATTTTATTGGATATGGGAAGTCATTTTCCATTCTTACGTAGCTTCAAACCAATCATCTTGTTTCATGATGTTCAAACGAGGGCTTAGTGATGGCCGAGTCATGTCAGATGTGTTCTGAGTGCTCTCTAGCTGAAGTTAACTAGCTCCAGTGCTTCGGTCACGCTGATGTCAGTGTTTGACTGAGTGCTGGAGCCACAGGAGCAGTGCCTCTGAGAAGTCTGTTTGTTTGTTACCTTCTTTTCATTATTTTTGTGTTTGCAAAAACAGCTGGATGGAGTTTAGCACAATGAAATAGAATGCCTTTTTAAAAGTTAACCATTTTTAACTTGATGTTTTATCTTTTATAAACGTTCATGGTGTGAGTCGCTGAAAAGAAATGGGGACAAAATAACGCATCTTGATGTGTACAGGTTCCTACAATTTAGTTTTCTTTTTTTGTGTGATTTTTGTGATTGATCCACAGTTTTGGATCTAACGTTGTTGAGCGAAATGTTCAATTCTTTTAACTTGACATGGCATCTTAAAAACGCTATGCTTGTGTACGAGACACGAGCATGTTTACATAGAAAAACTAGAAAAGTAGCGCACTGGAATAGAAATATGTGTTGTGTGAACAGCCTCTTACAGTACAAGTAACAACAGGATGCAGTGGTTAAAAAGAAAAAAAAAGACTTTTTATTATATCACACATTTTGGTTGGACTCAGATTTGACTTTATATCTATTTTAAACAAATAGGTGTCACTCACGTGCCATTAAAGGTGAATGCAGTCCACACTGTTATGATCCAGCCTCATATTTTCATGTTGTTTTGAGTTTTTTTTTTTTTTAATAAGGTTTTAGTAGACAAAAAGTAATGCAATCAAAATTAAGTATATTTATTCACAGATAGATTTGATTTATTTCTCGGCAATATCTGAAATCCAGCAATAACACAAAGACAGCAGTTTTAATATAATGACATGAAATCCACAATTGAATTATATCGTATGTTTATGTTAATTAGACCCCCCCCCCCCTCACCCTTTTATGATGGTCTCCACTGTTTTTTAATAATAGTTTAAATATATCAACACATTTGTTGTAGTTTTGTAAATTATTTAGGATAGTATAGGATGGTAGAGTGTGTGTGCACTGCTATAAACCTCAAATGTAGTTTTTTTTAAACATGCAATAGTTTTTTAAATACATTTTAAAAACCAATTACACTGCTGTTTTTTTTCTTAAAGATGTAATCTGAATTCCCCACGCTTTCTTTCCTTCCTTCTGTCTGTCAGCACACGTCTGTGGATGGATACACGGACACACCAGCAGCTCCCTCCAAATCAGCGAGTCGTCAGAGTCTCCCGCGCTGCCGCAGCTCCGTGGCGTCCCTCACTGACGAACTGCCTCACGTCGGCAACTACAGACTCCTCAAAACCATCGGCAAAGGCAACTTTGCTAAAGTCAAACTCGCCCGCCATGTTTTAACAGGAAGAGAGGTGAGCAGATACAGGTGTACAGACATTACTTCACAAACGTAACATTATACATCTGTCCTGTTTAGCTCTTGACCCTCAGTCCCTCATTCAGGGACGCTGGGCCGAATCTTTCGAGTTTGAGAATAAAGGCACTTCTCTAGGGCTAGAAGCAGCATGCATTATTGAACAGGCTGTACGTCAGACCAAAGCACAGATTATGTAAGAAAAAGCACTGTTTTGCTGTGACGTGGGGAGGGATGATGACGTGGATGCCCCTTAGCCTTTAGATATTCAGATGTATCAGCTGTTTATAGCCATCTATAAATAAACACATTGCACTGTATTTGTCTTTCAGGTCGCGGTGAAGATCATCGATAAAACACAGCTCAACCCCACAAGCCTCCAAAAGGTGAGGGCTCAGTGCTCAGCTATTTGTTGCTTAATTGTGATGAAGGTTTTGACATGTACTTCTCCTGTTTTGTGACTTTCAACCCTGTTGATTTTTTTTTAAGATGTGTACAAGCACATTAGTAATCTGGGTTTTGAAACTCTGATGTGAGATTATTGTTCTTAGTAAAATAATAAGACTCATAATCTAAACACTGGTGAGACATTTGTATGTTAAAACCATTTTTTTGTGTGACTAATCTTCTAAAATCTAGTGATTTTCATCCTCAGAATATTGAGTTTGCGTCTTGCATTGTGTTTTAGGTTTGCAAGGTTTTTTAAGATAGAAATTAGTTCCTGAAAAGTATGGTCATTATATTACTGCTGAACAAATGCAGATCTCAGAGGATATATTCCTGGACTGGAGTCTAGTTCAGGGTAGTAAACAATAGTGAAATTGCACTTCGCTCTGAAACGAGCAGCGCAACAGAATAAATTAAAATGTAATTAATTTTATGCATTTAGCAGATGCTTTTATCCAAAGCGACTTACGGTGCATTCAGCATAACATTTTTTACCTAACATGTGTTCCCTGGGACTTGAACCCACAGCCTTGCGCTGCTAACCCAATGCTCTACCACTGAGCAACAGGAACACACTATGTGCTTATTCTGCTAAAATAGACTTTAGCATGTTGCTTGAATGTTATAATTTTTCTAGGCAGTGTTAGCATCTTGCATTTTTATCACAGTTCGTTTTAGCATGTTCATAGATGAATAAAGAGAGACCGTCAGGTAGATCAAATGTTCTCAATCCAACAGAAATATCTGCTGAGTTGCATGATGGTAGCAGTAAATAAAGGTTTGCCTTTTTGTCTTGGAGCAGGGGATGTCAGAGTGGCTGTTTCTTGGCTTTAATAAGCAGCGATGACCTTAAGAGAATGACGCAGCCTCTCGTGATCAGAGCTACATCAGAGCTCATGCAAGTCAATTAGTCTGCAGCGAATAAATCCTCACGTTTAGTGTCCACTGAACATTTTAAAGCAAAATTTATGTCCTATCTCTCCTAGTAATGCATCTCAGTGGGAGATTTCCAAAATCACAAAGCGGTCATAAATGTTGATAGCCGGACTCAGTCAGGGTCATTTTCTGACTCTGGGGTGGTCGTAGAAGCATGACATTTTCTTCAAACCACTTCCATTAATGGGTTAATATTAAAGACCCCATTAAATGGCTTGTAAAGCATAGCTGAACACAACTTTTTTATTGAAAATAATTAAAAGGTCAGTAATAAAAAAGAAAAAAAAAAGGCCAAATACAATAGAAAAAAAGATACAAATGAACCAAACAGGGCAAGTCTAACACATTCAGATAACAGCCTGCTACAGAAAATGAATGTAAAATAAAGCATCATAGTCTTGACTGTAAGAATTAAACTTTCTTTGTTTCTTATTAAAGCTATAGAGTCCTTCAGTCAAGAGCAGTGAGTGATTTTGTCTCTGTCTTTTGTTGTTTGATTTAATATTAAGTACACAGTCAGCAGCAGGAATATTAGGCTGCTGTCACTTTAAGAGCTGCACAAATTCAATTTACTGTTACATGTATTTTCATTCTCAACTGTTTACATTCACTTATTATAACTTTCAAGGGGTTATATGAATAATTACCAAGTGCCACATTTTGACACACTTTTGCATGTATTTGGTGGTTTATGCGCGTGGTTTATACCTTAAGCTAAGATGACTTCACATGTGGTTATTCTGTTCCTTCTCTGAGTGTGCCCACAGAAATCCTCCTGAGGAACAGCTCAAGTGCTCTTTTGTGCTGGTAAAAACATGAATAAATCTAGTAACTTTTGATAAATCAAGCACGTCCCAGTTTGCGAAAGTTCACCCTGCGTTCACAATGTTTCAAATTCTCTGCTTCAAGACCTCTGTGAGAATACAATATTGTTAAATATTGTTGTTATTTTATATATGAGTGTAGCTCGCCTGGCAGAGCATGATGGTTGCAATGCCAAGGTCATGTGACTGGAAACACATTCATTTAACTGATTAAATGAAACGACTGGACCTTGTTTTGGATAAAATATGCAGGTGCTGGTCATATAATTAGAATATCATCAAAAAGTTGATTTCACTAATTCCATTCAAAAAGTGAAACTTGTATATTATATTAATTCACTACACACAGACTGATATATTTCAAATGTTTATTTCTTTTAATTTTGATGATTGTAACTGACAACTAAGGAAAATCACAAATTCAGTATCTCAGAAAATTAGAATATTGTGAAAAGGTTCAATATTGAAGACACCTGGTGCCACACTCTAATCAGCTAATTAACTCAAAACACCTGCAAACCTTTAAATGGTCTCTCAGTCTAGTTCTGTAGGCTACACAATCATGGGGAAGACTGCTGACCTCACAGTTGTCCAAAAGATGACCACTGACACCTTGCACAAGGAGGGCAAGACACAAAAGGTCATTACAAAAGAGGCTGTGTCCAAGCACATTAATAGAGAGGAGAAGGGAAGGAAAATATGTGGTAGAAAAAAGTGTCCAAGCAATAGGGATAACCGCACCCTGTAGAGGATTGTGAAAGAAAACCCATTCAAAAATGTGGGGGAGATTCACAAAGAGTGGACTGCTGCTGGAGTCAGTGCTTCAAGAACCACTACACACAGACGTATGAAAGACATGGGTTTCAGCTTCACATTCCTTGTGTCAAGAGACTCTTGAACAACAGACAGCGTCAGAAGCGTCCCTCTTCAGAAAGGACTGGACTGCTGCTGAGTGGTCCACAGTTATGTTCTCTGATGAAAGTTAATTTTGCATTTCCTTTGGAAATCAGGGTCCCAGAGTCTGGAGAAAGAGAGGAGAGGTGCACAATCCATGTTGCTTGAGGTCCAGTGTAAAGTTTCCACAGTCAGTGATGGTTTGGGCTGCCATGTCATCTGCTGGTGTTGGTCCACTGTTTTCTGAGGTCAAAGGTCAACGCAGCTATATACCAGGAAGTTTTAGAGCACTTCATGCTTCCTGCTGCTGACCAACTTTATGGAGATGCAGATTTCATTTTCCAACAGGACTTGGCACCTGCACACAGTGCCAAATCTACCAGCACCTGGTTTAAGGACCATGGTATCCCTGTTCTTAATCGTCCAGCAAACTCGCCTGACCTTAACTCCATAGGGGTATTGTGAAGAGGAAGATGTGATATGCCAGACCCAAGAATGCAGAAGAGCTGAAGGCCGCTATCAGAGCAACCTGGTCTCTCATAACACCTGAGCAGTGCCACAGACTGATCCACTCCAGGCCGCGCCGCATAGCTGCAGTGATACAGGCAGAAGGAGCCACAACTCAGTATTGAGTGCTGTACATGCTCATACCTTACATGTTCATACTTTTCAGTTTGCCAAGATTTCTAAAAATCCTTTCTTTGTATTGGTCTTAAGTAATATTTTAATTTTCTGAGATACTGAATTTGGGATTTTTCTTAGTTGTCAGTTATAATCATCAAAATTCAAAGAAATAAACATTTTAAATATATCAGTCTGTAATGAATTAATATAATACACAAGTTTCACTTTTTGAATGGAATTAATGAAATAAACTTTTTGATGTTATTCTAATTATATGACCAACACCTGTATATTTCAAATTAATGAAAGGTTAGTTTTATTTCCATACTGGGAATTATCATGTCATTTGAATATGTTAAAGAGGCCTGTCCTCCATTATTTGTTTGATGTTCACATTAGAATTGCTTGAACTGATGGACAGTGAGGTTCTCAGTGAAACCTACACTGATCTCTTCTGCCTGACGTTTCGACAGTAAGATTAATGACCTCATGGTGAGGTGTACACACACACACACGTCTGTAAATACAGTGGTTTTACCTCCTCCCCCAACAAGGATCATTCAGTTGTGTTTCCATATTGATAAAGGTCTGACGTCCTGATTTCTGGTCCGGTGTGTTGACTCATCCAGAATCAGGGTTGAGTGATGGAGATGCTGGTACTGCTGGGATCTCACCCAGCTCCGAGCGATCAGGATTCAGTGCTAGCGGCTAACTGAAGCATGTCCGGGAGCACTGCACATCCATTGTTCTTTTATGAGCTTTTATACGAGCACATCTTCTCTCAACCAGCGTTTGATGGTTTCTTAAATGGATTCTCATTTAATCGCCATTTTGAATAATTAATAGGCGCGGTCTGATGACCTTTGTGTTTTCTTTGCTGATTTTGAAGGGTTAAAATAACAGGTATAATTTGTCAAACACGGCTTAGTGTACTTTTATCGGAAGCTGAAAATATTATAATATTAGACTAAATCTTGTCTAATAATGGTTATGATGTGTAGAGATTTGTGAATCATGGGCATTTGAAGGGGTCATGGCGTGCCTTTTTTTAAATTATTTTAATATGTTCTTTGAGATTTACTTATAACGTTATAACGTATAATTACATTATTTGGAACCTGAAGTAATTCTTTTTTTATATTAATCGGAATTTCAAACCCTTATTCATGTTATTTAGTTTTTACCATACACCACACAATGTAAATATGAAATAAACACAAACAATTTTAAATGCAAAAGTTCTAAATCTTACACATTTATATATATATAACAATCTTAGATATACTGTACACCACAAACACACATACGGTTTTACGAGTTGTGCATTCTGAAATGCACATTTACACAATTTTTGGTGAAATATCGCAGGAGAAAAGGTCCATCATCTACTGTATTGTCAGCGGTGTAGTGAGTAATAATCAAAACTCAAACAAAAGTAATTTTCAAACCAGGCAGCTTCCTTTTGCATGAGAAATCTTGTAAACTGATCTAGAGCCGGACAGTTACGTCAGAAATCAGTTTTTCAGTGTTTCTCATGATATTTTTAGCGTTGCACTATTGGAGTGTGTAGTTGGTCATAGTGATGTTCACTTTACAGTGTAATCCGTCCTGAGTGGGTTTGTTCAGCTTCTGAGGACCAGTGACAGGAAACAGCCACGTCGTGCCTGCTCGTGATCACGTCTTCATAACACACACACACACACACACACACACACTACAGGAAATGACACGCTTGTCAGTGTGTGACTGGAATGTTACTGTGGTTTTTAGAATTATGGCTGTAAAAATAGAAGCTGATATTTATTCTTAGCAGACTGGCCAAAAAAAAGCACAGCTTCTTGATTTTCCTTTTCTCCTTTTATTGTTTTTGCCAACTGTTCAGAGGACAGGGACGACACATTACACAGGACAGACAGAGGTCAGAGGTCACACGTAAAGAGACATCTCTGCTCATTAGATCTCCTACAAACCTAATGAAAAGGGTGATTAGAGAACACAGTAATTCACTTGTTTTGTTAATACCACTATAATATGTGCTGCTTTGCTCAAGTTATTTTAATTCTACAGTTACTTCCATCATCATAATGTCCCAGACGGGTGAGAATGTGATCACATCTATCAAAGAATAACTGTTGCAAGAAACACTGTTGCAATTTAGCTTAAATTAAGGAATGATTAATTTGGGATCAAATGTTGATTTATAATTTGCACATGTATATTGTCTTTTTTTCTGCTTTATCAACAAATGATAAATAGGGTTTGGCTTGGCTATTGCTGTCAACACTAAAATCCATGTGGTAACTTCCTGCTATACTGTAGAAAAAGGTCCAAATGAGGCAGACATTTGATGCAGTTAAAACCAGCTAATGACTGACTACAGTACAGACATTTCTACAGTACATATCTAATAGTTTCCGCTCCAAACAACATTTATACATTTTATTGCATTTTCTAGAGATTTACTTTTAAATAATTTTGTAAGATAAAAAAATAAGAAGAGTTTGCTGGACCATTTGATGTTTGTGTGTTTTTCATGTGTGGTGTAATTCCAGAGTCTCTGTATGGAGGTGTTTTCTAGAGTGAGATTCCCACACAGATGTGTTTGTGATTCCTGAAGAGGCACACCACAGAACAAAGGCTTTGTCGTGAGATAGATTGATCCGTCAGACTGTATTGTTAGGTGTTTCCGTGGTGGATGGAGCTGATGGGTCACTCTAGCTCTCCTGTCCTTCAAACGGCCGCTGGTCACTTCCACTCTTGATGTGACACTGTGGGTGTTTTGCACAAATAGGTTACAATTTAAATAGGTTTTAATTTAAAAGCAAAAAAGGCACTTTAGAGTAAAAATTTACTGAATGTCAGACACTATTATCAAACATAGGCTTAATTAATTGTTGAAAAAATTTACAAATTTGAAACATTTACTTAATTGCCAAAGAATGTGATATTAAAAACAGAATTTTAGCAACTTTAGTGTAAAGGCGTTTAAAATAATCATGAGAAATAATGAGAATTCTAAGTTTTTAGAATTAAGACCCAAACTAATCAGCCCCTACGGGCTTAACTAAAAATAAATGCACAGTCGTATTACTTGTATAAGTGCTGAAATTCATTTAATTTAAAAGGTTTATTACAATTAAATAACAATCATAAAAATGTATGTAAGCCCGTGTCTGCCACTGAATTAAAATAAGGTTATTGCGACTTTCTCACAATTCGTACTTTTTTTTTTTTTGCTGTTGCGAGTTTGTATCTTGCAATTCTGAGAAATAAAGTCAGAATTGTGTTATTTGAACTCACAATTCTAAGAACATATCAGTCCTTTTATCCCCCTCAAATTTTGACTTTATAATTCGCAGTTGTTCGTTTATATTACGCAACTCTATGAAAAAAAAAAAAAAGTAAGAATAGTGAGATAAAAAGTTGCAATAACTTTTTTTTTTTCAGTGGTGGAAACCGGCTTCAATGCAAATCATATATCTGTATATTTTGATCTCCCATCCTGTTCCCGTCTCGTGTCTCAGTTTGATGTGTGACGACATGCTGCAGAGCTGGATGCACTCTTTCATTCATGCGGCACTCATTCACAAAAAACGGCCTCCTGTTGTTTTGATTGAAAAGAGAGAATTGGTGAGGAGCCCTGAGGAGAGCGTCTGTGTGTACGGGAGCTTCCCAGGACAGAGAGACACTTCAGGCTGCTGTGCTTCTAGTTTTTGACTGCAGATTATTTCACCCATTTAGACCGGAAACAACTCTGATTGACATGGAAAGCATCCAACCACAATGTATTTTTTGTATGCGATGTCTACAGCTGGGAGAATGTGAAAACAGATATATTCAGGAGAGATGTGTGGTATATGTGCTCATGAATATTTGATTTACTTGCTGCTGAGTGCTTCTCTTGAATATATTTCTGAATCAATGCCATGAGCCTTGCAAACTTTGGCAAAGCTAAACGGTTTTCCTAAAAATTGCTCATTGTAGCAACATGATGCCTTCTAGATTCAACATTATAACAAAGCTCTTGCCATTTTGCAGTGTGGCAGTAACAAACTATTTCTATAACTGTGTTTTAGTACATATAGTACAATTTTTACTCCACAATATTTCACCATAAAACATATTCCTTTTTATCTCGAACAGACAAAAGAGACAAAACAGTAATGTCTGATTCATGAACAAGGTGATTTTTACAATGAACCTGATGAATCACACTGAACATTTCTTTGTGAATTGGAAGTGAGTTACTGATTCAGTGATCCGGTCATAGTCATTCTCCATTTAACAGCTCACTGAATTGTTCATATCTGACACAAAATAGTGGAGAACTTTAGAGCTTTTGCACCACTGATGGTACAAGAAGTATATTGTCGAATTTGCTGAAGGTTAAAAGCTAGTTATTGCTTTAAAATCATATTGTACCATAGTACGTTTTTGATATTGGCTGAGACGAAACAGAGTGTTTTGGTTAAATATCAAAATGTCAAAATTCAGAATATGCAGGTAACCATACATTAAAGCAAAATGATAAATATGTTTTCTCTAATGCTGTTTGCTTCTACTTTTATCCACAGCTCTTTCGTGAAGTGAGGATCATGAAAGTGTTAAATCATCCTAATATAGGTAAGACATGCTCAAATTCATCCTATTCCACATTCTACACATTCCACAAAACCACATTCTGCATTTTATCATGTTATCACTGCCGGAGACACGCTAATTTCACAAGGCAGACTAATTTAGAGTGGTTACAATCATCCAGGTTTAAATCACGCTCAAATTGATTTGATTTGAATTGAATATTTACACTGAAGCTCGCAGCCGGCATCTATGGTAAGGGGCATGACATTTCCCAAACAAGGCACCAAGTGCTGTCAATCACAGCACACACTGGCCCAGCCAACCAATCACAGCACACACCTACCCAGCTAACCAATCACACCACACACTGTCCCTGCTAACCCATAACAGTACACACTGGCCCTGCTAACCAATCACACCACACACTGTCCCTGCTAACCCATAACAGCACACACTGACCCTGCTAACCAATCACACCACACACTAACCAATCACACCACACACTGTCCCTGCTAACCCATAACAGCACACACTGACCCTGCTAACCAGTCACACCACACACTGGCCCAGCTAACACATAACAGCACACACTGGCCCTGCTAACCAATCACATCACACACTGGCCCAGCTAACACATAACAGCACACACTGGCCCTGCTAACCAATCACACCACACACTGGCCCAGCTTACCCATAACAGCACACACTGACCCTGCTAATCAATCACAGCTCACACTGGCCCAGCTAACCCATAACAGCACACACTGACCCTGCTAACCAATCACACCACACACTGGCCCAGCTTACCCATAACAGCACACACTGACCCTGCTAATCAATCACAGCTCACACTGGCCCAGCTAACCCATAACAGCACACACTGACCCTGCTAACCAGTCACAGCTCACACTGGCCCAGCTAACCCATAACAGCACACACTGGCCCAGCTAACCCATAACAGCACACACTGGCCCTGCTAACCAATCACAGCTCACACTGGCCCAGCTAACCCATAACAGCACACACTGGCCCAGCTAACCAATCACAGCTCACACTGGCCCAGCTAACCCATAACAGCACACACTGGCCCTGCTAACCAATCACAGCACACACCGGCCCAGCTAACCATAACAGCACACATCGGCCCAGCTAACCAATCACACCACACACCGGCTCAGCTAACCCATAACAGCACACACTGGCCCTGCTAACCAATCAAACCACACACTGGCCCAGCTAACCCATAACAGCACACACTGGCCCTGCTAACCAATCACACCCCACACACTGGCCCAGCTAACCTATCACAGCACACACTGGCCCAGCTAACCCATAACAGCACACACTGGCCCTGCTAACCAATCACAGCACACACCGGCCCAGCTAACCATAACAGCACACACTGGCCCTGCTAACCAATCACAGCTCACACTGGCCCTGCTAACCCATAACAGCACACACTGGCCCTGCTAACCAATCACAGCACACACCGGCCCAGCTAACCATAACAGCACACACTGGCCCTGCTAACCAATCACACCACACACCGGCTCAGCTAACCATAACAGCACACACTGGCCCTGCTAACCAATCACACCACACACTGGCCCAGCTAACCAATCACACCACACACTGGCCCAGCTAACCAATCACACCACACACTGGCCCAGCTAACCAATCACACCACACACTGGCCCAGCTAACCAATCACACCACACACTGGCCCAGCTAACCAATCACACCACACACTGGCCCAGCTAACCAATCACACCACACACTGGCCCAGCTAACCAATCACAGCTCACACTAGCCCAGCTAACCAATCACAACACACACTGGCCCAGCTAACCAATCACACCACACACTGGCCCAGCTAACCAATCACACCACACACTGGCCCAGCTAACCCATCACACCACACCACACACTGGCCCAGCTAACCTATCACAGCACACACTGGCCCAGCTAACCAATCGCAACACACTGGCCCAGCTAAACCATCACAACACACACTGGCCCAGCTAACCCATTACAATCAAAGTGGTTACAATCATTCAGGTTTAAATCTCCCTCAAATCTCTGGCCCTGCTAACCAATCACTGGATGCACACTGGCCCTGCTAACCAATCACTGGATGCACACTGGCCCTGCTAACCAATCACAGCACACACTGACCCAGCTTACAAATCACTGGACACACTGGCCCAGATGACCAATCACAGCACACACTGACCCAGCTTACAAATCACTGGACACACTGGCCCAGATAACCAATCACAGCACACACTGACCCAGCTTACAAATCACTGGACACACTGGCCCAGCTAATCAATCTGAACACACACTGGCCCAGATAACCAATCACAGCACATGTCATATTTCAGAAGGGGGGCCTTAATTTGATACTGGAACTATTCGAGCTGTTCATGCCAGACTGGGGAGAGAGGTGTTGTAATAATGCATGTAAAAAATAAAGTGTTCTTCGAACAACCTAGTAATGAGAGCCTGTTGTAGTACACCCCCAAAGCAAAATCAAGACTTTGTAAAAAGAGCATAATAGGACCTGCTAACAGGAAGTGATGTCTTCCTTAATGTCTTGTTTTAATACACAGCTCGGTTTCATCTGTGACATGGCACTTACCCTCTCTTTTCTCTCACTCCATTTGTATGAGATGTTAACTGGATTATTTATATTCTTAATGGAAGGGAATCACAGGAGAGTCGTTCAGACGTGCTGCTTTAGCATGATTAGCTATGCGTGGCTGATGTCTGACCAGCTCAGCTCTTTTGTGCCTTTTTGTCAGCACAAGACTCTGTTTTCAGCTCTGTATCGATTGCCATGACTGGCTGTTTCTGGCGTGCCCTTTCTGGGGCCTCATGCGTGTCAATGCTGGCTTCTGATTGGCTGAGACTGAGCTGGATTTTAGATTAATCAGACTAAAAGCTGTGATTACCCACCTATCCCTGACATTTTTTTTCTCTCTTTTTTCTGAACACACACACACACACACACACACACTGCATTAAAGACTGCATGCAGGAAGCCGTCAACTGAATGACAGAAGCTCTTCACATACTACAGAACACTATGAAATGGAAAGACACAGGGAGCTGTGTGTGTGATGTGTTTGTTAGCACATCTCCACAACAAGCATCCCTGATGTGTTTCTCCAAAACTAGTGTCCAGTTTGTTTAATATGCCCTTGCAGTGTACTTTAAAACTTAGAAGTAAATTTCTAAAACACTGTATTTGCAGATAACATTATATTAAAGAAATAATATTATTAAGCCACTTAAGTGTACTTAAAGAGATACTCTTTCATGAATGCTTCTGAACACGCTTAAGTAGACTTTGTAATAATGTCAAATTAAAAGTTTTCTTTTTTTTCTAGTGCATTTTTAAATCATTGTTAAAATCATATTAAGGTCAAAAAAAGACTTTTTATTTAAGTTTTCAGCTTAAGATATTGAATCGCTCTCTGCATCTGTTTCTCTTTTCCAGTTAAGTTATTTGAAGTGATTGAAACAGAGAAGACACTTTATTTAATAATGGAGTATGCAAGTGGAGGTGAGTGTGATGGAGAGGTGAGAGACATATTTAATATCACTATCAGCACACATCATGTCACATCTCTGAATGCCTCTGTTCGTGTCAGGTGAAGTGTTTGACTACTTAGTCGCTCATGGGAGGATGAAGGAAAAGGAAGCCAGAGCAAAGTTTCGGCAGGTGAGCCGTGCACAAACTCTACACACATCTGCATTGAAAGTCTGCAGAGATTTAAATCAGCTATCCAGAGGAAATCATTACTAGAGCAAAATAGAGCAAAGTCATTTGACCTTTCGAATAGGGATTGTGTTAGCTTACTGTCGAACTGGGAGAACAATCCAGTGTGATATTTACAGCAGCTGTTGACAGTGGATGGGCTAGTTTTTTAGATAGATATTTACTTCTCTCCCACAATGCATTTCAGTGCAAACAAATATGGCTGTGCAAATACACATTTACTGATCTAATCAACGATCAAACATCATTATACATGTATTAAATCACGAGGTATGTTTATAAAACAATATTGGTTATTTCGTAATCTAGTTTAACATGAATTAAGTATTTACTATGTGTCAGTTTTATTTAGGTTTTCATCTTTTCCTTCAGTAGTTTACCTGGCATTCTAACTTAAAATCACAAAAATGAAAATTTAATAAAAAAATTGTATGTACATTTTGCATTAATATGCAAATATATTAATGCATGCTTTTTGGTTTTTAGTGTATATATATATATAAACAACAAACACCAGTATTTAATTTTGTAGCATGGAGTACAACTGCGTCATACCGGAAGTACTTTTTAGCACATCTCTGATTCATTGAAACAGATATTTTTAAACAATTAATTAAACAATTCACAATTTTAATTAAAATAATTGTTTCTTTGAGTAAAATATTAGGCAAAATCTGTGCCTATAAATTTACATACTTTTTGATCTTTTAGTACCTGGGTAAATATTGACATTTACTCATATATGTTGGTTTATATACATTTAATTAGATTAATTACATTTATTGCAGTATTTATCGCCTTAGACATGTTCATTCTGCTTGAAATTATTTGGTTTAAAAGATGAAATGGAAAATAAAAACATCTATATAAAACATGTTTGCTGTAACTGATTTAGTATTTGACATTAAATGACACCTTTTTATGAAAGAAACACAGATTTATAACAGTCATGTCATGATCAGTAAATACACTGGAGATCTTCTTGTCTTCTGACCTTTAATGAACGTTGACTCATGTGAATAGGGTTTAGTATGGAGCACACACACACACACACACACCCTCTAGTGGTGATGTCTGTCAGGCTTCCCTCTGATCAGCTGTTCGTCTGATAACTGTGAATGAACAGACACTAGTTAGAGTTCATCGTCAGTGTGTGGGGGGAATTAAACCCCTGCTGTGGTGCAGTAATTAACGGACCAGTGTTTGTGGTGTTTCACTAGTGAAGGGCAATGAAAGCCCCAGACTTCAATCGCTGCAGCACAGCTCACTGCAGGTGGTGATTAGTGAGAATATAAGACCCCAGGCTGACTCTCTCTCAACTACAGTGACACAAACACATGCTAAAATATCCATCTAGCACATGACAACATGTTGTGAATTTGGCGACTTTCTCAGCTTCTATTCGCAGATAATCAATAGAGCTGGATTGTGTAATGATGTAATTATGTGACTGTGTGTGTGTGTGACTACAGATCGTGTCTGCAGTGCAGTACTGCCATCAGAAGAGAATAGTCCACAGGGATCTGAAGGTGAGACACACACACACCGTTTAGTGATATGTGTTTCATTGATGTCTATGCAGACCACTTTGGTACATTTCTTTGGGTGTCTCTCTCTGTAAAGGCTGAAAACTTGCTGCTAGACGCAGACATGAATATAAAGATAGCAGACTTCGGCTTCAGTAATGAGTTCATCATCGGGAGTAAGCTGGACACGTTCTGTGGCAGTCCTCCGTACGCAGCTCCCGAACTCTTCCAGGGGAAGAAGTACGACGGGCCGGAGGTGGACGTCTGGAGTCTGGGGGTCATCCTCTACACGCTCGTCAGTGGCTCACTTCCCTTTGACGGACAGAATTTGAAGGTCATTTCTAGTTATATTCAAACTGTTTGCTTTAAAAATCCACTGCTCCATCATAAGGCATATGTTTATTTATAGTTTACCTAAATGAGAATACAGTAAGTTTCCCTACAAGCCTATTGTTCTGTCTGTGTGTGCTGTGTTGGGTCCTCACTCTCACTCTTGGTCCACACAGGAGCTGCGAGAGAGAGTTTTGCGAGGGAAATATCGTATACCGTTCTACATGTCCACAGACTGTGAAAACCTTCTGAAGAAGCTGTTGGTGCTCAATCCAGGCAAACGTGGAAGTCTAGATGTGAGACTGCTCTGCACACTTCACACACCCGTCTGAATTTATACTTTTCTCAAATACAAGATGTGACGTTTCATGCTCTTTTCCATACAGCCAAAGCATTCTGTGAACAGGGCAACTGTAAACACTGAAAAGGACAAAAGCACCATACAAAGTAGTAGAAACTTGTTTAGAAATGAGTTCAGTGCACTCTAGATAGGTTTTCTATATTATTCCTCTAGCAGTCGCAGGGTTAACGCTGCAAGCAGATTCACCTCCGTTTCATCTGCAGCTTATGAGCTTGCTTGCTCAACATTTAAATAGTCTGTTTCAGTGTTATCAGTTCCTCGACACCCTCCTCCTCCCCAGCACCACCTGTCTGGATCTGCTGTGGAGGACATTATATATGTCTCTGTGCAGTAGCTTGTCTTTTTCAATGTTCAAAGCAGCATTTCTGGATTTTTCTTTTATGCCAAAGATCATTAAGGTATTAAGTAAATATCAAGTTCCGTGAAGATATATTGTAAATTTCCTACCGTAAATATATCAAAACCTAATTTTTGATTAGTAATATGCATTGCTAAGAACTCAATTTGGACAACTTTAAAGATGATTTTCTATTTTTCTATTTTTTTTTTTTTTTTTGCAATTGATAGCTTATTTATTCAGCCTTCAGATGATGTTTAAATCTCAATTTAGAAAATTTGACACTTAACACAAGGTGTTGTGGTCCAGGGTCACAAATATTAATATTTGATTCCATTTCCAATACAACAGGTAAAATATGGCAAACCATTTTGGGCAAACAATTTAAAGGCGAAGACATAAATATATTGCTTTTAAAAGTACCCCTGCTTTGAGAAAAAGTGGATGTTTCATAATAAGTAAATTAATTAATTTAGTTACAGGACTGAAATTCTAATGCTTATTGTTAAATTTTTTCACTAGCAAGAGTTAAACCCTCAACCCTTCATTTGGCATATATATATATATATATATATATATATATATATATATATATATATATATATATATATATATATATATATATATGGCTGCTAATTGATCATTAAGAATAGTAAATGAATACATTAATATGCACATGTGTAATTTAATGTCTGTCAATGTCTCTCAGCAAATCATGAAGGACCGCTGGATGAATGTAGGTCATGATGAAGAGGAGCTGAAGCCGTATACTGAACCCGAGGCTGACATCAGCGACACAAAACGGATAGGTCTGTACCTTCCCTGACCTTCTGGGTTTCACTCCTTATTTCCTATTGATGCATCAGTTTAAAACTCAAGAAAGTCTGTCAATATCATACGACATGGCCAAAAGTACGAGAAGAAGATTCTGTATGTGTGTTTTTTGCAGAGCTGATGATCACTATGGGTTTCCCTAAAGATGAGATCACAGAGGCATTAGTAGGGCAGAAATATGATGAGGTCATGGCCACGTATCTTCTGCTGGGCAGGAAACCTCCAGAGGCAAGTTATATATGTTTATTAACTATCTAAACATCAGTCGTAATTACTAATGATACATCCACTTCATGCAGTATATTCGGTAAAAAATTTTACATTTAGATTTATTTTTTCATTTTAATTGTAGTAATTTTATTGTTTTCATTTACATTTTAGCAATATCATTTGTTTTATTTTATTTTATTGCAAGTTGAAGTACTCTAAAAAGAGAAATTTTGCCCTTGTAGCTAGCTGAAATGAAGTAGGTTTAGTTAACTATAATAATATCTTGTTTTGTTCGCTTGTTTTAGTTTGAAGGAAGCGATTCACTGTCCACCCAAAACCTGTGTCAAAGGTCACGACCCAGCAGTGACCTGAACAACAGCTCTGCACAGTCACCCGCACACTCCAAAGTCCAGCGCAGTATCTCAGGCACGCAGAAACAGCGCCGATTCAGCGACCACGGTACAAAACACACTGAACATTTCAATTCATTCTGAATAAATACATTCGATTAGCTCAGAAAAGTTAGTTATCAGTCATCTAGTAATTAATTTCTGATGCTGTGGTTCAGAAACAGTTGTTGGCTCATTTTGGATGTGGCATGCATAGGTTTAATATGAAAGTGAAAGTGAAGTGACATTCAGCCAAGTATGGTGACCCAGACTCAGAATTTGTGCTCTGCATTTAACCCATTCGAAATGCACACACACAGAGCAGTGAACACACACACACACACACGCACACTGTGAACACACACCCGGAGCAGTGGGCAGCCATTTATGCTGCGGCGCCCGGGGAGCAGTTGGGGGTTCGGTGCCTTGCTCAAGGGCACCTAAGTCGTGGTATTGAAGGTGGAGAGAGCACTGTACATGCACTACCCCCACCCACAATTCCTGCCGGCCCGAGACTCAAACTCACAACCCTTCGATTGGGAGTCCAACCCTCTAACCATTAGGCCACGACTTCCCCGGCTATATAAAAATATAAAAAAATGATATAAAGTTTTTATTAAACATTTTCTTAGTTTCAGGAGGTCTAGGTCAGGGGTAAAAGGTATAACAATAAACACATAAATAAGAATAAAAAATAAATGAAGGCACAGGTAGATCATTTTAATGTAAAGAAGTTTAAACCTTTCCATGTACAGGGATAGTCAGGGTTGCCAGGTTTTCACAACCCAATCCTGCTCCAGTCAGGGGGTAAAATACATGTAAAATAAATGTTCCCCTTGTAAAATTTGCATTCCAAATGCTAAATATCACATTATTGGCATCACTTCAAACCACGGATATGAAAAACCACCCGCGGCAACAGTGTAATTGTCAATAGTAGTCTCCGCCTCAGGCGTGATGCCCACGGACCGTTAGCTAAACGTCTGATGCATATGGTACACAACAGTCGTCATCGGATTAGTTTAATTATACAGGGTTTCTGCAAGACGTATGTGTTGCGTTCTTTAATGTCCCGCCTGGAAACAAAGATACCATGGCGCCAAACCCCCTCATGAAAGAAAAATCTGTTGTGTCTGTGACAGGATTATCAGGATCAACTAAACACTGGGTTTTCAAATTTATGTGAAATATTTTAAGTTCGCGGCATAGAATCTTTAAAATACGTCCGAGTGTTTTACACACCGTTCTGTTATTGTGGCAACATTTCCCCACCCGAACGAAACAAACTGTGATTGGTTTGTACGGTCAAAAGAAAGGCCAAAGAAAGCTGCCATGAATTCCAGACCTTCATCCGGCAGTCTGCAGGTCTGGCTACACGAGACTAGTGTAATAGTAGCCCGATTTCGCTGGAAAACCACAGACCTGGCAACACTGGGGATAGTATGCTGTATCTACAAATGAAAATTGTCATCTTTTTCCAAACCTGTACGACTTTATTTCTTCTGTGGAATGTATTAACAATTAAACTCCGTGCTAGGTGCGTAGGAAACAAAGACCAACAAGGTCAAGAACTGAACTATGCAAAAAAAACTAATTATTTATTTAATGACTACGTTTCAGAGTTTCTGTGGATTGTAAAACGATTAAATTTTGAAATATGTTGATAAACAAAGAGTTTCAAATCCCATTGGCTTTCGTAGCATATTCCTCATCCTATGGAAGTCAATGGAACCCAGAACTGTTCGTTTCCCAACATTCCTCAAAACTGCAGCTGTTCCACAGAAGAGAGAAAGTCATACAGGTTTAAAATTAGCTGAAGATGAGTAAATGACAGAATTGACATATTTGGGCGATCCATTTCTTTGAAATAAAAATCAAGCTCTAAAAACGTTCCAATATTTTTAATATTAAAAAATAGCTAATTTATTTGATTTTGAGCTTGAATATTTCCATGATTTTGTGCAGTGGCACCGTCCATACCTCCGGCCGTCTCTCACACCAAGCGCTCTCAGGCCAACAGCGTGGAGGGAGAGAAGAAGGAGGAGGGGAAGCTGCCCTCCTCCAGCTCTAAAGAAAGCACAGCCGCCTCTCCTCTGGTGGCCCAGGAACGCAGGAAGTCCTCCACAGCTTCAGGGGTGAGAGGTCACATGAGCCACTACATCACATGACAAATACATGTGACTGACACTAGCTCACACTCTCTGTCTATAATAATGTGTGTTTGTGTGAGCAGAACAGCGCTGCTGGTGGAGTGACGAGGAGAAATACGTACGTGTGTGAGAGATCCAGCACAGACCGGTACTCAGCCGTACCCAACGGCAAAGACAGCAGGTGAGCAGACTCTTCACCGCAGCCTAGACCTCATCACATTAGCTCATGAGCTCTCAGTGTCCATTCCAGAGGTGTGAGCCATAACGGAAACAAAAATGAAAAACAATTCCTAACAACATGAGAATGTGTGTGTGTAGTTCAGCTCATAGGACTTGATGTTAATATCCCTAGTAATCAGCACTTCTAATTTTAAGTGGGGAGAGGGGTAAGAACGTCATCAAGGTCTTCAGGTGGGCACCCTCCTTCACTGGTGTTTGCGTTCCAGGTGAGCCGCCTTCTGCTTTTACCCCTCATTGTTCTTTGCAGCCCAGTTGGGGTCCTTCCTCTTTATCCAGATCCACCTGCTGCTTCGCTGCCTCCGACAGTGATTTAATGGCTTTCCTGAAGGCCTGTCCCCAAACTCCCACCCCCTTCAGGAGCCTGACTATGTATGTGGCCACAAATCTTCTGCAGTCAACCTCTACCGGAAATACCTGTGTACGTCAACCTAGTTGTTTTGCCTCGAAAGCTATATCAGTGTACTTCAGCTTTTTCCATTCATATGCTTCTCCCACTGCAGCCTCCAATGGCACAGTTAGTTCCACGATGCACAGGGACTTCTGTGAAGTTGAACACAAAACAAAATCCTGCCTGAGATTGGTGTTTAAAATCTCAGGTGGAAACTTGAGTTGCTGATCTAGGTCCACTTGCATTTTCCAGTCCCGTGCGGCATCCAATAGGGTGCTATCCACTCTTGAGGCTGGTTTTACTGGGCTCTCCCCTGCTCTCACGAAGGGGATAGTGGGTGAGTATCCGGATGTTGGGTGAGGGAGAGCATTGATGAAGGATCACCTTCTTTCCAGAATGACTGCCAATTGGCGTAGGACTTGGTTATGTCTCCAGGTGTAATGGCCTTGGGATAGACTAGTTTTGCAGCCGGTAAGGATGTGCTCAAGAGTTGCTGGGGTTTGGCAGAGCGGGCATGCTGGATCATCTCCAAACCACTGGTTAAGATTCTTAGGTGTAGGAAGAATATCATAGGTAGCCCTGATGAGGAAGCTTTTTTGGTTTCCTTCCATCTCCCACATATCTCTCCAAGTGAGCTTATGATGCTCCAGGTTTTCCCATGTAGTCCACTGGCCCTGCTTGGCTTGTGCCACTGGCTTTGCGTATCTCTCTGCTTCCTGTTGATGTCGGACCTCAGCAACTATCAACTTTCTCCTCTCTGCAGAAGTTGCCTTGTGCCATTATGTCGACTAGTCCTAAGTCCAAGCCCGCCTCTTCCTTGTTGCACCTGTCCAACTATGTCTCCATGTCTTAGAGTGAATTGTGCTTGCTTTACAGCCTTAGTTGCATCTTGAGACTGCCAGGGTCATGCTCAGTCTCACTTTGGTGCACTTGTATTCTTCGGTGAGGCTAGAGATAGGTAGTTCCAGTGCACCGTTTCCATACTACCCAATGTTACTGAGGCAGCACGGAAGTCCAAGCCACTTCTTGATGTATGCACTGACTGTCCTCTCAGCTTCTCAACTTTGGAAATAGGAAACTCGTACACTGTTAGAGGCCACATTAGGCAGGGGAGCAACTCAAACTGCAGTTTCAACTTTCCCGGAAGTGAAATCTTATCAATACTGACAAGGCCTTTGATGGTTTCTTCCCTCTATCGGTCACACTGCTCTGTGTCTTTGAGATTTGCCTTGTACCACCGTCCTAAGCTCTTGACAGGCTGCTCTGATACCAAGGGAATGGCTGTTTCATTGATGTTTAACCTCTGGTCGGTAAGCTTTCCTTTGATGGATATGCTGTATTTACTGTTTCAACTTCATCCTTGCCCATGTAATGTTGGAGTGAAGCTTCGCTAACAGACGTTTGGTACAGGCGATGGTTGAGGTCAACGTGGCAATATCATCCATATAGGCGCGAATCGGTGGTAGCCGATGTCCATCCTCCCGAGACGCTCCCCTCCAACTACCCATCTAGATGCCCTGATGATCACTTCCATGCCAGAGGGGATATGGTGCACCCTGCCATGATACCCACTTTCAATGCTCTGAGGTTGTTATGCAGAATTGCAAATCTTTGAAGTAGTTTCTGACCAGATTTGTGATGGATTCAGGCACATGAAAGAAATTGAAGGCTGCCCATATTACTGAATGGGGGACGGATCCAAAAGCATTGACCAGATCGAGGAATAAAACATGCAGGTCTCTTCATTTCCTTTTTGCAGATTGTATTTGATGCCAAATCATTCTTGTGTGTTCAAGGCATCCTGAGAAACCTGGTCCCCCAGCTTTCTCTATCGATGTGTAAATCAAGTTGTTCTGTTTAAAGTAAGTATTCATTCTTTGAGCAACAATGCTAAAGAAGATCTTGCCTTCAACATACAGGAGATTGATTTGTCAAAATTGGTTGATGTTTTAGGCAACCTTCTCCTTGGGAATTACATTACTACTCCCCCTGCTCTTCGCCATGCTTTTGGGATTTTTTGTTTCTCCCATGTCACCTTTCTTAGCCTCCACAGAAACCTCAAGACACCTGGGGTATTCTTATACAACCGGTAAGGAACTCCATTTGGTCCTGGTGCAGAGGCTGCCCTTGCCTTCCTTACTATGTTGTCGATCTCAGTCCACTTTGGGGGGATGTCATTGAACTGGTGATCTCCCTTTGCAAACATATATATGTGTGTGTGTGTGTGTGTATATGTGTGTGTGTGTATATATATATATATATATATATATATATATATATATATATATATATATATATATATATGTGTGTGTGTGTGTATGTGTATATATATTTAACAACTGCAACTGCAGTTGTTGAGCCCCTCCTGAAAAAGAGCAATCTTGATAACACCATTTTGAACAATTATAGACCAATATCTAATCCTCCTTTTATAGGCAAAATTATAGAAAAGTTAAACTCAGATGGATACCTGGATAATTTTTAATCGGGTTTCCGACCACATCAGAGCACAGAGACAGCACTCATTAAGATAATAAATGATATTCACTTAAATTGTGACTGGCAAAATATCTGTGCTGGTTTTGCTAGATCTCAGTGCTGCGTTTGACACTGTCGATAATAACATACTACTACAGAGACTGGAATACTGGGTCAGGCTTTCTGGGATGGTACTCAAATGGTTCAGATCATACTTTAAACAAGAGGCTATTATGTGAGTCTAGGAGAGCATAAGTCTAAGTGGATGTCCATGTGGAGTACCACAAGGCTCAATTCTAGCACCGCTCTTGTTTAGCCTGTATATGCTTCCACTAAGTCAAATAATGAGAAAGAACCAAATTGCCTATCACAGCTATGCTGATGATACCCAGATTTACCTAGCCTTATCTCCAATTTATTTTAAAGTACTTTTACTTGTTTATAAATCACTCAATGACCTAGGACCGAAATACATTGCAGATATGTTCACTGAATATAAACCTAACAGAGCACTCAGATCATTAGGATCGAGTCAGTTAGAAATACCAAGGGTTCACACAAAACAAGGGGAGTCATCCTTTAGTTTCTATGCCGCCCGCAATTGGAATCAGCTTCCAGAAGAGATCAGATGTGCTAAAACACTAGTCACATTTAAATCTAGACTCAAAACTCATCTGTTTAGCTGTGCATTTATTGAATGAGCACTGTGCGATGTCCGAACTGATTGCACTGAATTTTACGTATTAACAGTTTTTTATGTAAAATAATTTTCTATTTCTAATGGTTTTAAATTCATTTTAAATAAGTCAATTTTTAAATCATTTCCAAAGTTTTAAAATTGCTTTTTATTTGTATTATTTTTCTTCATGATTTTACTTTCTTTTATGTAAAGCACTTTGAATTATCATTGTGTACGAAGTGTGCAATATAAATAAACTTGCCTTGCCTCTATATATATATATATATATATATATATATATATATATATATATATATATATATATATATATATATATATATATATATATATATATATATATATATATATATATATACAGTATTGTTCAAAATAATAGCAGTACAATGTGACTAACCAGAATAATCAAGGTTTTTCGTATATTTTTTTATTGCTACGTGGCAAACAAGTTACCAGTAGGTTCAGTAGATTCTCAGAAAACAAATGAGACCCAGCATTCATGATATGCACGCTCTTAAGGCTGTGCAATTGGGCAATTAGTTGAATTAGTTGAAAGGGGTGTGTTCAAAAAAATAGCAGTGTGGCATTCAATCACTGAGGTCATCAATTTTGTGAAGAAACAGGTGTGAATCAGGTGGCCCCTATTTAAGGATGAAGCCAACACTTGTTGAACATGCATTTGAAAGCTGAGGAAAATGGGTCGTCCAAGACATTGTTCAGAAGAACAGCGTACTTTGATTAAAAAGTTGATTAGAGAGGGGAAAACCTATAAAGAGGTGCAAAAAATGATAGGCTGTTCAGCTAAAATGATCTCCAATGCCTTAAAATGGAGAGCAAAACCAGAGAGACGTGGAAGAAAACGGAAGACAACCATCAAAATGGATAGAAGAATAACCAGAATGGCAAAGGCTCAGCCAATGATCACCTCCAGGATGATCAAAGACAGTCTGGAGTTACCTGTAAGTACTGTGACAGTTAGAAGACGTCTGTGTGAAGCTAATCTATTTTCAAGAATCCCCCGCAAAGTCCCTCTGTTAAAAAAAAGGCATGTGCAGAAGAGGTTACAATTTGCCAAAGAACACATCAACTGGCCTAAAGAGAAATGGAGGAACATTTTGTGGACTGATGAGAGTAAAATTGTTCTTTTTGGGTCCAAGGGCCACAGGCAGTTTGTGAGACGACCCCCAAACTCTGAATTCAAGCCACAGTACACAGTGAAGACAGTGAAGCATGGAGGTGCAAGCATCATGATATGGGCATGTTTCTCCTACTATGGTGTTGGGCCTATTTATCGCATACCAGGGATCATGGATCAGTTTGCATATGTTAAAATACTTGAAGAGGTCATGTTGCCCTATGCTGAAGAGGACATGCCCTTGAAATGGTTGTTTCAACAAGACAATGACCCAAAACACACTAGTAAACGGGCAAAGTCTTGGTTCCAAACCAACAAAATTAATGTTATGGAGTGGCCAGCCCAATCTCCAGACCTTAATCCAATTGAGAACTTGTGGGGTGATATCAAAAATGCTGTTTCTGAAGCAAAACCAAGAAATGTGAATGAATTGTGGAATGTTGTTAAAGAATCATGGAGTGGAATAACAGCTGAGAGGTGCCACAAGTTGGTTGACTCCATGCCACACAGATGTCAAGCAGTTTTAAAAAACTGTGATCATACAACTAAATATTAGTTTAGTGATTCACAGGATTGCTAAATCCCAGAAAAAAAAAAATGTTTGTACAAAATAGTTTTGAGTTTGTACAGTCAAAGGTAGACACTGCTATTTTTTTGAACACACCCCTTTCAACTAATTGCCCAATTGCACAGCCTTAAGAGCCTGCATATCATGAATGCTGGGTCTTGCTTGTTTTCTGACAATCTACTGAACCTACTGGTAACTTGTTTGCCACGTAGCAATAAAAAATATACTAAAAACCTTGATTATTCTGGTTAGTCACATTGTACTGCTATTATTTTGAACAATACTGTATATATATATATATATATATATATATATATATATATATATATATGTATATATATTTACATTTACATTTATTCATTTAGCAGACGCTTTTATCCAAAGCGACTTACAGATGAAGACAGTGGAAGCAATCAAAAACAACAAAAAGAGCAATGATATATATAAGTGCTATAACAAGTCTCAGTTAGGTTAACACAGTACACGTAGCAAAAAAATTGCATATTGCATAATAAATGAAAAGAAAATAGAATACAAAAAGATTAGAAAGGTAGTTAGATTTTTTAAAGAATAGAATTAGAATAGTGAGTGTTAAAGTTAGAGGGTCAAATAAAGATGGAAGAGATATGTTTTAAGCCGATTCTTGAAGACTGCTAAGGACTCAGCTGCTCGGATTGAGTTGGGGAGTTCATTCCACCAGAAGGGAACATTTAATTTAAAAGTCCGTAAAAGTGACTTTGTGCTTCTTTGGGATGGCACAATCAAGCGACGTTCACTTGCAGAACGCAAGCTTCTAGAGGCACATAAGTCTGAAGTAACACATTTAGGTAAATGGGTGCAGAGCCAGTGGTAGTTTTGTAGGCAAACATCAATGCCTTGAATTTTATGCGAGCAGCTATTGGAAGCCAGTGCAAATTGATAAACAGAGATGTGACGTGTATTCTTTCCGGCTCATTAAAAATTAATCTTGCTGCCGCGTTCTGAATTAATTGTAAAGGTTTGATAGAACTGGCTGGAAGACCTGCCAAGAGGGCATTGCAATAGTCCAGCCTGGACAGAACAAGAGCTTTAACAAGGAGTTGTGCAGCATGTTCCCAAAGAAAGAGCTTGATCTTCTTGATGTTGAATAAAGTAAATCTGCAAGACTGGACAGTTTTATCAATGTGGTCTGAGATCATCAATCATAACTCCAAGGCTTCTAGCTGTTTTTGAAGGAGTTATGGTTGATGTGCCTAACTTGATGGTGAAATTGTGATGGAACAATGGGTTTGCTGGAATCACAAGCAGCTCTGTCTTGGCAAGGTTGAGTTGAAGGTGATGGTCCATCATCCATATATATATATATATATATATATATATATATATATATATATATATATATAATGTGACGAGTCAGCTGCCTCCTCCCTGATTATCACCGGCACCCCGTCCTAAATCGCCGCCCTTCACCAGGCTCCCGACTGGAGTGGGTGTGTGAGAGGAGGGGCGCTGGACGAGTCAGGGCTGGCGGCGTGTGATGGGGCACACCTGAAGGAAGTGGAGCCTCATTACCGCCGCTGTTTAAAAGCCCAACGCGCCTCTCCTCAGGAGACCGGTCTCTTCCCCGTGCATGCACACTGGTGTCCTCGTGGGTCCAGGAAGGGTGCGTTGAGGGACTCCCGCGCCACCAAGACGTGAGCTGCCGGACCCGCGATCCGGATGGGAACCGCACCCGTATACACGGCCGACGGACCAGGATGCCGGGCCGTCCATCCCCTACCAGCGCCGCGGCCGACGAGAGAGATGTGGCCGCTAGATGAAGCCGCCGCCCCTCGCGCCCCGGACCAAGGAGGGGAGCGCGTGCGGCCGCCGGACTCCGCCCCTTACCTGGACCCTTCCTCGATGAACACTGCCCGACCTACACATACCCCGCAGCACGACGAGGACACCAGATTCCCTGTTATTTTGGACACTTCCCCCCCCTTTGGCCACTTTTATCCCCTTTGTTTTATGATTTCTGTTAATAAAAGCCTCTCCGAGGCCTGACGCCACGCCCACTGTGTCTGTCTTGTGCTCCTCCCGTGACACTGGTGGAGAATGCGGGCAGGCGGAGCCTAGACAGCGCAGTTGGGAAACGTCTGGTGACGTCACTCCCTCTCGCTTGCAAACGTTCGTGAGAACCCAGACTGGGACGGAGGAAAACTGGGGACAGCCTCCCAGCCACACAAGGGGTAAGTGACTTTTCCATTGTCATTTTACCCTGTGGTTGGTTGAGGCTGTCACTAAAACCCGGTTTCTCTGTCCCTGTTCTGGTGCGCTGCGAGAGGGAGGACCGCCCGGAGAGGAAGCCCCGCCCACTCCGACCGTTTGGAGCCTGGTTGAGGATGGTAGCACTCCCGTGTGGGCGGCGCCCTGATGACGGGGATGTCGCTTGGGAGGGGGAATGTGACGAGTCAGCTGCCTCCTCCCTGATTATCACCGGCACCCCGTCCTAAATCGCCGCCCTTCACCAGGCTCCCGACTGGAGTGGGTGTGTGAGAGGAGGGGCGCTGGACGAGTCAGGGCTGGCGGCGTGTGATGGGGCACACCTGAAGGAAGTGGAGCCTCATTACCGCCGCTGTTTAAAAGCCCAACGCGCCTCTCCTCAGGAGACCGGTCTCTTCCCCGTGCATGCACACTGGTGTCCTCGTGGGTCCAGGAAGGGTGCGTTGAGGGACTCCCGCGCCACCAAGACGTGAGCTGCCGGACCCGCGATCCGGATGGGAACCGCACCCGTATACACGGCCGACGGACCAGGATGCCGGGCCGTCCATCCCCTACCAGCGCCGCGGCCGACGAGAGAGATGTGGCCGCTAGATGAAGCCGCCGCCCCTCGCGCCCCGGACCAAGGAGGGGAGCGCGTGCGGCCGCCGGACTCCGCCCCTTACCTGGACCCTTCCTCGATGAACACTGCCCGACCTACACATACCCCGCAGCACGACGAGGACACCAGATTCCCTGTTATTTTGGACACTTCCCCCCCTTTGGCCACTTTTATCCCCTTTGTTTTATGATTTCTGTTAATAAAAGCCTCTCCGAGGCCTGACGCCACGCCCACTGTGTCTGTCTTGTGCTCCTCCCGTGACAATATATATATATATATATATTCAATTATTATAATTTTTTTTTTCATTACATCTAAATTATTATTTGTTCTGATATTATGTATCGAATACCAGCTTTTAACAACAACATGACAGTCAGTTTTGCTTATAGAATTGTTGTATGTAAAAACAATGGGTTCACATTGTGTGTGTATATTTTAAATATATTTAAGATAAAATGTCTATGAATAAAATGTAATCTTAATACATTTATAAGGCCATCCAAATTATAGATTGTTATTTGGCATAAATGTGGATCCTAGATTTTTTATGTAATTGAAAAATAAATACACACATAAGCATGAAAGTTACTGATGATTTGTTCATAAAAATATGCATGAAAAAATAATTCATGTTTTCATCTTTGTGAGATACTGCTTAGTGCTTAATTAGAAATTATAATTATTAACTAGTAATTATAATTAGCTAAAACCAAAACTGTAAAAATACTTTTTTGTTACTTGAAATAAAATTAACTTCAAAAAAATAAACATTAATTTCTTATTTTGTTTTACTTTAACTAGATGTACTAAAATAACTAAAACTAATAGACTATGTAGATATATTAAAGCTGCAGTAGGGAACTTTTGACGCTCTATTGGTTAATAAACAGAACTGCTTGCGTCTTGTGGAAGAACATCGTAGCCGGAACTACTTCTCTCTGTTTATGTCTATGAAGAATCACAAAGGTACTGGGTTACTCCGCCGCGGTACTCCCGAAGCAATCTAAAATAGTCAGAGTATAAACACTTATTATAGGTGCACCCTAGTGATTCGGGACAGGCTAAAAACACGGTTTGGAAAATGGATTCATGGTGTACTCGCTTATTATATAAATTTTTCTACATTTTGAACACAAACAAAGTTACGGACCGCAGCTCTGATTGGTTGTTTCTTACCGGGAGTGATGTATTTCTGCAAATGGCAATAGGACACTGGGAGGAGCCAGAGGAGCTTGATTTTTTACACTGATTATCTGTCTCATATTCTACTGTCAGGACATAATGACAGGTTTAACAAATATGTAAAAAATATATATTTTTACAAAAGTTCCCTACAGCACCTTTAATAAAGGAAATGGGAAAACACAATACAATTACTAAAACATGAATTAAAATTCAGATGAAAACAAAGTAAAAGTATAGTAAAAGAACACTTGTACCTTGTGATTATGTACTCTCAGCTTTTACATATTTCACCATGTTTGAAATAATTCTGCAGATTTCCCCCCAAAATCAGTGCAGAAAATGCCTGCTCTGGGGTGTTACTATACAATAAAATATGCATCATTTCTTGCAATTTGTGTGTGCATTGTTCTTGATTTGAAAGGCACATAAATAATTGTTTGACATATGTGTTCAAGTCTGATGTTTGCTTATGTTTCCTCTGTGTCTTCCTCATTTCTGTCTCAGTTTGACGGAGATGTCCACGTCTGCGAGTGCATCTTCCTCCATGTCTCCAGGAGCAGCCTCTGCGCTGGCATCCACTCGGCCACGTCATGTGAAGTCCATGTCCGCCTCAGGACACCCCAGCAAGTCCCCGCTGCCGCCCATCGAGGACAATGCTGAATTCAAGGGGTGAGCCGGCCCACAGGCCCTTTAGTAGTTCAGACATATCACTGAGAGACTCTTATAGTGTCTGTTTTTCCATATTCTTACATTTTAGTTTTATATATTTCCAGTTTTTTTATGAATTTTTGCTATTAATCATATTAATCATTATGTTTTTGTATAGAGATTCAGCTGGTTTTATAGTTAAATTTTAAAAGCGTTAACAGTTTTGTTTCTGAGTCTGGTTCCATGAGAGAGGTCATGAGGGTCATGTGGATGCGTGGTCTGTCTGCAGGGCTCCGTCCACGTCTCCGTCAGCTCACAGCATCAGCAGCATGACTCCGGATCGGACTCGCTTTCCTCGGGGCACCTCCAGCCGCAGCACCTTCCACGGGGCGCAGCTCAGAGACCGCCGCAGCGCCACATACAACGGCCCTCCGGCGTCGCCTTCGCTGTCCCACGACACGGGCGCTCTCGCCCAGGCGCGCAGGGGAACCTCGTCCGGATTCATCAGCAAGCTCACCTCCAAACTTGTGCGGAGGTCAGTGTTTAGATCCGTCTCCAGATGAGCCTGTGTGTGCACTTCCTTTACAGTCTCCCGAGCTTTGTGTGGAAGTCAGGTCAGGATTCAACATGACGGCCCGCACTTCTGTAAAAAACTCAATCAAGATGAATTGCATGACTATTCAAAAGTTTTGAATAATTACGATTTTTTTCTGCCGTTTTTTGAAGGAAATTGTCTCTGTTCACCAAGACTTCATTTGTTTGATTAAAATTGCTACAAAATGGTAATATTGTGAAATATACATCAATTTAAAAGAGCTGTTACTATTTTAAATATATTTGACATTCTAAGAAGCCATTATTCCAGTCTTCAGAAATGTGTTGGTTCATTTCATTCATTCATATCATTTATAAACGTTGAAATATTTTGTAAAATCGGTACTGTCACTTTAAATCAATGTAATTTATCTTTGCTGCAAAATGTTTTGATAATAATCAGTATATTAGAAAGGTTTCTCAAGATCATGTGACACTGAAGATTCACATAGACAACAGATATTTTAAATGGTTGTAACATTTCACAATATTACTGTTTTTACTGTATTTGACCTTGATGAGCAGAAGAGACTTATTTAAAAAAAACATTATACAAAACTTAAAAAATCTAACTGATCCCAAACTTTGTGTATCAGTTCGTTGTTCTTATAGTGCTTTTTAGAATTCAAATTTAGAAGTGTTTAATACTTTAAATGACTTCACCTTGAGGCACCCTTGGATATCTACTGTGGGCCTCTGATTGAGATACCACTGCTTTACACTCTTTACAAACCATTAGCATTTAGTTAGCAGCTAACGCCCTACACTGCAGTGTGTGTGACACACACACACTTGCGTTCAGTGCTTCTTTCATGATTGATAAACTATTTTCCTGTGTAAATCTGTAAAGCTGCTTTGAGACAATCAGTATTGTGTAAAGCGCTATACAAATAAAGGTGACTTGACTTGAATGGGTGCCGTCAGAATGAGAGTTGATTAAAACATCACAAGTAATCTACACCATTTATTACAAACACATGAGATGAAAATCTTTGTGTTTTTAATAAACAAATTCATCAAGATATTTAAACTTTTAAACTGTTGTTTGTGCCAAAATACGAGTCCATAATCTAATATGATTTCAGACTCAGATAGACAAAGAAAAAGCTTTAAATATAAATCTCAATCTCTCTCTCGGCTGCTTCGTGTTAGCGGTACACAATGTGGCAGAAACATCCCCTTCATATTATGGATACTAAAATTAATATAGCAAAACTTCAGTCGATTCAACCCGTTTCATTCAAATTAAATTAATATTTGACTGTTTGAAATGCAAGTGAAAATATGTGAGCAAAATGTCACTGGTTCTATTGCACGTTTGAGATTTCGTATTTATTGTGTCTCATCTTATGTTCATGCGTTGATCAGTTGTGAATAAAAGTTAAAATTAAGTCTGAATTTATGAATGATGCACTAACCTGTCGATCTCTTAATTCTCTGAAAAGATCAGGATGAGCATGTGACAAATGCTTAGCTAGATTTTATTTGTGTTGAATCCTGTGGTCAGTTCGTTCACCTTTATCATCTGTTTTGAATGCAAGGTAATATATTTCACTTCTGCAGTTCTCTGTATTGGTTAGTTTTGGGCGCGTTAATAGTTTAATCTATTTGATCCATGGCGTTGTTCTTCAGGTTTACCGGTTTCGCAACATTTTGGGAAGCACTGCCATCTACAGGAGAACTTCTGAACAGAAGCGCATGAAATACCGAATACCGTACCGTTTGAAATACAATAGATACCGGTATTTTTAAAGTACCGCACATGAAAAAGTAATCTGGTAAGAATCAGGAGAGAAATCTGCACAGATCAAGTATCGTCTACAAGCCAAAACCGCTTTAAACAAAAATGTGGGTGTGGCTTTGATGTGAGAGACAACAGGAAATTAACTTTTTCACTGGAGGAAGCATTAATATGGATTATGGACTCATATTTTGGCTAAAACGACAGTCTAAAAGTTAATACATCTTGATGAATTTGTTTCAAACACGCAGCTTTTGTCTTCAGAAGACATTAACCGTTGGACTGGAGTGCTGTGGATTATTGTGATGTTTTTATCAGCTGTTTGGACTCTCATTCTGATGGCACCCATTCGCTGCAGAGCACTGATTGCTGAGACACTGATGCAATGCTACATTTCTCCAAATCTGATGAAGCAACAAATCCAAACCTTGAATCGCCCGAGAGTGAATTCATATTTCTGGGTGAACTAGTCCTAGGTTTTTATTGTATAGTGTTATTATAGATAATGGGTCTATAATATTTGTTTGCTCATTTTTCACTTTAGTTCATTTGTTCTTCAGATTCTGGGGTCCGCGCTTTGGTTTTGAACATGCTGTGTTTGTTTGTTTGTCTGTTTGTGTTGTAGAACTCTGTCTTTCAGAAGGGCGAGGTAGGGAACAATAGTTTGACATTTCAGACTTGCGTGTGGAAATGTGTCCTCACACACCCTTCTCCTCAGAACTAGACTCCTGTCGACCCGTGTGTGTGTTACTAATGACCTGTGCATCCGTCACCTCTGTCAGTGTTTGCACGGCCTGCAGACTGACTTCCTCCTGATGATGATGACACTTCCCCGTCCTCAGACTATACCTGTGTGTGGAGAGTGCTGGCGTTTAGCTGTAGTCTGTTGAATGCTGATGGTCTGTAGTGGTCCTGTACCCGTTCCCCTGCTCAGACGAAACTTTCTCAGTTTCCACAATCTCACAATAAGGCAGGTTTTGGACTTCTGTAATGCAGTAAGAATGATGAAGTAAAGAAACAAGAGGCCATTCCTTACAGTGGTTTTATCAGAGTTAAGAGAAGTTCATGGACACACATGAAGCAGTGGTAAAATCACTGTAACACACTGCTAATAGTTTATTGCTTTTATAAAAAAAGCAGCAACATGATGAAAACTTCAACAGCAGTATGTAATGTTCTGTTCACACCAAAGATGATAACTGTAAACATAGTTTTAATAATAGTCTAATTCTAAGAGAATAGTGACATCTACACCAGTTACATAATAACTACAGACGAGCATTGCTGTTGGAAACACTTTCAAGGGTTTTTTATTATTATTTTTTACGCAAGCCAGTTTTTTCTCAAACCCCGCCTTCAGCTGATTCTAAAGATTTCATTGGTCATGTTAATCACAGCGTTGATTGCCTACATAACAGTGAAACATATACTAACCACAACATTAACCATAACTATAAGTTTTAATAATCATTGTAAGAGAATAGCAATGTCCAGACCAACGATATTGATGGAATCTCTTTCAGAAGTTTTATTTTTTTATTCATGCGATATCAAAGCGGTTCAGCCTTAAGTTTTCATTGGTTATCACTGAAATGCAGAAAATTATATTAACCACTAACCTTAACCTAAACCAGAAAGTTTTCATAATTGTTGTAAGTGATGTCTACAACACAACTATAATGATAACGAGTCAATGGAATCATATTTACAGCAATTTTTTATTTCATTTTTTGTGAGCCAGTTCAGCACAAACCCTGCCGCTTTGATTCTGAAGAGTTCACTGGGAATGTTATTTAGTGTCGATCAGATCAATCTTGCATAATTAGGTTGACCAATGAGATCAGCTGTGGGCGGGGTTTACGCTAAACTGGTTTGGGGAAAAAATGGTGCATTTGTTTAAACATCCAATCAAAATCCACTGGACCTAAAGCTCTCAAGCATTTAAAGAGGCAGAAAACACAACTGTAGCAAGCCTAAACCGAATCTTATCATCTGTTGGAGTGGATCCTAATCTAGTTATTGTTCTTGGTGTAAACGTCCCTCAGCTATGGGCAGTTTACAGTTGCCTAGGCACTGTTGTCTGTTGCACTAATCTATGGTTTTAGAGTTTAGTCGTCCACTGTTTTCTCAATGTGACCTCTGATATTTCCCAAGGGTACCCAGTGAAGGAGAGGCCCGCGGTCGGGCGTACAGTTTGAGGTGAGGTTTTTATAGATCCTCTTGTCTTATGTGAAACTGTTGCTTGTGGGGTATTTGTTGTTGCCTCCTCCAGTCAGTCGATTAGAGTCTGTGTTGATTGAAATTGCTCAGATGGCCAATGTACAGTATTTGACTATGCGTGTGTGTGAGTTTTCTGATTGTTTGGTGTATTTTGCATGTTTTCTAATCATTGAGAGCTGTCTTCTATCTTTCTGAGACAGACTTTACCATTCTAAACTACTTTGCTCATTTATCAGTCCATTTATAGTAGAATGGCACTGATACTGAAAATCTTAATACCTCAAATAAGCAAAAATGGACATTCAAAATCAGGCAGCAGATGTCCAACAGCAACCAATTCCACTATGTATACAAAATGTAATGTGTGTAATTTATGGTTTTGGTTTAGCTTTATTGGCCACTTTATTTATTATTAGCTTTATTTTATTTTTTCATGCACCTTATTGGTTTTGTAAATGTGCTCCAGAAAAAAGGCCCATTCACACCAAAAACAATAAATATACAGATAAGTATAACAATATATTAGCATCCGCACCAACGGACAATAACATTCTGTTTATTATAAGTGTGCGCTGAAGTTTTGTCGTCTGCCGCTTTAAAAGCTGAAACGCTTTAAACTTGGATGGAATCTGACTGGCCATAAAAGCTTTATTATTCATTAGTTGGAAAAATCGTTCTGAAAGGGAAATCATAGCTATCATTCCTCTGTCCTTGTTATAGTTGTAGCTTGGACATCGCTTTTCTCGTAGTATTTTAACGATTATTAAAACTGTATATTTATAATTATTGTATTTGATACACCCCTTCAAACTCCGATGGATTCTAATTGGCTGACATTGTTTACGTTGTTCATTAGTTGGAAAAATCATTCTGAAAGTGATTTCAACAATGTGTTCATCTGTGTCAATATCGTTATAGCTGTGGTGTGGATTACACTGCTCTCATAGAATGATTATTAAAACGGGACCTGTTAGACCTGTTCGCAACTATAACCATAACTTTATTAGTATACAAACCAATGCTTCTTTAAACATTACAGTTTCTTAAAGTTATGTGGATTCTGATCATCAATGTTTTTATCATTCATCAGCTGCACAGATCGCTCAGAAAGTGATTCCAGTGACATTGTTCCTCATTTGTTATTAGCTGTGGTGCCATTCTCATATCATTATGATGATTATTAATTAAAGCTTCGCCTTTATAATTGTCCTCTGTGTGAACAGGCTTGAACTCTTCTATCTGTTCTAGTCTGTGATGAGAATCAATCTGACAGTCTGAACTCTTCTGTGTTGGTCGTCAGGAGCGGATCTGGAGAACCCAAGGAGGAAGGCCGTGACTCGAAGCCCAGATCGCTGCGCTTCACCTGGAGCATGAAGACCACCTCATCCATGGAGCCGGGAGACATGATGAGAGAGATCCGCAAGGTGCTGGACGCCAACAACTGCGACTACGAGCAGCGCGAGCGCTTCTTGCTCTTCTGCGTGCACGGGGACGCGCGACAGGACAGTCTCGTCCAGTGGGAGATGGAGGTGTGCAAACTGCCCCGCCTGTCGCTCAACGGCGTGCGCTTCAAACGCATATCCGGGACATCCATCGCCTTCAAGAACATCGCTTCCAAAATTGCCAATGAGCTCAAGCTGTAAGCAAAGGGTTCGAAAAAATGCAAATCTATAGGGAACACTAAAAAAAAAAAGGAATCTCGCCAGGAAGTTTTTGAGTTACTGCTTCTGTAAGCTACTGCTGTAATGTGTAGTGGAGAAAACATATGAATGCAAAAAGCTGAAAAGAGAAAAAAACGCCCTTAGCCTGATCTTCATGACATCTCGCATATACGCCTGGTTAAAACAACCAATCTTGCAATAATATCGAAACCCGTTCAGGGTCGGCAGGACAGAGATCTGTCAAATGAATTATCGTAACAGACTTAAACCAACTTTTTCCACATGTACAGTTAAGATATAGAATGTTTTTGTTGTATTGAATTAATGATAGAGTTGTATAATACAAGACTTTCAGCCTACATATGTGGAGGTGTTGTATAGTCACTATTGAGCTCTGTACAGAATAATTATGTTCAATGTGTCATACTTGTTTAGTTGCTTTCTTTCCCCGTTTTCTTTTTTTATTATTATTTTATTTTAGATTTTGGCACCACTCAGTTTTAACAGTTCTTTTATTACTTCTCAATGTTTGTTTTTAAAGGGACAGTTGATCCAACAATGGAAGTTCTATTATTTTCTCACCCTCATGTGCTCACAAAACCCGCATGTTGTTATTTTTCATGGAAGTAGAACATTTTGCAAAATTATGCAACTTTTTCTGTGGTGAACGTGACTATTAATCTCCAAAAATGAGAAAACACCACAATAATATTCCACACAATGCAATAGCCATATGTTACGCTTTTTGTAACCATCCAAAATGTAAGTTGTTAATCATTGAAAATGTGCAGTCTTTAATAAATAACAGCATGCATGGAATGGCAAGAGAGCAGGTCAATAATGGCAGAACTTTCATTTTGGGTGAATCATCCTTTTAATTCAGAGTGAGAATTAGATGTGATCCTAAGATCAGAATTAAAGAGCAAGTGTTTTGTTTTGTAGAGAAGGTAGTGATTTTCCCAGTGCAGATGGTTTGGTACAAATCCGCTAAAAATTAGTAAACAAACAGTGAAAGAATCCTTTTTTTTTTTTTTTTTATTGGTTTTGTTATAAGTGATGATGATGATGATGATGATGATGGACTACAACCACTCGTATTGGTACTTTCTACTAGTTCTTTTGTACTGAAGTATCGAAGGTTACATGTGCAATGCTGTCTATGTTGTATTACTGTAATGCTGATTAAAGGGGTTGTGACTGCACACTTTTAAAGGCAAGATGAGCTCAAGTTTAAGTAGTTTGAGAAAAAAGATTAGTGACAAATATTAAAGGGTAAAGCTGTGATTAAAGCTCAGAGAGGCATTGAATGTTTGAATGTCAACTGTGATGTTCTATTTTGTGAAGGTACATTTCCAGGATTTCCTTTGTTTTTTTGTTTTGTTTTTATGGCTATATGGATGAAACCGTTTTGATGGGAAGCAAGCTGAAGGCTGAGGATCTCCAAAAATGCAATTAAACTCCAACACATTTCATCCCATTATTCTCTGGACATAGTACTGTACATTTCTGTGGAAAAATCCCTCGGGCCACTGTGGTTCAGTCCCACTGGAGCACATTAAAGCTTACTTGAAATGAGTCTTTGAACTCAAATGTTGTGTTCTTTTTCTGGAGTATTATAACATAGCTCAATGCAATCATTATATCAAGTATTTTTGAGAACCAGATGAAATGTTTGACCCCATCCATGACTAGCTGGGCAATCCGACTTCATTAAAACCAATGGTTGCTGATTTTGTAGATGCCTAGACAGCCTGCACATTAAATACAAATAATGCAATTAAGTTTGTTTAAAGTAGCAAGTAAATTAAGTTAGTCTCCACTGATGAACTAAAGGAAGTACAGTCCAACATTGGAGATCAATCTTAAAAATATAGCAGTGGCAGCTACAATATAATTTATGACCAATTAAAATGTTATTTGTCCTTGCCATCATCTTTTTGAGGTTAACAAGCTTGGTGTGAAGAATCTGAGCAGAATTTGGTTAATGTTGCATTGTAGAATGTTGTATTAAATTTGTAGAATGAATGGCAAAATTATAGAATTTATGAATGTTAGAATCCACTCGATAGATCAATTCAGTCAAAGTTATTAGCTATGACAATTTGGACAGCTTTTGGCATTAGAAAATTTAAGAGACCCCAAAATTGCAACCAGGAATGTTGAGACCATCCCCAATGTCCCAAATTTCACAACCTTTACATGTGCCATAGACTTCCAAAGCAGAAGAAAAATAATGCTGTGTCCAAAATCACATACTTTCTTAGTAGGTACCTCTTTTAAATACATACTTATTTCGCAATCATTAAAATATCTTTATATAGTATGAATGTGTGTAGTATGAATTTATCTGGATGTACTATATCTGTCACTTTGTCACTGAAATGTGAAATGTGGCCTCATGGGATAAAGTATTCAAAATCTGAGAAAATACGTATTTTTACCTTTTATTGAAGTAAAGTATGTTTGGATGCAGCCTAATTAAATGTTTAGGTTAAACCGTGGCTCCAAACTACAGAACCTCTAATGAGTTTTGCTATACCAGTTACTTGGGGAAGTCGTGGCCTAATGGTTAGAGGGTTGGACTGATTGGGTTGTGGGTTCTAGTCTCGGGCTGGACGGAATTGTAGGTGGGGGGAGTGCATGTACAGTTCTCTCTCCACCTTCAATACCACGACTTAGGTGCCCTTGAGCAAGGCACTGAACCCCCAACTGCTCCCCGGGCGCCGCAGCATAAATGGCTGCCCACTGCTCCGAGTGTGTGCTCACAGTGTGTGTGTGTTCACTGCTCTGTGTGTGTGCATTTCGGATGGGTTAAATGCAGAGCACAAATTCTGAGTATGGGTCACCATACTTGGCTGAATGTCACTTCACTTCACTTCACTTTTAGTGGGGAAGTCGTGGCCTAATGGTTAGAGAGTCGGACTCCCAATTGAAAGGTTGTGAGTTCGAGTCCCGGGCTGGCAGGAATTGTGGGTGGGGGAGTGCATGTACAGTTCTCTCTCCACCTTCAATACCACGACTTAGGTGCCCTTGAGCAAGGCATCGAACCCCAAACTGCTCCCCGGGCGCCGCAGCATAAATGGCTGCCCACTGCTCCGGGTGTGTGCTCACAGTGTGTGTCTGTGTTCACTGCTCTGTGTGTGTGCACTTCGGATGGGTTAAATGCAGAGCACAAATTCTGAGTATGGGTCACCATACTTGGCTGAATGTCACGTCACTTTCACTTTCACTTTCACTTTACTTCCATCTGAAGTTGTAGTGTTCCCAGGATGTCACCCAGGTGTTTGTTCTCGGCAAGATGCAGCATTTCCACTGTGACGCTTGCCTTCAGGCCAATCTCTTATTTCGCAATCATTAAAATATCTTTATATAGTATGAATGTGTGTAGCATGAATTTATCTGGATGTACTATATCTGCCAATCTCTACAGGTGAGCTGACCACCCAACCCAAGTGAGGCCTCCATATAAATGGATGTCTCAGTTTCTTATGAAGTGTCTGCATCTAAAATAATAATAATAAAACATGTTTTAGATTGTTGGTGTGGGCAGAATAGACCATAATATATATTTAGGGCATACCTCAGGGTTCGATATTAAGACCTTTTTACTTCTACAGAAAACATTATAATAAACATGATATTGTATGAGGAAGTTGATTAAAATAAACCTTGAGAACATTGATGCAGATTGTTTTAAATGCCTCTTGTAAGCAGGCATAATTTCTGTAAGACACCAGTTTCAGATGGTCTTCCATGTTCACCCAGCTAGCCAGGGTGAACATACTGTAAAACACACTGTAAATTGCTCTGATGTAAGCATATACAACCATAAATTGTGAACTCTAACCAACCACAGGGCCCTTACATTATGCCAGTCATGAGCCACACCAATCTTTATCAAAGACAATGGTGAAGAGTCCATCATAACCATGCAGTCTTCACTCTCATGACTAAGTTCATCTATAGAGTAAAGCTTTCCTGGCAGGTCCTCTGCCATCTGCTCTTAAACTACAAAACAAGTTAGTATCGTACAGGGATTCTCAAATCTGGGCCACAAGTTTGGATTTTGTGCAGAGTTTAGCTCTGATCCTAGTCAAACACTCCTGAGCAAGCTAATCAATCTTCAGTATCATTAGAAAATCACAGGTAGGTGACTAATCAGGGTTGGAGCTAAACTATGCAGCACATTGGCCTCCAGGATAAGATTTGAGGAACCCTGCAATATATCCATCTAATTCAGGGTTATTCAAATCTTGCCCTGGAGGGCCAATGAGGTGCAGAGTTTGGCTCCAACCCTGATCAAACTCACCTCTCTGTGATTTTCTAATGATCCCAAAAACATTGATTAGCATGCTCAAGTGTGTTTGACTAGGGCTGGAGCCAAACTCTGCACCGCATTGGCCCTCCAGGGCAAGATTTGAATAACCCTGACCTAATTAGACCCGTGATCACCTGCTGTACCTGTTTTGGCCTGAGTGAGGAGCTGTCTGTGTTCTCCTCTGCTGCAGTGTGAGGGGAAGCAGTAGTCCTCAATGCTGCGGCCTACAGTCACCTCACAACTCAAAGACAACACCACCCTACACACATAAACATTTTACACATCTATAGCATGCTACCTCTCATAATTATATAATAATGACACATTTTACACAGAGGAAACTAAGAGAGTAAATTAAATTATGTCCCAGAGTTTTCCCTAAAGCTAAAATGTGAATATATATATATATATATATATATATATATATATATATATATATATATATATATATATATATATATATATATATATAAACAAATTAAATATCAGACTATGAACAACCTGTACCTTCTTAGAAACCCAAATGTCCACAGATATATAGAAACCAAATATATTACCTTGAGCCTCATCTGATATGCTTCCTGTGACTATGTGTGTGTGTGTGTGTGTGTGTGTGTGTGTTTAGAAGGAAAGTAAAACTTGAAACCTGAATAAATGCAGTCCCTTGCAAAAATAATTAAAATAATAATAATAACCCGTACTTGTATACAATAATATAAAGTGAGTGAAGTGTGGCCAAGTGTAGTGTCCCATACTGTACTTGGAAGTTGTGTTCTGTATTAACTCACACACACACACACTCACACACACAGTCATGTTGCTTCAGTGCCTGGGGAGCAGATGGAGGTTCAGTTCTTGCTCAAAGTTCTCACCTCAGTCGTAGTATTAAGGGTGCATTCACTCCCCCCACCAACAATTCCTGCTGAACCTAAAACTCGAATCCACAACCTTTAGAAACAAGTCTGATTCTCTAACCATTAGGCCACGACTTCCCTAATACAGTATATGATGCTAATGACATAAAAGGCCACTTAAGAGTCTTTAAAGAGAAACACTTTCATGACTGATTCTTAATAAACACTTTTAAAACATGCACTTTATTATAACGTCAAAAGTTTAAGGTCAACAGGACTCTAAAATGAAATTATTGCATGAATACATTTTCATCAAAAAATCATTACCATGCAATTAAATGTCCAAAAACATTAAATTAATTTCACACTTAAGCATATTCTTTAAAAGGGATATTATTTAAGTAATCATCTTTTTAAAATATGCTAATGTGTAGGCCTGCTTCCTTTCCACATTAAAATGACTTACTCAACACAAATGAAGTCTTGGGATGTGTTCCCCTCTTTGAAGCTAGTGGCTGTACTCATTCAGAGAAGTGATAGTTTCGTTTCTCTGCAGTCTGCAGCGTGTAACTGTTCACTGGAGACTATGACTCATTCGATGAATAGATGGTTCGAGTGAGATGAGAGACAATAAAACTTTGATACCTCATACTGCCAAATATACACACACACACGTACAAACACATTATATATATATTATCGCTAGGCTTATTCACTAAAATATCTTTCTGTCAAAAGCATAGCTCACCTGGATCCTCAAATCTGATGATATTGTGGCGTGCACATGTGCAGGTTGAGGATTCGGCCCCATGAGGGTGTGGTTTCTGTCCAGGTTTGGGAACTCATCTTTGGGGGAACTTCTCTTCAGATTGAACCTGCTCATTGGGTCACAGGAGAGTAAACTCTGATACTGCTATTATTACATCTTTATTCAATAATAGTTGTGTTATTTTAGTACAATATTTTGCAATCTTGTTTTTTTTTTTACATTATATATATATATATATATATATATAGGTATATATATAGTTTTTATTTTAAGTTTTAGTTATTGTAGTACATAAAGTTAAACTAAACGAAAATGAGAGATGTTGCTTTGGCATCTAGATTAAATAGCCCAGATGGCACCTTGATATCTATCTGACATCAGATATTAGTCAAGATTTTATCAGAAGCTGTAACATCTTAATTTCTTCCAGTGGTAATTAGGTGAAAATAGAAAGTTAATCCTACAATGAAATTGGTATAACGTGTCGAGTTATTGATGTCAGTTTGATTTGCATATGTGACAGGTTTTGTTTTTTTTGTAAGTCAGACGTCTTTTCAACATCAATTGCACATTTTGGTTTGTTTTATCTCAAGTACTGAAAATGATTATTATTATGGTTTTAGTTTTAAATAAATGTAATAAACAGTTTTGAACTAAATTACATTTCAAACCTGCCAAAAATGGTCAAGGTTGTATAGCGAGAGGCGCTCCATTCGAGATCTGTGCAAGAACGAGATTCGAGAACTAAGCAACTGCCTGGCAGCACCTTTTTTTTTTTTTGTCCACAAACAGGCAAGAGTACGGGACTTTCCACGAGCTGGGTGTAAATGGGTTTGGTGTATCTGTGAAGGGGAATACCTCCAGCACAGGCCTGTATCTCGACTCCTTTGGGTGCTCAGTAGGTGCTGAAACAGAAATCAGACATGAGACAAGTCTCACATACCTCTGAACTAACGCCATTTGGGTTAATAGTTATTTTTTTTCAGTCTAAAATAAGTAGTTAAAGGACTAACTGGTTCTGATGTTCAGTTCATCGCCATCACATGCAAAGGCATTTCATGCATCCAAAATATGACACTGATACTTATTCACCCACATTTTTTCTCTTTTCCACATCTTGAGCTTTCTTGTGTATGTTTTGTCCTGAAAACTCTTGCACACACACACACACACACACACACACACACACACTCCAGTGAACAACAGCCTGACGTAGCTGTGGATGATATCTATGAGTAGCCAGTGGGGCTCATTGTCATATGAGCAGCTATTGTCCCATCACTCAGCACACAAAGCACGAGCCCCATGCTGGTGTCACATAGCCGGTCTGTCATAATGTACCTATTTATACAGTTGTGTTAGTGTCAAACTTAACGTTGAACCTTATAGGCCTGTACATTAGCAGGGACAAAATATCTTTCGTTTGTTCAGGTGATGACATTCGTGGGATTGGATTTTGCATTGCAAATGAGTCTGATGATTGCATGCTTTGAGAGGGAAATGCTGCATGTGTGGTCTCGCAATGTACTTGCTTTTCACTTGAACACCACAACTGCAAAACATTGCCGTTATCACTGATAATAACTTATGTGAAATGTAAAAAGAAAATAATGGATATACAAAAAAACAATAGTTATTTTTTAATACAGACATTTCAGGTTAAACAAATGCACAATCATCATTCATTTAGGAATCAAAATGATCTCTGCACTGAAGAGGGTCATATTTTTGTTCACTAGAGGTGAAGTAAAGCTGGTTAGCAATGAGATTTTCTTAAGAAAATTTTGAGTGGTTTTTGCAAAAGCCATTACCTTGCCAGGTTAGGGTGTTGCCATGCAGTTCAGACCGTTATGCATTACTTGTGGGTTTTGACAGGGTGTTGTTTTTAGCATGTCAATATGCTTTGCACACTGCTAAGGTGTTGTTAGCGGTTTTAAGCTAAGGTGTTTTATGTGGTTGCTAGATGTTTCTTATGAACTACTGTATTACAGTCTCCCCTCTCATCTCAGTCTGAAAGAAAAGGTTCACTCGAGCCTGATATCTGTTAAATCTTTAAATCCAACTAGCTCCATAATTGCACCAAGAAACACAGCGTAGTGTAATGCACAGGGGTACACACAGCATGTTTATGTGCGTCACTACAATATAAAAACACTGAGGAGCTGACTGTTGTTATTAAAAAACTATACAAGTAAGCCCAGCTCAGATGAGAGAAAGTTATGCAAAAGTCATATAAAATATTACTTTCCATAAAAAGTGACTAGGTAACACATTTAGATACTTATGGGGCATGCCTAATGCAATATTGTAATGTGTTACTTTTAAAACTAACTTTCCCCGACACTGAATATGAACCAGAGACATTCAGATAGCAAGCTAGAAACCACTGAACTAATTTTAACATGAAGACAACTTCTGTAAAGCTTGAAAATATCAGATCCAGTTGTTGGGGTGGGCTTTTACAGCTGGGACCACTGCGCTTCAGAAAAACAAACACTAGGATAGCAACGATCAGGCATCAAGACACTATTTGAAGCAATATTTTTTATTGACTATGTTGTAGACAGGAAAGCAGGGGAGAGACAAGGAGCCCAGGTCTTTACGAGCCAGGCAAGTATGCTACGATCTGCACCACTCACTCGGACAAGATCAAGACCATGATCAGAGATGGGCCTGACACTGTTCTAGACTGCTCATAGACTGCATAAAAACATGGACGTAGCGTCCGTGACGTCACCCGTAGGCTTCTGAAGAGCGTTTTTGAAGCTCAAATTGGGTGGAGGCGGCCGTCTTGGCAGCACATCACCATGTGTCACTCCTGGATCATCGAAAATGGGCAAAGATGTGGGAGCTGGTTGCTCCAATCTAGCGTGATGGCGGTGACAGCAGCAGCAATCCACCTGTCAATCAAGTGGCCACGCCCTTAATTATGCAGAAACGTAAGGCTTAATATAATTTAAACGGATGAGTTATGAAAAAAATCAATGAAGGGCAAAATTAGCTTTGTAGACCAAAACCACTTTTTGTACCAGGTTTAGAACATATTTTTCCTGCTGTAAAGTTGGTCGTTTTAACATGGGGAGTCTATGGGACTGACTCTCTTTTGGAGCCTAGTGGCCAGTCGATGAATTACAGTTTTAGTCACTTCTGTGTTAGGCTTCATGAGACAGACTGGAAGGTTGCCACTTGGTCTGAACTCATTCATGAATGAAAAACTGTGCATGTAAACATAATAATCAGTGCTACTACAACAAACGCCTTCATATGACAGTCCAGTGAATCCTGCACACGGTTTCTTCAAAGTCAAAATTATTGCTAGTAGAGCTACAAGTCCTCTAATCCAGTTGTGTCCACCTTTACTTTGATGAACAGCGTGTCATCTCTCACATAAACGGCATTTCGAGGGGCCTCCAGATCGCCGTGGGATATGAATCTTGGGAAACCTGTGGCCACATTAGCATCAGATGTTGGCCGATGAAAGCTATCACTGCTGGTATCGGGGGTGAAAGTATTGCTCATGTGGTTCTTGGAGCCGCTTTGGTCCAGCAGTGTTAAGGTTATGTTCTGTCTGAACGGCCACGGTAGGAGTGAGTCGAAGTCTCCGCGCATTATGGTGACGTAGAGCGACAGGTGTGTGCCTCTCCCTGAGTTGTCCCCGCCGAGGTAAGCCCGCACACTGAGCTTGTAGCCGCTACGACTGGTGTAAAAGGGGGTCGAGTTGAGGGGGGTGCCGGCTTCTTTCCGGTGGCAGTAGTCACGCACTTTCCAGATGAGCTTCCCGTCGTAGGAAGTGGATTCCAGCTGGCGGAAGCGCTGCTCGTTACACTGCAGCTGCTCCACATGGATGTCTAACAAACGAGTATGACGCTGACACGTCTGCTCTAAAGCACCTGAAGGACACAAACACACACAGTTCTACTGTTACAGTTATACAAAGACCAGAAACAAACTCTAGTTGTTCCAAGCCTGTATAGACCACAAACACGCAATGAGCAAAACAATGCACCTCATCAAACTGTTTATTCAATGCACTGAAATAACGGCTGTCTTAAAAAAAGGTGCATAAGTCTAAACTAATATTTATAAATCAAATATGATTTTGTAAATTGCATAAACAATATGAATTGTGTATTTATGCATAGCTTAATAGAAATAGCCAAAGCATGTTTTCTAAAAGTTGAACTTATTTTAACTTTACATGGCTTTCTATTCATCTGTTTTACGAAACACGAGTGCATCTCAAGAATGAGTGAATGGTCTCTGTGAATGGCTTGGTTTAAGTTTTAAAAATTCTCTTATGATGCGATTTCAAGTTTTCCTTTCTCTTTGGTGTTTTGTTTGTGAATAGATAAGATCCTTAAAGTTGCAGACTAAAGTCTTAAACCAAAAGAGATATTCGTTTAAAAAATTGAGTCAACCACACCCTCCTAAGAACACCTTGGTCTAACACGCCCCACATGTGAACGTCATGATGTGGGATGATTTGCATAATGCAGACTAAATGTTCACGCAAAGAAAAAAGCGCTGTATTCTCGCAGTAGTATTGTTGCTGCTGGCGCCATGTCGTGAAGACACTGTTTCTTTGTGAAAGCAAAACTACTTTGGGCTTCCAAAACAGGACACAAATAGAAGTCAGTCGTTAAGTTGTATTTACAACACTGTTCCAGAACAGTTCAACCCAAATATTCAGATGTGTGCTGCACATTTTATGGAGGACTGTTTCCTGATCTGCTGGCTGTTCTGACTCATAGCCTGTAAGTATGTTTAAATATTTAAAGAATTTGCTTAAAACTCACGTTTGAATCATCAATGGCAGTGTAGAGTAGTGCTTGTTCTTTGTCATTTCTCTGATCACGAATGCAGACATACTATCTTTTACTTGTTTAAGTCATTATAAATATGTCCCCACTGGATGAAACAAATACCTCATTTGTAATGGGTTTTATTGGTTTTGTCTCTTCATGCCAGGACACAGCATAACAATATGTTGAGGGGCATAACATTTTGTCAGATGTTCAATGGATTCGGCCGAACACAACACATTGCCAATCAGAGCACACCTCGCTTTTCAGAACGATGAGCTTTGTAAAAAAAAAAAAAGCATTTGAGAAAGGCGTGGCATAGATGAGATTAACTATATGTACAGTATGTGGAAAATTATTATTATTTTTAACCTTAATTTGCATAAACATTGTATTTCACCAAATACACAAAGTAATGTTGTTTTTTTAGTAACATCATTAGACTCCTTTAACCTAACCTAGCTTCCCTTTCAAGGGAACTTCGAACTGCATCATCTAGGGGTTTCTATGGGGAACACCTCGTCATGACTTGTGTCTGAAGCATATATTGAAAAAACACCAACTTGTTGGCCGGCTACAGCCTGTGACGTCACTACCAGCCCGACTATAAACAGGCACCGGGTCATTCTCTTCTTCATCTTCACTGACTGTTCTGAAGCGTGCATCTGACAGAACTGGTAAGAGCGACCTTCCTCTGTCTATCATGGTGACTACTAGCAAGAGTTTAGACAATGTGTGCATCCGTGTCTGCGTTATTTGACACCCGATGACACACGCAATCTGTGTGTCATTTGTTTGGTTGAAGAGCATGCACGCGATGTCTTTGAGGAGGCAATCTGCATGCATTGAGAGCATTTTTTTCTATGAAAAAGCTCAGCTCTCGTTCACCTCTCTTTCCCAGGAAAAAAAAAGGAAAAAAGGCAGCCATCTGCTTCCCGCGATTCAGGACCTGTCGCTGCTGAGGCACAGAGGAGAATGAGTTTGTGAGAATACAGGTGGATCTGTCTGAATGGTTTAAAGAAGGACTTTCCCCTTCGCGCTCGTTTTGGCAGTGGACGAGAGAGAGCCTCGGGAGGATGATGTTATATCTTTAACACTTTCTGATACTGAGGTTAGTGCTCTGCAGGGTTTTTATCCAGGAAAAGCAGGAGATATTTGAGGATGGTGAAGAAGATGAAGCTGAGGCTGAGCCTTCTCAATTCTCCTGCAATTCTTTCTGTGGGGAGACATCCTCTCTTAATCTCCCTCCTCGCCATCTAAGGCCCTTCAAGAAATACATCTCGCTTAAATGGCAAGGCATAGGCAGTAGCAGGTCAGGCTGTGGCTTTATTATACACGATGGTGGTGCTTCAAGCATATCAGATTGATCTGCGAAGAGACCTGGATAGATCAGGAGAAAGGCCCTCGCATCAGGTAGCCACGCCGCACCACGGACCTCGTCCTTGCTACCAAGCAGACCTCCTCCACCATGGGCAGGACTATGGCAGCCATGGTGGCAGCAGAGAGATGTCTGTGGATGAACCTGGCAGACATCGGGAAGAAAGAAAAGACTTTCTTCTCAATGGTCAGGCTTCGCCTTCTGAACTTATCGGTATTTCCATTTAGACGGTAACTGAGAGGTTCAGGGAGACGGAGGCACGCTCTGCTGCTTTTAAATCCTTCGTTCCACGAAGGTCCAGGTCTGAGCCCAAACAACATAGGGGTCCTGGCCTCGTCCGAATCAGAGCCCTTACCGAGCTATCTACTCCTTCCCTTTAGGGATTTTTAACTTCTGCATTTATCCTCCCCTTCGTAATTCCCCTGTACCCACCAGCTCTCCACTTGATCAAGGTTAGGTGGAAACCTCTCACATAACAGTCTCCTATGCTAGGCCTATAATGTTTTTGGCTGGTTCTATGTTCATAGCAACCACCCTACTTATGGTCCTGACTAAAAGGATGCGCCCCTTGAGCGGGGCTCCAGCACAGGAGGGTGAGTGAGTATGTAACCCTTTCTGTATATACTTATGTGTATTAAATTGCTGGTGATGTGTCTACTAATAAACTCTATGAGTTTCCTTTGCAGTGCTCAGTTACAGTGTTTACTAAACACTCCTCAGCAGCAGCCATCCGGCTTCATGTTCCGGTATTAGGCGGCTGAGATCACAGGTTTCTGCGGGAGCCTCCTTGATCATCAGGCCTGGCACAGCACTGCAGGGAATTTTATGGATGCCCCTGAGGGGTCTCCTGGCCACTTAGTTTTGCTGTCGCATCCAGCGGGAAGTGGAGGTGGCTGTTACAGATGTCTTCTGGTATATGCTGCCTCAGGTGATGCTCCCCGCACCAAAGGTTTGTAAAATTTGAGCTTGCCTCTCCTGTGCGGTTCAGCACCTCTTCGGTGCTTAGGAACCTTTAGATACACACGCTAAGCTCTGTGTACTTTCTGAAAACCACATGGTGGTCAGTGTGCACGTGAACACTTTGCGCACTTTCTAAAATCCACGTAAGTGGTAAGTGTGCACGCAAGACTCTGCGAACTTTCTGAAATCCTGTACGGTAAGGGTTACGCTCTGCCTCGTTCCCTTTCTTGAGGTGATTAGACCTTGGTTCCTTGGGCTCCATTCAGCCAGTGTGCATTTGTTTATACACTTCAAACATCGCTATCCTCATGAGGGGCTATTTGGGCGATTCTCGTGGTAGTTTAGCAGTGCTCCCCTTTTCCAAGAAGGGTCAGCTATGAGTGCGCTACTCTGAGCTCGGAGTTCTCCTCTCATATGAGACTGAGTTCTCTGATTTTACACAGAGCGCTCCAGTATTATTTCCACAGATTGAGTTGATGACTCTCAGACATACTGTTTTGAGATGCACCATTCCATCTATGAGCTGCTCTATCAGAGTGCCACGAGAACCCTTCCTTAGAACAGTATTTGAACATCCATGCTATGGTAAGTGTGCAAGTGAAGTCTTTGCACACTTTCTGAAATCCACACTGTGATAAGTTCGCACGCTAGTATTCTGCGTTCTTTCTAAAATCCTATATGGTGAGGGCTTCACGTGGTTGCTTTTTGCCCTTTCTTGAGTTGGTAAAAGCCCCGTTCATCTTGGGCGCCACTCCACCTATATATCATCGGATACCTATCTAAACAGGGTGTTGCTACTAGAGATCTGTTGAGACAGCTCTTTCAGCAAGCTTATGCGAAAGCTAGCAGTAGCCCCTGTGTGACAGGCAAGACTTGGTATAAAAGGCTAGGTTCTTAGCCGTTTACCTTTAAAGGGATCTTTCCTGATTCAAAGTCTTCAGCTCTACCCGGGCCGAGGACCTAACAATTAAGTTTGGTATGTAGCTTAGGCCTTTGGCTGTAAGGGGTACTGTCACAGACACCCATCTAAACGCCGCAGGGGCAACTCCCATGGAAATGGTAGAGTTGGTACTTCATGTTCACCACGATCCTGGCCTGCACTCCCCTCAGCATGGCGGTGTGGGTATACTGTTCCCCATAGCGACCCCTAGAGGACACAGTTTGAAGTTCCCTTGAAAGGGAACATCTCAGGTTACGAATGTAACCATGGTTCCCTGAGTAGGGAACGAGACACTGCGTCCTCTACCTCCCTGCCATGCTTTGGCTGCAAGCTTCAGACAAAGAAGTGAATGACGTGTAACACACAACTTTAACTAAAAAAAGCATTAAACTATCATGTGATATATGATGTACAGTCAATAATTATCAATAACATTTTATCACCCAGGCCTATTTTCGAATATTAATTACACATCAAATATTTGACTATCCATGGACACCCCTAGAGGAAAAACACAGGGAGAACATGCAAACTCCACACAGCAAGGTTTTCAGATCAGCCATGAACCAGGGACCTTAGCGCCATCTGAAACTGAGCTTGTGTAGCCAAACACATTTGCATTCTCATACGCAGAAGAAGGAGCTTTGAGTTTCTCCCATCTTGTCCAGTAGGTCACTTTAAATAAACTGTGTCCAGTCAAATCTGACTTACCGAGGTGTTCCCTGAGGCTTTCAGTGACGGCCACCTGCTGTCTGAGGGAGTCCAGCGATGCCCGGAGGTTTGGGAGCTCTTCATTCAGTTCAGAGCCCAGAACGCCCCGCAGATCCCTCAGTTCACGCTGAACGCTGCAGATCCGCACTCGCTGCTCCTCTACAGACCTCTGCCACACAAACATAGAGACACAGCAACATCTGACTGTACCGAACAAGAACTATGTGCACATCCATGCATTTGGCAACTATTCCTTTAACTTGGTATGGTTTGTGAGAAATACAGAAGCCGTTTTTTCTAAAATTACAGGGCGATTAGCTGTGTTTCGCACTTACTAGTCTAGGGCTTCTTTACCTGTAAGGTAGTAAGTGTACTGTCACACAAGGTGATATCCCTGTCCAGATTGCTGACCACAAGACTTTTGTCCTTAAGTGCGCCCTGCTGGACTAACATATCCTGCTGCAGCTGCTCCACCTACAACCAGAGCCATTTGTGTAATATTACGTAGAGCATTTTTATTTATTAGCACTATTCAGCACCTAAGAACACAGCAGTGCCTTTTGGTCTAATTTTTATGTATAAGGAACCATTGTTTCAGAATTTATTTTCGTATTTTACAAAGAGCAAGTTTCATACCTGTTTCTCAAGTTTGGTGTTACTTTCCAGAACAAGCCGCACATGGGAACTGAACTCTGTGTTTTCATGAACTTGCACTTTCCCTCTTTTATCCTGAAGGAAAGAAAATAGTCAAAAGGGCTGATAAAAAGACACTTTTCCTTGCTTCAGGGTTAAATTATAATGTTTTCTTACTCTGAATGTGCAGCCATAGTTTTTATAAATGCAGTCAGTCTCCACTTCAAGACACTCATCAGCATGAGCTTGCAGCTGCAGTGGGGATCAACAAGCAGCCATGAGCAAATTAAAATATCTGTAGCTATTCATGGAGCTGCTAAGGAGCCATGTTGATGGAAAAATATGAGATAGGAGGACATTTTTTCTTTTAAATGGCTGCAAAACTTTTGCCTTATCCCGTGAACTGTTAATTAGCTCACAAATCTTTCATGTTCTTTCCAAACTTGGACAACGCAAAATGCGTAACTGGTTATGGACATAACATGAGGTGCGAGGAGAAACTAAATTTCAGTGCTTCTGCAAGTTTCTTGGAGGAAAGCAATTGTTTTAAAAAGCAAATGCATTGAAATATACCTTTCCCATCAGCAGGAAGGCTTTCACATATCTTTTAAACGGGTGGAAAATAATTATATTTATATTCTGCATTCGCCTGCACAGCTTTGTGTTCTTTCTCAAAACTATTGTGGTCTACTTGTAAAAAGTGACATTGTGAGGATAAACAAAATCAGATGGGAGGAAAAATATTTCAATGATTTGAGTTCTCATCTCTCTTTGTGTTTCCCTGAGAAATGTTGTGTTTGCTCACAAAATGTGGGAAGATACATTATATTTTGCTTTTGCAAGAGAACGCAAAGTTTCATAGGGGAACCGAACGTGAAACTTTTGTAAGTTAATGCAAACGCATTCAGATATGATTTGCTGTGGCCTATTTTTTTCCATCTTTGTGTCTCCTTAGGTGCTCCATATTAATCTGAAGAGAGCAATTTGCTGAAAGGCAGGACTAGATGCAGTGGAGTGAAGTATGTGACTGTGCCAGACCTGGTGTCTTCTGATCATCTGAGGACACTTGTTTGGACATGGGACTTGGATTTCAGGGCATGAGGTCTTCTGATGGGCCTGTGGTAGTTTAGAGGCAAGGTTAGGAACAAGCAGAGCTCTATGCAGTGCTGAGAGAGGGAAGCGGTCTGACCTGCAGCTGAGACGTGAGGAACGGCTGTCTGCAGTGAGGGCAGGACTCCAGGCGGAAGGAGCACACGTTCCTCTGGTGCTCCAGCAGGTTCCTGCGTAACACAGTGTCACTGCACCCTGAGTTGGTGCATCTCAGTGGTTCATACTGGCAAGCTTTGAGATGATCCTGAGAAAGAGACGTCGTACTGTGATCACTCAGGAAACTGATGCTTTTCATCATCATGTTACGTCATGTTTCACGCTTTACCTGAAGGTTGCATAAAGTAACCCTCTGTGTGCAGTCTGGGGCGTTGGTGCAGTACACCTCTAAGTTTAGCAGTTCTCTTTTACAGCAGTTGTCTTGAAAAATCTGCAAGCATTGGAGCTGCTATTCAGTAGAGTATAATGGCAAATAAAGCTACGCTTCGGATAAGTGCACATAAACAAGCATTTAAAATGCTATTGTTCTCACCTCTTCTGATTTAATAGGGATGCTGTCTAAAGGACATTTCGAACTTCCTCCATTTTCACTGAAGAGAGGAAGGTTTACACATTGGCAGATCATTTTAGATGATTTTGCATGCAATGCACTTTCAGCAGAAAAGTATGTTTATCTTTGCTGATATACATCAAATAGTTTAATTTATTTAAGAAATGAGTATCTCTTACATGTAGGCCCTGACGCACCGGGCGCAGAAGATGTGCCCGCAGCCCGTCTGGTGAGGGTTCAGGACGATCCCGCCGCAGGACGGGCAGATGAACTGCTGCTCTAAGCGCAGCACGAAGCGCAGCGTGCGATTGGTCAGAATGGCTTCCAGCTCCCATGACCTCATGAGCTCTGAGTTCTGCCGGGTCAAGCCGGGACACTCGTTCTCCTCCGCAGCCATGTGCTCTGACACAGAAACAGACAGGAGGAAACTGCACTCACAGATGCACCATTAAAGCTGATCCTCCAAAATCCTCTAATAACAGCTGCAACGGATATTACAGAGAAGCAATAAGGGTTAAATTAAGCAATTTATCACTCTTCTGCTCCAAGATCAATATATTTTAACATTTTTCTGGCTATAAAAATTTAGCATAGAAATTACGTGGCACCAATTTAAAGATATTTTATTATATATTTGTATTATATTTATATATTTTATTATATTACAATAACTGTTGATTTAAAAGTTTGCTTGAATATTGACAGTTAATATTAAAATAACTATGACAATTAAGTTAACATGGGGTGATTTTTTATTATTTGTTCTGCTTTAGTTTGGATGCAAGCATTTACCTTGTTTTATAAAACTTCTGAAATTAAAAAAGTTTTTTTTTTTTTTTTTTTTTTTTTTGTTCCCTTCAAAGTGTTTCAAACCAAATATGTTTTCTTAGGAAGACTGTTTTAATTGGTACTCAATTTAGGATCATCTTGCTTGTCCTCAATATCAAGCTCCATCCTGTTAGTCTTTTAAAGCCAGTTACTTTTCCTGTTTTACTAAATTACAAAAAATAACACCCTAATGTATGCTTACTTTCATTCTTTAAATTATATTTGTAACATCCATCCATTATGTAAGCCATCAAATTATAATGAAAAGGTTAAAGCATCGGAGCTTGATTTTCAAAAAGTCCAAAAGTCTGGTGAATCTTTTCATAGAAAAACTTCAACAAAGTTCATCGTAGTTATCACACCCTGACATTTTAGAAAATCACGTTTCGTTAATAAATGTGCTCTATTCAATCTAAAATGATAATTTTTCATAAAATGCATGTTACGAAGCTGAAAGTTACAGGTTAATTTGATTTGAGTTTTGCAAAACTACAAGGTGCTACAATGTGTAGAAGTGTGGACAAATATCCTTCTCCAATATCCATCTTTTCGATGATTAACTTAATTGTTCACTTATAAAATCGTTGACATTTCATATCACCCCAGCTTATAAACACCACAAAACTTGGAATCAAGGGATAAAAAGTAGACTTCAATATATCATTGCATAATTCACATCTTCGAAAAAATGTAATTATGGTAACAGAATGTGCGTGTATAAACCAGCGGACGCGTCTGTAGATAGTGATGCAGATATAGAGCACTCTGTTCCTGTGTGTGAGAGAGAGAGTGAAACACACGGGGGAATCCCCAGTGACACTATCAACTATAACATTTCACTGTCACACGCCTTTATAAAGTGCGCGCACTCACCACCCGAGACACGCTTATCGTGGAAACAACTCAACTAATGTTAACCATATATTTCACATTTAAACATTTACTTTCGCTTTACACTATCAGCAGTGAACTGTCATATCATTTTGAATATTTATTTTAAAATTCATGGGGCTACATACCTGAAGGTTGATGGCCTTAACAGCTCATTCTGAGTAATGTGATCCTGAATATGATCCCGAGTGTATCACTTGACAGCTCCTCGGCTCAGTGAGTGCGCAGCGCCGACGCGACGCACGCAGCACATCACGCTCATGTCGGGCGCGCTGCCACGCGATTAAAGTGAGCGGAAAACGGACTGACCAATCCTAGCGCGGCGAGGGCTGGGCTCATGAATATTTATTAGGTAGCGTCACAGGACCGTTACCACGGAACGTCAGCGTGACCTAATGAATATTCATAAAGGAAGCCTTGGTTTCTTAATTTCTTGAACGGAAAGTGCACCGCAGGAAGTTAAGAGATACTAAATTAAATATCCTATAAATAGAATACGCTTAAGAGGCTGAGACACACTTCAGTGCCTCTTTAAGATGAAGTAGGAAAGGATACGTCAAGTAAACACTTCAGCGTATAAATGCTATATTAAATGAAAATGAAATTAAGAGTCTGTTTTAATGATGAGCATGACACTTCACATATTAACATGCTTTAGGTACAAATGTATATTTTATATATATATATATATATATATATATATATATATATATATATATATATATATATATATATATATATATATATATATATATATATAAAACAGAGGTACTAAAGAGAGTATCACCCCCTACCCATTAAAAAAATAAATACATTCAGAAACCTTTCTTAATATCATCAGAGATTGTTTACTCTTTAAGACATTTAGCAATTTTCAATATGCAACCAAACTGCATACAGTAGAATCTGCACTTTTTCTGATGAAATAATCATACCAGTACAAAAAATAAATAAATAAAAATAATATGTGCCAGGAGCACTGCTACACATATTAAAAATCTAGTTAAGATTTCAAAAGACTTCTAAGAAACTACCAAGAAAATAAGAAATTATGAATGATCAAAATGGTACAGAAGTGAAAAGTGTTTACACAGTGACTGTTTGCATGCACAAGAATATTCCATTATTAATCAGTCATATTATGATTATGTAATTGTCGTGTATAAGCATTTAACACCATCATAACCAGATTAACATTTTGGTTTTTAGAAATCTGAATAAGGCCGTGTGTCTATTATAAGCAGCATTTTGAGTCCCATAAATACCTTAAAAACATTGTGAGTTAACATCTGCACACCCAAACAAAGGTAATGCTGGACTATACAGCTGTGAGGAGGAATCTATTAATGCGAAATATTATTGGAGCAAAACTACTTCTTAAATTAACATTTGACGAAGAAGAAATAGCTTTAAAAAATATGTCATGACACATTTCTTCTTATGTTATTGTGTAATATTAAGAACATCACCAAAAACTTAAATGGCAAGAGGATCCCCATAGTTTCCAGAAGAGAATAAAGGGGAACGAATGTAGATTTGTTTATTCTGTTAATGCTTATTACATGCACACAGTAATATTCAGAGCTGTGGATTATGTAAACATCTTTTCAGAATAAAGGTTTAAATAGACCTTTAACTGGAAAATGATGTGCACTAAACCACGATCTGATCAACTGATCTCTGATCCCCAGTTCAGGATCCTGCACTTTACAGGGTGGAAAAAGGGTAATGCTACTGTACATGCTAAAGTCTGATTAACAAATGACACATCACTAAAGAGGCAGCTTAGTGCACCGGTCAGCTTAGTGCTGGTTGGAAAATGTGGATCATTCACACTTTCCTGCAAGTCAGACAGGTTTATAAACAATCCCAATTCAATCGGAATGAATAAGGTTGTTATTATAAAAATACGTGTTTTGTAATCAAAAGGGACTAAAGTACAGTCAGGTCCATAAATATTGGGACATCGACACAATTCTAATCTTTTTGGTTCTATACACCACCACAATGGATTTGAAATGAAACGAACAAGATGTGCTTTAACTGCAGACTTTCAGCTTTAATTTGAGGGTATTTACATCCAAATCAGGTGAACGGTGTAGGAATTACAACAGTTTGTATATGTACATCTCACTTTTTAAGGGACCAAAAGTAATTCATCCCTGGTGATGCTCTGCCAGGCCTCTACTGCAACTGTCTTCAGTTCCTGCTTGTTCTTGGGGCATTTTCCCTTCAGTTTTGTCTTCAGCAAGTGAAATGCATGCTCAATCGGATTTAGGTCAGGTGATTGACTTGGCCATTGCATAACATTCCACTTCTTTCTCTTAAAAATCTCTTTTACATCACCAGGGATGAAACCCAGCGTACGCTGATGTCTAATTGATCTCCAGACTTCAGGCTGTAATTGACTGAAAAGGATTTGCAACCAAGTATTAAAAAATGAAAGTTTGATTTATGATTGTTAATCTGTCCCATTACTTTTGGTCCCTTAAAAAGTGGGATGTACATGTACAAACTGTTGTAATTCCTACACCGTTCACCTGATTTGGATGTAAATACCCTCAAATTAAAGCTGAAAGTCTGCAGTTAAAGCACATCTTGTTCGTTTCATTTCAAATCCATTGTGGTGGTGTATAGAACCAAAAAGATTAGAATTGTGTCGATGTCCCAATATTTATGGACCTGACTGTAGTTTTTGGTATCCATGTCCAGTTAAAAAAAATAAAAGTATGACAGTAAGGAGTTTCTATGCTTTTCATTAGCAATTAAGTATGAGATTATATAAGAGCACTTTGATGGCAAGAGGATTCAGACAGGTGATTTTCTGTCAGTCTGTAGCACCAAATATAAAAATATGAAATTCGTAAAAATGACACAACACAGTAATCAACCACAAACACAGATGAACAACAGAATGACAGTCAAACACCATTTACAGAGGTCTGCCTTTACATAATAACAGATAGTAATGAACACAATATATTCAAGACAAAGTACAACATTGTCACATGATTACTAAATCTAGAATAAAAAAAAGATTAAATAAATAGAATGTTACATAACTAATATATACAGGTTTAAAACAATCTTTTCTAGTATTCCGAATGAGAATGGCTAATGGATGGGCGTGTCGGATGGGATGCCTTGCAGAGAGGGCGTCAGTGTAGAGCAGAGGAGGCCGTGTCGGACGGGATGCCCAGCAGAGAGGTGTCAGTGTAGAGCAGAGGAGGGCTTGTCGGACGGTATGCATAGCAGAGAGGGCGTATTGGATTTGATGCCCAGCATAGATGGCATCAGTGTAGAGCGGAGGAGGGCGTATCGGACGTATGCCCAGCAAAGAGGGCATCAGTGTAGCGAAGAGGAGGGCGTATCGTACGTATGCCCAGCAGAGAGGTGTCAGTGTAGAGCGGAGAAGGGCGTGTCGGACGGGATGCCCAGCAAAGAGGGCGTCAGTATAGAGCGGAGGAGGGCGTGTCACACAGGATGCCCAGCAGAGAGGGCGTCAGTATAGAGCGGAGGAGGGCGTGTCACACGGGATGCCCAGCAGAGAGAGCGTCAGTGTAGAGCGGAGGGCGTGTTGGACGGGATGCCCAGCAGAGAGGGCGTCAGTGTAGAGCAGAGGAGGGAGTGTCGGACGGGAACCCCAGCAGAGAGTGAATCAGTGTAGAGTGGAGGAGGGCGTATCGGATTCGGTGCCCAGCAGAGAGGGCATCAGTGTGGAGCGGAGGAGGACGTGTCGGACGGTATGCACAGCAGAGCGGGCATCAGTGTAGAGCAGAGGAGGACGTGTCGGACGGGATGCCCAGCAGAGAGGTGTCAGTGTAGAGCAGAGGAGGGCGTGTCGGACGTATGGCCAGCAGAGAGGGCATCAGTGTGGAGCGGAGGGCATGTCAGACGGGATGCCCAGCAGAGAGGGGCGTCAGTGTAGAGTGGAGGAGGGCGTGTCGGACGTATGCCCAGCAAAGAGGGCATCAGTATAGAGCGGAGGAGGGATGTCGGACGTATGCCCAGCAGAGAGGTGTCAGTGTAGAGCAGAGGAGGGAGTATCGGACGTGATGCCCAGCATAGATGGCATCAGTGTAGAGCGGAGGAGGGCGTATCGGACGTATGCCCAGCAGAGCGGGCATCAGTGTAGAGCGGAGGAGGGCGTGTCGGACGGGATGCCCAGCAGAGAGGTGTCAGTGTAGAGCAGAGGAGGGCTTGTCGGACGGTATGCATAGCAGGGAGGGCGTCAGTGTAGAGCAGATGAGGGCGTATCGGATTTGATGCCCAGCATAGATGGCATCAGTGTAGAGCGGAGGAGGGCGTATCGGACGAATGCCCAGCAGAGAGGGCATCAGTGTAGCGCAGAGGAGGGCGTATCGGACGTATGCCCAGCAGAGCGGGCATCAGTGTAGAGCGGAGAAGGGCGTGTCGGAAGGGATGCCCAGCAGAGAGGTGTCAGTGTAGAGCAGAGGAGGGAGTGTCGGACGTGATGCCCAGCAGAGAGTGCATCAGTGTGGAGCGGAGGACGTGTCAGACGGGATGCCCAGCAGAGAGGGGCGTCAATGTAGAGTGGAGGAGGGCGTGTCGGACGTATGCCCAGCAAAGAGGGCATCAGTATAGAGCGGAGGAGGGATGTCGGACGTATGCCCAGCAGAGAGGTGTCAGTGTAGAGCAGAGGAGGGAGTATCGGACGTGATGCCCAGCAGAGAGTGCATCAGTGTAGAGCGGAGGAGGGCGTATCGGATTCGGTGCCCAGCAGAGAGGGCATCAGTGTGGAGCGGAGGAGGGCGTGTCGGACGGGATGCCCAGCAGAGAGGTGTCAGTGTAGAGCAGAGGAGGGCTTGTCGGACGGTATGCATAGCAGAGAGGGCGTCAGTGTAGAGCAGATGAGGGCGTATCGGATTTGATGCCCAGCATAGATGGCATCAGTGTAGAGCGGAGGAGGGCGTATCGGACGTATGCCCAGCAGAGATGGCATCAGTGTAGCGCAGAGGAGGGCGTATCGGACGTATGCCCAGCAGAGCGGGCATCAGTGTAGAGCGGAGGAGGGCGTGTCGGACGGGATGCCCAGCAGAGAGGTGTCAGTGTAGAGCAGAGGAGGGCTTGTCGGACGGTATGCATAGCAGAGAGGGCGTCAGTGTAGAGCAGATGAGGGCGTATCGGATTTGATGCCCAGCATAGATGGCATCAGTGTAGAGCGGAGGAGGGCGTATCGGACGTATGCCCAGCAGAGAGGGCATCAGTGTAGTGCAGAGGAGGGCGTATCGGACGTATGCCCAGCAGAGCGGGCATCAGTGTAGAGCGGAGAAGGGCGTGTCGGAAGGGATGCCCAGCAGAGAGGTGTCAGTGTAGAGCAGAGGAGGGAGTGTCGGATGGGATGCCCAGCAGAGAGTGAATCAGTGTAGAGCGGAGGAGGGCGTATCGGATTCGGTGCCCAGCAGAGAGGGCATCAGTGTGGAGCGGAGGGCATGTCGGACGGTATGCACAGCAGAGCGGGCATCAGTGTAGAGCAGAGGAGGACGTGTCGGACGGGATGCCCAGCAGAGAGGTGTCAGTGTAGAGCAGAGGAGGGCGTGTCGGACGATATACATAGCAAAGAGGGCATCAGTGTAGAGCAGATGAGGGCGTATCGGATTTGATGCCCAGCAGAGATGGCATCAGCATAGAGAGGAGGGCATGTCGGATGGTATGCAAAGCAGAGAGGGCGTCAGTGTAGAGCGGAGGAGGCCGTGTCGGACGGGATGCCCAGCAGAGAGGTGTCAGTGTAGAGCAGAGGAGGGCGTGTCGGATGGTATGCACAGCAGAGAGATCGTCAGTGTAGAGCAGATGAGGGCGTATCGGATTCGATGCCCAGCAGAGAGGGCGTCAGTGTAGAGCAGAGGAGAGCGTGTCGGACGGGATGCCCAGCATAGAGGGCATCAGTGTAGTGCGTGTCGGACGAGATACCCAGCAGAGAGGGCGTCAGTGTAGAGCGGAGTAGGACGTGTCGGACGGGATGCCCAGCAGAGAGGGCATGTCAGAAGGGATGCCCAGCAGAGAGGTAGGCGTGTCGGACGGTATGCCCAACACAGAGAGAGAGTCAGTGTAGAGCGGAGGAGGGCATGTCGGACGGGATGCCCAGCAAAGAGTGCATCAGTGTAGTGCGTGTCAGACGGGATGCCCAGCAGAGACGGCGTCAGTGTAGAGCGGAGTAGGGCGTGTCGGACGGGATGCCCAGCAGAGAGGGCATGTCAGACGGGATGCCCAGCAGAGAGGTCGGCGTGTCGGACGGGATGCCCAACAGAGAGAGAGTCAGTGTAGAGCGGAGGAGGGCGTGTCGGACGGGATGCCCAGCAAAGAGGGCATCAGTGTAGTGCGTGTCGGAGGGGATGCCCAGCAGAGAGGGCATCAGTTTATTGCGTGCCGGACGGGATGCCCGGCAGAGAGGGCGTCAGTGTAGACAGAGTAGGGCGTGTCGGATGGGATGCCCAGCAGAGAGGGCATGTCAGACGGGATGCCCAACAGAGAGAGAGTCAGTGTAGAGCGGAGGAGGGCGTGTCGGACGGGATGCCGAAAGTTTGACTTGCCATGAGAGTGCGCTAACAAGGTGACGCCGTGAGACCACCTCGATGAGCGTTATCTTTCTGATCATAGCCCTCCAGCTCAGGTGAGTTTTCCATTTCTGCCTGATTTCCATACAGAGATAAAAAGAAATGGAAGAGGCCATTTTCTTCTCGCATCCATCAGTTTCGGCATAAGAGTTGTACTGACATCGAGGCGATGCGCGAAAACGGCTATGGGAGAATGCCCCCTTGTAGAAAGAGCATCCTCTCTTAATCTCCCTCCTCGCCATCTAACCCCCTTCAGGAAATACATCTCACTTAAATGGCAAGGCATACGTAGCAGCAGGTCAAGCTGTGGCTTTATTACACACAATGGTGGTGCCTCAAGCATATAAGACTGATCTGCTAAGAGACCTGGACAGAGGCGAGGGCCTTTCTCCTGATCAAGTAGTCGCGCTGCACCACAGATCTCTCTCTCCGTGCTACCAAGCAGGCCTCCTCCGCCATGGGCAGGACTATGGCAGCCATGGTGGCAGCAGAGAGACGTCTGTGGATGAACCTGGCAGACATCGGGAAGAAAGAAAAGACTTTCTTTGCAAATGCTTAGGTATCGCCTTCCGAACTTTTCGGTATCTCCGTTGAGATGGTGATCGAGAGGTTCAGGGCGATGAAGGCATGCTATGCTGCTTTCATTACACTTAACATTTAATTATTTAGCAGATGCTTTTATCCAAAGTGACTTCCAAATGAGAACAATAGAAGCAATCAGAACAACAAGAGAACAACAACAGTATATAAGTGCTATGACAAGTCTCAGTTAGTCTAGTACAGAACACATAGCCAAGGTTATTATTATTATTATTATTTTAATATATGAAAGACAAGAAAAGTCCTATTATTAGTTGGTTAAGTGCTGGCGAAAAAGAGGAGTCTTTAGATGTTTCTTGAAAATGAGTAAAGACTCAGCTGTATGAATTGAGATTGGGAGGTCATTCCACCAGCAGGGCACAGTCCAGGAGAAGGTCTGTGAGAGTGATTTTGAACTTCTTTGGGATGGCACCACAAGGCATCGTTCACTTGCAGAGTACAAACTTCTGGAGGGCACATAAGATTGAAGACTTTCAGATCCTTCATTCCTTCATTACAGAAGGCTAGTATCGCGACTCAAGCCCCCCCAGGAATCGTGGGTCACAAGGAGGTAAGCAGAATCTAAGGGATGTTCTCCAGATGAGGCATCAGCGTTCTCATCTGAATCAGAGCGATACTTACCATCTACTCGTTCTCTTTGAGGGTTTCTACATCTGCCTTTATCCTCCCCTTCCTAAATCCCCTGTAAAACCAGCTCTCCACCTGATCGAGGATAGGTGGAAACCTCTCACATAACAGTCTCCTATGCTGGGCCTATAATGTTTTTGGCTGGTTCTAAGTTCATAGCAACCACCTTACTGATGGTCCTGACTAAAAGGAGGCGCCCCTTGAGCGGGGCTCCAGCGCAAGAACCAGGGTGGGTCAGTATGGTCCATTCTGTATTTACTTATATGTATGTATGTATATATGTATTAAATTGCTGGTGGTTATGTGTGTACTAATCTTCTTTGTGTTTCTTTGCAGTGCACTTTCTGAAATCCTGTACGGTAAGGGTTACGCTCTGCCTTGTTCCCTTTCTTGAGATGATTAGACCTTGGTTCCTTGGGCTCCATTCAGCCAGTGTGCATTGTTTATACACTTCAAGCAGCGTTTCCCTCTAAATGAGGGGCTATTTGGGCAATTCTTGCGGTAGTTTAGCAGCGCTCCCCTTTTCCAAGAAGGGTCACCTATGAGTGCGCTACTCAGAGTTCTCTGTTTTCCCCAGAGCGCTCCAGTATTATTTCCACAGATCGAGTTGATGACTCTCAATCATACTGTTTTGAGATGCACCATTCCATCTATGAGCTGCTCTATCAGAGTGCCACGAGAACCCCTCCTTAGAACAGTATTTGAAAATCTATGCTATGGTAAGTGTGCACGTGAAGTTTTTGCACACTTTCTGAAATCCACACTGTGGTAAGTTTGCACACTAGTATTCTGCGTTCTTTCGAAAATTCTATATGGTGAGGGCGGTTGCTTCGTGCCCTTTCTTGAGTTGGTAATAGCCCTGTTAATCTTGGGCTCCACTCTACCCATGTATCATCGGATACCAATGTAAGCAGGGTGTTGCTACTAGAGATCTGTTGAGACAGCTCTTTCAGCAAGCTTATGCAAAAGCTAGAGGTAGCCCCTGTGTGACAGGCAAGACTTAGTATAAAAGGCTAGGTTCTTAGCCGTTTACCTTTAAAGAAATCTTTCTTGATTCCAGGTCTTCAGCTCTACCCCGGGCCGAGGCCCTAACAATTAAGTTTAGCTTAGGCCTTCGGCTGTAAGGGGTGCTGTCACAGACAGCCATCTAAACGTCGCAGGGGCAACTCCCATGGAAATGGTAGAGTTGGTACTTCATGTTCACCACGATTCTGGCCTGCACTCCCCTCAGCATGGCGGTGTGGGTATACTGTTCCTCATAGTGACCCCTAGAGGACGCAGTTCAAAGTTCCCTTGAAAGGGAACGTGTTATGTTACGAATGTAACCATGGTTGCCTGAGTAGGAAACAAGACACTGCGTCCTCTACCTCCCTGCCGTGCTTTGGCTGCAAGCTTCAGACAAAGAAGTGGATGATGTGTTCTCCCGGTGCCTGTTTATAGTCGTGCCGGTAGTGACGTCACAGGCTGTCGCCGGCCAACAAGTTGATGTTTTTTCAATGTATGCTTCAGACACGGGTCATGAGATGTTCCCCAAAGCAACCCCTAGAGGACGCAGTGTCTCGTTCCCTACTCGGGGAACCATGATTACATTCGTAACCTGAGACATTAATGGGTATACAACAGAAAACTATAGTTTGAATTTAATTATTGGATCAATATTTGATATGTATTTTTTTATATGTAGAAAAATTTAGATAAATAAGCAAGAGCTTCCGCTTATATCTTTTTCAGTGAATATGTGTATTGTGGAAATGTATTAAATAATTTGTTAAATTGTTGTTGATATCAGATAAATGTGTGAAGGGGAAGGAAAACATAAAAAATAGTCTTCACAGGCTTTGTCTGGCATTCATCGTTTTCAAAATGATGTGTTCCCCATCGTTGTGATTATTTCGGAGACTCCTGGCGCACCTGTCGCTTCAGGGACACCAGCTCCATGTCCAGCTGATGCAGGACAGAGTTAACAGCACTGGAGCAGCTGGACACGGCCACCATGCCTCCTGTGTGAGGTACATGCCTTTGGGAGGGCGGCACCTGGAGCGCTGGCTGTGGTGACGGTGCTGCAGCGTCTGGTGCTCTCTCCGTCCCAGAGCAATTCTGGAGCTCAGCATCGGAGGCTCTACAGGACTCTGTCAGGAGGAAAAACAAACCCCTGCATTGAGACACTGGAAAAAGATGAGATATAAACAGCTTTTACATACCTTTGAATACATGAAATAATTTAAATACGCATTCATAACAAATTGACATTACCTCCTTCTTGGTCTCTTTCGTAGGGTCATAGTCGCTGTCGTTGGCCTCAACAGGGTTGGTGTCTTCCATCTCTTCCTCAATATTAAGTCAAAAATAAAAATACTAGAAACCCTAAAAACTTGAATCATCTTGTAATTGAGCTCAAAGATCAGAAACGAGGCAAGTGAACAGACAGATGACCTTTCATCTGGATTACTCCGGTTCGCCAGCTTTCGTGCTTGTCGGTCCATCAGGCTCGTCCGGGACCGCGTTTTCTTCCACGAATAGTAGTACTTCACAAGACTGGATATGGATTTGTCTGGCAACTACAATCAATTATCAAAATCAAGAATATTTAAGGTAAAATATAACATTGTAAATAATGATGTTGCCAGGTTTTATGAAGAGACGTATCTGATGACTTCAAGAGGGTGAATCTCACAAAGAGACGTTTATACCAAAATAAAATGCCATTAACAAAAAAGTGAATTACATTTTACATTAATAATATTTTTATTTTTTAGAGATCAAGGCTGCAATTATTTGATCAAAAACACAGTAAAACAGTAACAGTGAAATATTATTAATTTAAAGAACTGTTTTCGATTTAATAAATATGAAAATGTAGTTTATTGTGATCAAAGCTGTATTTTCAGCATCATCACTCCAGTCTTCAGTGTCACATGATCTTCAGAAATCATTCTAATATACTGATTTGATATTCAGTTATTAATAATGTATTATCTTATTGGTTTTTGGTCTAAAACCGAATGCATTTTTTTCTGGATTCTTCAATAGAAACAACGGGAAATGTTTAATGAACAGCAATTATTTGAAAGCAGCAGCACAACTGTTTTCAACATTTATAATAAATCATCATATCAGAATGATTTCTGAAGATCATGTGACACTGAAGACTGGAGGAATGATGCTGAAAATACAGCTGCACATCACAGGAATAAACTACATTTAAACAGAATGGTTATTTATGTAACACTTTACAGCATTGCTTCAAAGAAAAGAAAATATTTAAAAACATTAAAATGGAAAATAGTTTTTTTTTTTTAAATTGTAATTATATTTTATAATATTAGTATTTATTACTGTAAAATATTATAATAATGATATTATTTCTGAATACAGTATTAAGATAAATCTTTCACAAACATAAAAACAAAACAAAAATCGTAATTATTTAAGTTTTGTCCAGTGGTTTAAATAAGTATACTGTATAATTACAAATTTAATTCGACACTGTAACTATGATAATTATGCACATGACCTTAACGCAAATTTTTATGAGATTTTATTCTATTGGCAAGGCTTATATATATATAAGCCTTGCCAATAGAATAAAATCTCATATAAATTTGCATTATATATATATATCTATATATATATCTATATCTATATCTATATCTATCTATCTATATATATATATATATATATATATATATATATATATATATATATATATTATTTTTTATATATTATTTATATATTATTACAATGAGCAATATTTGTTTTGCTGTCTTGAATTTAAATTAGCATAAAATAAATGCTATGAAAAATTACTGTATTACAATAACAATACAATAATTGTTTAAAATTTAAAATTAACTAAAAATAATAATAATAAAAAAAACACACACAAACCTGGATGCATTATAACAATAATAATAAATGAGAAAATTATCTCTGCATTATGGTTATTAGAAATTGTTGGTAAATATTGGTACTTTTTAAAAATTACCCAACGCAAAAACTATTTTTGTTTACATTATCTCTCATGCACTAGCAGTGCAGACTCACCATCTGCTGGATTCGATGGAAGCTCTTCCCATGAAAACTGAATGCTTGCTCAAACAACACCCTGTCCTCCACCGTCCACTCATCAGGGAAGGGTGTGAAGTTCGGCAGATCAGCAAGGGACTTCTCGATGCTGTGTTTATGCCAGAAGAGCATGCCGAGAGCCTGTGGAGCACAGAAGACACACACACATTAGTGATCACTGAAAACAAGTGATCGTTGAAGACCGCACTCTCATTATAGCCATGCTTTTCTTTCGCAATCGCAATGTACTCATACACTAAGGGGAAAATAACACAGACACGAATAAACTGCATGATGCTTTCTCCAAATAATTAAATGACAAAAAAGAAACCGCAAATACTTACATTTAGAGTCAACTATTGTGTGATGTGGAGACCAGACCAACATGCCACCGTTGTCTTTATCACTGAATTTTGTGGAGCCTATAAAATTACAACAAAAAGTGAGTGTTACAAGTGTAAAAAAATAAATAAAATTAATTATAAAATAATATACACTAAAATTAACATATTCCTTCAAATGTAAAACTATGTTACAATTCAAATACAATACTTTAATTCTGCTTTCTAAATTAAACCTATTTTTAGAGTAATCATTCACAAACATTCTGGGAATAAAGACACAAAAGATGTATTCAGTGGATAAATCAGATTCCGTTTTCAATTTTGTACCCCACTTAGCTAAATCTATTAATTAAATAGTAATTTAAAAGCCATTCTCAATTCAGTTCTGAATAGCACACAAAACTTTGGAAATTTGAGACGTTATTGAACTTTTTGTTAAGGTTTAAAAAGGTGATTAATAAATTAGCAAAAAACAATAGGTTACTGTCGTAACCCCGGTTGTCTGAAACATAGAGTGGAGAGATCCACCTATGGGAAGGGCATCCGTACCTGACCTCTGCAGAAGCATCCAATTGCACCAAGTCTGGCTAGACAGACAGAAGCGCACAGCCAATGCCAGGTAAGGCCCTGCCCCCTTACCTAGTGGTATAATAATGGCTGCAGCGCTGCTATTCTCCAGTAAGTATATTCACTTCTCGTGTGGCAAGCGGGGCAAAGCTGGTGGATCTCTCCACTCGATGTTTCAGAGAACCGGGGTTACGACAGTAACCTATTGTTCTCTTTCATCATCTCGTGTTCGAGAACCACCTATGGGAGAGACATGGACAGCTCCCCGATTGTCCAATACACTCACAGTGAGGTTCTGAAAGCCAGAGAAGGACGGTCACCCCTAAGAGGCGGTGCCTGACACGTCCCATACTCATGAACCTGCAATACTGATGCACAATCGTGACTACTGTGCATATGCGGCACATGATTTTTTTTTTGCACCACACACATGATAACCAATGTGCACATAATTACACCCAGAAAAGGACTGTAAAAACATGCTTAGTGACAGGGATGTACATGGCCAGCCAGCCCATTCACTCCTTCATCACTTCTAACAGGGTTGCAGCGAAGGGCCAAGAAGACCCCACCCTTAAAACCGAATGTGCTACCGAGATACTGGTGACATCCAGCCGGTAATAATGCACAAAGGTATGAGGAGAAGCCCAACTGGCAGGGGAGCAGATGTCCTTTAGCGACACTCCCCTAAACAAAGCCCAAGAGGTGGCAATGCCCCTTGTGGAATGAGCTCTGATGTCCCCTGGTGGCTGCATTCCCTTTGATTCATAAGCCAAAGCTATAGCATTCACAAGCCAATGTGAGAGGCATTGCTTAGTAATAGGATTCCCTTCATGAGGGGGTGCCCATGAAATAAAGAGCTGGACGCTCTTCCGGAAAGCACTGGTCCTGTTCATATATGTTCGTAAAGCACGGATGGGACACAGAGCATTTAGCCTCTCATCCTCCGGGGAGGAAAAAGGTGGAGGGTGAAAAGCGGACAGCTCCAACACCTCCGAAGTGAACGCAGGGAAGCACTTCGGCATGAAGGCCGGATTAGGCTTAAGGGAAACCATATCTCCACTAAGAGAGAATTTAGTGCACGAGGGGTGAACCGAAAGTGCATGTAGCTCACTGACACATTTGGCTGATGCCAAGGCTAAGAGCAAAGCTGTCTTGAGGGACAGCAGCTTTAGGGAAATACTTCTAAGAGGTTTGAAAGGATATTGAGACAGAGCCTCCAACACCATGGAGAGATCCCACTCAGGAACAGTCCTCCTGATGACTGGCAAGCTGCGACGGGCACCCTTCATAAATCTGCGGATTAGAGGATGCTGCCCGACTGTTGAGCCCTCAAAGCCCACATGACAGGCCGAAATCGCAGCCAAGTAGACCTTAATTGTGGAAAAAGCGGCGCCACGGCTCAGCATATAACAGATGGATTATCTCCGCCAGCCATGGTGCTTTGGGCCACCTGGGTGCTTTCAGAATGAGAGACAGGCCCTGCCCTCTCACCCTGGCCAGTGTAGGAATTATCAGGCACAGGGGAGGAAAGGCATACAGCAGCACTGAGCCAGTGCATCTACCCCGAGGGGAGCGTCCACGTCCTTTAGCGAGAAGAACATAGAACAATGGTAGTTTTGGCACGAGGCGAATAGATCTACGTTTGCCTGTCCGAATCTCATCCATAACATAAATATATAAATGCATTTAATTATACCAAATCATCAAACTAATAAGAAGTAATTTTTATTCACAATAAATCAAATGCAAAAAGGAAAACACAAGACTTCTCATCAGGTGTTACTGCGTTGGGATGAATCACATGCTTCTCATTTTTATTGAATTAGATGGGGGAAGTTAATTTTTTATTACAGCTAGGTTTAAATACAGTAAATCACGCTTGATGGACAATAAAATGATTTTAAAAAATCTCCCAAGGAGAACGTATACAGATGTTTGGAGTAAATTGTGACAAATTTCGTCCAAAAATAACACACTGGAAAACAATAAACAACGTAAAACCATTCAAAATCCAAGTTTCTCAACAGACAGGGTATGAAAACCAATGTATGCTCTAATTAGTAGGCTACAGTTTGCTATTTATTTGATTCACACACGTGTTTAGTAGACTGCTTATTTTAACTTTCCATTCATAAACATGAACCGAGGTTTCACGGTGTTAATGTTTATGTGCTGATCGTCACAAGACTGCGAGGCATGTGATATTGATCAGACTGTTGAGCTCATTCGTGTAGATTATGACGAGCTCTTCAGGTGGCGCTCAGCGGCTCTGGAAGACCAGTCCTCGATCAGCCCGCATTCAAATCTCTAGCCGATCTTTGTCTTATGTACAACATTTGAACGTGATCACATTTAATCGTTTAAAACTTTTAAAAGTAATAATTAGTTCCTAGTATACAAATTAAAATAAGCCTCATCATCTTTATATAATGTTTTTTAAAAATTCTTGCTACATAAACTCAAACGACTGTGATTGGTTCATCCTGACCAGCGCTGAGAAAAGTAACAGCTTTCTCGTGATCACGCTCCGCTTTGTGTGACGCTTCAGCAGTAATCTTAACAATTTATTTTTACCTGAATAATGAAAGAGAGTAGGGCAAATAGCAACTAAATTAAAAATACACAATGAATAGTTAAAACGTTAAATTGATATTTCGACCGATCGCACCTGACCAATTAGAGACCGCTTCCGGGCTGTGAAACCACGCCCCCTTTAAATCCCAGTGTCGTGCGAATTGTTATTCTGTCACGTATTCTTCGTTTCTGCAGTCCTTCCGTGGTTCTTCCCAGACATGTAGACTCCTAGCCCCGCCGCAGAGATGGTCCACGTCTATAACTGTCACCCGTTCGCGTCCCAGCACATCGTGTCGGCGGAGCAGGAGCCCGGGCTGGTGTGCTGCGGCGGCGGGGCGCTGTTCGTCGTGAGCGCCGGAGGCTGCAGGATCGAGGCGTACGAGCTGCAGCGGGAGGGATGTCCGCTCATCTGCCGCTTCAGCAGCATGGGCTCCGTGCTCAGCATCCGCCACTGCGCCGCGGGTCAGTGCCAGCAACACAGCAGGACTGTACACGGAGTACTGGGACATCCGGCAGTGTCCCACGACTCGGTTTAGCATCCTTAAAAGAGTCTGGTTATCACGGAAATAATATACTCTAAAACAATGTACAGAAGTGTTTACTGAATGTCATGTTTTCGGACACTTAATTGCATGTTATTTGCATGCAGTTAAAGTTTAAAGTGCTTTTTGACCTACAGAAAATGTATTATAAATGTAATTTAATACTTTTTTTTGTTTTAAATATTGTTCAATTGTGATGCTGAATGCACTGACAGCCATTTAATATAATTTCTATTGAAACTTGTATGTCGTGTTTTGAAATTAAGTATATTAAAAAAAGTAAACTATAAATGTAATATTAAGTAACACAATACATATATAAAATATAATCAAGTACTTGTAAAGTATAATCAAGTAAGCTAATATGATAGTCAGCACATCAAAATAAGTGTGTTTCTTTAAAGCAGATTATTTACGATTATAATAAAACAATGATTTAAAATGGCATTTTAAGTAAAAAAAATGTAAATGAGAAATGATTTAAAGTGCAATTTTTAAAAGTACTTAAGAAACGTAGTCATGAGAGTACTCTTATTACTGCGTTTCTCATGTTTGTACCATGGTACATTAATTGTGCTTCATGTGTGCGACCGTGTTTGTGTTTTGTCTGTGTTTGCAGGGGACTACCTGGTGACCATCGAGGAGAAGAACAAGGCCACATATCTGCGGGCCTACACTAACTGGAGGTACCAGGCTGTGGAGAAGACTCGTGTTGGGGTGCGTCTGCTGGGTCACCTCCTGCGGGGCTCGTCCTTCCGAGGGACTCCCAAAGAGCAGATGGAGATTATAGAGATCCCTCTGTTCGAGCCGCCGCTGTGTATGGCCTGCTGCAGTCTTACCGGTGAGCACACTTCACACTGAAACTCTGTCTATTCTGTGTTCTGCTGCTTAGTGAATATAAAACAGCTGCTTTCTGTGTGAACATCTGTTTAAATGTAGTTTATTCCTGTGATGCTCCGCTGTATTTTCAGCATCATTCCTCCAGTCTTCAGTGTCACATGATCTTCAGAAATCATTATGATATGATGATCTACTGCTTAAGAAACATTTATTATTATCAATGTTGAAAACAGTTGTGCTGCACAATATTTTAGTGTAAACTGTGATACACTGTATGTTTCACGATTATTTGATGGATAGAAAGTTTAAAAGAACAGCCTTTATTTGAAACGGAAATCTTTTGTAACATAATAAGTGTCTTTACTTTTACTTTTGATCAATTTAATGAATGCTTGCTGAAAAAAAAAACTCTCTGACCACAAATTTCTGAATGGGATTGTAGTTGTAACTTTAAAAACGCTCAGACATCATTAAATATTTGTGTGCCGTCTGTTTCTGTTGTCTTGAGAGACAGGTGTGAAGGTGAGCAGTGAACACTTGATGTCCACAGGTTGAACAGAGCTCAGGAACGACCGAATCATTCCCCTGACACGTCGACTGAACTAAAACACATAGCTGTTCTCATAGACGTCAAAAGTGGCCACTCATAAGTCTCTATGATGCTTTCTATATCAATAACATTAACCACTCCAGTTTAACAGGATGTCCCTCAAACCATGAAGTCAACATACCAGTCTCAGTGTTTGCATTCATCAGGAAGTGAACCTCCCAGTGGTTTACTTATAGTTCACTCTGTGCACATTTAACTAAGAGAGAAACAGAAAATGCATACTTCACTTCACAGCTGAGTCCTGTTGCGTTGCTTTGGCAGGTGATCTTCTGGTGGGCTGTGCCAAGAGTCTGGTGGTCTTCAGTCTGAAGCGTCAGACGCTGAGCGAGCAGCTCTCTGTGCTGGACTTCGAGAGGGTCCTGATTCTTCACATCCAGGGCTGGAGCCCGTCTCAGGTGGCCTTCTGTGCTGGATACATAGCGCTTCAGACAGAGCTGGAGGTGCTGGTGATAAAGCTCACCCCGCGGCAGAAGAGCAGCGCCGCTGCAGAGGAGCACACACTGCTGCCAGAAGATATCATGAGTGAAACCAGCATCGATGAAGACGCAGGTAAAACAATTCGAGCCACAGGCTGTGTGCGTACTTGTGCACGCTTGCTTTCATTTTCTGATTTTCCATATTTTTTGTTTTAGAGATGGCAAAAGATGGATTCAGCCCGCTCCATGCACAAGAGGACTTCTTTCTGTTCCCGAGGCACCAGGAGATGCTGGGGAACGAAGCGCAGGAGTGTGGCATCTCTTTAGTCCTGGAGTGGACGGGTATGGAGGCAGAGAGCCAAGGGGACATGAGTGTGGTCTACGTCTTGTTCAGGTATAGTCAACATCTATAGATGAAGAGCTGCTCTCTGTCTGTCAGATGTCACCTCTCTAGTTTGCCCCGTCTAGGCGGTTTGCGCCGGATTTCTTTCAAGGTTGCAGCGTTGAGGAGACACACTTGCATTCCTTGCAGCTCCACCCCATGTTTACTGGTAAGTGAACACTGCGTGTGCTGCATCCGCTCGCCCTCAGCCCTTTCTCTTTTGGACTGAATGGTTTCCTCCTGCTTCTGAACAGGTAAACGGGAAGACGCCTCCATCTCCAAAGGACGGGAACCTACTTGTATGTTTGTTTTCTTCTCCTTGCCGAACACTGGCTACATGTACAGCCTGAAGAACACAGTGGAGCTCGTGTCCACCTACCAGTACCCAGAAAAGACCCATCAGGCTGTGCTCAGTGACCACTTCCTCTACATCATCACCAGGTCGGACAGACAAGCTCTTCCATTTATATTTAAACGTTTGTACTGAAGCAGTTTATATCATTTGGATTGAGTGAAAAGGTGAAGCAGATGAGTTGATTGTGGTTGTGTTTGCTGTAGGAGTGCTCTCCAGTGTTTCACTGTCAGATGCAGCGCTGTGGCGGCTCGGGTTGATGACCCATACATCGACACCACCATGAAGGTAAACCAAGCCATCATGTTTTTGAATATTATTCTCTTTTTTCACCTGTGACATGCCTTAATCTCAGTCGTTTAACTAAAATCAAAATTAGCCCATGATGTTCTCGTTTCTGATATTCCTCTTTTAGACGGACACAATCAGATTTATATTAAAAATGTCCTTGCTCTTCTGAGCTGTATAATGGCGGTAATGGTGGCCCTGTTTTTGAAGCTCAAAAAAGATCATGCATCCATCATAAAACTACAGACGCGCTGCAGTGGCGTTCCTGCGCAGAACACAGTTCATCGGTTAATCCGATATTACAAAACCGATAACCGATTATGGTAAAATGCTTAATTATCGAGGAAAATATGTGTAAATCGATGTATCGGCCGATCTCTATAAATATCAGTTGTCGCTCTATGTCTCCCAATGATATGTTCAAAAGCCTGATGTATTATCGCATTTCGACAAATGATGTAAAAAAAAAAAAAAAAAAAAAAAGAAGAGAGATATTTTCACACTTATATTAAAAGCCATTTACTGTAACTTGCTAATAAACTAACTCTCAGTCAGATGACAGAAGGCATGGGCGTGATTGTGTACAACAGGTTTTCCAGCAAAGTCTTAATCATGTTGATATTTTAGAGTATTGTGTATCAGATATGATACAGTAGGAAGTAGGGTTAAAACCTTAAAATTGTTCTGCACCGTTTGTTTTGTAAACTTAAATGATACATCATGTGGCTATTACTCTGCTATTATTACTTTACACCGGGTGTTCGATTGCTAGGGGGGTGGAAGTGTCCCAGACACTTCCTCTGAAGAAGAGACTTGATTCATATCTTTTTTTTTTTAAATAGCATGGTGGCTTACATTAGTGGAAGTCCTTTATTCTACAGAAATCTTTTTAAAACAAACCCCATTCAGTTGATGATCAGTGTGGTAAATTTGTGTGAAAAGCTAATGTAGCCGCACCCCTGGAAAGAGCTAAGGTTAGAGCCACTATCATCTTCATTGTGAATCCCGTCAGGCCTGTCCTCCCATCACCATGGAAGTGTGTGCTCTGAGGATCCAGCTCTTCATCGGCCTGAAGCTTCTCTGTCAGGACGGAAATCAGATCGTTCTCCTGACAGCAGCAGATGTGGACAGCAAAGAGGACACGGAGAGGACAGCGCGCAGAAACACGTATGTGTGTGTGTGTTCACAATCACTGCAGTTCAACACATTTATATCCTGATTACTAAAGCACCTTGGGAGCGTTTCTCATTTGGGTTCAGTTGAAGTTGAACGAATGATGCTGTTTGGTTTGTAGTTGTATCGTGGTGTGCTGTGTAAATGGGATTTAACTCTTATTGTAGTGAATCGAGGGAACACAGAGCCCTGACGGGCATTTTAGTAGCTGTAGGTCTAGAGCCGTCCTCATCGCCCACCCTGGAAAACCTTCTGTCCAGGTCCTTCCTGTAAGTTAGCGATTAGCATGATCCTAAGTTTGGACCTGTCTGAAGCAAACCCTAAAATTCCCCCTAACCCGCTGTGAGTGATACCTGCATGCGGCCGGTCGTAATCCATCTAACATCTCCGTTTTGTTCAGATGTGATAATCCAGTCATTGCAAAAAGATGCAAGCTTTCTCTGTGGCTCAGGACTTCCTCTTACTTTTATAAACCTTAAACGTATATAACGGACTTGAACCAGCCACAGCTAAACTAATCCCGGCAATTTATTGTACTTGTAATGAAGTAGTCCGTTACTGACACATGTAGAGCATGTTATTCCAATAGAAATGACTGGATTACGCCCTTAAAATTCAGCAAACTGTAAATGTGGCCGCATCTTAACTCTGCTAAACATGAGCAGTAAATGCATTAGTGATGTATGACTGTTATGCTCTTCAGATCCAGGAAGAGCTCTGTCTGCAAGCCTCCAGAGCCGTCTGACAGCGCTCACGGCTGGAACCTCTACGTCATCACGTCTGTGTCCACTCTGCAGCTCTACAGAGAAATAGTACAGTATCTCCAGCTGTCATATAGAGCAAAAACATTCAGATATCACACACGAGTGGACAGCCAAACCTTTGTAGAGGTCCTATATTATATTCTGGCCAAGAACTGTCCACATCGACAGAAGAAGAGTCTCTGACTGACGTGAAGAGTGACACAGTGCTGGGTTCATATGGCCCAAATAATCATATCTCTGTGTTTTTGGGCTGAAATGCAATATACATTATATATATTAGTATTTTCTATTATCTATTTGGAATAAAAAATAATATAATTATTATTAATTTATATATATATATATATACACACACACACACACACACACACACAGTATATATATCTATATAATTAATAATTATGTATATATTTTTTATTTTCTAATAACATCCATCCCAATTTTATTCAATAAACAATGTTTATATTAAAGGCAATGAAGTCAAATATAGTGAAAGTAAGCTATGCTATCCATTGTGTGCAATAAAGGGGATAAAATCACATTACTTTCTAAAATTGTAACATTACAATCTTAAACAAAAATAATGCTCTTTATAGCAGAAGTTGAATTCACTGAATAAAAAATTAAAGTAAATAAACACAAGCACAGATTAATTGCATTATATTTTAATATAATAAATTATAATAATATAAAAAACATACTCGATGTGTCACACAGCCCTACTGGGTAGTAACTGTTCACATGTAATCTAGATGACGTAATCAGATTCCTAAAAGTAAATACTCGTAATTAAATAAATTACATTTTTAAATTCTCAAAATCAGACTACTGTTATTTCTTTATGGGTTACATGATTATATAGTATTCACACATTGGCAGTAAATTATTAATAATTTTATGTCTATAAAATTTTCATTTCTAAATAAACTATATATATATATATATATATATATATATATATATATATATATATATATATATATATATATATATATATATATATATAATCCCATTCTAGGCTATGAGATAAACAGGTGAAGTCAAAAGTAATCAGAAAGTAATCAGTATGTCTAATCCATATCATGTTACTACAGTTTTGGTGATGTCATTTGTCATCAGTACTGGACTACAGTATTTTACCCAGCACTGGTGACAGACAAAAGTGTGTTTGTTATGAGACCAAATGAGATCTTTTTGCTGGAGTCATGCAGGTTGTCAGTGTCCCTCTCGTGTGTGGATCAGGTGGAGTACAGTAAGCGATACGAGCAGTCGAGCGCGTCGTCTCAGAGCTGTGTTCACCTGCTGAGCGAGGGTCACCTGCTGCTGAGGACGGCTCTGCTCCTGCAGGACTGTGAGTCTGCCGAGAGAGCACAGCTGCAGCAGGCCTTTCAGGAGAGCTGCGCTCACTTAGGAGACTGCTTCAGCAGGTCAGCTGCGTCTCATCATCACCCGTGTCTGCAGATATCCTTCTCTGATACCATGTTTGATCTGCAGGTTTGAGAAGAAGGACTGTCACTTGGCTCTTCCATACTATAAGATGTCAGGCCTCACTGTGACGGATGTTATCAAGAGGAACATGAGCAGCGTCTCAAATGGTTATGGCAAAGGATTCATCTTCTTCCTGAAGCATTCGCTCTATGAGGAAACCATGGAGGAGCTTAGCAAGGTACCAAAGGAATGCCAGTGTCTCACAGATGGACATGTTTGAGATAGCGTTCAGTCCAGTATGGGGTCAGTGCAATGCACTTCACTTCGCTCAAATGAGATGTGCTCTGAAATTCAATCAAAGATTTTTCACATATTTATTTACTGTTTACTTGTCAGGTTATGCATATGCAAATTGTGTTTCATTAGGAAAAACAGTGTGTCAATAATGCAAAATGATAGTTAAAGGCTGTGCATCATTGAATTGAATTCTAATGGGACTAACTATATGGAAATCAGTAATTTAATTTTATTGAGCGCTCTAGTTTATAACAGAAAACATCTAACAATGGGTATAAAAAGATACACTGTCAGCTTGTGCAAATGTCCAGATAATATTTTAATTCTATACTTTAGTACGTTTAATGAAGATATAAAATCAAACTCTTTAATTTTGAGGGGAGAAAAAAAGTTGTCTTTAAAAGTTATCTTCATTGTAAATACTTCCCTTACAAATGTCCTGAATTTTAACAAATTTTAAAAGCCATGGTCTGCTGTAAAGGAGCCTGAGGGAAGAGTCTGAATTAATTTATGTGTCAATCAGTGTAACGTCAGATGCTGTTGGTTGAGCTTAACTTGCACTGCTCCTGAAATATTTATTGATTTATTTTTTTTAATTAGGCAAATCTCATTCATTCATACACAGGTGTACACTGGTGTACCATTATTCAGGGTTGACCTGTAAATGTGCATGCTGTCTGCTGTCTGTGTTGTAGGACATGGCTGATAAAGTCCTGGAGATCTTCAGTGTGGCTGAACCCGCTCAGCTTCCTCATGTGGTGAGCAGCCCGTCCATGCTGAACGCCGATCCTGACCGCGCCGTGACCCACCTGAGACGACTGGAGGCGTCCGGCGCCCCGTCCATCACCCTGGCCCTGTGTATGGCCTCGCTGGCCCTGCGCAAGGGGGACCTGCACAGCTACAGCCAGCAGATGGACCGCCACGCTGAGGTATTGCATCAGGAAATTGTGTGCTATTGTGCCAAAGAACCACATCTAAACTCAAAAACACTGTGTGGTCTCCAGATGCTGCAAGTGTACGGCTTCATAGAAGAGCCCAAACTGCTGCTGCACGGCCGGGGGAAGGCCGTGCTGCCCACCACACTGGCCCAGCACCTGCACCACACACACGAGGGGCTGCTGGTGGCGGCGGTCGTAGCGCTGCACGAGAACAGCAAGATCCGACTGGAGGAGGCCGATCTCTTCTTCCAGGTGCATGCAGCACACAGAGAGATGTGTGTGTGTGTGTGTGTGTGTGTGTGTTTGTGTCGTTCTCATGCCCGTGTGTGTTCACCTCTCTCTCAGGAGCTGTGTAAGGACGGCGTGGAGGCTGACAGCAGTCCTCAGTTACTGGTGGATTTCTGGGAGGCTCTGTTAGTAGCGTCCTCTCATGACGCCATCATCCAGGAGCTGCTGTTTCGTCTCACATCCGTCTATATCGACCGGATCTCACGCGGGGATCGCTCCAGCGTCAAAGCCCTCAAAACCGCTGAGGATCTGGTGAGCAAGATACACAAGGGGTCCAGAGTGCTTGTTTTTCGGTATCTGGTATAAAGACTCTCATGTCCCTCATTCCAGTTTAAATCTATCACATGCTGTTCATGTCCAGATAAACTCCTGCTCTCATTACGGGGTGTTGTGTCCGTGGGTGAGCATCCTGACACCTGTCCAGTTCAACATCACCCACCACCAGGAGGACCTGCACAAACTACAGGTGTGCACTGATATATTTCCCTCTTTCTGGTAAACAACAGTAGTGTAAATTATGTAAATGAATAGCAAGGACCTCTAGGAAGTGCAGCCGGATCAGCTGAAGTAAAGTTTTTTTTTATGTTTTAACAATATATCGATATATATTTTTTACCTGTGATATAGTATGAGGAAATACGGTTTATACTGATATGGGCCTACAGTAGTTTGATATGAGCGCATCTGAAAAATACAGGAGGACACATGAGCTGCTGCAGGGAAAGTGCATAATCCAATATGTTCTAAACATGAAACATGCTTTAAAGTAACTTGTAAGAAATAGTTAAGACGTATAGTTTAAAGCATCTCGGCTTTCATCAGATGCTCCGTTCAGCCTCAGCTCACCAGATAGTTCATTAAAAGGACAGCTGACCCAAAAAATGACAAATCAGTCCTCATTTCCTCAGCCTGATGTCTTTGTCAGTGGAAGGTGTGTTTTTCTCTTCTCTGTGCAGTCTCTGCTGTGCGGCCCATCGCTGGAGGTCTCATCCATCCTGCCTCTGCTGGAGCAGCTGAGCGACTCTGACCCCACAGGTCTCAGCATACACCTGCTCTGTGCCACCAAACTGGGCCAGCACGAGACCTCCATCAACAGACTCCTAGACCGATGTCCAGAGGCCATCATCTCCTACGCCAACCATGAGCTGCAGAACCACAAACTGGTATCACACTAAATAGTTGTAAAATAAATGAAAATTGTTAGAAAGGTTTGGAATCAGCGGTGCTTTGATACTCTTTCACGTTAATCATTTTCTGTTTCTCACAACTCTTCTCTCTGTCCAGTCTCTGTGGTGGCAGAAGCTTTTCCCTGAGGTCTGTGACAGGATAAGGACAGGAGGAAAGGACAACACTGTCCTCCTCTCAGCACTCAAAGGTAGCAGTCGTTTTATGCTTCTGTCTGTCCAAACACAACTGAAGGAAGTCCGCTGCTCATGAAAACATTGTCTTTTCTTTCACAGAAACTCTGGTTGTGGCGGCCAAGGAGCTGAACCCGCTGGAGTTCCTGGACTTGTTGCCCGATGATGGAGCGGCTCATTTCTTCCTGCCACATCTACTCCAGTGCAGCCAGTGAAATCTCACGACAGTTAGCATGTATTTTAGACAATCAGAGAATCAACACTAAACCTGTTTAAAGACCAGATCTGGATCTACAGTCTTCCTGCTGCTTTGAATGCTGATAGCCAAAACAATAGTTTGTTCATCTCATTAGTCATGTGCGACCGCTGTGAACATCATCTGATTGGAAGTATGTTACAATCATTCATATAGTCTGCAATGTTATAAGTTTACTTGAAAAAACAAGCACCCTCTTTATTATCAGAACAAATATAGACATCAAAATATATTCTGAGATATATAACGAAATGATGTGCAATTATTACATTAAAAGTGTTTTTTAAACGCATTTGATTTTGATTGATTTATTTTTAGGGCTCAAGCCTGGAGGGCGAGAGCCCTATTGTTTTCCTTAGGATTATTTGTTATTATTATTATTTTTCTTCAAGGTTTCGGGGGCTTTTGGGGCCCTTAACATGCTTAAAAAGTCTTGAAAATTGGCACACACATTGGAACCTGCGGCCATTAGGGCCGGGCAGAGACTGATACACGGGCGTGGCACAGGGGCTCTACAGCGCCCCCTGGAATACTGAGGGCCATATATCATACATACTTGCACGTAGACACACGAAACTCGGTACACATGTAGATCTCATCAAACCAAACAACTTTTGTACTGCATGTCATAGGCTCCGCCCAACAGGAAGTTGGATATTTAGGGTTTAGTATTCATATTTTTCGTCAAAGTTGTGGGGGCTTTTGGGGTCCTTAACATACTCAAAAACTCTTGAAAATTTGCGCACACTTTGGAATCTGTGGCCTTTAGGAGCCTGCAGAGGCTGGGACCCGGGCGTGGCACAGGGGCTCTATGGCGCCCCCTGGAACACAGTCATAAATGTTGATGTATAGCTCACACATACTTGCTCGTATTAATATGAAACTCAGTACACATATAGATCTCATCGTGCTGAACAACTTTCGTACTGCATGTCATTCGGCTCCGCCCAACAGGAAGTCAGCTATTTAGAGTTATGTAAAAAGCGCATGCTCTGGAATTTGAAATACTTGTCATAGGTTTTTTTGCCGATTGCCACCAAATTCGGTCAACATGATCTCAAGACATTGGGGATGAAAAATTGCCAGGGGATTTTTGATATCTCGAACGGTTTGCTCGTGGCGAGGTGTTGAAATTATGGCGAGAAATGAGAAACAGGAAGTGTCTAATACCATCCACATACATTTCCTGATTTTAATCAAACTGCATCAGATTATTCGTTGTATGATGTCGATCGCATATATGTGACTATTAGGAGTCAAAGTTATAGCGCCACCAACTGGCAGCAGGAAGTGTGTCATTTTCAAAATGATTTGAATTCAGCATCTTATTTTTACTCGATTTGCTTCAAACTTCATCAGAATAATGTTAAAACACAGCCGATATAAATCTGCTGGGGGGATATTGATATCTAAAAATATTGTTGCCGTGGCAACATGTTAAACTGGAATACTTCTCAGGTGATTTTGAGGCATATAACATGCTTAGAATTTCATCAAACTCAGAACACATATCAGTATTTATGATAACTAGACACTGGCAAAAGTTCATAAGAGGGCGTGGAAGAGGCACTCTATAGCGCCACCTTTTGTCAAAAGTGGGGGGGTTAGTTTTAGCTACAGACACCAAACTCGGTACAAAAATTTTTCTTATCAAGACGGACAACTTTCTAATTCACAGTCATCAGCTACGATCAACAGGAAGTCAGCTATTTTGATTTGAATGTGGATTTTTTTTTACATTTAGCTGTGAATTAATGCATACTGCTCAGAGGAGAGTAACACTATACACACCAAACTTTGTCTACATGATGCCAAAACATTTTAAACAACTTAAATTGCCAATGGATTTTGGATAGCTTAAACGGTTTTGTCGTGGTGATTTTTTTAAATGACAGTAAAAATGGAATTGTTAATTTTCCTGCATTTTTAAATTCCAAACACTTCAAAACCTTTTTTCGTACAGAAAAAAAGTCATTCTGAGTAAATATGGATAGTTTCACGACTTTACAACACTGTATGGATAACAGAAAATTAAAAAACTGTCAGACATCTCATCTCACTCTGTCCCTCTGTTTGAGTATATGTGCTTCAGACTTCCATTGTCTGAGAGAAATAGCGCCCCTACAGGTTCAATTCCCGGACTTTTACTTTCACTTTTAAATCGGTTAAAAATACAAATAAATACTTAGATTTAATTCACACTGACAAGCTAAACCAACATATCTGATTATTACCGGTTCAGGGCTCATGGATAAATTATTTCTGGCCAGAGATACGTGAGAAATAGGAGAGATGAATCACCGCTGTGATCACGAGCGTCTGGAGTAAAGAGCTCAGAAAAAACGAATTTATTCCCGTTTTAAAGCTTTTAAAAATAAATTATTACAGCGATATCACACAATCAACCAATTAGAACACACCAAGAGCTAAATTCAGATGTTTTTTAACTGTTTGTGTGAAAATGAATTATTTGCGGCTGCCTATCTGAAATCACCGCCTCCGATCAGCGCGTACAGTGTCGAGCTCAAAACAAACGAATTTATTCTTGTTTAAGAGCTTTTTTAAATAAAATATTACCACAAATGCACACAATAAACCCATTGTAACACTACAAGAGCTAAATGCAGGTGTTTGTGACCCGTTTAAGTGTGCAAGACTATTTGAAAGCGCGACTGGCAGAATAACATATATCTCTCGAGCTGCAGGATTCTGCCTTTCGTCGTAAGAACGAACACATCACGGACAAGATTATTTCAAAACACATAATAGCTTGGCGACTATAAACGAAAACAGCCACGTGAACATAAACTGTTGAGAAATAAATCTGAAATGGATCTACTGGATTTTAATATTAAGTGACCGCATATACCAGCTGCTTCTGTCTTCAATTTTGATCCATATAAAAAATGAAACTCATTCATCTTGGCTGCTTTTTTTAATGTGTGTACGTATTTATTTATTTATTTATTTATTATTTTGCTCTAACAAGAATTAATCTATATTTAATTAAATCAATTACATTTTATTTTACATTTGATTTGTCCATTTCTGCATCTAAACGCCTAAAAACCTAAAACATGCTCTATTATACTATTGTTAGCAATTTCTTTATCGTCCAATTTATCTGGTGTACACTTTTATTTTCATAATAAACTTGTTTGTTAGATTATACACAGTTACAGTGGTCTATAATAAATATTAACAGGTTTTATTCAAGCTGTTTAGAATGATTGCAGTAGGCAAATTTTTTGAAATGTAAATAAAATAAAAAAAATTTAAATAAATAAATATATAAAAAACATTGGAAAAGAATAACTGTTGTACATTTTTATACATTTTGTATAATTTCATAGTTTATGCATTATAGTTATAAAAACAAATAAATTTAGCCACTCACATAAAATCTTATAGGCCTTATCCTTTTCTGACAGTTTTAGGGATTTTTAAAAATCCTAAAAAACCTTATTTGTGCTGCAAATAATAATTTCAAACTCAAACAGTAAATATTCAGTTCATGCTTTATAAAGCCTTGTCCCAATATTAATAGTCAGTAGTAAGCAGTTTATAAATACAGCTATAAAAAGCTTGTTCTTGGGTTATAAGCACATTTATTAAAAAGGAGAGTAAAGGGTCAGTTATCTTCCTATGAAAATTAATAAAAAAAACAAAAACAAACAACAACACAGATTGATACAGAACTCAGAAATTTTATTGTGGATTTATGATAAAATCAGCCTGTAAATGAATTCATACTCCTCCAAGAAGACACAAGTTCACAGCAAACTTTTTTAACATGAAGCTAATATACTGAAGATGTTAAATTGTGAATGGGTTTAGGATAGCTTAAATGGTGTGGCCATAGCGATTTATTAAAGTAACATAAAAAAATACAATCGTTATTTTACTATATCTTTAAAATTTTTCATTCCAACTCTTCATAATTTTTTATATACGTAGAAGTCATCATTTGAAGGAAGCACAGTAAGTTTCATAGCTTTATCATTTTCAAGAGCCAGCATAAAATTAAAACTATCATAACTTATAAATCAAGCTTGCAATTCTTAGTTCCAATAATGACCACCAGATGGAGCTATAGGATTACTTTTAAATAATTATTGGAGAAACGAGTATGATTTAAATAATTTATAGAAATCTTTCAAATAAAATAATATGTATTTTATGTATTTTACTGATAAAATGACCCTCACTTAATTAGAATAACAAGCTGAAGTATTGTGAACTGTATATTAAGAATAATTCTTTTTAGGCTTTATGGACAGATAAGTTTTGAGTGACTCTTGAAGGTTCAGCCCCACATCCTCTTTTACCACTGTTTAAAGAATTAATTTTACAGAATAGGTGTGAATGAATTTTGGATAGCTTGAAGGGTTTTGTCGTGGTGATTTTTTTAAATAATAGTAAAAAAGGAACCAGTAAATGTATTTTTATTTTTTTAAAGTGCAGCTTCTAAACACTTAAAAAAAAATGTACACATAAAAGACAAGTCATTCTGAGGCATATTTCCTCAGAATGACTGGTCTCATGACAATAGTTTCATGACTATACAACACTATATGGATGATAGAAAATTAAAAAACTATCATACATCTGATGTCACTCAGTCCCACTGTCACTGTGGGTAATGTGTGTGTGTGTGTGTGTGTGTGTGTGTGTGTTAAGTGAATTAGGTGTGAAACTATCAGGGAGCATTTAGTCTCCAGCGCCAACATTTTACAGAACTGCCACTTTCCTGGAGTCTCCAGAATTACTCGGTGTCAGGCTCTGAGAGATCTAAGATTCCAAAAAATGATTTAATTAGAATACCATGAAGTATTGTGAAATACTATATATTAAGACTTTATATATAGGCTTTATGAACAGATTAGAGTGACTCGTGAAGGACCAGCACCACCTCCTCTTGTCCGATGGTTTGAGGAGTATATCTTCCAGAATCTGGGATTAAGATTTAGGAGCTCATTTTTATTCCACCTCCTTTCCTGAAAGTCTGTCTTGCAGAATTGACTAAAAATTAATCTTCACATTATTTCCTAATTATTTTGCAATTCTTTTTGTCAGTTCTTCTTGACCTGTTTTTCTCTTCCAGCTTTCCTGGACTATTGTATAGCACTCATAAATGATTAAATAAAAAAATAATGGTAGTTATTAAGATTGATATGGTTAGGAATTGGTAAAATGTGCTTGGAAAAAAATCACAATAAAACAATGTTTTAATGTTTAAGTTTGGAATATTAACTGACGTGAATGAATGCTATATAAATATTGTTCATGTTAACATAATGTTTATGAATGGAATCTTATTGTAAAGTGTTACTAAAGTTATACATATATATTGTTCTGTGAATGTGATTTTAAAGTCTAGATGATTCGGATTAACCCTTTAACTGCCATATCCTTTAAAACCTCACTGCCAGAGGGATATTGTGAATGCATGTGCCCGCTGGGCACAGTTTACCTGATGCCACCGGGGTGGCGATGGCATTGGTGGCTTGAGCCCGACATCGCTGCTTGCAGCTATATTTATTATTGTAAGGCTTCTACTGTTTTTGTATATTTGTGTGCACATTACCCATAATGCAGCTGTCATCTCATTTAATCTTATTTCTCTGAGGGAACATTATAAAGTGTCCTTTTTAGTTTTATTATTATTATTATTAAATGATATTCAAAAACAGAGTCTTGTGTGCAGCTCATTTTGTAAATATTTTTTCCATGTATATTATATTTCCTTCCTTTTACTATTTTCTTACTAAATCAACCCTATTTAATGTATTCTTTTCTGATCTTCTGAAACTACTTATATAATCTATTAAGAGGCCACTTTTCACCATCTAATCAAATTTGTCAAGTTGAAGTAAAATAACTTTTCAGGTAATGTCAACTTTAGCAGTATTTTTAAGCAAGGCAGAGAAGTTGTTCTGCTCTTTTGCAAACAATAATTCAAAGAACTACAAGTGTTTATTTAGAAAATTAACATGGATGTGTCAGGGCCACCTGAGGACTGCATGTTTTGAATCCATGGGCGTATATGGAGTATGGCCTCTTAGCCATGTTCTTAAACACAATCTTCACTTTTTCTCCCACTTTACTATGGATCATGGGTCCTGAGATGAGCATATTTTGAAGGTTTACAAACATTTACATCAAATTATGAGTCAACCTTCAATGTACAGCATATTCTATAAATATGTACCCTCATTGTTCCATATCAGCAGACCTTTCCTTGGTTTGGTGAAGGTTTCATCAGTGTATTCTCTGTACAGAACTTCTTATATTTTGAACCAATGAATTTGCCTTCTTTTCTTAGGAACTCGTTGCCTGGACTGAATAATCAGAATAAATATGATTTAGAACTTGCACTTTCTGTACTGACACTGTAAAAACACACAAAATAAAGAGAGCAGCCTGAAAAATGGAGCGCAGCTGGAGGAAAACAAAACTAGAGGTATTTCGTATTGCTTGGCGGGAAAGTAACCTATCCTACAGAAAAGCATACTCCTAAATCCAATTACTTTTCTTCTCTTTTAGAAGAAAACAAACATAACCCCAGGAATTTATTCAATAAAGTGGCTAAATTAACGAAAAATAAAGCCTCAACAAGTGTTGACATTTCCCAACACCACAGCAGTAATGACTTTATGAACTACTTTACTTCTAAAAATGGATACTATTAGAGATAAAATTTTAGCCATTCAGCCGTCAGCTACAGTATCACATCAGACGGTGCACTATAGACCCCCTGAGGAACAGTTCCAGTCATTCTCTACTATAGGAGAGGAAGAATTGTATAAACTTGTTAAATCATCTAAACCAACAACATGTATGTTAGACCATCTAAGCTCCTAAAAGAGGTGCTTCCAGAAGTCATAGTTTCTCTTCTGACTATTATTAATTCCTCATTGTCAATAAGATATGTCCCCAAAACCTTCAAACTGGCTGTTATTAAGCCTCTCATCAAAAAAACACAACTTGACCCCAAAGAACTAGTTAATTATAGACCAATCTCGAATCTCCCTTTTCTGTCCAAGATACTAGAAAAGGTGGTATCCTCAAAATTATATTCCTTTTTAGAGAAAAATGGTATATGTGAGGATTTCCAGTCAGGATTTAGACCGTATCATAGTACTGAGACTGCTCTCCTTAGAGTTACAAATTACCTGCTCTTATCTTCTGATCGTGGATCAATCAATCAATCACCTTTATTTATATAGTGCTTTAAACAAAATACATTGCGTCAAAGCACTGACTAGGTGCCGATCCACCATCTGGTCTGGATACGTACTGGATCCGGGTGACTGCAGTGACCCTCTGGTCTGGATACAGACTGGATCTGGTGGCCACGGTGACCTCGGAACAAGAGAGAAACAGACAAATATATGTAAATATATGTAAATATAGGATGTATCTCACTATTAGTTTTATTGGATCTTAGTGCTGCGTTTGACACAATTGACCACAACATTCTTTTGCATAGATTTGAACACTTTGTTGGCATTAATGGAAGTGCATGGTTTAAATCGTACTTATATGACCGCCATCAGTTCGTAGCAGTGAATGAAGATGTATCATATCGATCACAAGTGCAGTATGGAGTACCACAAGGCTCAGTACTAGGGCCGCTACTCTTCACGCTTTATATGTTACCCTTGAGAGATATCATCAGGAAACATGGTGTTAGCTTTCACTGTTATGCTGATGATACTCAGCTCTATATTTCCTCGCAGCCTGGTGAAACACACCAATTTGTAAAAACTAATGTAATGCATAGTCGATATAAAAAACTGGATGAGGAGTAATTTCTTACTGCTAAATTCTGAAAAAAAAAAACAGAGGTGTTAATTATAAGACCTAAAAACTCTGCATGTAATAAACTAGAACAATAACCTAGAAGAATAACCTTGTCTTCAATTCTTCATCATCAGTTAGGAACCTAGGTGTGCTATTAGATCGCAATCTTTCCTTAGAAAGCCACATTTCTAGCATTTGTAAAATTGCATTTTTCCATCTCAAAAATATATATAAATTACGGCCTATGCTCTCAATTGTAAATGCAGAAATGTTAATCCATGCATTCATGACCTCAAGGTTAGACTATTGTAATGCTTTATTGGGTGGTTGTTCTGCACGCTTAGTAAACAAACTACAGCTAGTCCAAAATGCAGCCGCAAGAGTTCTTACTAGAACCAGGAAGTATGACCATATTAGCCTAGTCCTGTCATCGCTGCACTGGCTCCCTATCAAACATCATATAGATTTTAAAATATTACTTATTACTTATAAAGCCTTGAACGGTTTAGCACCTCAGTATTTGAGTGAGCTCCTTTTACATTATACTCCTCTACGTCCGCTACATTCTCAAAACTCAGGCAATTTGTTAATACCTAGAATATCAAAATCAACTGCGGGCAGCAGATCCTTTTCCTATTTGGCGCCTAAACTCTGGAATAACCTACCTAACATTGTTCGGGAGGCAGACACACTCTTGCAGTTTAAATCTAGATTAAAGACCCATCTCTTTAACCTGGCTTACACATAAAATACTAATATGTTTTTAATATCCAAATCCATTAAAGGATTTTTAGGCTGCATTAATTAGGTAAACAGGAACCGGGAACACTTCCCATAACACCCTATGTACTTGCTACATCATTAGAAGAATGGCATCTACGCTAATATTAGTCTGTTTCTCTCTTATTCCAAGGTCACCGGAGCCACCATATCCAGTCTGTATCCAGATCAGAGGGTCACTGCAGTCACCCGGATCCAGTACGTATCCAGACATGATGGTTGATCAGCACCTAGAAAGGACCTCTACGGTCCTGAAAGACAGCGGAGACCAGGACAACTAGAGACCCAGATACAGATCCCCTGTAAAGATCTTGTCTCAGAGGACCACCAGGACAAGACCACAGGAAACAGATGATTCTTCTGCACAATCTGACTTTGCTGCAGCCTGGAATTGAACTACTGGTTTCGTCTGGTCAGAGGAGAACTGGCCCCCAACTGAGCCTGGTTTCTCCCAAGGTTTTTTTCTCCATTCTGTCACCGATGGAGTTTCGATTCCTTGCCGCTGTCGCCTCTGGCTTGCTTAGTTGGGGTCACTTCATCTACAGTGATATCATTGACTTGATTTGCAAATAAATGCACAGTCACTATTTAAACTGAACAGAGATGACATCACTGAATTCAGTGATGAACTGCCTTTACCAGTCATTTTCATTATTGACACACTGTTAACATTGTTAAAATAGTCGATGTGACATCAGTGGTGGATTCAGTGGTTCAACTGTAGCTCAATACCCATAAATCTCAGATCTCATTCACATCTGCCTGTTGATGCTTGGCACATAAACAGGTCAATGAACACCACTGGTGTTCTTCTTCTATTTTTGAAAATGGGATGCATGAGTTCTGGTGAAGGACTTGGACTACCTGTCTTTCAGACTATGGTGCATTTGTTCCTCCCATGTGTGGGTGGATGATAGTCCAAGTCCATCTCAACCGCAGCAATGTAATACTTCTTCTGGTTGAGGATTTTCTCAGACTGATGGTTCCAGAAGCCACTCTTCTCCATGGTGTAGTTGGCTCTCATTCCTCCATGATAATGATCTGTGGTTTTACATCCCACCTCAAACTACCCTGCAGACGCCATGTTACATCATCAGAAAAGCACAATATGTCTACAACTTTGATGCCAATCTCAAATGCGTATTTATGTGATTGTTTAAATTAAGCTGACTTTGTTGTTTTAAGCATAAATCTAACAATGTTTAGTGAGGTTCCGAATCTGTACTTTATTTCCTCTGTGGAACACAACAGAAGACATTTTGAAGAATGTTTAAACTGTTTTTGTCTATAAAAATAAAAGTAAGTTTCATCCAAAACAACATTGTGACCCCACTTTTTGGACAAAAATATCTCAAAACACATTTCAACATAACTTCTTTGGTGTTCCACTGAAGAAATATAAACAGATTTGGAATAACACTGGTTGAATGTGCTGACTGATCAAGACAATAATTCGACAACACTGTTTTTTAAGTTGACAAAAAACATCACACATTTAAGAGCGTGTATGGTATTAAAATAACTTTCACTGTGTCAAAGTGTTCTTTGACACAAAGAGATCGAAGAGAGAATGGATGGGACTGTACCCATGCTATCAGGCTCCAAGATGACAGTGTGAGAGATATGAGGGAACACGTTAATGGTGTCTCTCCTGGTGTCTTTGTAGAGGAACCTGTTGCCCTCAAAGTAAATTCCATGCATGTCAACCTCTGATCCTAGTCTGTGAATAAAAAAAGCAAAAAATATGGTTTGTGTGCTGCAGAAATGCAATAATAATAAATAATGCTTTCTCTTACTATAGCACTTACAGTGCAGTTTATTGTACTCTTAAAAGTCTTCATGTTCTTTAATTACAGATTTAGGCTGTTTTGCGGATCTGTTGATTTTGTCATCGAAATACCAGCTCAGGTTCTCATCAAACACAGTTGCAAGAAGATTTTTCTAAGAGACACATTTTTCTAGAATGATGTTTAGCTAAAGTCTGTCATGAATTTCTATACATTTATTCAAATAAGTTTATTCTTTACCTTCCAGGATGTTTAGGTAGAGAGTTCCATCCATTTCTATATTATATTGCACTCTGTGAGGTTGGATACTGTAGGACCTGCTTGCTTTATTTCTAAATGTTACTTTAATTGTGTCCTATTCCTCTGCTCTGATGATTGGACCTAAAAACATCCCAAAGATGTGAAGAGAAAGCACTTTGTAATATTATAGTTAAAGGAAGATTTAAATGCAAGAGTTAAATGCAATGTTAGTTCTGTCGTAAACTTTTGTGCATCCATAGAAACTGTAGTTTTATTACCCAGAATTCCCAGCTGCTGCTCCTCTGGGGTCCTCTCTTTGGATTTGGAGAATGTGTCATCAAGTATATTCCACATATTGGACCTTCTTGTATTTGCCCCCGATGCGAACATTGAGGTTTTCAAAGAAAGTGTAAGATACACAGAGTATGTTCAGAGATATGAGATCAAATTGTAAGGGAAAAAAAGGACATTCGCTTTGATTTCAGTATGTCTCTCAGTCAATATTATTTTGACCTGTCATCAGCAAGTTTCTTTCCTGAATACTGGTTTATCCCTGTTGGCCAATAATCACAAATTATTTCCTCAGTGGCAATTTAATAGTCTCACTTCTCCAAATGATCTGGTTTTATGCACTTTTGGTAAACACTTCTTAATCTCAAAAATGGCATGCATGCCAGCTAAAAGTGGGGAGAAATTTAATTAAATGCAACACAGCCATTGTAACAATGCAGAATTTTTGCATCCATATTCTCAGATCTGGTCTTTCTGTACCTGATGATCATTGATCATTGACCTGGCAGCTGAGGAGCCACTGGCTGGGATTATTTGCCCCCATCTCTACGTTAACAAAACTAGCCAAGAATAGACTGATGGTGTCAACATAGTGCTGCTTGTCTGTCAGGATCTATCCATGGAAGAAGGCTGAGTGGAGGTCCACCTCGTTCCCAATTCCAAACCAGTGCCAATGGATCTTAATGCCCATGCACACACTGAGGTCTAGACATACCCGTTGATAGCTACAGCAAAGTTCAGAAAGGAAGTTTTACCGAATATATATATAACTGTAGACAGTGTATATAACATACTCTACAGTATACTATTATTCTAGATAGTTCATAGGTATGCCTAGAACAGGGTTTCACCTGATGGCCTGTTCACATTATCACTGAACTCACAGTGCATTTTATTGCTTTCCTGGAAGCCTTCATCATCCTTGTTGACTTTGGCAGGAGTTGTGCAGTAGGTCCTGATGTTTTCATCCAGGTACCAGCTGAGGTTCTCATCAGACACTGTAAACATGAGGGTGTAAAGATAGTCAGCTGTCTAGTCCCCATGCACATCTAGATAGCCTGAGAACTGCACAAACGAAGAAAAACAAAAAACAAAACAGGAATTATTCAGTGTTCGTGGACTATGTCAGAACATGAAGACTTTCACAGCGGTCAACATTATATCAGTCATTTTTATTGCATAATCCTTTGAGTCATTGTTTGTAGGAGCTAGCCAGATGTTTAACATACACTCAATCGTTTGTTAAAAAGGCAAGGTTCCTGAAGCCCTGATTGAAAAGACTGATTCAAAATGCTCATTATGCATTAATAAAACTTATTCAATTCAATTCAATTCAAGTTTATTTGTATAGCGCTTTTTACAAAATAAATCGTTACAAAGCAACTTTACAGAAAATTATGTTTCTACAATATTTAGTAGTAGCTAGTAGTTTGTGCACATTTGACAGGATTTTAGAAAAAATAATAATAATAATACAAGACGTAGTCAGCTAGACGATGAACTATCAATATTATTAAGTTATTATATGATTCAGTCACACATTTAGCAATAATTGTTAGTTCTGTTTGTTGATTCAAGGTTAGCATCATCTGGGGTCCTCTGAGGGTCAGCATCATCTCTTGTCAGGTGTTCTGGATCCAGACTGGAGCTTGTGTAAATCCTAGTTACCACGGGATGTAAATCCCGTGGCGAAACATAGAAACAAAATACAGACATCATTAGCATAGCTGCTGATCCAACAAAGTAAAATTAGTTTAACCCAGGCTAATGAATAAAAATGCAACTTTGAACAGATGCAACTACACTCACAATTAAAAAGAAACATTATTCGAATGCTTGGCGAAAGAGATGTGTTTTTAATCTAGATTTAAACAGAGAGAGTGTGTCTGAACCCCGAACATTATCAGGAAGGCTATTCCAGAGTTTGGGAGCCAAATGTGAGAAAGCTCTACCTCCTTTAGTGGACTTTGCTATCCTAGGAACTACCAAAAGTCCAGCGTTTTGTGACCTTAGGGTGCGTGATGGATTGTAACGTGGTAGAAGGCTAGTTAGGTACGCTGGAGCTAAACCATTCAGGGCCTTATAGGTAAGTAATGATCATTTGTAACTGATAAGGAACTTAATAGGTAGCCAGTGCAGAGACTGTAAAATTGGGGTAATATGATCATATTTTCTTGACCTCATAAGGACTCTAGCTGCTGCATTTTGGACTACCTGTAGCTTGTTTATTGAAGAAGCAGGACGACCACCTAGAAGTGCATTACAATAGTCCAGTCTAGAGGTCATGAATGCATGAACTAGCTTTTCTGCATCAGAAACAGATAACATGTTTCGTAGCTTGGCAATGTTTCTAAGATGGAAGAATGCAGTTTTTGTAACATTGGAAATATGATTTTCAAAAGACAAATTGCTGTCTAATATAACACCCAGATTTCTGACTGTAGAGGAAGTAACAGTACATCCGTCTAGTTGCAGATTGTAATCTACAAGATTCTGTGTAGTGTTTTTTGGTCCAATAATTAGTATCTCTGTCTTATCCGAATTTAATTGGAGAAAATTGTGTGTCATCCAATCTTTTACATTTTTAACACACTCTGTTAGCTTAGATAATTGGGAAGTTTCATCTGGTCTCATTGAGATATATAGCTGAGTATCATCAGCATAACAGTGGAAGCTAATTCCGTATTTTCTAATAATATTACCAAGGGGCAACATGTATATTGAAAATAGAAGGGGACCTAGGACGGATCCTTGTGGCACTCCATATTTTACTGATGATAAATGAGATGACTCCCCATTTAAGTAAACAAAATGGTAGCGATCGGACAGGTAGGATCTAAACCATCTTAGAGCCTGCCCTTGAATACCTGTATAGTTTTGTAATCGATCTATGAGTATGTCATGATCTATGGTGTCGAACGCAGCACTAAGATCAAGTAAGACTAGAAATGAGATGCAGCCTTGGTCTGACGCAAGGAGCAGGTCATTTGTAATTTTAACAAGTGCAGTTTCTGTGCTATGGTGGGGCCTAAAACCTGACTGAAATTCTTCATACAGATCATTTTTATGCAGGAAGGTGCTCAAATGAGCAGACACAACTTTTTCTTTTTAGACATAAATGGAAGATTTGAAATAGGCCTATAATTTGCCAGTACACTAGGATCTAGTTTTGGTTTCTTAATAAGAGGCTTGATAACCGCCAGCTTGAATGGTTTTGGGACGTGTCCTAAAGTTAACGACGAGTTTATGATATTGAGAAGCGTTTCTTCTGCTACAGGTAACAGCTCTTTCAGTAATTTTGAGGGTACAGGATCTAATAAACATGTTGTTGGTTTAGATACAGTGATAAGTTTATTTAGCTCTTCCTGTCCTATGGTTGTAAAGCGCTGCAGTTTATCTTTGGGTGCGATGGATGAAACTGAAGTGTTAGACGCTGTAGAATCTACATTCGCTATTGTATTTCTAATGTTATCTTTTTTATCAGTGAAGAAATTCATAAAGTCATTACTATTTAACGTTGGTGGAATATTTGAATCAGGTGGCATCTGGTAATTTGTTAACTTAGCCACTGTGCTAAATAAAAACCTAGGATTGTTTTGGTTATTTTCAATGAGTTTGTGTATATGCTCTGCCCTAGCAGTTTTTAGAGCCTGTCTATAGCTGGACATACTGTTTTTCCATGCAATTCTAAAAACTTCTAAGTTAGTTTTTCTCCATTTGCGTTCAAGACTACGAGTTAATTTCTTGAGAGAGTGAGTATTACTGTTATACCATGGTACAGTACGTTTTTCTCTAACTTTTTTCAATTTGATTGGGGCAACAGCTTCTAATGTATTAGAGAAAATAGTGCCCATGTTGTCAGTAATTTCGTCTAATTCGTGTGTATTTTTGGGTACAATTAGCAGTTGAGATAGATCAGGCAGGTTATTTGCGAATCTTTCTTTGGTGGCTGGAACAATAGTTCTGCCCAGACGGTAACGCTGCGACATATAGTTAATATCAGTGATACGCAGCATGCACGATACAAGGAAATGGTCTGTAATATCATCACTTTGAGGTACAATATCTATAGCAGTAAGATCGATTCCATGCGATATAATTAAATCTAGTGTATGATTAAAACGATGAGTGGGCCCGGTGACATTTTGCTTGACTACAAAAGAGTTTATTAGGTCAGTAAACGCAAGTCCTAATGTATCATTTGCATTATCAACGTGAATATTAAAATCTCCCATGATTAGCGCCTTATCGACTGTAACTAGAAGCTCTGAAAGGAAATCTGCAAATTCTTTCAGGAATTCTGTATACGGCCCTGGTGGTCTATACACAGTAGCCAGAGCAAGAGATACATTAGATTTCTTTTGCATGTCTGACAGTGTAACATTTAGCAGAAGTATTTCAAATGAGTTAAACCTTTATCCTGTTTTCTTGGTAACATTGAGAATATCACTATATATTGTTGCAACACCCCCGCCACGACCAGTCTGACGGGGCTCATGCTTATAACAGTAGTTTGGTGGAGTAGACTCATTTAGACCAAAATAATCATTTGGTTTTAGCCAGGTTTCAGTCAAGCAGAGTAAATCAAAACTATTATCTGTGATCATTTCATTTACAATAACTGCTTTTGGTGCGAGTGATCTAATATTTATGAGCCCAAACTTTAAAAATTGTTTTTGTTCATTTACTTTACATTTTTCTGGTTTAATTACGATAAGATTTTTTCTAGATCCTAAATTATATTTATATTTTGACCTCATTATTCGGGGAACAGACACAGTCTTAATAGGTTTTACAGCGCAAGTACCTTTATCGTTTAAGCGGGTGGAACAAAACTCATCATAATGGTTATTTGAGAATTGTCTTACTAGTCACAAGGAGCGAAGTGTCCTGGAGATGTTGTCAGAAAGCAGCTCCGCTCCAATTCTGCTGGGGTGTAATCCATCAGCGCGAAACAGCCTAGGACACTCCCAGAAAAGATTCCAGTTATTAACAAATAGCAGTTTCTGTTCTTTACACCATGACAACAACCATTCATTTAAAGCAAAAAGTCTACTGAACCTTTCGTGTCCTCGTCGATACGTGGGCAGTGGTCCTGACACGACGATCGTCGCCGCGGGCGTCGTGCTGCGAACCGTCTCGATCAGGCTCCTGAAGTCCTTCTTCAGCGTCTCCGTCTGCCGCAGCGTGGTATCGTTAACCCCGGCGTGAAGCACGACCGCTCTGGGGCTCTCGCCGTCCTTCAGGATCGTGGGTATCTGCGCAGAAACATCGAGAACACGAGCACCAGGCAAACAATGAGTGTGCACTTTACCTTCGGCTAACGTAGCACTTACGTGTCGGACGATGGAGTCTCCGATGATCACAGCGTCGCGTCCTGTCTCGCGGAGGGGTGCGAAGCGGTTCTGGATGGAGAGCTCGAAAATCACTATTGTACTCTTTACAACTGTTTTTTTTTTAATCTTAGCAGAATGTTTCATGTGACAAATATCAGATCCATATTGACAAAAATTTGACAAAATTTTGACTCAACTTTATGCTTTTAAACCCATAAATTATTTTATTAATTTACTCATTCTTATTAATGCACATTAATTATTCCTATATGTGTTTATCTAATACAGTGCCCAGGAGGTGACATTATCAGCTCACTTGGTTTTTTCGTGGTCAAGGCATAATGTCTCGTCTAACAAGTATAATGTCATGTGGGAACGTCATATTAACTTGTGGGAACGTGATATTGTGTCATGGCTATAAGTTTAATGTGTAAACAAACCTGTGTGACCATAGCAACCCGTGATTATCAGAGATGGATAAAACATTTTTATTAACATTAAACATTTAATTTAATATTTGAGTATTATTATTATTATTATTATTACCACATTAACTTACTAGAGCTATATTTTTATATTTATTGTTATGTATTTCCCCTTTCAACTTGTATATCAGTTTACCTAGTTAACGTTTTGTATAATTATGCTAGTATTTGCTAGCCTACCATATAATTTGCAAATAAATGCCTGACAATTATGCCAATAGTTTTGACTTTATGATTGTATTTATGCCCATGTGTGATGATAAATGAGTGTGTGGTGATTTCTTTTACAAATGAAACTACATGAATAATTAATTCCTCAATGAAACACTATAGTATTTATAATTACAGTCTATTAATTAGCCAAAATAAAATGAAATATATGTTAAATTTAAACTGCATTCCAGCTAAAATTCCAGTAGGCATAAACAAAGCTTTATTGTCATGTCTAGCATTTACAGTAGGCTATTATTTACAAAAGTATTCAGAACATTAAGTAAACAGATCGAAATGAAGGGGAGAAATGAATATAAATGAATATAAAAAATATAACCAATAATAATAGGCTAATAATAATAATAATAATAATATACAGACAGTCAGTTAATGGATTTACAAGACTGTAGGATGGATAAAATAGTTTTCTTGAAGGCCTATTTTATATTATGCACATTATGTAACATTTATTCATGATAAACTTCATTTGAATGTTGACTATTGCACGTAATACAGTCCAGTAGTCAAGGACTATGGTTAATATAATAACTTAATAATATAATAATTTATACTATAAATAATATAATAATTTCTTAATTCAAAATAAAATATTAATGAATCCATCTCTGATAATCCAGGGATGCTATGGTCATGCAGGTTTGTTTACACATTAAACATGTGGCCACGAGAAAAATATGTCATTCCCTAAACATAGCATCTCGAGGCTACAAAATAGGGGTGTCGTTACCTCAACAAAATGATATAAACAACACGATATATTATCATGTTCCCACGAGTTATTACATTGTGGCCACAACAAAACTAATTGAACCAACCATGTCATCTCCCGGGCACCGTAATTTATGGTGTAAACATGTCTAGATAATTATTTTTAAGGTAGAACATTTATATGTGGATGAATTTCAAGTTATTAGTCACTGCTGTAAATTCTTTATGTGTACCATATGAAAATCACTGTGTTTACTGGTTTACATGGTCATTGCGTGAGATGGAAAATATCTCATGTTGCATATAAAATATATATCCATATATATATCCACAAGATTAGTGTGAGATCCTGGCATTTGAGCCATAAAGTAAAGAGAATTTTTTTAACCTTTTTTACATATAATGAGAGGTCCAATGAGACCTGAGACGATGTCTCTGGGGGCTTTAACATGCGAGTGGTATATTCTGGACAGACAGTTAGTGTCATCTTTTACAGAAGTATGGGAAGCCGGAAGGGTCAAAACATACAGTAGGTGACGACTTCCCAGGGGCCACTGAATAATCAGCTTTCTCCACCTTTTCTGATGAATCGGGATATAGTGCTCCTGGAGAGAAAGCACTTATTCACAGTTTTCATGATGAGCAATTTGTGCACATGAGTAAAAGTGAGTGAATTAATTCACACGCTTATTTGACTTCACCTTCATTGGTCTTATTGGTAACTGAGGCCATGTGCATGAATGAAATACTCTTATCTGGTCATGTTCTTCAGGTGCACAATAACCAGGTCATCTTCTTCTGCAGTAACGAGGAGTCTGAGGTATCCCATCCACTTTGGTTTTTCCTATCTCCTGCCTGCAGGTGGCATCATTATATTACAGGTACACTGCCTTTTCATACACTCTCCACTCTTCAGAAGCACCCTAGCTTCTCTGTCAAACATCAAAGGTTTTTACATGCATGGAGAAAGGTAAAAATTGTCTCCATAAGTAATAACTAAAATTTTTTAGGGTTAAGGGTTTGTTGAGGACCCAGAATCTAAAGCTGCATTCACAGTGACAACTATCAACTATAGAAAATCCACGGGGAGTCATACAGTCATTTGTTAATACAGTTGGAAACTACAGTTGAGTTAGTTGCCTGAAGTTGGGACTGCCTAAACAACAGGAGCAATATACAAGTGAAACTGCCATTAAAGTTCTAAAGATAAAACTAACTAAATAAATTGCAACTAGAATGTATTTAAAATCAATCAGATGTTTAATAAAATGTTATTATAAGCTAATTTCTTGCATACTGAACTCATAGTTCAGAGCTCAGAAGTGTTTGCCCTCACTCTTCTTCTATGGTTTTGTTTTGAATCAGATATTTACCACTAGGAGCATAATCCCACTGAATCTCCTTAATTGCAAAAAAAATATTCTCTTATGTTAGAACACGATAGAACACGCGAGTCCACTGCAGCCCCTTCAGTTTGGATCACTGGGGTTTGACTAACAAATAGAACAGATGCTTCACTTCTTTAAATGATGAAGTGTGACAGCAGTCAGCCAATCACAACAGATGTGGAGAGGGCAAGTTGACTTTTACACACACAGCTGGGTGGTCTGGAAAAAACACAACCCAATGAATTTACCGGCAGTGTGTGACCCCATGAACTCTAGGAAACTTCTGTCTGTCAGAAAACCCTGTGTCAGTTTTGTTTGCAATCGTCAACCATTGGTCTGTTAAAGCTTGCACCAAATCATCAGTTTGAATGCTTTGAGTTTACTTTGAGACATTATGTGATCTTGGTTGGACAGTTTATATGTACAATATCAACCAAGCAAACAAAAATGTTTTTGATTTGTAAAGGAAAGTAGTCACCTCATTGCTTGAGTGCGTGGTAGATGCCGAAAACATTGCTGACCAAAAAACCCCAACCTGTTTGCATTACGTAAAAATTAATAGGGTATTGGGTATTTGTCTCATGTTGAGTTGAGAAATGTTTGTCTGTCGGGACTTGACAACTCAGCAGTTGAAATGCTTTGGATCCCTATTGCAAACGCACTGGGACAAATCATTTTAAAATAATGACACAAGCTTCATATAGTATGCTAATATTTGTTGGCAAATCATATCTTAACAAAGGTTTGAAAAGGCATTAGGATGAATGACAGAAATAAAGGGTGGTATAAAACAATTTGTTGACTTTGCAACTTGAAATAAAGTCAACATATAAGCCAGATATGCTCAGCAACATGAAGTCAGCTAAAAGGTCTCACAAAGAATGATTACGAGGAATAAAACGAGTGAGATGCAGCAGTCTGGGAAGGGCTAAAAAGCTATTTCTAAGGTTCTGGGATTCCGAAGAACCACAGATACAATCTCTAGATGGATAAAATATTGTACCACAATTGGCTGACCTACCAAAATTCCTCTAAAAACATATCAACATCATCCAGGAAGTCATAAAAGAGCCAAGGACAACATCCAAGGATCTGCAGAAACATTCACATCCACAGAGGTCAGTGTTCACAACTCCACTATCACAAAGACATGCCAGTTATAGCATTCCATGGAAGACGGAAAGACCACTGCTAACAGAGAAGAACAAGTCAAGTCAAGGCAACTTTATCTGTTTAGCACTTTTCACTAAACACGTTGCTTCAAAACAGCTTCACAGAAAATCTCAATGTCAATGTTTAGATATATCTTAACAGATTCATACCATATTAAGGCTTATCTAAATTTGGACAAAACACACCTTGAAGATCCTCAAAACTTTTGAGAGAATGTTATTTTTGTCAAAAGTGGAACTGACGCTAAAATTGTGCTTTTGGCCTTTGAACAAGTAAATTTGGATGGGTGGATATATATATATATATATATATATATATATATATATATATTCATATGGATGTGTTGTATGGATTGTTTACTCAGGTTGCCATGGTTTGAATACCTGAAATATTACTAGTATGTTTTTGCATGAAAATACTAGAAGTCACAAATAAATGTTCATTGCTCGGTAGCTAAAGACTTTGTGCTCACATGCTTGACTAGAAAATCTAAAGTCCTCAAATTATGAGGATTTGGGCAAGTTCTACAGTGTGACACAGATTTATGTTCTGGAGATTATTGCTGAGACCGGATAAAGAGGCTCTCAGCAACCATTCCCAACTGGATTTTAGCAATTTTCTTGTACTGCAAATTGCTAAAACCACCAAAATGTGAAATTAACCACAAATTTAACAAAACAGAATAAAGTCTAAAACGAGACCAATTTATTCATTGATGAGAATATTTAAAACAGCTTTTGCAGGTATATAAAACAACATTCATCATCTGTACTTCTATTACTCTCAACATTTAAATTATTTACAAAACATTTTCCTGTACAAAACAATCAGAACTCATACAAAAAATACAATTATATTTTAGCAAAATGCATATTGCAATACAGAAAACACGCACTGCTAATACAAACTCGACTGGAGTGATGTGGAAATGTCCCGATGCATTCAGCTGAAACCTAATGACTTAGTGTTTTTATCCAAAGCGATGTACAGCTGTTCAGAAGTGTGTGATTGACAGATCTATCGGCTCTGCTGCAGAGGAGCAGTCCTGTTTCAGACACAAGCTGGGAATCACTCAAGTGTCCTCAAGCATTAAGACTGTACTCCTGTTTGTAGCAGCACGGCCGGCACACTGCATTAACCAGGCCGCTGATGAACTGCAGGAAACAGATGAGGAACTCCAGAGTGCTGAGACCCAACAGGATGGACAGCAGCGTCACATTCCACTCCACTATGTGTGCCGGCTGGATGCATTCGGACCACCTCTCTCGAGCAAACAGATACCTGAACACACAGAGGAAAAGAGTTCAAGACTTGTTTCCTATGAAGTCACCATCAAAGCGTTTTGAGCTCATACCTTCCACCATCGTCCTCAAAAGGAGACATCCATCCCAACAGAGTGAAGCAATACGGCCCCTTCAAGAGCGCCACAGCGGAGATCAGGAAGCAGTATGCAGAGCCGGCTAATCCCAGCAGAGCTGCAAACACTGAACCACACATCTACACACACACACACACACAACGTCAAACTGATGAATCCAGCTGACCTGTAAAACATGTCCTCGTATGAAGGCTCAAATAAGAGCCTCGGACCCCTTCCCAACACTCACCGCACAGCTGTCTGTTCCACAGGAATCCGCACACTTCCCCATTCCCAGAAACACGCAGGCCGGTATCAGCATCTGAATGTGTACAAGGAGTTTTTAGTACTGTATACATGTGTAATCACACCCCATCACTGCATTTCACTCCTGGCAGAAACGGAATATTCAAACAGAAGAAAATCTAGAATGGAATGATGGAATCAATTGTGAAAAGTCCGGAGATGTCAGCAACAAATAAAACTGGGTTAGGGGTGGACCAGCATTGCATTAAAAATTACAAAGATATGATCAACAACATATAGTAATAAATGTAGATCTGTAGATTTTAACCCATTACTCGCACTTTTGATTAATTCATTACAATTTATACAAGTTTCGACTGCTAATTATGAGAGTAAGCACTTCCTTCGTTGTATGTTTTGAGGAATAAGGTCTCTTCATCCACTTATTTTAGCATTAGCTTTTCATTTGAGTTGTTCATTGTCTCCAAACTTTGACCAGCAACAGGGGTTTACTTCGTAACTCTCATTCCAACCCAGTCTTATTGGAATTGCATAAGTTATTTTATTTCATAAATTCACAATTGCAAAAAAATAAAATAAAATAAATTATGACCAGGACCGCCCTAGGAACCACCCTAAATTTAACCCTCAAGAGGGCAAGGGTAGATTATACGAACAGTTATGAAAGAGATTGTATGAATGCACCACCGGTACTCTCAACTGTAATAAATATAATAAATACTTTCAAATAGTTTTTGAGAGTGTTGATCATTTCACATTTCACACTCACAGCTTTTCTACTGACCAATACACAACCAAGAATCCTGAAAACTTTACGTTCATAAATATTTTTTTATTAAGCTTATTATGTTTTCTACACCCTAAAACAAAACTTTAGAGTTTTTACACATACTTTTGTGTCAAGTTGGTGATTTTTCCTTAGCCTAATCCCAATTTAACCACCCTTAGTCGCCTAACCCTAGCTCTTAAAATATTTAGCAGTTGAATTCATATATTTTTTGAGTTTATTTCCTCATGGGGATGTTTGGGATGTTCACCAACACTATTCCACATGTCTGCACACAACAAAGACATTCACTCCGACAAAAACCTGATACTCACCACCAAACCACCTCCTCCGATTCCCATGAAGTACCAGACATATGTGGTCACATGCTCATCATAGACGAAGTTCACCTTTCCATCAGGAAAGAAGAGCAGGACGTTAGCCACGATGCAGCAGGTGGCGAGAGGGATGAGGGCGAAACCAAGAGACCTGGCAAAGCCCAGAGAACACATCTTCACACGGAGCAGAGGGAGCGAGCGCAGGCGGCTGTAATCCAGGACAGGAAACTAGGGTGCTGGACAGAGGAGTGGAAGGGTTTTAAGAGACCCCCACCCCCTCCTTGGCCCCCAGCGAGCCACTGTTGCTCTGAGGAGGAGGAGACAGGAAGCGCTCTGACATTATTCATTACGACTGGAAACTCTCTGACAGACCATATGACCGGGACTTTGTGGGGGGTTTGGAGAGAGTTACAAGATGATCTCCTAACAAATCTTTCTCCTCTTTTCAATGGTAATCCGAAAAAGATGCATCTAACATGGTGGACATTTTTACAATTTCAAATTACAAGCCTTGTTTTCAAAGTCGTGAAAATATAAGGTGCTTCTTAGAAACAGAATCTAATTCTGCTATTCTTATTAATATCTATTAATATCTTTTCCATTTTCATTTGGTTCACTGTAAGGTTGACACTGTAACACTTTCTATGAGCTTTTCATTTAACACATACAATAAAGTAAATAGTACGTTTTTTTGTAAACTATTTATTCATTTTATTTCTTTTTTTTTCAGTTATTCATTGTCATTTTAAATGTATATACTACACTCTTTAAATGGTTCTTCTTTGGCATCGCTGCACAAACACACTTTTTTCCAAGTTTATAACAGTGTGTGTGAAGTGATGCCAAAGAAGAACCATTTAAAGAGTGTAGTATATACATTTAAAATGACAATGAAATGAAGTAAACTAAATAAAATGAAGAACCATTTTGGAGCCAGTTAACTGTTCTTAAAAGAACCATTTTTTATGGCATGAAGAACATTTTTATAAGTTAACAACAACTTATTTTTGGAAAGGTTCCACTGATAGTAAAGGTTCCTCTATTTTTAAGAGTGTGCTGTTCAAAAATGTAATATATATATAAAAAATCTAATCTGTATTTTCAGTATCATTCCTTCAGCGTCACATGATCTTCAGAAATCATTATAATATACTGATTTGCTGCTCAAGGAACATTTGATTATCAATGATGAAAACAGTTGTGCTGCACAATGTTTTTGTGGAAACCATGATTTTTTCAGGATTTAAAGAATAGCCTTTAGAAAAGAGATTTTTTTGCAACATTATATATGTTTTACTGTCATAATGAATCAATGTAATGCATCCTTGATGAATAAAAATATTATTTCTTTTGAAAAAAAAGAGGAAAAATTCCTACCGACCCCAAACACAATGGAGCACAAATGCCATCCATTTTGTCTTGAAAGGGGCGTGTGGTTGAGATGATGTGCTGCACACTTTGACACTGTAGATGGCATGACTTACTGTAAGGTAGATCACACAGGTGAAATCACTTTAATTATTAAACTGTTTCTCCCAGACAGCGATGAGATGAAATACAGCACACAGTGGAGAGTTCTGCTGAGGTTTCCTTAGTTTTACCCAAAGAAAACAAAGCTAAACTTATTTTCTCCTTCAGAGTTTCAGAAGTTATCAAAAAAAAAAGAGAGAGAAAAAAAAAAGAAAGACATTGAGTGGGAAATCAGGAAAAACACCTAGGACAACACTGATACTTTGATGGAAATCAACGAAACCAACTAATTAATGTTCACTTGCACACTTTTTGTTTAAGATGTAAAAGTCTGTATTGAGCCAGATCAATCTGTAAGAGGATGAAATGTCTGCAGTGTTTGTGTGATCCAGGATTAGCCGTTGGTGTAATCAGGCTTTCTGAATAAAACAGCCTGTTATAAGGAAGTATGCCACGATATTATGTAACTCGATGGTTTTCTACAGGATACAGACTTCCACTGTGCTGTGTGCCGAGGGCATCTGAGAACAAAACACATGCTTGTGCCTTGGGAAGCATCTGTAACATGACAAAAATAAATGCCTTGCTGAACTTCATGTTCATCTAGTAGAAGTTGAATATCAATAAATGTATTTAATAATTCAGAATTTATCATGCAATTTATGTAATGGTGTTTTATTTCAACTTTATTAAGCGTTACTAAATATTTTTGATTTCTGTATTTAATGTGTCAATAAGAGTTCAATAACTTCTGCTTGTGTGTTCACCTGTGAAAAAATAAGTACACTTTAAGTCAAGTCTGCTTTATTTATATAGTGCTTTATACAATACAGATTGTCTCAACAGTGTTGCCAGAATCTTATTACAAAAAGTATACTTTAGAGTGTAAACTAAATATAATTAATATAATCAACCCTTTAACTGCATGTTAACCGCAATTAAACGAAGATGTATTATAGTTTAAATTTATATTAAATGCAATTAGCTGAACTAGTGTTTTCAACCCACTTAAGAAGTAAGTGCATATTTGTATTCTATAATTACTTTTATTTGTATTTGAAATATGTTTAAAGTGCACTGCTGAATGTACTTAATGTACTTAAAAGTGCTGATAAAAGAAAAAAAATTGATATTACTAGATAATTGTATGTAATGTAATTATATATTTGTAATATATTTGTAATGATGAAGTTGCAATATAGTATATTTAAAATATAAACTTTAATGTAACATGTAGCTACTTTAAAGCTGCTTTAAAGTTGATTGTGTTAGTTTAATTCAAAATGTGTTAATTTAAAATATGGCTCATTCAGTCCGAACTTTCTCTTTAAAAAAGCTGATTCAAATGTTTCTTTCAGTCTTCTGACAGGCTTTTGGCTTTTAAAACTTCCTTTTATGAGAGCAAATTAATCACACAAATAGGGAATGAAAACAACAGAAGTACAATGCATGACTTCCTCCTTAATTTATTACTGAAGCTGGTTAAATCAGCCCTGCGTTCCCCGAAGACACACACCTCTCCTCCACCCTGTTTCCTCTTCAGGATGGCTGAGCAGATTCCAGCGTCCTGACACGTTTCTGTCGTGAGCTTGTCATGACCCCCCACTGCCAGTACTTCAGTCATGTGTTGTAGAGTCACACCCAGTGCAGAGCCAGGATGTGTTCATCAAATGTGTTTGACTATAATGGACTGGACTGTTTCAGTGCCTAAAACACAATTTAGACCTAAATGCCAGAATATAAAATGAGTTATTTTATGCATTTACATGGTTTCATTTTCTAATATGTTTTAGTATAAGTGCACTGTGCTCACATTTATTTGTGCATTAAATTAGACAAAAAAAAGACATACTATATATTGTATCTGCTTGTGCCTTATATCGTGATCTCGAATTGCAGAATATATATTTTGGTGAATTCATGACTTAGCTGACGACAGTATGCTCATAGTTTTTTGTATGGGTTATTAATGATGAAGTGATAAAGAGCGTTCGCCACATAATTGTGTACCGTGTGTGCGCTGTGAGTACAATGGCTGATTAGAGAGGAAAGTGTGTTTTACTGACATATAGTGTAACAACATCTCATCAGACCTCACAGTTGTTCTAAATGCATTTCTTGTCAAGAAAAAAAAGGGACAAATCTGCAGTTTTGAGTGGTGTGGCCAAGCTTTCATCAGCGGTCAGCTGCTAGCGTGCACTGAACGAGAACAGAAACAGGAAAAGAAAAGTTTGAATGTGGAACTTCCCAAAGTTCATAAATAAAATCATTAATAACCAAAAAAAAAAAAAAGAAAGAAAACTATATATATATATATATATATACATATATATATATATATATATATATATATATATATATATATATATATATTATAATTATAATTATTTTTATTATTAAATGCCCATTGCTAAATTAATGGGTGGCCACTGGTCAATAAAGGCTCATTGGGTCACAAGAGAAAGCAGGTTGAGAAGAAAATACATTTACTGCAAAAGGTGAAGAATTAGATGTTAAACCTAGATTTAAACCATCAACATCCCTTTAGTCTCCAGTATTACCATTTTCCAGAACTGGAAACTACATGGTGTCAAGGCAGGATCTCAGACATTAAGGTAAATAATCCTGAAACATGATCCCCATTTAATAAGAATCACAAGCTGACGTGTTGTGACATACACAAAGAAAAGTTTGAATGAAAATCCAAAAACAGCACTAATAAAAAGTTGGTTGCACAGCAGAAAATTCCCAGCAGTTCATCCATATGTTCTACATAATCTGAATTGCAGCATTTGAATTCAGTGCAATTTAAAGACACATGATGCACATGTGATGTGCAGTTGTCTTGAAGATTGTGACACATGTGTCACTGCTGGTGTCCGACTCTTCTACTGCCTGCTGTTCCCACCATACATTCACATACATTCATCACTAAGCTAGTCTATTGGTCAGTTCACCCTGGTTTTAATGGACATCCACAGTTGACACATTCAGTTGCTGCATCAGTTGTCATCGCTTAGCTGAAAGATTCACGATCTGGCTACAGTTTTACATTACAAGTACGTACACAGTAACTACATTTAATCAAATGCTTAACTGTATAATGCAAGTGCATATTAGTTAAAGACACCTTACATTAAGTGGGACCAAATGAATAAGTTAATCATCAGAATCAGAATCAGCAAGAGCTTTATTGCCAAGTGCTTGGACATACAAGGAATTTGTTTTAGTGACATAAGCTTCCAGTACATAGAGACAACAACAACAGACATCATAAATAAATAAATACACATACTTAAACATAAACAGACAAATATTGAAAAATTAATAAATAAAAAAATAACTTGTATGTACAGCTGTGCTATAGATGATATAGAATTGAATAAATTAGAGTGAGATGCAGGGATGTACTTAGGATACAGTAGGTAACAAATAAATATAAGGTTATTGCACATTTTTATTGCATAAATTGGGTAACATTCAACTGTTCATGAGGTAGATGTCAAAAGTGAGGGATCTGAGCCCTTTTCCTCACTCTCAATCACAAAACTTGAATCCTTTGATTGTTTAATTTAATAAATTATAAATGCAGTATTGCACCATGGCCCAACATTTTCTTTTTCTTTTCTGAAAACACCTTTGTTGTTTGTATAATAAAATGATTATGGATAATTAATTCTGGTAAGTCAATTCTGAAAATAATTATAAAAACTGGTCTTACCGTAGTCATAAAAATTTCTTACATTTATATAAATTCTGTTTTAAATTAACAATAAAATACAAAATTGATTTTTTTCTAAATAAAAAAAGTGTATTAAACTAAACTAAATATAAAATTAAATTATTCAATCTTGACGTGTGAAGATTTATAGTAAACAGTAAAAAAGGTCAGATTGTATATAACCACCTTCCTGTGTAAACTGCTATAATAATTATATTATTACTATTAACTATGCCATCAGCAGGCACAGTATTGTCTTAGTGATCTGTGTTCATATTTTTAACTGGAATGAATCGCAGGGACTGTTCAAACATGCTTGTGGGATTGATTCTGAACTAATCTATTATCTATTAAGTAACATCTGACGTGAGTGCACTATCATTAGGAACAGCAGATAATATTACATCATATACTCTGAAGTGTGCTTATCAGGCCTGACAAGAATTTTAAAGAGTAATTTTTAGTTTTTTTAAAAGCAATATGAGCAGCGATGATTCAGATAAGCCTGAGTTTTGTTTGGGTAAGAGGTTAACAATGTTCAGGGTCTTCTGAAGCTTTATAAACACAGTAAATCTGGGTTGAACTGAGGTAAATGCAATGGTTATCTTCTCAAGGGCTTTAAAATGTACATTTTTCCCCTCTGAGCTGTTTACTCTTAAGCACCGCGTGGATTGTGCTGAAAGTTTGGAGTCAATTCAGTTTGAATCAGAGTTCAGTTTTATGAGATTTCCTCTTCCATCTTTCCTGTAAACATTTTCTCTCACTTCAGTTTTTGATGATACAATTCATTTTCTTACCCCATCAGAGTCATACTGTAAGTAAACCATTAATTTACCAATAATGGCAGATAATTATATTCACGTTTGTCTGAAAATCATTTGGTTCTTGACATTTGCAAGAGGATCTGTACGGTCAGATGGTATAATGTGCTTACCTGCACAAGGCCATGCGACTGCAGCAAAGCCTCATGGGTGGATTAGGGTGTGATCGGCCCCTCTCACCCGGGCCTGTCGTTACCACAACAACGGCCCTGAGAGAAAATAGCACCTTTGTTCTGTTACAAATGGACCAGACCAGAGACAGAGAGAGGGTACGTTCGTACACAAACAATACACCATAAATCTTACTGTGACCCGGATATGACCAACTGAGGTCTTTATTTCAGTCTCCTGCATTTCATCCGAAACCACAAGAGGTTTAAAAAATAAAAATAAATAAAAAATATAACATGGACAAAACATTTCACTTTACGCATTGACTGCAGGTTATCACTGCCAGGATGAATTCAACAAAGGATTCATTCAAAGGACAAAACCTAAAAAGTTAATAAGCAACTATAGTTGGCTAATCATTAGAACACTTGTCAATACTCCCATTGAAAAGAATTACAGTTTCAATAGAAATTAAGTTGAAGTATATCCCTTTCACGCATAGTGGTCACTCACAATCAAGCATTTTCTTGATTTTGCACATCAGCCTCTTCATTGGACCCTGGTGCATCATCCTATAAATTGCAACCAAAGTGGCAAGCTGTTGTGTTTCGAATCCCCCCCCCCCCCAAGTCTGACTTCGATTGAGTCAGACATGCCAAGTTGATCTGGAATATCCACCCACTTCTTCTATCCTAGGAGACTCTTGTAGGTAAAGAAAATATTGCAGCATCAAGCAATATCTAATGAGTTATATCACAGTAAAATTTTTCAAGTTTTGATTTTAGATTGAGAGAAAACTCTGATTAATCACATGTTGTCCACTGTAGTGGAATTCATGCATCAATTACTATATTTTAACTACAATTCATGATTATAATGTGAATATTGTTTTTGAAACTTAAAGCTTAAAAACTTAATCAAGCGTGACCTTTTTACTGTAAATAAATGTATTTGTATTATTAGAATGTAATTTTCAACGACATCGAAACCATCAAGAAACCATCTCTAAATCCAGCGCTTCTTGAAAACTACAGACTGGTATCCCTTCTTCCATTCATTGCAAAGAAACTTGAGCGAGCTGTGTTCAACCAGCTTTCTATGTTCCTTGTACAGAACAACCTCCTGGACAGCAACCAATCTGGCTTCAAAAGTGGCCACTCAACTGAGACTGCTCTGCTCTCGGTTACTGAAGCCCCGCTACTAGCAAGAGCAGCTTCAAAATCCTCAGTACTCATCTTACTGGACCTGTCTGCTGCTTTTGACACTGTTAATCACCAGATTCTCCTGTCCACCCTCAGAAAGATGGGCATCTCTTAACATTACGAAGACAAAACTCCTGATGATTCCAGCTAACCCATTGCTGTCACGGTTCGTGAATGCACCGTCTCCAGCTGTATTCATGTTACGTCATGTTAATTGTTCAAGCGTCACAATTGCTTCATCACAACTTCTCCATACAGCTGGGTTCGTCAACCATTACTTCTTCGAGGACAGCCAAAAACCTAGGAGTTGTGATGGATCATCAGTTTAGCTTCACAGACCACATTGCTACAACGACCCGGTCCTGCAGATTTGCCTTATACAACATTAGGAAGATTAGACCCTTCCTTTCAGAGCAAGCAACCCAACTTCTTGACCAAGCTCTTGTTCTCTCCAGACTGGACTATTGTAATGCTCTCCTGGCGGGCCTTCCTGCATGTACTGTCAAGCCTCTGCAATTGATGCAACAGAATGCAGCAGCGAGGGTTGTCTTCAATGAGCCAAAAAAAGCTCACATTACTCCCCTCCTCATCAGGTTACATTGGCTACCAGTAGCCGCTCGCATCAAATTCAAGGTACTGATGCTTGCCTACAAGATGACCACTGGCACGGCACCAACATACCTCCACTCTCTGGTTAAATCTTATGTGCCCTCCACCTGGCTATGTGTTCTATACTACACTAACTGAGACTTGTCATGGAACTTGTATACTGTTGTTGTTCTCTTGATGACCTGACTGCTTCTATTGTTCTCATTTGTAAGTCGCTTTGGATAAAAGCGTCTGCTAAATGATTAAATGTAAATGTAAATGACATCGAAAAAAGTCATGTGATTACATCATGTATGACACTTGTAATGCATTACTTTACTTGTTAGATCAAAAAGTAATCTGATTACGTAATGCATGTTATTGTAATGCGTTTCCTTATAACATCAAAAAGTAATCTGATTACGTAATGCATGTTACTTGTAATGCATTTCCTTACTCATAACATCAAAAAGTAATCTGATTATGTAATGCATGTTACTTGTAATGTGTTTGTTTACTTGTTACATATAAATAAGTTATCTGATTAGGTAATGCACATTGCTTGTAGTTAATTAAATTCAATTAAATTCAAGTTTATTTGTATAGCGCTTTTTACAATACAAATCTTTACAAAGCAACTTTACAGAAAATTATGTTTCTACATTATTTAGTAATAGCTTATAAGTGGTGGCTGTCAGTTTGTGCACGTATGACAGGATTTGTAGAAAAATGTATACAAGTCGTAGTCAGCCAGATGATGAACATTATTAATATTATTAATAACTATTATATGATGCAGTCACACTTGTAGCAATATTTGTTAGTTCTGTTGTTGATTCAGGGTTGGCATCATCTGAGGTCCACTGAGGGTTAGCATCATTATCAGGAAGGCTATTCCAGAGTTTGGGAGCCAAATGTGAAAAAGCTCTACCTCCTTTAGTGGACTTTGCTATCCTAGGAACTACCAAAAGTCCAGCGTTTTGTGACCTTAGGGAGCGTGATGGATTGTAACGTGGTAGAAGGCTAGTTAGGTACGCAGGAGCTAAACCATTTAGGGCCTTATAGGTAAGTAATGATAATTTGTATAATTGGTCATCCAATCTTTTACATTTTTAACACACTCTGTTAGCTTAGATAATTTAGAGTTTTCATCTGGTCTCGTTGAGATTTATAGCTGTGAATCATCAGCATAAAAGTGGAAGCTAATTCCGTATTTTCTAATAATATTACCAAGGGGCAACATGTATATTGAAAATAGAAGGGGACCTAGGACGGATCCTTGTGGCATATCCGTGTGGTCCATATTTTACTGGTGATAAATGAGATGACTCCCCATTTAAGTAAAAAAATTGTAGCGATCGGACAGGTAGGATCTAAACCATCTTAGAGCCTGCCCTTGAATACCTGTATAGTTTTGTAATCTATCTATGAGTATGTCATGATCTATGGTGTCAAACGCAGCACTAAGATAAAGTAAAACTAGAAATGAGATGCAGCCTTGATCTGACGCAAGAAGCAGGTCATTTGTAATTTTAACAAGTGCAGATTCTGTGCTATGGTGGGGCCTAAAACCTGACTGAAATTCTTCATACAGATCATTTTTGTGCAGGAAGTTGCTCAGTTGAGCAGACACAACCTTTTCTACAATTTTTGACATAAATGGAAAATTTGAAATAGGCCTATAATTTGGCAGTGCACTAGGATCTAATTTTGGTTTCTTAATAAGAGACTTAATAACCGCCACCTTGAATGGTTTTGGGACGTGACCTAAAGATAACGACAAGTTAATAATATTGAGAAGCGGTTCTTCGGCTACAGGTAACAACTCTTTCAGTAATTTAGTGGGTACAGGATATAATAAACATGTTGTTGGTTTAGATACAGTGATACGTTTATTTAGCTCTTCCTGTCCTATATTTGTAAAGCACTGCAGTTTATCTTTGGGTGCGATGGATGAAGCTGAAGTGTTAGATGCTGTAGATTACTTGTTAGATCAAAAAGTAATCTGATTAGGTAATGCATGTTACTTGTAACACATTACTTTACTTGTGACATCAAAAAAGTAATCTGAATGAAAATTCTGATGGAATCATGTCCTCATGTTCTAATATACAAAGATACAAGTACAAGTACAACTTGAATGAAGTTATATGAAGCCTTTGCAATATTTTGCAATTATATTTTTTGTATATATTTTATAGTTTTCACATGATTTGATATAATTGTATTGATTAATTTGCTAAATTCACATACTTTATCTGTTTGATTATTGTCTTATATTTAATATAGTATATCTTCAGTTTAAACCATAACCACATGCTATGCACTCAAGTGGACATCTGAAGAGCTCTTTGAAAATTTTGTACAAAAATAAATTACAAATCAGTTCTTGTTGTTCATGCCCCAAGAGCAATAAAAACACATAGGGAAAAAAATCCTGACTGATGTTATCATAATTCATGCATGAAAGTGATATTTTAGCTTACCATAAATGCCAAAAAAAGTCAGTACATTCAGCAGTACTTTATCCATATTTACAAGAAAGTAAATAATTATGAATTTATACAAATAAAGGTGTAATTAGATCTTTATTAATTAGAAAGCAATTCTGCTAATAAATTTTAAGTGTAATACATTTTCTTTTAATTGTGATAAACATGCAATCAGATGTCTAAAAACATTAAACTCAGTTTGCACTTAAGTTTTCCTGTAGAGTTTGATTCAAATGGAAAGCTAGAACTGATAAAATGTAAATATGCACCTTGAAGTCGCTTTGCATAAAAGCATCTGCCAAATGCATAAATGTAATGTCTAAATGAAAAGTATATTATTTTCTGTAGAAAGTACTGTTTTTAATGTATGTTTAAATATACTACTTTTTCACCAGGGTGCCCATGGCAAGCACATGTAGGCAAAAAAGCAGGACATTCCTTCCTGTCCACTACAGACAAATGCTTTGCGTCACTTCCTGTGGGAGGGCTTAAACAGTCCTTGCCCTGTGTGGACAGAGGGCAGATCAGCCGAAGGGTCAAACGGACTCATACTACAATAAAACAAAGTCTCAAGCTCGTATTAGCATCTGTAATCAATCCTTTCAATCCTCTGGACGCAGGTTGATTGAGAAACACATAATTCTGCTTATGTAATTGAAACACCTCTCACAACAATGCATGTCGAAATGTTGTGGACAGCGAACTGAATTCTCACTCAGTTAATAAACGTATAAATAAATTATATAATATGATTAATGTTCTGATACTCCCCATTCAATCTTCATGTCAAAGTGAGAGTCTAAAGTCTAATCCTGTTCCTCTGTCAACGTCACCTCTAAATAGTTTCCTATCAAGGTGTCAGCAGATGGAGAAGTGAAAGATCACATGGGTGCAGAACAAGGATAAGCAAACAATACAATCTAATGTAAGCACAGTACCTGGGACCGCATGGCACCCACGGAGAGACAAAGGCAGAAAAAATTTGGAAATATTTTCTGACTAATAATCACAAAAATTATTCAATATTAGCTAGAAAATATCAACACACCACAGCAGTTAGTATTTATACAATGTCATCTGCTGGTGTTGGTCCATTGTGTTTTTTGAAAACCAAAGTCACTGCACCCATTTACTAAGAAATTTTGGAGCACTTCATGCTTCCTTCTGCTGACCAGCTTTTTGAAGATGCTGATTTCTTTGTTTCAAAAGTTGTTTTAATGACCATGGTGTTGGTGTGCTTGACTGGCCAGTAAACTCACCTGACCTGAACCCCAGAGAGAATCTATGGGCTATTGTCAAGAGGAAAATGAGAAACAAGAGACCAAACAAAATGCAGATGAGCTGAAGGCCACTGTCAAAGAAACCTGGGCTTCCAGACCACCTCAGCAGTGTCATAACAGCAGTGTCATAGCAGCAACTACAGCAAAAATGGTATTTACAACACTGTTCCAGAACAGTTCAACATAATATTCAGATGTGTGCAGCACATTTTATGGAGGACTGTTTCCTGATTCTGGGAGAGTAGACTACAAGACAACAAGACAGACTGTTCTGACTCACAGTCTGTGAGTACGTTAATATATATACTCAAAACGCGAGTTTTAAGCAGTGTAGAGTAGAGCTTGTTGTTTGTTGTTTCTCTGATCACAAATGCAGACATGGTTTTATGTTTACGTGGTGCGATGCAACGCATCTCAATGCAAAGCGTATAAAAACAGTATAAGTCATTATAATACATAATTATGTCCCCAGGAGGCATGGGTTTAGTTGGTTTTGTCTCGTCAGTGTTCTGACCGAGACTCACATCACAGTATGTTAAGGGGCGTAACATTTCCGTCACATGCTTGAGGCATTCGGCCAATGCACTGGCTAGCTGCCCAATCAGAGCACACCTCACTCTTCTGAGAGATGAGCTATGTGAAAAAATTAAGTGTTTCAGAGAGATGGGGCATAGAGGAAAAACAATAATATAGAAACAGTATGTGAAGTTTTTGAACCTTAAACTGCATGAACAAATTTCATTACCAAAATAATGTTCTTTTTAGCAATGTCATGTGACCCCTTTCAACTAATCATTGCACTGTGATGTGCTTTAGGGTTAAAGGAAAATAAGTTCCTGGCAGAAAAATGTATGCTACCATTTATGTTTTTCTACAGATTTTTTCTTACAGTGTACAGTATATTTCTTAATTACTCTTGATTATTATTTTGTATGAGCTCATATTTATCTATGAACTTTCATCTTTGTTCCGTTAGGATTCTCCATTGCCACTGTCCATAAGTGTACTTCTGTCTTTTAAACAAATTATTAATACATTGTGCTGGAACTGGAAATGTATATTTGCATACGTATATTTGTTTATATATTTAAATGAACGATTTTAAAACACCACATTGACAAGGGGACACAGACAAAATATAAGTTGAATATATGATTAATATATGTTGTAAACAGTACAGTACAGAATTTTTTTGTTCAAATTAAAATGTATTTCTTTTAAACATTCAAATGTATTCAAAATATATTAGAAAGTATACTTCAAATGACAAGAAAAACTTTTTGGGTGAATGTATACACAAATATGTATATGTACATATATGTATATAAAAACACCTTTTGTGGTTCTTTTATTGAAACAAAACAAGCTCAATTAAAAGGTATGCTGCATTTTAGGAGAACAAGAACACAGGAGAACTAGAACGTAATCATTAAGAAACAACAACAAGAATGGATAGCCAAGGACTGAAACACAAATACACATACAGAATGAGGGGCGAAGAGAAGAAGATGAGAAGAATTAATGAACCAATGAATAACTAAGGTAACAAATGATCAGGGTCAATGCAACCAAATAATCTAGATACTAGGAACCAACTTAACAGATAAAACGAGTATACTGGTTGTATATTAACATTTTAATTAGTGATATATTGGTAGTGCTATACCAGTTGTATACTGAAATATATATATATATTTTTAAATCTCAAGCTCAAGCTTCTCAAGCTTCCCATTCTCTCTTTTTTTCTTTTATTATTATTATTAATAATAAACATTATTTATGGTTAATTTAAATCATTTATTGCTATCTCTGCCAGGATCATTTTATTGTTTTAGTAAATAAATTGAATGTGTGCTCATTTGTTGCTCATTACATAGCCAATTCTTTTTTTATTCTTAGTGTCTAGCAGTAATTTGAGGAAAAATTCACTGCAGTGACCTGAGAATGTTTGTGTGGCTTATATTGGTTGAACAGAGGGAAATCCCTGTAACCAGGTCCAGGATAGAAATCCATTGGTTTTGTGTTGCTATCACTCATTACTAAGTTGTTCATATAGTTGTATAAGCTGTAGTTGTAGTCAGTGTGGCTTGGTTCAGTGTAAGTGTAGGCTATGAAGCTGGTGAACATCAGGATGAGTTTCCCAATTTTATAATATTTTGAATAAATTTATCATAATTTGAAGTGTGTGTCACCCCAGTCCACTATCCCAATAAGTAACTAACCAGTCATGGAAACTGTTGCTCTAGGAAACACATATGTATTTTATTCATGCGCAACAATCTTTTTATTGATTTACTATTGACTTCCCTCCCACCTCCAATAAGATGTGAGTTATAGAGAAGTCCTTTGGACCTGAGAGTTTTATCACTTGCCATTGAAGACAACACACCTTACAAATGTGGAATTGTCTTTATTTCTGTGAGTAGGTCTGATGACGAGATGTGTAAAGTTCAGATTGTGACGATGTGATGTTACACAATCAACCCTTCCAACTACTGTCATGATCCTGCCCTTGTGTCCTTGATTTTTCCTAGTCTTGAGGCAGGATCATGACAGACCCTTGTTTTGTGTACAAGCGCATGGCCTTGTCTTTGGGCCATGTGCTTGTGTTGTCTCGTTCCCTTGCCCCGCCCCCCTTGTTATCCTAGTCGTGTCGTGATTGCCCTATCTGTGTCACCTGTCGTGTCTTAATTGTTCCCCCTATTTAGATCTCCTAGTGTGCTCTGTCTTGCGTCGGTTCATTGTGTTACTTATGTGCTTCTCAGATGTGTTCCACACTGGTGACTGTGATTGTATCCTGTATACCGTGAGTGTTTGTTTGTTTATAGTTAGTGTTTAGTGTCTTTATCTGGTCAGCCCTGTCTTGTTTGGTTATTTAGTCCTTACCCTAGCCCTTGTTTTCCCCCTCGTGGGTTTTTGTTTTCCCTTTTTGTATTTAATAAACCCTTTTGTGTTGAATCCTGTCTGCACTTGAGTTCCTCCCTTGCAAACCCTGACAACTACATACTGTTCAAATGAAATACACTTTTATAGACCATAATAACTTATTATTATATGGTCATATAATGACATCAGAATCCTTTATTTAGATTCAAAAAGCAAGGTTGAAAGTGGTCAAAAGACCAGATTTTTGACTACAGAACAACAAACAAACAGTAGATTCTCTATGCAGTAAAATGCTGTCAAACATATTTGATATTTCATGTCAAATAAAAGTTTTGTCAAAGCCATAAGCAATGGATTGCCTCAAGTTGTTTACTACATTTATAGAAAAACAGCAATGTGAAAAACTTTTGTTATAAACACAGTATCTTGTATTTATTTCACATTTATAAACTAAATGTCATCATGAAAAAAATAATGCTCATCAATATTGAGAAACAATTGTTCTAAAAGTATTATAACTTTATCATCTCACTATGTTTGGTTGGATGGTGGTTAATCTTCAATCCCTAACCTAGGACCAGTTGCTAAAATATTCAGGGCAAGACCTTTGAGACCAATGGGATATGTTGCCTTGGCAACTAATGTAAATAAATGTAGGCTGAAGCATTAAAGCTACTAAACAGAAATAAATAAAAACTAAAACTGAACTCGAGCTAAAACAGAAATAAAATGTAAATATTTATTTTAAAAAAATACAAAATAAAATAAAATTACAAGCACATAAGCACAAAAACTGCAAAAAATTAAATACAATTAAAAATGAAAAAATAAAATGTTAATTTAATACTAAATAAAAAAATATAATAGATACAGTATAACAAACCTAAACCCTAAATGTAAAATTAAAAAACAACAACTTTTGCCTTGATTGGCTGAAATAAATCTGAAATGTAAAGCTATATAAATAAATATATTTAATAATTTTGTTAAGCTCTTTTGTAATCTGTAAAGGATATATACATATATATATATATATATATATATATATATATATATAAATAAACCTTTATAGGTTACAAAAGAGCTTAACAAAATTATTTAACTAAAACTAAGATCTGAATCTGAAAATTATAGAACTATATATTTATAAAATTATATTATATAAAATCATATTATAAAACTATAATTTCATAGAAACTGTAATTTTATAATTAAACTATAAAAACTATAAATCTATCATTTGAAATATTATTAAATTCTATAATAGAATATAAAAATGCTGAAATAACTACCAGAAAGACTGCATTTAAAGCATAATGTAACAATTAAACAGTTCATTGTTTTTTCAATACAGATTTGAAACATTGTTCTGAGAGGAATGAGGAATGAAAGAGGGAACTCCTACAAAAGTAATGCAGATATTCCATGGAGTGAGTCTGGGAACTGAGCCAACCATACACTGAATGAACAGCCGGGATCGAGGCGAGGATATTCAGGGTGTGGGTGTCACAGGGGTGAGCTCTTATTCTGCCTGGACAGTGGATATATTTAAAACATGATCAAGGCCTATTTTATTTTAGTGAGTGTGTGTGTGTGATGAACTTTCCTTCATGCACTGGATGACTTCTTAACTTAAAGCCCCTTGAAGGCTTCAGTATGGTGGCCCAGTATTGCACATTACAATGAAAATTTAAAAAGCAAATATAAGATAACAACACAGTTGAATCAAGCCACAACACAGACACAACAGAAAATGCTCCCATCCTTTCTTGGCCACCAAAGCTAAGAACACATACCATCAGTCACTCCTTGTCAGGCCTTGAACTAGCAAAGAGACTCCTTACCAGCAATACCTGTACTCACCTTGGTGGTTTTGGCTCTTAAGACTCCAGTGATCTCCTTTGTTAACTCAAGTGATGTCCTTCATAATCTCCAGCGATTTCAATTATTAATTCCAGCAATCGCATTCCACTTTCTATGTTTTATAATACTCACTGCCTACTCACCATCTCACTCACTTCAGGCACTGAACACCTCCATCACACAACCCATCTCTCCTTCTCCACCAGTTTACGTCGCTAGTCCCATGGTGGAGGACTGCAATGGATTTATACTTTAGTGTTCTCTCAAATGCAGCCAAATTGTTTTCCCACTGAAAGAGCGTAAATCTCATATGTTCTGCATCTGCTCTTAGGACGAATGCTGCAGCGGGCGGAAACAATATGGCAGCAAGCTAAACCTATCATTCAATTTCTCAAAGATTTGTGGCACAGTTTCATCAGTTTGCACTTAAAAAGCAAAGAGTATACATAATTGTATTGCTATCCAAGGACAGGGCTCTGAGCTCAGGCTTTAGCCCGGATACAGAGTACCCCACATTCTTATCTTGAATAGTAACATTTGAGAGTGAGCAGTTGGGGTGGTGGAGGAATGCTAAAAAACTGTACCTTCCACCAGACCTCCCCCCAGGTCCTGGGTTATTACATCAGTGCTGAAGGTACAGTATCAAGGTGAACAATGCCAAGGTAGAAGTAGTTTGTGCTTGGCCTACATCAATCACCATAAAGTACTAAAATGCTTTATTGTTTTTCTGCTAGCTTCAACCAATGCTTCGTCATGATTTACAGTTCCATTACGACTCCACTGACCTCCTTCCTGAAAGGCAAGCCCAAGTCTCTGTCCTGGATCCAAGATGTCACTCAAGCCTTGGAGAACTTAAAAGCATCCATCACTACTGCTCATCTAATAGTTTACCATAGTCCAGATGAGCCATCTGTGGTGGAACTGGACACTTCTACGACCGGTATAGAGACTATATTATCGCAGCATCCCAGAATGTGTCATGTCCAAAGTCCACCACCATTTAACATTTGGCAAACTACTCCCGCTGCCAATCCAATGCCAACCATGATCAGTTCTCCTCCAAGGCCTTCCTCCTGCAATGGAAACTGCTGAACTCATGTTCAATCACATATTTCATAACTTCGGATTTTCCAGAGGACATAGAGTCTGATCGAGAATCATTGAGAGCTGATGAACCTGACGTACTGAAAATAAATTCTACTAATTTGTGGATGATTTACTGGAGATTCTGGAGGCTCACACATGGGAGATTCTGGAGATTCCAGAGACATTATATATATATATATATATATATATATATATATATATATATATATATATATATATATGTATACCCACCCACACACACACACACTCACCGGCCACTTTATTAGGTGCACCTGTTAAATTGATTGGTAACACAAATTGCTAATCAGCCAATCACATTGCAGCAACATATTTAGGCATCTAGAAGACTGTGATTGTGAATGTGGTAAAGACGACTTGCTGAAGTTCAAACTGGGGAAGAAAGGCGATTTAAGTGACTTTATACGTGAAATGGTTGTTTGTGCCAGACGGGCTGGTCTGAGTATTTCACAAACTTCTGATCTACTGTTATTTTCACAACCATCTCTAGGGTTTACAGACAATGGTCCAAAAAAGAGAAAATATCTAGTAAGCGGCTGTTGTGTGGACGAAAATGCCTTGTTGATGTTAGAGGTTAGAGGAGATTGGGCAGATGGGTTAGAAATGATAGAAAGGCAACCGTAACTCAATTAACCACTCGTTACAACCAAGACATGCAGAATAGCATCTCTGAATGCACAACACATCGAACCCTGAAGCAGATGGGCTACAGCAGCAGAAGACCACACCGGATGACACTTCTATCAGCTTCTATGCCGGCAGCCATATCACCCTGGAGCCCAAGACTGGTTGCCCACTGAAGCTAAGCAGGGCTGAGCCTGGTCAGTACCTGGATGGGAGACCTCCTGAGAAAACTAGGTTGCTGCTGGAAGAGGTGCTAGTGAGGCCAGCAGGGGGTGCTCACCCTGTGGTCTGTGTGGGTCCTAACGCCCCAGTGTAGTGATGGGGACGCTATACTGTCAACAAGCACCGTCCTTCGGATGAGACGTTAAACTGAGGTCCTGACTCTCTGTGGTCATTAAAAAATCCCAGGATGTCTTTCGGAAAGAGTAGAGGTGTGACCTCGGCATCCTGGCTAAATTCGCCCATTGGCCTCTGACCATCATGGCTTTCTAACAATCCCCATGTCTACTGATTGGCTTCATCACTCTGTCTCCTCTCCATCAGTAAGCTGGTGTGTGGTGGGCGTTCTGGCGTAATATGGCTGCCGTCGCATCATCCAGGTGGATGCTGCACACTGGTGGTGGATGAGGAGATACCCCCTGTCTATGTAAAGCGCTTTGAGTGTCTAGAAAAGCGCTATATAAATGTAAAGAATTATTATTATAAGAACATGAAACGAAGGCTACAATTCACACAGGCTCATCAAAATTGGACTATAGAAGATTGGAAAAACGTTGCCTGGTCTGATGAGTCTTGATTTCTGCTACAACATTCAGATGTCTCAACAGTTCAGGCTGCTGCTGGTGGTGTAATGGTGTGGGGAATATTTTTTTGGCACCTTTGAGCCCCTTAGTACCAACTGAGCATCATTTAAATGCCACATCCTACCTGAGTATTGTTGCTGACCATGTCCATCCTTTTATGACTAGAGTGTAGCCATCTTTTTGGCTACTTCCAGCAGGTTAATGCACCATGCCACAAAACCTAAATCATCTCAGACTGGAACTTCTTTAAGTCTGTGTGAATATCATTTAGTAATTGCACTGTCTTCTGGTCCATATCCATTTCCAGTGTGCTAAACACTGATTAATGTAACATGAAAATACTATACCAATTTATAAATCTTGCTATTGTATTGTAAAGAGTCACTTACATAAACTTTTCTATACTCCTCTGATTATATAATGGTAAATATTACAATAACATAGCACAACACACAGTGATCAGCAGTAATGATAAGCCTAATAATCACAAAACAAATAATAAGGACATGTAGATCATAATAAACCTTTGAGGTAAGAAGTGGATTATCCTTCACCTGAAATATTTGTCTTTTCATCCTGAAATATGAGGCAAATGTTGGATCACAACAATTAGGAACCACAGTTTCCAAAAATCCCTTCCTTCGATTGAGATGTTCTCTTTTATTCTGGACGGCAGGGGCAGTGACTGTAAAATCGAGCATATTTTGCAGTATTAAACACGTATTTACACCAATTTCATCAAGCTTAGAAAATTCTTTAAAAAGAACACAAATAATTGCCTTCTCAGCTGCCATAGTTGCAACTCTTGTGTCATCAGAACAGGGTGTTCAATGTACCTCTGTTTCCATTTAAAAAACATTTTGCACCATTTTGTCGGGGCTGAACACAGCAGCCCTGGGATTCTCAATTCTGAGGCCCGTTCCTCATATGTAGCTAACTAAGTTAGCTGTATTTTACTATTGATGATTTGGCATGATCTGGGATTGGTTGCTCATACTGGAGTTGCTGTCATAGCAATAACTTGGGAGCAGATTTATTTCATGTAAACAGGAATAGATTGCATATTTTTAAGCAGAATTGATACTTAAAATCAGTCTAATTTGAAAATGTATTTAAAGATAATAATGTTTTGTAGTCTTTAATATTATAGATGCTGCAGTTTTACTCAATGAAAGATTTATTGATCATAAAATAATTACTTCATAAATGTATTAAAGTCTTACACACATACAGATAATGTAGAGTCGTGCATTAATTTGAGGGATGACAGCTATAATGGGAGTAGCTTGATGGAGCGCAGGAGATGCAGATAACATGATCTTAAGAAACTTAAATGAATGCTGTCACGTAACAAATCTGTTCAAATAAATGTGTTCCTGTAGCTCAATTGGTAGAGCATTTGCTTTATCAAGTTCAAGGTTGGGGGTTAGATTCCCCAGGAACACATGACAGGTAAAAATTGATAGCCTGAATGCACTGTAACTCGCTTTGGATAAAAGCGTCTGCTAAATACATAAATTTAATTTAATTAAAATTTTTAATTTAATTTAAATAAAAAAGTAAATGAGCAGCTAATTACTATATTGAAAAAAAAATTATAAAGCCTATACAGATATTTGAAATCATGAATATAAACATAAAATAAAATAAAAAATTATTTATCTATTAGAACATTTATGTAGTTTTGTTCACTTGGCTGTTTCCTTATAAAAGTCAAAAAATTTGTCAAGTTTTTCGCCAGGTGTCTTTTAAATGATATGAAGTCATTACATTGCTGTCTTTCCGTCCAGCCAGTCGCTCCATCACTGATCATGATTTAAAATATCCAATACATAACCCCTTATAAATCAACCCATGAACTTGCAATTATTTTAGATAACTTAGTCCAGCCATACTAATCATCAACAACAGGTGCGTTCGAAGAACCGAATCAGCCACATCAGGATTAGTGAGTTGATATCATCTAGGATGTGACTTTTCATCTAGTATGTAATAAGCGACTTCTGAAGAATGGGCTCCAGGCCCTTGAGGTCCACTGTCCTGCAGAGTTTTGCTCCAGCCCTAATCTAAAACACCTGAACAAGATCATTAAGGTCTTCAAGATCCCTAGAAAGTTACAGGCAGGTGAGCTTGATCAAGGTTGGAGCAAAACTCTGCAGGAGAGTGGATCTCAAGGGCCAGAGTTGAGAACCCCTGAAGTACTACCTGTCCACTATTATCTTTGCTTGAAGGTCTTATATTGTTTTGTTTTGTTTGCTTCTTATGGACGGTTTTCATGTTGGGTTACCTTCTTTGTTTTTGTTAAAGTTACAGCAGCTGTTATTATTCCCTCGCCTCTCCCTTGCCTTCGCCACACCTGCCTATAACAATACCTTATGAAAAACATGTACTCTTCAAATTATTTTTTAAATTAGTACTTATGATGGAAAAATATGCTAAAATATTTCATTTTAATAATATTTAATTTATATTATAGTAACTCCATTAACTTCAAATTAACGGCAAATAGCTGAACCTTTGAGTGTTTTTGATCCACTTGAGTATGAATTAGAGGAATAGTTCACTAAAAATTAGATTTGATTCACTGCAATGTCAGAACTGTCCTGAGCACGATCTTAACAGTTGGTGTGTGAGGCGTCAAGTCAAGTCACCTTTATTTATATAGCGCTTTAAACAAAATACATTGCGTCAAAGCAACTGAACAACATGTCACGGTTCATGAATGCACTGTTTCCTGCTCGTCTCATGTCACATTATGTTGATTGTTTCATGTGGGTGTTACCGCTGATCATCTTGATCTGAAGCTCATTCCACCAGCCTACTTAATGCCCTGTCTTTCGTCCCTTGTTTGTCAGATCGTTGTTTGAGGTCCTCCGTGATTCTTGTCTGTGTCCCATCTGCTCAGCTACTCCTTGTGTCTTGTTCCTGTTCAGTCGTTGTGGATTACCATTCATCTCACGGATCCCTCATCATCACCCACCTGCTCACTCAATCACCTTCTCACCAGTCTCTGCTGCCATCGAGGTCCCTGCATCACCCACCATCAACCCAGCCTGACCATACTTCTCTAATAAAGGATTGTTTACTTGCAACTTGCTTCCTTTCCTTTATGCGATCGTGACAGAACAATTTGACCACCCATGGAAGTGAGTGGAAGCGAGTAACCCATCGTCGGCATTGGAGGAGTTCCTCAGTGCCAGTGCTCGAAGGATGGACTCCCAGGAACGGAATCTCGGTTTGTGCCACTGGTAAGACTTCCAATCGACCCCCTGATGGGTTACTTCAACCACTGCCGGTCCCTTCGAGACCCTGGTCCCATATTGCACTAGATTTTATTACCGCCCTCCCAGGGCAATACGGTAGTTTTGACCGTGGTGGACCGGTTCTCGAAGGCGGCCCACTTTATTCCCTTGTCCAAATTACCCTCAGCCAAGGAGACAGCGTTGCCCGTCGTAGATCACGTCTTTCATTTACATGGCCTCCCGACAGACGTGGTTTCCAACAGGGGACCCCAATTTGTGTCCAAATTCTGGCGTGAATTCTGTAGATTACTGGGAGCGACTGTAAGTCTGTCCTCAGGGTTTCATCCCCAGAGCAATGGTCAAACCAAAAGAGCCAACCAAGATTTGGAAAGGGTGTTGCGATGTTTGGTCTCCAAGAATCCTTCCTTTTGGAGCCAACAACTGTCGATGGTGGAGTACGCCCACAATACATTACCTATATCAGTTACGGGCCTATCTCCATTTTGAGTGTAGTGTAGGATACCAGCCACCCATTTTTCCCAGTCTGGATTCCGAAGTCGCGGTCCCCTCCATTCACGCCTTTGTCCAGAGGTGTCACAGCACTTGGAATAATGCCCGTGAGACTCTACTCCAAGTGGGGGCGCGCACCAAGGCTAAAGCCGACCGTCACCGGTCTAGGCCTCCCGTATACATTGTGGGTCAAATCGTGTGGCTTTCTACCAAAAATATTCCTCTCCGTTCCATCTCTAATAAGCTTGCTCCCAAATTTATTGGTCCAATCACTGTCACCAAGATCATTAGTCCGGTGGCAGTCCGCCTCAAACTTCCTCCAAAGTACAGGAGAATTCATCCCGCATTTCATGTATTTAAAATAAAGCCTGTATTTCATTCTTCAATTAATCTGCCTGCCCCAGAATGGAGAAAAAAACCTTGGGAGAAACCAGGCTCAGTTGGGGGGGCAGTTCTCCTCTGACCAGACGAAACCAGTAGTTCAATTCCAGGCTGCAGCAAAGTCAGATTGTGCAGAAGAATCATCTGTTTCCTGTGGTCTTGTCCTGGTAGTCCTCTGAGACAAGATCTTTGCAGGGGATCTGTATCTGGGGCTCTAGTTGTCCTGGTCTCCGCTGTCTTTCAGGGCAGTAGAGGTCCTTTCTAGGTGCTGATCCACCATCTGGTCTGGATACGTACTGGATCCGGGTGACTGTAGTGACCCTCTGATCTGGATACAGACTGGATCTGGTGGCTATGGTGACCTCGGAATAAGAGAGAAACAGACAAATATTAGCGTAGATGCCATTCTCCTAATGATGTAGCAAGTACATCGGGTGTTATGGGAAGTGTTCCCGGTTGCGGTTTACCTAATTAATGCAGCTTAAAACTCCTGTAACGGATTTGGATATTAAAAGCCAACATAATATAATATTAGTATATTATGTATAAGCCAGGTTAAAGATGGGTCTTTAATCTAGATTTAAACTGCAAAAGTGTGTCTGCCTCCCGAACAATGTTAGGTAGGTTATTCCAAAGTTTAGCCGCCAAATAGGAAAAGGATTTGCCACCCCGCAATTGATTTTGATATTCTAGGTATTAACAAATTGCCTGAGTTTTGAGAACGTAGCGGACGTGGAGGATTATAATGAAGTAAGAGCTTGTTAAAATACTGAGGCGCTAAACCATTCAAGGCTTTATAAGTAATAAGCAATATTTTAAAATCTATACAATGTTTGATAGGGAGCCAGTGCAGTGTTGACAGGACCGGGCTAATATTGTCATACTTACTGGTTCTAGTAAGAACTCTTGCTGCTGCATTTTGGACTAGCTGTAGTTTGTTTACTAAGCAAGCAGAACATCCACCCAAAAAAGCATTACAATAATCTAATATTGAGGTCATAAATGAATGGATTAACATTTCTGCATTTGATACAGATTTACATCTGATATAGGTTTCAGAAGTGGGTGTGGCAAAATGGCTCGATAGCGCCACCTGTTAAATTTCAACGGAGTGCGCCTCGAGCTGTGTTTCACGTACATTCATGAAAATCGGTACACACATGTAAAACACCATTACCTACAAAAAAGTCACTCAGTACAAAATCCCAAACCCAACAGGAAGTAAGTTATTTTGAATTTCCTGTATGATTTTTGTGCAATTTTTTTCCATTTCCACGCCTTGTACTTTGACGAACTCCCCCTACAGTTTTAATCAGATTATCTTAAAATTTGGTGAGGGTCATCATAAGACCTTTGTGATGCGAAGGTTTTGAGTTTTCGTCAAGGGGTGTGTCCCTGGCGGCCTGACAAATTTTGATGTTTCGCCTTGAAACAGGAAGTTGCTGTAACTCAAGCATGCAATGTCCGAACTTCCCCAAACTTCACACATGTGATGGGTGTTCTGTCCTGAACAAACACCCATGACCAAATTCAGTTATAGTCAAAGCGCCACCTGCTGGTAACAGGACGTGACAAGGTTAACACTGTTAGGGACTCCTAGGAACAAATTAAAGAGTGTCAAAAAGTGTTAAATAGGCTGGCAACATGCTAGAAACATAATAAAACATGCTAGCAACGCTTAGCTAAATGTTAAAGCATTCTACTAAGGCAGTGAAAGGAAGTTGCTGTAAAATAGGCAAGCAATGTCCCACAACTAAAGGCCAATATTCAATTATAAGTATAGCGCCGCTTGCTGGCAACAGGAATTACTTATTTCATACTAACTTAAACATGAGATGTCTGATCTGCCTGAAACTTTGCATGTTTGGTAAGAGTCCTGGCCTAAATACATTTACATGGCGATATTCAGTTATAATCATAATGCCACCTGTTGGCAGCAGGAAATGTGGCAAAAAATATTTACTATTTTATAAGCATATGGCCCAATGTTCATGGTTCCTCCTATGGGCACCGGGTGGTGGTGAGCCCGGGTGCGAGGGCCCGTTCATCGCTGCTTGCAACTTTAATTTAGATTTATTTTTGAGATGGAAAAATGCAGTTTTACAAATGCTAGAAACGTTGCTTTCTAAGGAAAGATTGCTATCAAATAGCAATAGGCGTCTTCTTATTCTTGCTTTACGGCGGATTGCAGAGTGCATTTCCACCACCTATCTCTCAAATGGACCATTGACACTCTTAATTGAGATTGTAGATAGACATTTACATTTAATAATTTAGCAGATGCTTTTATCCAAAGTGACAATGGTCCATTTGAGAGATTCTGTTGACACTTATGAATTGTATATTTAAATGTTTGTGTTTACACATTTGTAATCAAGGTAATATCAAATCATTTGTAATATTTGTTAAAATTATAATCAAGTACTTTACATATGTTAGTCAGCACATCAAAATAAGTGTACTTTTTTGAAGCACAGCAAACTATTATGGTTAAAAAAGCATCATCCACGCCATTTATCATAAAAAAAAAAATTAAAATCAGCATATGTGTTCATGTTACACTGATTTGTGTGAAAGATTAGTTTGCTGTTGGATCATAAAGTGTTGCATGGTAAGGTGAGGTTGCTGTGATTTACTGCTGAAAGTATGAGGGTTCTGATAGATGAACGCACCTCTGTATGGGCAGGACACATCACAGTTAAATATTTACAGAGAGGTGCCTCTCACTGACATCACAGCAGCAGGAGGGAATAAATCCACACTGACACTCACCTGCACAGGCACAGGAACAGACGCCTAACCTGAACAAAGGACTCCAGACCCATCACTCACCCTACTGTGGACTGTATTTAACTGAATTATGTGTTCTGGAAATTTCGCCAAATGCCTGGGGATAACCCTCATCCCACTGGCCATCATCTGCATCCTCTGCAACACTCTGCTGTTTTTCCCGGGTGGTAAAGTGGCTGAGAGCAGCGACATCACGGACGAAGTATTTTACCTCGGAGGAATTCTGGGATCTGGTGTGCTGGTGAGTGGATGCGCAAATTCAGAAAACTTCTTGTAAGAGGAAAAGTGGAAAACAAAATACTATCAGTATTGAATAACTCTAATTTGAGCTCAAATTTAAGAAATTATTGAAGAAATTAAAGAAATTATTGAACACTCTATTCCTGTTTCATGAATGATTCCACCTGTATTATTTATAGATTTTTATAGATTATTTGTGATTTCTTTTAAGGCTTTTATTTATTGTAGAAACAACCTCATAGGCAAGCATTCCCCTTTAAGTAATAAGCTGGTCTTCGTTTAGATGATTTTCCCTGCACTGGTTTTCCTGGGATTGAAGAACAATGACTGCTGCGGCTGCTGTGGGAATGAGAGCTGTGGAAAACGTTTTGCGGTGAGAATTGCCGTCTCAGACGCATCCATGTAACAAATGGCATTTTCACACCATTCCTCAACACAATCACGTTATTCTCGCCATTTGAGAATTCCCACTCAGAAAAGGTCTTTCTGAATGAAATATTAGAAAAAAGCATTTATATTCTTACTCTTACCCTACTTGTAAGTGATTTTTCCAACACATACTGTTTCCAAAGCACCGTTAGTACTGTAATAAATGACAGAAACTGGAAGAAACATTCTGATATAGAAGCTAATAGGGAGTCAGTGTACCTGTTGTGTTTCAGTTTTTACATTTGGTTTGTTTTTTAATCCAGATGTTCGGCTCCATTCTGTTCGCCGCGGCCGGAGCTGTGGGCGCCACTTACTCTGTTATCGTGTCTTGTGTGGCCATTAACCACGGGCCCAAGTGCTTCACTACCCATCTCAACGGAACTTCCCTTAACATCACTTACCCATTTGCAGACGGGTGCGTGTTTATTATCAACTGAAATGAAATCAAGTAATAATCCAGTAGCTGTAATGTAATACTTACTGCCTGGTTTCTTTCTTTCAGGAACTACTTGTCCAACAGAACAATGTGGGATATATGCGATGGTCCGGGCGATATCATCACGTGGCATCTGACCCTGTTCTCAATCCTGTTGATCTGTGGTCTAGTTCAGATCGGTCTGTGTGCCTTCCAGGTGATCAACGGGCTCATCGGCACCATCTGTGGAGACTGCTGCGGCTGCTGCGGGGTACGCGTGAATTCTGATGATGACGATAATAATACATCGTCCACAGGCCTTATATATCTGTATTTCATCACTAGTTTGTAGCACATATCTAATGCACTGAAATAACTTGGCATTGTGTTTACCCGCAGAGCTCCTAAACCACTCAGAATGGACTTGGATCAATGGATCTTCAGGACTTATCATACATCCATGTCTGTAATTGTCAACAGTTTTCACCTCATTATTTGTATTTATACTGTTCAGATGGATGTTGTTTACTTCCGTGTGTCATCTGCCTAATGGCTGATGAAGTCATGAGCAATTTTTATATATTGTTATATATATAGCCTATGGATATAGGTTATTGATATATAGTGTATTGATATGTATTGTAAAGAATATTGAATATTTATTCAAACTGAAGGAGAACGTTATTTTCGTACAAGTATTTAGTCTTTTTTTAAAGATGGATAATTGCAACGTCCAAATATATGGAATATTTGATAAAAGATAACAGGTTTTATCTCAGTAAAACTGGTAGAAATGTAGTAAAATAATATTTGACACTTAATAAACTCTTGATTAAAAAAGCTGTCCTTGTTGCAACTTGGACTTTTCCGTCTCACTCAGCAAGATTTTTGCGATTTTGACTGTTTTAGAAAACAGGAAGCAGCAGAACGGATGGTGAGATCTGGGAAGTGCCCTGACAGACTCTGGAGAGTTCAGGGTTACTTCATAAACAACAGCTGGCCTGCTGAAGATGATTTGTGTCCTTTTTTTTAACTAAATATGCAAAGAACGTGCAATAACATGATGCACAAGCTGAAACTGCACTCCCACGTTCTTGATAAAGAGTTCGTATGCAATGTTATAACTTATATCCGAGTTATTGCTTTATGGGTAATGTAAATGTTTGTTGTTCTACCAGTGTGATGTTGATGTGTTATCAGAGGTTTTATGAGGGGAATGTTATTTTATGATGGCTTTATAGGAAACAGTTCCCATCTTCACACAAGAATGATTAACTTCATGCTCTATGATGCATGTGACTGATGCTTTATTACTGACAAGCTTTCCCCCCGATACGTTTTGTAGCAAACTAAAAATATTATATCTGCATGATAAATTATTTGAATCTCAGTCGAACAGAAACGGAAACGTTTCACAGCGAATAGTCAAACCTGCAAATCTCACTCTATAACACAGTAACAACAACATTATATAATTACAAGCATCTTCACAAGACGATTTCCCATTAAGGGCATGTAGTACATATGCAAATATAGAGTAATATAAAAATGTGATTAACTCTTACTGTGTACACCAACCTCAGTAATAGAGAATAACTCTAAAACACATGTTGAGGTGATGCTGAGTCCCCTGGTGGACACCTGAAGAATTTGGGCGGACAGTTGTTTCTCACTTTCAGAAGCATATTACATAATTGTATTTTTAAATGTTTGTTTTTCTTATTGGACAATCAGCCGAACTGCATATACCCATTTATAATCTACCCATTATATTTTACGTTGTCCACACACACTTTTTGTTCAGTGTTAGAATGGCTTGGCCTTCTCACAGTCTTTATTTGCACTATACGCCCGTTTAATATTCAGTAAACACAGACCCTACTTATGTGTACTTAATTCATTTACAGTACCTTGTGTTTATTTATCATTGAATAAAAGAGATAGTAAAACTGTAATCACCTTCCTCATATGCTGACCAGATATTTTATATTTCCATGATTGTTATTTCAGTGATTGTTACACAGTGCCCATCACAATCCAATAAATTCCAGTGTACTTTAACAATACAATTAAGCCCTTATCTTTCCTTACAACGGACCAATAGCAATGAGAATGGGTACTAAAAAAAATATTTTACCACACCAGCTGGTGACGACAAAGTCAATGAAACACAACCATGCTAATAAAACCATTTTATTCTTTTAGTTTTTGATTTCACTGACAATTTTAGAGATATCTTGGAGGTTACAACCAAATTTTTCACGTACAATACACCGCCATCATATTTCTGTGGTGTGCAGTTTGTTTTCTGAGCTTTCCAGCGTGTGACTAACATTCACATCAGTAACCTAACAAAACCTGAAGCATGCTGAAGTGTGGAGAGATATGCAAGTCTGGCATCGACCAACAATCACACTCACCAGATTTCATCTCACCCCATAACACAATGAAAAATTTGCATTTTATGAAACTGAAGCCATATATTCAACTCCTTGAGAAACTGCATGATTTAGGTTCTGGATGAGTGGTTTATATAATAGAAAATCATTAAATCATTAAAGGTCCCTCTTGCTGAGTGTCTGCAGAAACACCGGATCTTGTCCTTACTTTCCAAAACTGAAGAAACCGATGGCTCCACTGTGTGGAAATCTCTGAAGTCACTCGGGTTCGAGAACAGCTCATATCGTCTCTTTCTGACCCGCTCGGTCCTTATAAAGGACGTCATGAGCTCAGTTTGACCTACAGTTACTAGAAATCACCCCCCCTCCCAACTGTCTGCACAATCCACAAATCCAGCACACTTCAATTCATAACCCATCTATAAAGTAACCATAAACAATAAAGAAGTCACGGTGAGGTGGGTCTATACACCCCCGATGCTATGAATATCAAACAGATCAAACATGCAATACAAAAATTAGACCTGTGTAGAAAAAAAAAAAAAGAAAGAAAACATATATATGTTTATATATTGAACTGGATTTCAGTCGGGGTGCAAAAAAAACCCAAAAAAACAAGTGTCTACCCCAGTTATCATCCAAATAAAGTCAAAATCATCTCTGGTAAGAGAAAATACTTAATGCAGATATTCCCTGAAGATATCGAGGGACTAGATCAGTGTTGCTGAATCCTTGGCATATTTGTAGTGCTACGAAAATGTATAAAATTCCTGAAAAAAGGAAACAAATCTAAAAACTATTTAAAAAGAAGTTCATAGCTCTTGATAAATACTAAACTGCAAACTAATTAAATGCACCAGATGTCAAGAGCACAGATTAGAAAATAGGAATACTGTAGCAGTATATAAAAACATATATGATATGAAACGCTTGTCTACATATGCCATCTGGAGCATCATGAGCTTCACACAATAGCTAAACTGGGATAAAAATAAAACACATCTGAAGTAGTTATTCGTTGGATATTAAGTCACAATGTAAATCTTTGACAGGCACACTTCTGCTGCTGATTTGCTAAAATGTGAAAAAGCAGGGTGAATCTCATGAAAACATATGGACCATTACGATTTTCAGACAATTAAACACACTTGAAAACTAATATCATCACTAAATCAACCAAAATAGTCATTTATACCAACAAAACTAGTTACTGTAATAAAAAAGGAATTGATCCAGATTCTCAGTGTTGATTGTCATTAGTGTTTTTAGGGCAAACATGCTTAATTATTATTCAAAAAATCCTAATGGTCCTAAAAAGTGGCTTTATTTTCTAGAAGAATTTACTTATTTCTTATTCTTGAACCAAAAATGTTTTATGATAGCTTATTTCTGCCAAGAATTATTTTATTTTAAAATGAAAAAATAAATAAAAAAAGGCAATTGTCTTTTTCTTCCCGCAACTGCAAGTTTATATTTTGAAATTGTTATAAATCCACAATGCTGAGAAAAAATTACTAGAAGTACACTCGCAATTCTAAGAAAAAAGTCAGTATTGACCCAGAGCCCAGACTTTTTTGACTGAATTCTCAGTTACATCTCACAATAACTTTTTTCTACATTTTTTGACACCTGACCACATGCAGAATTGCGAGATCTGGAAAAAAATAAAACGCAATTACCTTTTAATAATTATTTTTCCATGGTGGGAATCAGCTTCCGTGTGTTGTTGACAGGTTTGGTGAGATTCACCCAGTAAAGCTTGACTAACCCTAACTCTGGGTTAAATGTACTAACACACAGGCGCGCCTGTTAAACATGATCAAACACTATTCAGGTGTTTCTGCTGTCAAACTGGTCATTCTGAACACAAACACAGTCAGAATCAAATCTACCCAACATCAGTTACTGAACAAACATGCTCGTCTTTGATTGACGCATGCTCTATAATTTGTTCACAGGCTAAACACTTTGGTTTTGTTCTTCGACCCATTGTAATGTGAGGGAACAAATCTGACAACTAAAAAGTGAAACTAGAGGAAGAGGTTGATAGAATATATAATATAATATATATATTTATATAAAAGAGTCTTTAGTGTGGTGTGAGTGAGTCTAGAGCCAGGTCAAGAAGGGCTCGCTTTTGTTCAGAACGGACTCCACGTCGTTGAGGATGGGCATGAGGTCAGCTCCCTCCAGGGTGCCCAGGTCCACGTTGGTGCCAGGCATGGAGTCCAGGAAGTCTGGGAAACGGCTCTGCGGTGGGACGTTCATACTCACAGGCACCATGCTCTCACCTGCAGACAGGACAACAAAAGGTTTGGGGGGTGGGTTATTTCCTTGGCAGTCATAAAACATTATTGGTTTCCTTCACGGCCTCTAAACATCTATAAACCTACCTAACAATCATACTCATTAATCAAATAGTGCAGGAGTCTGCAAACTTAGGCATGGGGAAAGTTAAACATGTTATACTGTATATGTTTAATTTATTCAGTTGATTAGTTTAGAAGTAATCCCTTGTCACTGCAAAAAGAGATGCAGTATGTAACTGATCAACATCCCGGAACTGAAATCTCACAAAATGGATTGAGGTCTGCTGCAGCGCTCGCCCCAGTACGGGCTCGGCAGAAGTGCGGATCGAGGACGCAAACTCGTGTGCACCTTTCTGAATGATAAAATGGGACAGCCTACGGTCTCGTAAACTGAACGTACATGAACACGCAGCGGCCATTGTAAGTCTGTAAGACCGCAAGTGCACATTAAGTGCAACATTTGGGACAGGGCCTTGTTTAGCTCAGTGAGAGCAATATAAGTACGGAGTTTCATTTATGTATGTCCATATATGTGTTTTTACACCAACTTTATGTACAATGTATAGGGGGCACTGCAGAGCCCATGTGCTACCTTACAACTTTGATGTTTGAGAACATTTAATGGGTTTTTTAACCCCCATAGGGGCATCCTAAGTGTGTATATGACTGTCTTCTTTGAGATGAATCCAGTCAGAGTTATAAAATAATTGTCTTTGACCTTTCAAGCCATTTAATGGCACTCGGCGGATGTTGAATGCATCAGTCCAAAAGAAGTTAAATAAAAAGCGCCTATCTATCATGATTCTGCCTTCATGTCCTGACTTTCCTCTAGTCTTGAGGCAGGATCATGACAGACCCGTGTTTTGTGTACAAGCACCTGGCCTTGTCTTTGGGCCATGTGCTTGTGTTGTCTCGTTCTCTTGCCCCGCCCCCCTTGTTATTCTAGTTTTGTTGTGATTGTCTTACCTGTGCCACCTGTTGTGTCTTGATTAGTTTTCCTATTTATATCCCCTAGTGTGCTCTGTCTTATGTCGGTTCATTGTTTCTACATATGTGTTCATTCATGTTAGCTTGTGAGATACTGTATCATTGTCACCCCTTGAAGAAGTCATTGTATAACCGTGAGTGTTTGTTTGTAGTTAGTGTTTAGAGTCTTTCTTTATCTTGTCAACCCAGTCCTGTTTAGTTATTTAGTCTCTGCCCTTGTCATTGTTTTCCCCCTCGTGGGTTTTGTTTTCCCCTTTTTGTACTTAATTAACCGTTGAGTTGTACTTCCTGTCTGCAAGTGAGTTCCTCCTTACCCTCCACATAACAGAATGAACCGACCACCCAAGAACTCAGCAGACAGGATGTCCTCCAATCTACAATGTCAATTGGAGTTCCGCCAGCAATGCTGGATGTTGTCCCCCACCGACAAGAAGAGGGTCCCCCTCCCATAATCGTCTGAGAGCGAGTGGATTCTGAAGAACTATGCCCGGCTATGGCAGAGTTTCTCCCAGGAGGAGCCGCAGATTCCCCAATCAAGGTCCCCACCATCTGCCCAGCTGCCAGTGATCCCAGAGGGTCGTCTCCTGGCCGTTACAACACTGGGGGATCAGGCAAATCCCTCCCCAAATCCTGAGGTGCCTCCCACACCCATCAGTCTCCCCAAGAAGGGAGGGAGACGGTTCTCATGGGAGTCTGCTTCGGAGTCCTCAGCGACGAAGTCAGCCCTGCCAGAGACCGAACTTCCTCAACCAGTCTCAGACCCAGCTGGGACCTCTGCACCGCGGCCAAGGAGGAAGAGGAGGAAGAAGGGGTCTCCCGGTCCTGCGTCTCTGTCTCCTCCTGAGTCGGCCATGCCTCCCGAGCCAGCTGCGGTGAGCGATGGCGTGCCCGAGCCAGCAGCAGTGAGTGCTGGCATGCCCGAGCCAGCAGCAGTGGGCGCTGGCGTGCCCTAGCCAGCAGCAGTGAGCGCTGGTGTGCCCGAGCCAGCAGCAGTGAGCGCTGGCATGCCCTAGCCAGCAGCAGTGAGCGCTGGCGTGCCCGAGCCAACAGCAGTGAGCCCCGGCGTGCCCGAGCCAGCAGCAGTGAACCTTGACCCCGAACCGGCTACTGAGAGAACTGTATCCAAGTCCACAGTCGTGAGGGCTTAGGAGAGAGCCGCGGCCGACTCTGCAGCAGAAGCGCTGTTGCAATCTGTCTCGGCTCGTAAAGAGATGCCTGTTATCCTTGCTGCCAAGACTCTGTCTGATTATTTGTCTCGTCTTGTTCAGATTTTAGAAGTCCCTGCCAGTCCTGTCTTGTCCCCAGACCCTGTCCCCAGTGATCCCGAGCCAGCCGCAGTGAGCGCTGATCCCGAGCCAGTTTCTGTCTCCACTGATGATGTCATGTGTCCAGTAGATGTCCTGTGTCCAGTAGATGTTGTCCCGTGTCCAGGAGATGTTGTCCCTTGTCCTGTGATTTCTCCTGTCATGTCCTCTGATGTTGTCAGTTGTCCAGAGACCACTCCCCACCCCTCACCACCCAGACCTGCCCGGACCCCTCGTCGTCAGCCTTCGTCCCGTCCTCCTAAGACTCCTGCCCCACCCACCAACCCTGGACTTCCCCCCATGAACTTTATTGTCCCGCCTCCTCCCCTTCCTTGTTTTTTTTTTTTGATTTGCCACCCCAACCCTGCCGTAGTGTATTCATGTTTGCCTTTGTTGTTATTTGTCATGTCTTGTTGGCTTTTGTCTCTGTCTCAGTCAGTCATGTCCCGTGTTTGATGTTCCCTTGTGGAGTGTCTGGAAGCTGCTCCTTAAGGGAGGGGTTCTGTCATGATTATGCCTTCATGTTCTGACTTTCCTCTAGCCTTGAGGCAGGATCATGACAGACCCGTGTTTTGGTCACTAGAAGTACAAAACAAGAAATTCTAAAGAAGAATTTCGGAGGATTTTGATATAAGCCAAGAGGAGACTGGTTTCTCTTTGATAAAGTAAGGAAACTTTGGTTTACTTTGATCCTGTTAACAAATGTACTCGGTTACTAACGTAAACTCGGTTTCCTGAGATACGGGAACAAGTACTGTGTTGCTGGATGCTGTGGGAAACTCCTTTTCTCCAAATGAACCAATGATGGTGCGGCTGAGCTGCGTGACCCTATGGCTAGGCAGCGCGCCAAAGCCTGCCAAATTGGGCGGGGGGTCTGGCTATATAAGCAAGCACTCGGCATAGGATCACTGATTCTTATCAACTGAAGAGATGACAGAGTCGTGTAACTTCATAGCTCGGTTAGCTATGCAGTACTTGTTCTCATATCTCAGGGAACCAAGTTTATGATTAGTAATCCAGTACATTCCCTTTCGAGGTCTTTCCAGCAGGTTCTTTACAATCCTGAAGAGGCGTGGGGAGGAAACTCCGCCCTGGCGATGGAAGGCATTGAAGGCCAAAGGAGGAGTATGCAAGATCTATTGTGTCAGTTATCCAATGGGATATTCTTTGCTTTGTGACCAGAAGCCCCTTGTTGCGGCCACCAAAGCATACAAAGGGCTGCTCCAACAGCCTAAAAGAGGCGGAGAACAGTCAATGTAGATTTTTAATGCCCTGACAGGACAGAGCAGATTTAGCTCCTGGTCTTCCTCCAAGGGTAGGAGCGCAGAGAGCATGTTGCGCCTTGTGGGTGGGGCTCTAGCCTGAGAAATGGTTTTTAAAACACCCTCTAGAAGGTTCATAGGCTCCCATTGAGAGAACATACGTGTAGGGCCCACAAATTTGCTTGGGGATGCCATATCATCATGTTCGCCTGAGAGAGGAGGTCCCATCTCAGGGGAATGGGCCATGGAGCTGCCCTGACCAGCTGTGACATCTCTGAGAACCATAGTTGGTTTCTCCAGAGCGGGGCCACTAAAAGAACCTTGTGCTATTGTTCCCTGATTCGCCTGATAACTTGAGGGATATTAACGTGGGGAGGAAAGGCCACCCTGGTGATTTACGTAGGAAACTACCGTCATGTTGTCTGATTAGACTAAGACATGGCATCCTTCTAGATGTGGTACGAAGGCTTCAATTCTCATAGAATCCATGAAGAGCAGAGGTGTCGTCATTGAAGGAGAAAGAACCAGTGATCCTATCCCGACCACCTGGTTATATAGCCAGATGTCCCACCCAATTTGGCAAATTTCCCAATTGCAAAGCTGACCTCATATGTCATGCTCCCGGAACTGCTTCTGTTGCGCAATTGTTAAGTTTTGAATATGGATATTTTTCCTACAAAAATGCATCAATTCTCTACAGGAGGCCTTTTTTCACCCCTTGGAACCGTGTGAGACACTTTCTTTTATGGATGGGCCCCTTTTATTTAACTTCTTTTGGACTTGGCAAAACCCGCCAAGTGGCATTAAACAGCTTGAAAGATCAAAGTCATTTTATATATATACTTGACCTGAGGTTTTATATATTATATATGACTTGAGGGTGAGTAATTTAATTTTGGAACTAACCCTTTAAGAATGTTAAGTGGACCAGTAGTCCCAGAAACATTAAAAAAGTAATATTATATTATATTATATTATATTATATTATATTATATTATATTATATCCTTCTGAAAAAAGGGACGTTAATCTTTTTTTAAGACCATTAATAATTGTAAAAATTATCATGACATGAATAATTTAATAACCATATTGATTATAAGAGTATGTCCTTCCAAAATCTCATATTTCCAACAACAATATTGGTTGCAATTTATTTTACAGTATGTGTACTTACATTTAATTATAGTAATTACTATAATGAGTACATAGTATGAGGAACAGGACTGTAAAATAAAGTGCTAACAAAATATTCTTTAAATTATTTAAATAGTAAATATTTTATGTAAATATTTAAATGTTAGTATTTGTTGTGCTGTCTTTAATATATACCCACATATATATATATGTGTGTGTTTGTGTGTGTGTGTGTGTGTATATACTATAAATGTAGTATGACATAATAAGAATCTAATGAAAAAAAAACGTGATTAAGAATAAGGTGAATTTAAAATAAATAAATAAAAATAAAGTAGTAATGAAAAAGAAATCCAGAGGAAGATTTGCTTAAATATTGTGATAACATTGTCATCTCATAATGCAATACAAACTGACACAAAGCTACATAAAACTAAAAATTAAAACAATAAAATATTCAAATTAAATAATATAGATATTAACTGAAATTCTAAATCTAAAAACTTAAAGTTAACAAAAACTACATAAACATTTTAAAAAGACAAAAACATTTAATAAAAAAAAATAAGAGTAGGTTTGCTTGTACTGTACCTGTGTCCATCTCCTCCATGCTATTAAGGAAGTCCTCTGGAGTGGTGGGGATGCTGTAGCAGCCCAGTCCCAGCCCGCTGTCTGTGCTCTGCTCTCGCGAGTGATACGGCCCGCTGCGCACACACACACACACACACACACACACACGTTAAACACAACTTTACTCCCTGAGAAAGTGATCTGGGACCAAATCAAACTCATTTGTAACATTATACTAAGAGCTTTGAGACAGTAAAGATCACTCTTGCCTGTTGAGGAAGGGGTCTGAGCTGTTGTTGGGCATGTTGCCCTGCGTCATTGGTGGAGAGCTGATGTTTGCTGCCACTGGTGCCATATTATCAGAGTCCATGGGCAGCTGCCGGAGCGCCACCTCCTGGAGAAACACAGACACACACTGTAACCCCAACACACTCACAGAGATCACTTCACCCTGTTAACCATTAGAGACGGTTAAACGTTAAACATGAGGAACTAAAATGCTGTCAGAAAGAACTAACATGTAGACTCAGTCAATGAACATATGACTTTGTTTAAATAAACCTGCCAATCTGTGGTCATAAAAATGCTTTACTGCCTCGACTAAAATAAATCCAACATGCCTTGCATTTAAGTTATTAGTGCTGGTACAATTATCAGGAACATACAATAGATGTAAACTAATATAAATGTAGTTTATTCAATACTCAAATATGAATTAAAACTAGTTTGATATAGATAAATACCAAAATGTGTTTTATTGGGTATGGGGTTATTACTATTCTGGTGGCACTTTCTGTTAGTAGCAGAGAGATACACTCTTTAATATTTTTATGTCAATATTTAATTATAGGCATTGGATATATGTATATATTTAATAGCTATAGTGGGTAGTTAAAACATCTTCAGATGAGACAAAATACAGATACTTGGTTCACTAAAACGTGACAATATTTTAATATTATTTTTACAAAATATTTGTCTTTTAATTACAAAAAGTAATACAGTGCAGTTGTATTTAATATATATTCTAACTAATCTAGGGCTGTAATTAATGGTTATTTTGGTAATCAAGTAATCTACTGATTATTTTGACAACTCAGTAATCTGATATTTTTTAGTAACACAAAGAGACCTAAGTGAAAACAGGGCTTTAGTATGACTATTTATATATAAATCAGGATGTACAATACATGGCATATTTAGACAATAGATTGATGTCCTAGGTTTATAAATGGTTTATGAATGATTAAGTTACAGATCTAGTGAGATAATGCACACTGTTTTTCCAGATGACTTCAAGCAATGTAAATTCACAGCGTATACAGAAGAAGAGTTTAACCCCTTTCACACATACAGTACTGGTAAAGTACCAGTAAAGTTACCATTAATAGATCATGTGTGAACAGGACCTTTTCAAAAATCAAGGTTAATTTGTTCTGGCAATCATATCATTTTTATGGAAATTACATGATTACTCAGAGCTGTTTACAAAGCTCCGCTGCTTTATAACTAGTTTTTCTATGTAAATGTGCGCTAGATGGACATCTTTGACTATTGTGCCTCACTGCTTTTTGTCGCACTTCTCCATTCATCAGCGTGTCTCGTGTGGCTAGAAATGTTAGTTTGGTTGAGAGAGAACGCTGTGCCCACTGGTATGCGAACTCATCGAAAGTGATATCATTTAACAAGAGTTTATTTTTTAATGTAGGATTATTTTTTTTCCGCAGCCAAATGCTGCACGCCGGAAATCCGCTTATAGACCCTGTTAATTAAACTTTTTTATTAATATTAATTTAATTTACAATATTCAAACAACTCTTTTATTACAAATTATATTTTCATAGAATAACAATTTAAATAATTTAGCACACTTGGTATTCCCTTTTACTTTAAGGATTACTGTATATAAGAAATAAGTGAATTTTAAGCCGAAATACCAAAATTACTTAAACTAAAACTGAAATTAATATAATGTAAAGCTAAATAGTGATGCCATCCTCCAGTTCAGCTCTCTTCCAATAGTGCAATCAGTCAAGCGTCTTGTGCCGACAGCTGTTGAGATGAAGAGGTCTTCACAGGGGATCTGTCTCTGGGGCTCATCTAGTTGACGTGGTCTCTGCTGACATTCAGGGCTGTAGAGGTCATCTCTAGCTGTGATCTACCATCTGATCTGGATACAGACTGGATCTGGGTGGCTACAAAAAGCTGCATACACATTTCTGCGTACAATTCATCTGGTCAGAGCAGCTCGGCCTGTTTATATATGGATGAGCATCTCTTGGCATGAGATTCAGGGTGGAGTGTGTTCACAAAAACAGCTGCAAGAATTCAGACCAGAAGAAAACTGTGGAAGACGTCCAGCACCAGAAACCAATGTCTGACTTGTCCATGGTCGATGTCTGTTTTTTAAAGCTGTTCTTTTTTCAGCTTTAGTCCACAAACATGTCCATCACCACAGTCCAAGTTAACAGACTCACTGAAGAGTCAGAGATGTTTCATATAAACACATCTGCGTGAGGTCTGTCTGCCGCTGGACTGATGTGTTCTCGTTCGAATCTCTTCTGTAAACCTGAGCTGTGATTTATGTTGCTTGCTGAGAGCAGACACAACTTCAGTACCACCAGAGGGCGTAAAACTTCACATAACACTCTCGTGTTACAAATATAATATAGCATTTATTATTCATTTGAATTAGTTTTTATTTTTATATTTTCAGTTTGCATTTTAAATGTAGAATATGTTTGTATAGTGTGCTTTTTTTTATTACTTTTCTTTTTATTACGGTTTACTTTTTGATATTTGTATTTCATTTTATTTCAAACACAAAACAACAAATAAATTATCCTTTGTGTGGTTTATTTTTTTGTAAAATGTTGTTGGGATGTGAGGCATCAAGAAATTAATTATTTTGCACAGCAGTAAGGAAAGAAGAATTTTTGGTTTGGGTTAAAACTTTTTGCCGCCTTTCCGAATTCCAGTTATTTCCATGTCTGTTTTGCCTTTTATGCTATATTCGGCAGCGTGTTTCTCCGGCAGACACTCACCTGTCTGAGGAGCTCCTCCTGTCTCCTCTGGATGCGTTCTCGCTCCATCTGGATGCGCTGGAGTCTCATCTTCTGCTGGTGCTGCTGGGTGCTCATGGGGCCGCTCATGTTCATCATGGGCTGAGAGCTCTGCTGCTGGGGACCCTGGACCGGGACCTGGACCTGCTGCTGCTGCTGCTGCTGCTGCTGGAGGTGCTGCTGATGAGCCTGCTGGTTCAGCACTGCCACAAACACACAACAAACACCCTTAGATCCTTTACTGAGCAGAGAAATCACAAGAACTTTATCGATCTGGCAACCTTAATCCTGATTGGCTTGTTTTGAACAATAAGTAATTTACAAGGCACCAGGCATCTACAATGTATATTCTGAGTTGTACAATACATACTTGATTTTAAAGTCAATATAAGTCTAAATTATGGTCATTGGTTCTGTGATTGGTTGCTTTCCATAGTCAGATTCAGTCAGATGAATGGCAGATCATAATGTTTATGTTTCTGATTGTCTGAGGAAAAACAGGTTAAACACAGATGACACACAAACACGATGACTCAATTACAGCTGGCCAGAATGCAGCATGGAAAGTGTTTACCGAGAAATCTCTTCCCAGTCCTATTGAAAAATAATAATAATTCTGGCCTTAAAACAGCTTCATTGTGGCTCTGTTGTGACTGGCTAAGCTCTGGGTACCAGTGTAGTTCACATTGTTGATGGCAACTGTAGATAAGGGCCTCTTTTAAATAACACAAGAACTGATAATATTTGTTTCATATCATTTAGTTGAAATAAACTTTTTTTAAAGCCAACAAGGTTGTACATTTTTTGTTTACAATAATTGCTGCATCCTACTGTGATTTCATTTATCTCTAGTACTGGATTGTGAAAAGCTGTTCTGTTTCAATGTAAAGAACGTTTGATATTTTCAGAGGAGCAGACAGATAAGAAATAATGTTTGCCTCACAACTGACCTTTTGATCTACAGCACAATATGTTTCACATGCTTTACTTCAAACTCAACCAGTTTCAAGATCATAATCGTTTCACCCCACACAGGAAGAAATGAGCTGCAGCTCCAGTGAAGAGTGCTGCTGACTCGTGACCAGATGGAGCATGTGTGTATCTGTCTGTGCGGTGTGTTTATCGGTTGGGTAAACCACTTTCACATGGACAAATCATTCCTGGAAAAGGCAGATGTGGGCTGAAATGGTCGTGAGACATGGCACAAACAAAGCACACTCTTTCTGCTCTCCGGCTCATGCCAGCAGCTTGTCCTGCTCTTGGATTAATTGTTGCACTGCTTATTTAAAAACAAAAATGGCTCCCTGACTTACGTAACACCATGACCAATGATCAGGTGCCTGGAAAGCACTCAACAATCTTAAGACTGGGTTTGTATTCTGTTCTATTTGGTGGAAATCTCAACTTCAATTTCAATTTACACTCTAAAAAACAAAAGTTCTTCATTGGCTTTGATGGCTCCGTGAAGAACCTTTGGGGTTCTTTGGGGAAGCTGAAATTGTTCTTCTATGGCATCACTGCATACTTACTATGTGAAAAAATAAGAATTTGATACAACATATTAATTATGTGCATACCTGTTCTTACGTTGGGCTTATACTAATGTAATTGTGTATGTAATCACACTGTCAACTGTCTACTAAACTTCTCATATTCATAACTTGGTAGCACTTTAACTAACAAGCCTGTAGAGAAATATAGCATACATTTAAAAACCAAAGTATAGTTTTGGCTTAATCCCTAAATTCTTACCTTTTGTTACTGTAATTGCACGTACTGTAAAACAAAGTCCAACTCAAAACTAAATAACGACAAATTAGAATCTAAAAACTGTTACAAATCAACATTTACACTATGAGCACATTTTTTTAACACAAGTACACAGTTACAGATACATAAACAGGAACCCAATGGTTTTCTTGAGATGTACAGTGTGCTGTAGAACAAATAATCCAACAGAAGAGACTCTAACTATATAATCATGTAATGCCAAAGGCCCATTCGCACCAAGAACGATAACTATATAAGCACACACTCGTCTGCCGCTTTAAATTCTCGACCTTGTTATGGCACAATTGATTCTGATTGTTTCTATGTGTCTTTATCATTATGCTGTGGTGTGGACTGCTATTCTTTAATATTGAGAAATATTTTTGGAATCATATCTTAATATAAATCTTTAGTCATTGGCCTTCGTGTGAATAGGCCTTAATTGTGCTCACCACTAGAATCACATTAGTATAATAAGTCTATGAGGGCGTTCACACAGGACACCTACTTCAGTTCCAAATCAGCTAGATCAGGGCGTCCAATCCAGCTCCTGGAGGGCCACTATCCTGCAGAGTTAAACGCACCTTAACCATCTAATCAAGGTCTTCAGGGTCACTAAAATCAGACAGTTGTGTGTGGTCTGGAGGACATTGGACCTCCAGGAGCAGGACAGGACATCCCTGAGGTAGATGAAGTGCAATGGACTGGAATGACACAGCAATGCCATCGATTCGATTCTCAGGGAATGCATGATATATGTACCATGAATGCAAAGTTAAGTTGCTTTGGATAAAAGTGTCTGTCAAATGTATAAATGTAAAAGTACTGGTCAAAAGAGTACATACACAAGTCTCTGTAGTTTTCAGGTCTCTAGATACAGTGTGACTTGTGTCTCTCATTCAAGAAATCTTGTTTTAATGTCTATCAGACATAAATTATAAGTCTGAGTGAACAAGCACACCTCTCCACAACAAGTATTTTTGACTCAATATCTATTCATATCCTTGAGATAGTAAATCACTCCCTGCAGCTTGGCATTTTCCCTTCTGATCCTAAATCGGTGTATAAAAAAAGAGGGAGCTCAGATATTTTAACACCTAGTAATTATAGGCCCATCTCAAATCTTACATTTTCAGTAAAATATTAGAGAAAATAGGTTTTTAATAGGTTAAGTATATTCTTAAATGCAAATTTGAAACTAGAGATGTTTCAGTCTAGTTTTAGAAAATACCATAGTAAAGAGACTGCTCTTATTAAAGTTGTAAATTACATAAATATAAACCTTGACAGAAATTGGCCTTCGGAAATTGGCCTTCTTGACTTGAGTGCAGTGTTTGATACAATAGATCTCCAGATTTTTTAAAATAGATTAAGTGACTATGATGGTCTATCTGGAATGGTTTTAAATTGTTTTTTTTATCATATCTTGGTGAAAGAACATTTGTAGTATCTATTAATAATACCTGAATATAACAAGGTACCATGTGGGGTTCCTCAGGGATCAGTTTTAGGACCACTCCTTTTTAATCTTTAAATGTTACCTCACGGTCACATCATCAGGAGGCATGGTATCGCTTTCATAGCTATGTTGATGACACTCAGTTGTATGTAGCCATGTCTCCTGATAACCCTGTTCAAATTGAATGTTTGGATGTCACAAAACTTCTTACAACTTAACCAAGATAAAACTGAAGTATTGATTATTAGATCACAAGCGCAGAGAGAGAAATTGACCCCTAAACTAAATATACTCGGATCAAACCCAAGCCATGTGGCAAAAAACGTAGGAGTTGTCTTTGATTCTGATTTTAACTTTAAAGCTCGTGTATGTAATGTTACCAAAACAGCATTTTATCATCTGAAGAACACTGATAAAGTAAGATAATTTCTTTCTCTGAGCAACACAGAAAAATTAATGCATGCATTTATAACTAGCAGGCTTGACTATTGTAATGCCCTTCTTTCTGGTCTACCAAAGAATACGATTAACCAGTTGCAATTAATCCAAAATACTGCTGCTCGAATACTGACAAAAATCAAAAAGAGGGACCATATTACACCAGTATTAAAGTCATTACACTGGTTACCTGTTAGTTTTCGTATTGATTTAAAAAATCTTTTATTAGTTAATAAGGCATTGCACAGACTTGCTCCAGACTATCTTTCAAAAATGCTTACAGTATACGAACCTAGACAGACTCTCATGTCTGTAAAGCACTTTGAATTGCATTAACTTGTTTAGAAAAGTGCTATATAAATAAAATTTGCTTGCTTGCTTGTTCAAATCCCCAAACCTTAAGTCTTGAACATGTCTACAGGACCCCCATCTTCTCGAATGTGCAAAAGACTCAATCAAACTTACTGGGTGGAAACAAGTTGAGCCTATCACCCTCTGTGTATCTCTGTTCTACTATAAATGGATTTCTGTTGGAAAGGGTTACATAATGCACAAGAGAACAGTTTCAAACTGGCACTTAACCAATTTCCTTGTTAGACTAAATGCAGTGATTCTTCAGACTTGCTAAAGACATTTTCAGGCTATCAACTGTCTAGTTAACAGGAAGACAACACATTAACTATCGAAGTGTGGTAAATGATAAACCAGGTCAAAATGTCAAGAGATACCACCAACTCATGTCATCACTCTAAAACGACTTTTAGAGGAACAAATCTGCTTCATGTAAAGAAACCAGCAACTAAACTCTAAAATCATAACCAGGCAGAAGCCGAGGATTATCACGGTTTTCTTTCTTTATAAGATTTGCAAACAGTTTATCACGTCAAAAAGATCTTCAAAGGATCAGTTATATGGATGGGGTGGAGGATTTGGCAACCGAGCAGTTGAGGAGAAGCAAGGATGGCCTTATATGGTCAGATGAAGAGAAGACATTCGCTAGTTCATCTCACTTCTGTCACTGAAGTCATCAACTATTTTTACTACCAATAAGATATTTCACATTGTGATATTCATTTCCTTGACAATTCAAGGGTAAGTTTACCCAGACATGAAAATTGTCATGAATTGCTCACCAACACCGCAATGTAAACCCTGAAGACTTTCATTCATCCTTGAAACACAAATGAAAATCTTTTGAAATCAGAGATTTCGGTTCACTTAGTCCATTCCACTAAAAGTTGCTTTCTTGATGCAGAAGAGCCCATGAGCTGCATTTATTTACCATATTTGATGTGCTCTATAGATCTGTGTTTTATGTGAATATTAATAAGAGCATAAATTCAATCTGTTCATCATATTAAGCAATCAAATCTCTACAGAAACTGCTGTTTATATGGATCCCTTTATGATGTCTTCATTAACTTTTTAAAGCTTGAAAGTTTTGGTGGAATAGAGTTTCAGTGGAATGACAGAAATGTCTAAGGTTTCATAAAAATGTCTTAATTTGTGTTTCAAAGATGAATAAGTACTGTAGGTTGAGTAGACAATGACAGATTTTTCATTGTTTAGCTAATCTGATCAACGTTAAAATACTCTGTATAGAACTGAATTATTGTTTCAGTTCTGTTAGGTGTCACTTGTGCTGCAGAAATGATTCATCCAGTAATTGTGATGAAAATGTTGTCTTGGTGCAAATTTACACAAGAAAAGAACAAAATGTTCATGCATTTTTTTTTTTTTTTTTGAGATATAAAGTGACCCAGACATGTTTTTGACAGGCTATGTTTGATTCACGTTTAAATGCCGTTTATCTAGAGGTCAGAGGTCATGGTGTACACTGAGTTCAACATAGCCCAACAGGTATTCCCGTGCTGCAGGTCCAGATGTGAAGAGCTTCCAGCCAGACATCTGAGTGTCACAACACCCGCTGTGAAAGAAAACACATGTGCAGCGGACGAGAAAGAGAAAGAGAGATCGAACAGTCGATTGAGCTGCTAAAGCCTGACCAACAAAGAGCTTCTTGTTTCATTGATTTCCCAGAAACGGCATAAGCTGTCCAGCAGGGTCAGCAAAAATGACTGGAAAAAAGGAAAGGAAAATGTCCAGTCCAAAAAATCTGTGAGACATTAAAGGACATCCTGTCCCAACAAGAGCTCATAATCAAAGCCTTGGCTAACAGACATCACATTTTGCTCTAGTTACATTTACTTCTGCTTTTTATGGTGAAGATCTGAATAATTGCTCATAAAGACAGAAAAAATGACATGGACTATTTTGCATGTGACATGTGATGTGAGCTTTATGTCCACTACGAGTGTCGTATAACAGTATTCATGATAACTGTGACACACACATATATACAGAAATACACATATTCACCTTAATAATTATTGCACTCATCATAAAATGGAAAAAAGAAGACAACACAGTGTCTATTGTGATAATTTTGTTATTGTTAAGTTCTTTTTGCTCAAGATATTAGTGTATTGAAATCTAGCATCGTGACAGGAACTAATATCCTCTATTAAAACATAATACATAGAAACTCAGTGTCAATGATCCCCAACTCAGAGCAAATTATGAAACTAAAGTTACAACACACTGTGCACTTGTCAATGTAAACCCAACGAAATTAGTTTCTTAGTGCACAATCGCAGGATGCACCTACTACATAGGATAGACAGCATGCAAATCAGGAGTAGTCTGAGCATTAATGTACTGGACTGTATTAAAAATATACTATATTTGTTGATATTTTTTTCTGTAGAATACACATATCTGTTTTTAGTAAGTCACTGGAAAAATCATAATTATATACTTAGAATCTTTTGGAAAATGAAAATTTGGTCAACATTTACTAACCCTCGTGCCATTCCAAACTTGAATGACTTTCTTTTTCCGTAAGGTGCCCTTTTTTTGAACCCCACTGTCTTCCACTGTATGGATGAAAACAGTTCTTTGAAACTTTGTCAACTGTGTTTTACAGAAGAATGACAAGTCATACAGGAACCACATGGGGCTGAGTAAATGAACAGAATTTTCATTGTCCCTGAAAATGGTCATGTTAATATATCTGTCAAGGACTGTTAATTTTTTATAAGTGGAATGATCACTGATCACAAACAACACGTATTAGCAAGTATTGCAAATCATCTCTGGATCATTTCACCTTCAGTGTAGACACATGCTAGTCACAGCACTAGAGCAACACCCTCATGCCATTTCATCATATTGCATGTTCAGATTAGTGGTAGTGTGGGAAACAGGTCATATTATCAGGAAAGAGATTGTGGGATTGGAGTGGGAGGTGGAAAATGACAGCATTAAATCAGGCTTCTGGGCGGATTGGACTCCAGGAACTCTAGAAGGCAGTACTCACCCACCCGTGGGTCCAGCCATGAGGTGCTTTGGGTTTTGTGGTCAATGAAGTATGTTTCTCCCTGAGGGGTGACGGCCTCCTCCCAACCCTCGGGCAACTGTCCTGTTCAGCAACAGTACAACAGCTAGAGATCAGCCAGCAGCCTGACCCTCACCCAGAGTGATGACCAGAGAAGTGGGCTTTATTCACTGCGCTACTCTTTGGTTGCTTAAACGAGCAAAAATGACACTTTTAGAGGTACAACAGTCACTTTGGCAGTACTCTTAAAGGAACAACATATGCTGCATTTACCCCTAAAAGGTACAAAGTAGTATTTTAAGGGTATATATAACTAAAGTACAACTTTTAAGGGTAAACAAGGCACAAAGTTGTCTGTTTAAGGTTACTGTCGCGGTAACAAGCTGTTGTACCCTTAAGTGTTTCATTTATTCATATTTGTTCTGACAGCTTCAATCATCTGTCAGAAAATATAATTACTAAAATGACGTTTCCTTTTCAGTTGATGTAACCAAGGTCACAAACTTAAAGCAGTATTCAGTATTACATAATATAATATAGCTGACTTTTCAAAATTCAATCAAATCCAAATGAACAAAATCAAGTTTGTATTCATGGTGGTTTCAAATGGTTGTGAAAATAAATATTTAGACAATTTACAAGAAAATGTTAAATCTAGTAACTTTTAAAAATGTCATGTGGTGCAACCATCAAGTAAAAATAAATAACATAATTTCTTTGCACACGGAATACATATAAGTGTACACATCTTAATTATAATTTTTTTTTAAGTTTTAAATATTTTTCAAGATAACTTTTTTTATCATATTAAAAAAGCTACTGTGGAGTTGCACCAAAAGACACATTTTACAACCTTAACTAACCTTGCCTTGTCATTAAAAAAGTTAAATGATCTGATTATAAGATACCCCTCTATGATATAATTGAATGTTTGAATTCAGTTAAGTAGAATTTGTATTCAGAAATTGAAAACATCCTAATCATATAAGATGTATATTAAAGTCATTGTATGAACGATTTAAATCTTTACATTTTAATACAATTAACAAAAGAGTATCTCATCATTGACCAGATGACACATTCAAACTGAGATAAAGAAAATAAAAATAAAACCTTGCAGCTGCCAGAGTGTGACGTAATATGGCAATTGTTGTTGTAAGTAAGGGGGAAAAAGCTATGGAAAGTATTTAACAAAACTGTATTGTTCTAATAATACACTCCTGCATTAGAGTGTCAATTGCCCATAATCCCTAAGTTTTGAGGGGGGGCCACCATGAATTACTGTGAACACACAACAGGTGAAGACTTAAGCTGGTCTTAACTAAGAGTACAGGAAATCTGCTGTCTCTCAAGTTCCTGAAAGATATAAAAATTAAATCCTCCATCCAGGGACAGAGAAAGCACTAGGAATTGTGGGATTGTCGGCACAGAGTCACGACGTGTGTCTTCTGAAATTGTACTAGTTCCCGGTGAGCCAAAATAGATGACACGTCCATGTCAAAAAAAACCCTGAGCAGTTGAGTCACTGGAAGATTGTGTACCAGAGAAATGAGTTAACAAAAGATGAGGGTGAAATGACAACTGTTTGAACGAATGCAGCAGGTCGGCTTAAACATGATTGTTTAAGGATAAGCAGCTTCATTCACATGCACACGAGCGCAGTGGGACATTATCACCACCGCTTCCTCCTTATAGTCATGTGTGATACCTTCTCATTGAAAAGGAAACAAATAATAATAACATTTTGTTTTGTTACATTTTACTATTTTTTATGACAGCTGAAAATGTTCTCTTGGGGGGTAAAAGCTAGGAGTATGGGAGATCAAAGTTTTTGTCAAATATCTTAAGTTTGTTATCTTTACTTCCCGTGAATGGAGACAACATCTCGAACCTCATAGTATGTAACTCTATATGCTGAGATAGTTGGTGTCTGCTTTATTCAGTGCTGGAAGGAATCTTTCTCTCTTTAAACTTTTTCGTCTTGTTCTTGTGCCTCCATCCCCCACCCCCTTGCAGGAATCTGTTTCTCGGCTGGCAACAAAGCAGAGGCACACCTTTTTTTCCATTTCATCACAAATCAGGATTTGGGAAGAAAAAAAGCCAAACTAAGCAAGCACATTTGGAAATCATTTATGGAGCTGACAAAGTCAGAGCCGCGGCCCGTGTCACGGGCAGAGAAACAACACGCAAACGCTACAGAACGCTTCGTGTATGACAGTCAACTAATCTAATGCAGCTTTAAAAGATTTCGGATCTGCCAGCTGGGAGACTTTCTTCTTCATTAAATCAGCTTTTGTCCCCTTCCCCCCTCACTCAGGGCCTCTGATCAACAGATAAACTGCCTTCATGTCATATACACATATGCAAATAGATTACTAAATTAAACACTTTGTTTTAAGTTACTTAGTCTAAAACACTTAGTTTATTAATGTACCTAGCCTAAAATAACACAAAAACAGACTTGTAAATATTAATGATACCTTATAAACACATATTAATTAGGTTCAAATACTTTACGTTATTAATGTAACCTGATCTATTTTATTGGACTTCGTATGATTAGTTTTATTAGAAAGTTTTTTTTTTTTTAGAAAAACATTAAGCATGAAGGTCCAATCCTTAAACATAACACAGTGGGGCATAGACAGATTGTTCAAAAACATGCAAATTAGGGTTGCGCCGATAGACGATAGTATCGTGTATCGACGATAGTCAGAGATATTGACATAAGCAGATTTCTCTGTCGATAATCAAGATGATATTAGGCTCATTTTCCTATTAATGTATTAGATTATAATAATAATAACTATTATTTTTATTAGGCTGCTTATTATAATAAAACTCTTCAGCACTGCATTTCACACACACACACACACACACACTCACACACACACAGCGCGCGTGAGCGCAGGAGGATTAGAGCCTGTAGTCACTGAAGTTGTCCACTTTGACTCGGATAACTCTTTAAATCCATGAAATGAAAGAGATAGAAAACGGGGAGTTGGTGTCCCACACATTTAATGGCTGCTACACGGCAATGCACTCTTCTCATACATGAGAGATTAACTCTTTCTTGGCTTAAAAATGAAGTAAAGACAAAATAATAACAAGGCAGGAGAGCAAACTTATCTTCCATAGTGGTTCTCACGTGGTCCTTCTCTTAAGACTGATCACTTATGTTATAACATACGCTATTTGGTGATGATGTATAGGTCTGTGTGAGAACCACTATGGATGATAAGTTCGCTCTGCAGCCTTTTTATTATTGTCATGCACACCGCACTATAATGTGATGCATGCAAAGTACATAGTTTTGGCCGTTACAAAGTCTCCATCCACAAACAGACGTATATCTTCAGCAGATAGAAGGTATTTCATTGTACTTTAACAAGTAATGTGAACGGCCTATATATGTGCACTATTAAACAAGCCTTCACTGACTGAGTTTAATGTCACAGTTATATTAGAGTGTATCTCAGTCTTGTTTCTGTGGCGGTGCGTCGGGTTCGTCATGAGGCGTGCGGTCCAGAGCACTGTATGCATCAGTTCAATTAAACTTTACTCCAAATGAACTTACTTTTTTAAAATACTTTATATTTAACGTGTTCGTTTAGTAGTGTTAAACTGCTGGACTTTAAATGAAATCTACTATTGATTTTCACTGTTGACTGATTTTGCAGAACATTTAGACTAATAACTTCCATGCACAGATGCAGCAGATTTGTCACAGGACGGTGATTTGACAGTTGCGTCTGACAATATATGAACTAGCTGTTTTAAATACAGTATTTTTATATTTAACGTTAGTTTATCAGTATGTTTGAGGCTCTCTCTCGCACATCTGCGTGGTTTAAAACACCAGAACAAAGAGTCTCTCTCTTGCTCCACCCATGCATGATAAGATCGTGTATCGTCGATCTCATGGGCTGACGATATGACACTCTGAAAAATTACCATATCGCCCAACACTAATGAAATGTACAAATTTATACTCATTCGTAAAATGGACCAAATTTAATAATTGCCATTTAATAATGGCTTTTCTAAATCAACCCCTATACATCAAACCAGTATACTATTCCCTACAATACTCCACTAATATAGTGAAATAATACTTGAATTCCAAATGTATGAATTCAGAAACTGGGTGCGTGGAAAGGCCTGTGGATGCAATCTTATGTTGAGATGGGGTGAGTGACCCTCACAGTGCATTAATATCAGCTGGTCACTCATTACTGTGGCGCACTATGGTTTCGGACACTACTACAAATGGCCGTTGCCTTCAAATAGTGCACTGTACATCTATTACACTCCATGAAGTCAATCCCAATTCCACATCAGAGGTGTGATATTAGATGTGCATGTAAATGGACTGTGCCAGTAAGCACTGGAGTTACACGGGGCGAGCACCTATAGCAAAGCTCCTTTAGCTGCTCCCCAGCTGAGTAAAAACAGCTAAAGAGAGCACGTGTGTTTTCATGAGTAATGGGGAATGTGGACTATTGGGAGGGATGGCTTTCACGCTCACCGAGGTTGGGTTGAGAGAGGGCCATGGTGCGCTGCTGTATGTTGCTGTTGTTGGAGGCTTGATTGTGCAGACCTATCTGGGTCACTGAGGGTGTCATGGTCTTCCTGGGGTCATGCCATGTGGTGATCTTCTCAATGTGACTGCACAAGAAAGAAAACAAAATGTTCACATTAAACACACCTCTAGAAAAGAGCATTCACACGGTTTTGAAGAAAACCTGTATTTTCTAAGGTCAAGCAAATCCAAACTTGTTTTTCTTGTATTCTAGGAACGCACTGGCAAAGTAACAGATGGTGTTTTATGGCTGTGGTGTCCTCGCCAGTTCACGCTCTTCCCCGTCACTCCTCCACCCTGAGTGAACCCTTCAAAACTGCAGCTACATGAAATTCTGGCTTCTCTGCATTTTTTCATTCAAGGCCACAAGCATCAGAATGGCGGTTGCTAAATGACAGTGTCCCTCAGTCAGTAAACCAGTTTAGAGTTGCTTTCATTATCAGGCTGGCTGTACTGTCAGGGGTGCTCAAACCTGCTCCTGGAGATATGACTTCCGGATGAGATTAGTCTCAGCCTTGTCTGACATTTTCAACCTTGATGAGCAGGTTCAGGCATGTTTTATTAGAGTCGTACCTGAAATCTGTGGGAAAGTAGATCTGCAGGACTGCAGGATGCAGTAATGATGATTAAATGCAACACTGGTTAGGCTCCAAAATTGGTTGCCAGTAGACTTATTTACAGTTGATCAACCTGCAAAGCTAAAGGAGTGGACACACTAATGTTCCATTGACTTTCACTTTACACAATTTCATGAAAAGTTTCACATTTGAATTTGTATGAAAGTTGGGTGAACTAAGACCAGTGAATTCATATGATATGACCATAAAGTCACATCACCACCACTGCAGCCTTCAAAGACAGATTCTTCTTCTTCTTCCTTTTTTTTAACTGCTTGCTTTATTTTATTATTCATAAGGTACAGTCATATCAGTGGAAATTTGGCTAAATTTAATTGCCAAAAAAGCCCAGTATTCCATTGTTTACTGTATAGTGATGCAAGAAGCACCACTTACAAACTTTCAAACCAAGCAGTTGAATTTTCTATTGCTTAATACAGCAAATTTGTATGACCGAACCGAATCATTTTTGATGAGCTTAACTGCTTTAAATAGTACGTAAACTGTGTAGAGTCAACACTCAAAATGAATCAATATCAAAATCTGGGTTAAAAGATGATCCAGACCCATAAAAACATCAGATTGGTTGATTGTATTCTTTACAGGGGTTTTTAAGTTTAAAACTAAAATATATGCTGCTAAACTCTGCCTACGTGTTGGTACACAAACTGGTCTGAACACAAAATCAGCTGGCTGTTAGTGACCAAATGTGTCACAAAATACACAAAAGCCTCAATCAGAGAGTGACTCACTCAAACTGTTCACGCTCCGCTGGGAAGATGATCTATTTCCTGCTGATCTCAGGCCTGCACAGTGGCAGAACAGGAAGCCATGTCTCCACGTGCTGCCCCGACAGCAGACCTGCTGCTGCTTGTTTTGAGAAACTATTTTTCTCTTTATTAAACTGTTTAAATTTTTTTTACTGGTTAAATTTCCAAGAACTCTGTATTTCTTTATAAGATCTTAAAATAAAACACTTAAACATAACATGTAAATACTGTTTAGTTTTATTTATTTTTTTGGTTTACGCTGTAAACCTGACCATTGGTTTCTAAAGATTAAAGAGTGTTATTAAGAGACTCCAGCTGTGTGGGGTTAATTAACAGAGTTAGGATGCTAGCAGTCTGAGTGGTTTAGATTTCCGAAGGTCTGACAGGAAAGAGAAGGAACGGGCCCTTGGGGTTCTGGGTGGGGCAGCTGTCCCACACCTGTGGGTTGGGCCCCTTAATTCCCAATATGTGTAGTGGATCATAGTTTAGCAGCGTAATGTTAAAGCAAACAACAATTTACCTAAAATTAGCCAATGGCACAATTTAGCTTTCTCTCATTTTACAGGACTAGTGGCATAGTGGCACAGGCATAGCACATTTTTGTCTGCTTAAAGGGTCATATTCATTATTATTGCAACATCATAATGTTTAAAGGTACTATTCGACATAAACAGTTGCTTTTTTTCTTTTGACCATTTTACTGTGAAGTAAGTTTGATCAAGATTGGAGCTAAACTCAGAAAAATGGAAATTCAAGGGCTAAAGTAGAGAACCCCAGGCTTATATGTTATCTCAGACTCAGAAATTTCTAAATATACAACCCAGACGAGTCCCCATTTTTTACTTTTAAAAGTAAAATATCTAGGTCTAAAATATGGGGATTATAGTTTTTCAGAAATTCGTTTCTGCACTGGTTTGGAAAAATAAAGCAGAGATTATGAGGCACAGGGGCTGACACCCGGGTGTCACATGGCAATGTTTGGGTACAATCCACATGCTGCTTGCAGAGAAAACACACACACACACATCTCAAATAAACAATGGCTTGGTGGTGGATTAGTGGTGACACACAGGCTGAAACAACACTGACACACATTAAGAGTAGCCAGATGGACACAACACCTCTGAGCTGAGCTTCCCGCTCTTCCTGTTAGCGTGCTAGCTGTGGAAAATAACACACACACTCCAGCACTTGTCATGGGGCAAATTCATGTAAGCAATAGGGCTGCAACAAACAATTATTTTGAGAATTGATTAGTTAGAACAATGAATCAACTAATTGTTGATTATTCAGCTTTTGTAATTAGTTAAAATACTGAGTTGTACATATTCTAACAAATAAAAGGTAATCATTTCAGCTTTTGAAAATCATATGTAATTACAATTATTATACAATTAATTTATACAAATGAATCTATTTGGCACAAAACTCTCTCTTTCACCATTTAATTAGCTGTATGAAAAAGTAACTGAATTACATTACAATTATCATTAGCTAGCTCAACACCGGAGAGCTGCTTTATATGAAAATCAAGACAATCAAGACACTGACTTTGGTTTTGCATAATTAATACTGTAAAGTTACTTGATTAAAGGCGCTCTATTGCATTAAGTACTATATAAATAAATGTGACATGACTGGACTTTATTGTAGTACCGAACTGCAGAGCTTCTGTTACATCCACATTGCTGTAATCAGATGCTTTCTCACCTCTGTCACTTTTTGTTGTAATGTGTTTATTTCGTTATTATAGTGCCTCAGTATTTGAACAAGATTTGTTCAAATAAACGTCATTAACAAAACGTCATTAACAATCAAAACGCATGTTTATTTAAATGCAATGTGTGTACTTTTTACACCAATCTCACAGTAATTTGTACATATTTTACTAGGTGGCTTATTCGTTCGAATGAACACACCTAACCCCAAACCTAAACCTAACCCTCACTGAAATCATGCTAAATTATGATTTATTGAGCATATACATTTTACGTGCATGTCGGTTCTCTGGGATTGAACCCATCATAGCTTGATTACATATCAAGGTATAACACAATAATCTACCAACTGAGCTTCACGAAACGCAAATCAGAGTGCAAATAAAAGAGTACAAAACATTAGGGTTGCAATAGGGGTGCAATTGTAGTTGGCTCGGCTCGGTGTTCTTCTTCAGTTCTCTCTTCACAGCAGTTCAGTCTGTTTGAGTACATGAATTACTCCGGGATATTGGTTTGTTTGAACTCAGAGGGAGTGTCAGACACATTAAAAAAGTTAACAGCTTAAGTCATTTCTGGATTAATGCGTATTGGAGACGCGAACCGTTTAAAACAATTCAGTTTGATTTGGTGAACTGTTTCAAAAAGATCCGGTTACATCGAATGATTCGTTCACGAACTGGATATCACAAACTGCTTTGTTATGAACTCTCTCACAACAGACACGAAAGAGGAGACAATGCTAAATTAACTCGTAGTTTTTGCTATTTTTGGACCAAAACGTATTTTCGATGCTAAAACAAATTTTAACTGACCCTGTGATGTCACATGGACTACTTTGATGATGTTTTTCTTACCTTTCTGGACATGGACAGTATACCGTACACACAGCTTCAATGGAGGGACTGAGAGCTCTCGGACTAAATCTAAAATATCTTAAACTGTGTTCCAGAGATAAAAGGAGGCCTTACGGGTTTGGTACAACATGAGGGTGAGTTATTAATGACATAATTTAGATTTTTTGTCTCAGATTTTCCCTGGTCTCAGAGGAGCACCAGGACAAGACCACAGGAAACAGATGATTCTTCTGCACAATCTGACTTTGCTGCAGCCTGGAATTGAACTACTGGTTTCGTCTGGTCAGAGGAGAACTGACCCCCCAACTGAGCCTGGTTTCTCCCAAGGTTTTTTTCTCCATTCTGTCACCGATGGAGTTTCGGTTCCTTGCCGCTGTCGCCTCTGGCTTGCTTAGTTGGGGTCACATCATCTACAGCGATATCATTGACTTGATTGCAAATTAATGCACAGACACTATTTAACTGAACAGAGATGACATCACTGAATTCAATGATGAACTGCCTTTAACTGAAAATTAAGTGTTTACTATTGTCATTTTGCATTATTGACACACTATTTTCCTATTTAATACTGTAACTTGCTTTGACAAAATCTATATTGTTAAAAGTGCTATATAAATAAAGGAGACTATTGAGAGGAAAGCGCACAGCATTTATTTACATATTCATCCAAACGCCGCTCAGCAGCTTCAGTATCGGCTGCGTTTGCTCTACAAACAATACTGTTTGAATTACAGTATTGCAGGGTCTTTTATTGGGTTAAACAACATATTTTGTCCAATTAGATGCTAAAACGAGAATGTCCCTTCTCCAATACCACCTTCAACTGGCTAAAATGTAGCAAATTGTGGTTGCAGTGTAACTAAAGCCTATTAATAAAAATAATATAAAAAGTTTGATATGTCCTAAAAATGTCCTTTTCGAAAAAGTATTGAATGCTACCCAGATCCATAATATCTGATCTTCTAATTATAGAGCAGGCAGTGGTACAGCAGACGCATCTGAAGGCACCTTTCACCCACAAGTGTGTTGAGTGTCCAGAAAGAAATCTCCAGGAATGTGAGTCTGTCTGTAGCCATAGTGACCTCAACACACTCCAGACAGAGTTGGTAAACACTCTCACACAAACACACACACACACACACACACACACTTACGTTTGTTTTTGTGAAAAGTGTGTTCCTCCCATAGGCGTAATGGTTTTTATACTGTACAAACTGTATATTATATGGCCCTACACCAACCCTACACCTAACCCTAACCCTCCCCTGTGCAATTTTTACTTTCCCAAAAAACTCATTCTGTATGATTTATAAGTGTTTTGAAATGTCACCCTCTCCTTGTAATACCTGTGTCATACTCATGTCATTATACAGAGTTGTGTCCTGATATGACACAAAAGCAAGGGCACACACACACACACACACAAGCAACACACTCACTTACCTAATAATCTGTTCTAGATATACTGTATATAAGATTTGTACCCACCTCATAGATGAGTGCTATATATATGTACAAATTTTATTTCAGGATAAAAAGTTTAGAAATGAAGAGCATTTTTCTTTATACTGTCGATTTTGGTGAATTAAAAATGCCTATGTATAAATTAATTTTAAAACAATCTTACTGAGCCCACCCTATATATTATTGATTTAATAGTGCATTATTTGACATTGCACTTATATGTTATTGAAATATATAATAATAATGTGATCAGTAATTAATATATCTTAATAATATATAGTAATTTATTTATTTTACTGCAGATAAAAAATTATATCATGAATATCATGATGATTTAAATGTACTTTTTATTTAGCCATTACATTTCCGAAAGTACAGACAGTTTACTTCAGCCTCCATTAATGTTTTCCCAAATTACATTAATGATTTCATTTTTCATTTCAGTGTTTTTATTTGTATTTTTTTGAATGATTTTTTTTCTTTTGATTTTGACTTGAATAAAATCATCCTTTACAGTTCTAATGAAATTCATAAATAAATAAATGTTTGATGCATTGTTTAACTTTTTATGCAACCCGGATTCAAAAAGCTTAGTGGGTGGAGATCTTCTTTTTCAGTATCTCAGAGGTCATTTCATTCAAATGCTCATGATAAAACAGGGTGGACAGTAACTGTGGTCATGTTTGGGCTGAGTCAGTGACATCCTCCCATTCAAAACCGCCCCATCCACAGGGTGACAGCAGCCCAGCATGGCTCGAAGCCTCTCTCCACCCAGCTGTGCTAATTGAAAGCAGGAACAAAGAAAGGATCCACTTTCCCAATTACTCTAAGCTTGGGTTACTGGGGAATTCCTGTACATCCAGGACAAAGGCGACTCCTCAGCAGAGAAAAGAAACTGGTGACGAAGGGCCTGTCCGAAAGACGGATCGCCAGAGGTCAGATTTAGATGGTGTGGACTGTTGAAGGACACCAGCTGGATATTGTGGAATCAGAAGTATTCAATTAAATGTGAAAATGTGAGGGAGGGGTGCGCAGGAAATGGAATGTGCTACTAATTATAGTCATCCAGATCACTGCCACTGAGCCCTGACATCTGTGGAAACGGGGGCAAGTCGTAGCTTGTGTTTTCAGGCCTGGTCATCAGTGAGGACAGCCTGCTTCTCTCAAGTGGTCTGTGAAGCTACAAGTAGTTCAACTACAGTAAAGCTACTCGGCACATTTATTTACATAACGATTTATAGATAGTTAATCAATAAGTGTTAATGTAACATTCATCAATTAATAAATTCAAAAGTTCAAAATAAATATGAAACACATTCAGTTTCTGTTGTAAAGCATTTCTGCATAAGACAGTGTCATCATTTAATTCAGTTTAGTTTATATGTTGTTTTAATTCAGTTCAGTAACATTGTCAGTAATGCAAAGTTTATCAATTGCTATAAAGGCTTGTAAAAGTAGTTGCTACACTACAAGCTAATAAGAGAAAGTTAAGTAAGGGATAAAGTACATCCATCCGGTTGTTCTCGCAGAATAAACCCCGACAGGATGATCAGGACCCCAACGCGAAGCGGAGTAAATAATTAGACACAAAATATTAATTTGAGTTGAAATATTTGAACACAAAGCTCCTGTGAACACAGCAGTTGCGAACAAGCGGCAAATTCAAACGGTGCAGTCAAACCATTTATTACACAACATTTGATTCCCCAAAGGTTGTAAACAATGTGACCGTGTGGTTTGAGCATCCCTAACAGCCCATCAGGGGTGTGAGTTTAGTTTGGGACGATGTGGTCATCCGTTCATTGTTTTCGCAATGCCATTCTGTAATGCTTAAGAAATCACAACTTTATGTTAATAGCTTTGCTAGATTTAGTTAGTCACTACCCTAAAACTAAAACTCACAGTCAAATATTTGAAACAGTCCGTTTCTCAAAAATATGACTTGACCATCACAAAGTCTAAAGCACTAACATGAGCCATTGTATCAAAAGGCAAGGGACGGTCCTAAGCAGCTAAATAAACTGCTGTGTTGGTGTGGGAACAGAATCCAAAAATACTTAGCAGCAAGTGGAAAACTGAAGCAGTCCTGCATCAGATCTTCCTCAGCTGTTGTGAAGGACTTCAGGCGGCTTGTCGTGTTACTGGTTCAGACAACTGGCTGTGAGTGTGGGAGTGAACGGCCCTGCAGCTGCTATTGGGTGAGCTAACTTTAGACCTGGTCCAGTTCACTCACACAAGTGTCTACGAGCCACACTGCTCCAGAACCAGAGCCAAACGATCGAGGAGCTTCATATAGAGAAAACAACAGTATATAAACATCATTCAAAAGTCTATGTATATATATACATTATTCAACAAGGATGCATGATATTGATTAAAAAAAGAGTGAAGACATTTATAAAAGTAACAAAAGTTTTGTTTTGACATTTTTACTCATCGGTGCCATGAAACAAAAGGATTTCATGGTTTCCACACAAATGGTTTTCAAAATTGATAATAATCAGAAATGTTTCTTGAGCAGGAAGTCAGCCTCTCAGAATGATTTCTGAAGATCATGTGATACTGACTTAAGACTGGAGTAAAGATGCTGAAAATACAGCTTTGATCACAACAATAAATTACATTTTAACATGTATTCATATCTAAAAAAATATTTCACAATATTACTATTTTTACTCTTTTGATCAAATGAATGCAGTTTTTGTGAGGACTTGTGAGGACAACCCAAACTTTTGAACTGTAGTTAGTGCAATACTTTATTATATACTATTATATCATATATATACAACTTTTATATCTCCAAAAAATGTATCCCATGTATATCCAATGTATCCCATATTAATATTTTCTAAACAGATTATCTGTGGACAGACAGGCGGTCACACTGTCACACTACATACTGTCACACAATACAGAGATTATGACAGTAAGCCAATGACTCATGACTACTGCCTTTCCCGTCAGAGACAAAGCAAAGCCTTATGGGAAGTTTGGGAGGTGCTTGACCCTTAGCACAATTAAGAGGTTTGTATCATTGCTCTACTAGTAGAGTTAAATGCCTGTTTAAAGGAGTTAAATAACTGGTACATTCAGTATTTTGATCGTTTGACAGAAAAGTTTGTCTAGATCTTCAGATCCAAACTTGTGTTGGTGCTGGTGTTGAGACGCTGCATGATTTAGGAGGATCTCATTAGGACTTTATAATGCAGCAGTTCTGTTCGGAGGTCCAGTATGTTAAATAACTCCAGAGTGTGTCTGCCCGACTGCAGACTAACAAGAAGCAAATTGTGCTGCAGAAAAGAATGCACTGATGCGATGTCTTAAAGCAAAGAGCTACTGAACCTCTGATGAAGGAACTCATGAATATCATCAGCCATCACAGTGATCATGCAGCATGGCTCTGAACCTCTGTGAGACTGTGAGCGTCTGTCTTCAGTTCAAAATACACACGTCTCCAACTAAAATTCAATCTTGAGATGTAACGTAATGTTGTTGTGTACAACTTGATTATATAATGAAATAAAATAAAACATTACACATAATTTAAATGAATGGATATGTGATTATTCCTTTTTTATGAGCCCAAATATCCGAATACAGTATTTTTGTAAAATTTTCATCCCTAACTTCTCCATTCTTCAGTGTACTGTGATCCTTCAGAAATCCTTCTAATATGCTGATTTGATGCTTAAGAAACATTTCTGATTATCAATGTTGAAAACAGTCGTGCTGTTTCATGTTATTGTGGAAACCATGATTGATTAATTGATTGGTTTTCAGGATTCTTTGATGAACAGAAAGTTTCAAAGAACAGCATTTATTTGAAATAAAAATCAACATTATAAATGTCTTTGCTGTGATTTCTAATCACTGTAATCTGTCCTTTCTGAATATATATTTCTTACAAAATGTAGAAAATTTTAAATGAAATTTTGAAATGTGAAAATTTGAATTTTCTTTTAAAAAATCTTATCTTAATGATCCTCGAATAAGCTTGAGTCTTGTTTTTGGACAACATTATTTGAGAGATTCCCCTTTAAGCACAGTGAATGTCTGTAGAAACTCCAGCAGCTTTCACAAACCCCTACAGATCATTGCATTGATGAGTTCCCTCGAGTGTGTGTGGGGTGCTGGAATGCTGTGTTAAATTCTGGCCCAGTGTCACCCTGACAACACCCCGTCACCCGTCAGCCGTCACCCGTACCCTCATCACACATTAACATATCAACCCCCAGACCTGCAGCACTCACTCTGTTAATAGTTAACTTCACTCACTTCAGTCTTTTTCTGATGTGTTTGAGTCTCATCACTGGACTGGTCCAAACATTTAGTTACACATTGCTAATGATGATATGGTGAAATATTAGTTCAGTTCAGTTCAGTTTTGTCACTGTATAACTGTGCTCTAGATCACATGATGTGATTCACTTTCAGATGAATGAAAATAAAAAACAAACACCATATGATTTAAAACACCAGTTTTTAGGTTTTTATAAAATAAGTAGATAATTTATAAATTTTAAAAAAATATATAATTATTTCTCAATAAGAAAGTATTCTTATATTTAGAAATAATTAATAAAGTATTAAATATTTTTTTAAATCACAAAACATTTTCATTTTCAGTGGTACCACAAATAAAAATACTTTGTGGAAAACCCCAAACACAGGCAGTCAATTATTTAAATATATTGAAAATCAATGTGAACTTTTTTGTTTTTATAATGCCTTCCTCTATCTTAACAATAACCTTTATCATGAAATTAGTAAGTGGTGTACCTGGCCACTAACATAAGAGCATGTGAGTCCATGGTGATTTAAATTGACTAAACTGACTAAAGTCCTACATTTATTGAGACTGGCCGTAAGTGGCCAAATCATTCTAATCCCAATTAAAGCATCTTTACCATTTTAATTTGCAATGCATTATGGGATTGCCATGTTCATGAACGCTACACTCAGTTCTGAATGTAACCAAGACTCTGGATGTAGAAACTAGGACTTGGAATTGAGATTGTAAAGTGAGAAACAAGAATGATGGTTTTGTTTGAATTGTAGAATGAACACTGACACACACTCACACTTAATTATTTGGGAAATCCTGTTCATACTGGATCCATACAGCAGATTCAGGGTTATTATCATTCACTAAAACTAAATCTAATTCCATAAAAACATTCATCACTAGTTGCTTTGACAACATTTCTTATTGTAGTCTAGTTTATTTAGAAGTACTAAAATAGCTCAAACTAAATAAACAAAAACGAATCATAAAAACGACAAAAACGCAAAGTTACCAAAACTTGAACTAAAGTGTAGACAGAAAATATAAAAATATAAAACATCATCAAAAGCTATAACAGTATATCAATGAAAATGCAATAGCACTGAGCGTACTGGAATGCAAAGCGCCAGCTATCAAAATATTCCCAGCAGCTGGAACGGTTAAACCCAGGCAGTTCCTCAGCTAGCGTGCTCAATACATCTGCCAGAAACCAGTCTGACCCAGCGCCGCTGCCCCATGCGTCCTTTCCCCTCCAAGATAAAGAGCACAATGTCTGACGTGTGTTTATGACCCAGAGCTGGGAGAAACTGGGAGAACTAGAGCACTGAAGGTGAAGTCAACCGCCACGCTCGGCTCTTTAACTGCTCTTTAAACAGCGCTTAGCATTATTTTGCTGCATAAAAATCCACATTTCACTTCCCCCACAAAGACAGCAGATGATTTGAAATCCCCCTGAACGGGACTCATCAGCATCTGATGAGTGTGTCCATATGCCAGCCGACAGTAAAGACCAGAAAAAAACAAACCAGCCTTTGACACAAACCCCTGTCAGCTCGTGACGGCACACAAGCGTCTTTCTCTTGTCTCAGAGTAAGTACAAATATAAAGACTGGACACATATTAGCCTCATGTCTGCGGGACAAAGCGCTCATTGTGAATAATCCTACAGGAGACAAGGGAATGAACTCTGGCTCTCACACACACCACCACTTTCCTTTCCATTCGGTGCTCTGGATCACTCAACTAATGCACTCGGCTCCACAAACTCCACAATCACCTTTTTCATTTCTCTTTAAGCTGGTCTTCTTGTTTTTTTTTGTTTTTTTTTATTTACATGGTTATTAACAAATCATTTTGATGATGATCAAAATCTAATTATATTAGACATTTGACAAAGATTCTCGTTACTTTCATTCACAAAAACATGATCTTATTTAATGTGAAACACTTTTAGCAACTCATTTTAACTCCCTGATCAAAATGAAAAGAAAAAAACTAAATCTTAAAAATAAATGTTTTGGTCAGTAAGGCATTTCATTTTTTATTGTATTATCATAATTTTTTAAGAAGTCTCTTTTGCTTATTGATTATTAATGTGTGAAAAACAGTTCTGCAGCTTCATATTTCTGTGGAAACCAAGACATTTTTTTTGTAAGATTCTTTGATGAATAGAAAGTTCAGCATGTACAGTGTGTAGTGTGAAATAGAAACGTTTGGAACATTATCTCAGTGCATCCTTGATGAATAAAATTATTAATTTCTTAAAAGAAAACTCTAAATCTGACAAAATCTTAGATCATAAACTTGAATGGTGGTATTGGCATAAAACTGTATGAAAACCTCCAAATGTGTTGAGAGTTTGTGTGGGGTAAAATAATATATTTAAAATAAATAGTCAATACAGTTTTTATAGCATTATTAGCTGACTTCATGCAAAACCAAAATTGTAGTGCTACAAGCTACAAGTCTGCAAAAGGGTTGCTTAATTTGTGCAGTTCTTTTTAATGAATTTGTCAAACAGATTCATGAATCATTCTGAACTGACTTGAATCAAAATCAAAAATCCTGCAGAAAGTTAGTTAAGGAGTCAATTCCAATCAAATGAGCAGTAATGAGTGATGAGGCTGTCAGAGCCAAAACTGCAATAAGACACTAAACCACAGCAGACATCGATACTAGAGACAAACCGACACTGAGGATCATGGGGAGGATCCTGGCTGGGTTTGGCTCAGGTGTCTCTGTACCTGTAGGGCTAATCTGTTCCTGCATCGGCCAGCCCACGACGCTCAGAAACCTCCAGTGCACAGTTATGCAGCGTTACCTGTTCTACTCTCAACACCTGCCTAACCACGCTCACAGTGAGAGTGAGAGACAGATTACAGACTGCTCATGTGAAGGGTGTCCCAGCAGCACATGACACCCAGAGCTCAAATTAAACCAATACAAGACACACTCAACATACAGCATCTGTGACGTGTTGACTAGCACCGAATATCATTTGATCATTTTACAAAAATTCTATTTTATCACAATTTTTACGATGTTTTAGAGTTTATGCCATTACGTTAAGTTGTAAAACTGAAAGTAACGATTAAAGTGATTAGTACGCACTTTTTCACACTACAATCATGTGAAATGTAAGAATGATGGTCCAGTCCTTGCTGATGTGTGCGTGTTTGTGTTTGTGTGTGTGAAATTCAAAGCAGCTAATGAAAACATCTGTTGTGGCAGCACACATGTGGAATATTAAATGACCAATACGAAAATATTACTAGCAAAATGAAGTACACTTTAACATACTTAAAAAAAAAGAGTAGTTATGGAAATAATATACTTTAAATGTCTATACTTAATTGTGAACTGAATGTAATATATTCAGACACTTAATTGCATGTTATTTACAAGTACATGATAATTTATAATAGTTTACAATTATACTAAAATAATTTAACTTAAAGAGTGTTTTTTTTCCGACATAAGTAGCACTTTACTACATCTTTTTTTTCAGAATTCTATTTTCTTTGAAATATGGTTTAAGTACTGATAAGCATTTTTGCAAAATCTAATTTAATTTAATTCCATTGGTGACTTGTATGTCATGTATTGAAACTGTTATGAAAACATAATGATTTAAAATGTACTTTAAAGTTAAACTTTTAATCCAGTGTTGGGGAAAGTTACTTTTAAAAGTAATGAATCATCAATGAACTGACTTCACCTGGAAAAAAATGACTCATTGTTGTTGTCTTCCTGCATTATTGACAAACTATTTTCCTGTTTGACACTGTAAAGCTGCTTTGACACCGCCAGTATTGTATATACAAATACTATACAAATAAAGGTGACTTTACATGACTTAATGCACTACAATATTATCCACAAAAAAGTAACTAATTGCATAACTCAGTTTCTTTTTGTGTGAAAGTAATGCGTTACATTACTTTTGCGTTACTTTTTGTCACCAGGCCTGGGCTTGTCTATTTACTTTTTAATAACAAAAAAAAAAAAAAACACAAAGTTATATTCTTGGCAACTGTAAGGGCCCTTTCAAATCAAAAGTGTACTTAAGCATGTTAACAGTCATGTCACTTAAGTGGCTCTTTATTTTATTAATATTATTTTATTTGCAAGTTCAGATTTATATACATATATACAATTTTGAGATTTAAAGTACACTACAATTGCACATTCAATACAAATAAGGCTTTCTCAAGGCACCTTGTCACAAATTTGCATAGAAAAAAATGCTAAGTTTACATTGTCATGAGGATAAATATATATATATATATATAAGTATAGTTTTAATTCTTTCATAGCTGGTATGCCATCATATTTAAAGTTAGTAAATTCTCTCAATTCACTCTCCGTTAGCAGGTGTGCCAAATAGCTTTAACTTAAAACTGATGGCACCTGACTCAAGACCACATGTAGAAACTTTGACGGCTGTATGTTAAATGGTCTGTCAAATTCGATTAAACTCAAAGAAAATAACCCCTGGGAACTCTCTCTCTGCTCTTTAGACGATACAGATTCCTCGGCAGCGGCATAAAGGCATTGCTCTCCTGGAATGTGTATTCTTTGGAGGAGCCACTTGGAGCAAATTTGACTCTTTTCTCTTTTCCTCTTGTCACCCACCTTCTCGCTGGTGACGTGGTGAGTGGAATGCATGGGTGTCTACTGCGTTTCAAAGATCAGACGCATGCCAGACCCTTCAGCAGAGAGAGACAATAAGCATCACGCTTAAGTTGTCCTTCAGTGAAGCCCCCTCTGAATCCAGTAATGCATCACACGGGACAGGGTGACGCTGCTGTGAATCAGGGGCAGGCCCATGCTGCTGCCGCCCCAGATCCAGTCCAAATCAAATGTGACCACACACACTCCCCCCTCGCTGCTGAATGAGACGCCCCTGCTAGAGGAGCGGCGAAAACAATATAGCCACATAACTGAGAGACACAAAAACCCAGTGAGAGGGAGGAGTCTATAATACAGTCTGTCAACAAGTCTAGAAGGGGGCTGTGCCTGAATAAGCTCCGCCCACTCACAGATACGCAGTGGCTGGTGAAATACAACACACAGAACCCATTCTCTAATGCAGTCAGCTCATGCAGATGCTTTCTGAAAAATAAAACAGTGATTTTGTGGCTATAAAAAGACCTGATCACCAAAACACAAGCAACCTTGGTGGTAATGATAGTGAGCATAAGTTTGCCTGATGGGCAATCAAACAAAACAGGTGAAAACTTCTTTAAACTGACTGATATATCATGAATATCATGGACTCTTTTGACCACCAACCTTAGCATCAACCCTAAAGTCACAAAACTTTGTTAGATAATTAAGGCCGCAGCTATAAAATCACATTCCCATTTCTGCATATTCAGACTGTGTTTCAATACTGTGTTGCTTTTTTTGTGAGAATCAATGGTGTTTGATTGGCATCGCTAACATTAAACCTGATATGCCATGTTTGACACATATGTGCTACTGTTCTGATTGACTGATTTATTTATTTTTCTTTACATTGTAATATTGTCAAATTGTCATATATATATATATATATATATATATATATATATATTCGTCATACTTATCATTTGACCTAATTTATTATTGGTTCCTTCTGATTATTTTCATTAGTCATTCTATTCACCTAGTGTTAACTAATGATCTAGTCCCAATAGTTTACCCATGCATTAAAACCCCGAGTTCTCCATTAGTTTATGTCTGTAAATGAAAAAGAGGTTTGGTTGTGTTCCTATGATCTACGAGTATTTATCATTAAAGCCTATTCCAGAATATATTCTGTTGTTGTGCCAATAATAATATATAATATAATTTAATTTAGTTTTTTAAATATAATTTAAGTTTTGAGTGGATCCTGGATAGGGAAAAGCACAGACCTACATCTGAGGGGATTTTCTATGGGAAGACAGCAGGTGTCAAAACTGTAAACTAGCTTTTCTGGAGGTACGTAATTCTTATTTTCATAGTTTTTCTTTTGAACTGCTCTTTGAAGTGTGTAATGTGTGTTTATTGTTTTTACTTTGCCCAGAGCGTCCCTCCTGCCATTATTCTCATGAACCAAAGGAAATGAGCAGCTCCATATCCTGTAGACAGAGCCATCTGCTTATTGGAGAGGGGGTGCGGAGACCAGGGAAAGAAAACACATGGAAAATACCTCTCAGAGACAAACCGAACACATGGAAAACTCAGACATCATATCCACACCACAAGAATTACAATGAAAAAAATGAATTATTCCACTCTATTTGAAGAAAGTAAACTAAAACCGGTTTTTAAGTAGAAGAAAACTGCAATTTTCCCATGCAAACTCCCTGCCACAATGATAAGCTGCTGTTCTGACAATGAAGCATCGAAAAAACAGTTTTTTGGGGGGCAATATTTTAAGGTCACTATCAGTAAACTGACAGAGATATGAGGGCCGTGTGCATCGAAACCTCCCATCCTCCCCTGCTAAAGGGTTACAGATGTCTTCCCAGAAGGGGATGTCTGTTGACGGTCAGCAACACAGTGTGCAACAGCCACTGAAGAGCTACAAACTTGTTTCTTTATTTAAACATCATAAAACACTTTGGCATGGAGCTCAGAGGAGCGGCGCGGTACACAAAGCAGTCTCTGTCAAAACACTTTCATCCTCTATCTGGCATCGTGTGCAAACTAAAACGCATCTGGACGACTGATCGACTGATGGGTGCAGAAGAGCTTAGTTTCTTTGCTCTACTGCCAGGTGTACATTAATGTAATCAAATCCCAGAGTGCAGAAATACACTCTTATCTGCTTGATATGATCGTCCATGGAGAGAATGAGCCATCTTGAAGGGATTCTATGTTTTCAGATGTTTAAAGCGAAGGAATCATGGCGTAAGTTAGGGCTCGGTGCAGCGACTGCACCCTAAGGGACCATTCACACAGAATGTGTTTTTTTCCACACCATTATACTACTTTTCCATTGTTTTTTTGCATAAACCCTCTTGACGAATGCGTTTGACATTTTGCGTCACATGGCGTTCTAAAAATGTAATGCTCAAGTTAAAATAAGTTAAATTTTGGGGTCCATTGTTTACTATCATTAGTTTAGTGAAGCAGAAAGCACAACTCAAACATATTTCACTTCCAAACTAATCAAATTGTTGGTCAGTGTGGTGACTCAACGTGACCAACTTGAACCCGTTGATCTTTTCCTCACAAAATTCCTAATTATGTGGAATGAGAGGGTTTCTGGATTTTCTTCGTGTAAATTTGTCAATCATTGGTAAATGTTGCTGCGTTTCCACCAAAATTACCAAGAACAATTGTATCAGGAATTTGTTTTTGCAGGAACTTTTCCCCACCAGAACTGTTGCTTTCTGCATTTCCACCGTGGGCAAAAGTACTGTGAAGTTTAGGTTAATAGTCTGTAGATGTAGGTCTACCTGCGTTTCTCAATACAAAGTACGCAAATTTCGGACTTTCATTAGTGGTGGGCGATACTGCAAAATTTGGTAATCAATCCGATACCAAATACATATAGGGTCAGTATTGCCGGTACCGATACCGATACCAATACAATACTTTTTACTTAAAAATATATATTTATACTTTTGTGTAGGGGAGAGCAGTAGGTCTATGTCATTATTTCTGAGGTGAATGAATGATCAATTATTTAGGCAATATTTTTTTTTATTAATGTATTGAAGTCGACACAATTATTAGTTATTGGGCACTGTAGAATTAATTCTTCACAGCCTTTTTATAATAAATAAAGAAAGAAAGAATAACAAAAATCTCTTCCTTTATTTTATTTGCTTTTAAAACCAGAACAAAGTGCACACAATTATTACTGAAGAACAAACAAAGAACAAATATACCTGTGCAATTACATTCCCTGAGCCCCCCTTCTGGACTTCAATGCTATCAGCTTTGCTCACTCTGTTCGCTGCTCCTCGGCGCGTTGTGTCAGTGAGTCACGTGACGACACAACAACATAAATATAATCTAATATTATCGAATGTGAATATTCATGTCAGTCTAGCATTCAAATTATGATGTTTATCGAACAGTTTTTAAGGCCTTCAGTTCAGAGTATGCAGAAATGCACAGGAGATGATGTGTACAATCTTTTAAAACATTCAGTAAAGATGAGGTTTCAAACAAAGGCTGAATAACACAGTCTAGTTGTGAGGAGCATGAATGACAAATGTTTTTTTTTCTGTATTGGATATGTGTGTGATCCCAGAAGACTCCCATCAGCTGCTGCCATGTGTAAAATGCACTGTAGATGTCAATGAGCTTACTGAGCACTTCATAACGCTGGCCTCTGTCTGAAAAACACCACAAAACCACTGACTGCTTCAATGGACTACCATCTTTTTGACTCACTGAGTAAATAACACAGAGCATAGCACGTAAAAAGTGCCAACCTGTATTTTGTTACCTTAAATAGCTTTCTCTACCTGATTTAACCCCCAAATTCAGCTTATATCAAAATACCAAACCTTAAGTATGAGCAATAATAATAGAGCACTGCTAATAATGTTTATTTTGCTAGTATCTAGCCATATTCTAGTCTCTTATATAGTTATATTGTCCCTGTACCTCTATTTATTTCTGCTCGTTTCTACAAAGACACTGTTGTTCAGAGCTCCCCACATGGCATTTCCTTCAACTTTAATTGCTTTTATACAGTTTATATCAGCGAATCACGCAAGTCCCTGAAGCGATAAAAAAAAAAAACCTTCATGGCTACAAAGACACTTTTGTCTTTTGATGGCAGCTATCGGCGAAGAAGAAAGAGCCAGCCAGATGTGGTCTGGCCAAACAGCATCACACGACTGGATCTTCATGCCTTTATACTTCAAGCTGGACAGGAAGTCCCTCCAGCCGCTAGTGCAGAGCCTCCCGTGCCATCAGAGTCCAGCGTCTCCTCGCGAGAAAATCCTGACTGGCCTCCGTCTCCACAAACACACGTGTTATGTCTGCAGCATAGATAGCAGCGGGCCTGGGATTCCATTACGGAACGCTTTTTGCCACGGTGTCCCAATAGCCATTGTTTTCCCACTCACCCATGCCAAGCTAGAAACATTGTCCTGACATTCCTTCCTTCAGCATTGGCCCACGAAAAGGGGTAAAGTTTAATAACTTCTTTGGTAAGCATTTCCCGCAGGCCGGAACCGAAAGTAACTCTGTTAATGGTGTTTTAAAATGTAATGCTACTGAATAAAAGCTAGGACTGTTTCACTGAGAGACGTTACCTCTGCTTGACACAGAACATCTGGACTTCTGCAACAGTTGAGCAGGATTTTGTTTAATAAACCTCCAGTTGCTACAGCAGATGCGTTTAGTTTACTGAGTGAGTTGGATCAAGCGAAATGTTGCTCTCTCAGCGTCACAGGCTTCCAAACGCGACTGTTATATATCAAACCCACAACTGCTCTGAGTTTATTTACCGCAATATGAGTGTCATCACTGCCAGCCATATCAAACACCAGTCAAACATCTGATAATTACCTCTGGATGGTAATAAAGAATCGGTGTTACATTTTCATCTCACGAAAACCTGTCCTGGTTATATTTCTCTCCAAAAACAAAATTAATTAGAAATTTGATATTACATATAGTCCTATTACAAATAGTGTTTATGTAGAAATTATATTTTGGATGGTGACAATAGCTGGGTTTCCATCCAAACCTGAAGTGAATGTTTTCAAAGTTCACTAAAAACAACTGTGAAATTAGATGCATTTCCAACCTAACCAATAACCAACAGAAAATAAAACACCATCTGTGTAGTCAGATGATTAGTCATGAGGGTTTAATGTTCACAACATCTGAATTTATCCAGCAATTGTGTTTCCATCTCCCATTTCCCACATTAACTCGTTTTTGCAAGTCAAAAACCACCTCAAGCGATCTTTAAAGCATTTTGTGAATTAAGGGATTGTCTTTTTTTGTTTGTTTTTTTGTCATTTCCGTAACTCGTTTCTGATGCGATACTTCAAAATGTGCATAAAAACAGGCTGATAAAAACATAGCTAATGAAGCATTTTAGGACCAATACCATTTCGTTTGACATTATTTTCATAAAAACAGAAGAAAAAAAAAGAAATTCCTACAAATTCTCATTGCTGTATTGTAAAAAATATATTATTTAAATTGTAAAGTAAATAAATCACTGTAGATTTTATTGTGCTGTGAGTGTGAAAATAACAAATATAAAACAAAACAAAATAGTTGAAACACTGCATTTTAGAGTAATGAGAATTACAAAAATTGGATGAGAATGGAAATTTCATGGACTACCGTAATGGGAATTTGGGAATATTTATGTTCCTATTGAGTTAATATGTGATGCAGGCAATGTTTATGACATTGACATATCTCATGTATCCAGGCAAATAAAGAAAGAGGACTTTCACACAAACACAAGTGAACATTGTGAAAGATCACTTATATTCAACATAATGAAGAAAAATGGCCATCAACAGAGCCTGAAGGGAAGACCTTCTCACGCTTCACGTGGCATCAAAAGGAGGCATAATTACAGACTGCCTTTGCATGAAGAAAAGAACTACAAACACTGCAAGTCTTTTGCCTCACTTGTTTGGATCAAAGCTGCTTTGGAATCAGAACAATAATG